>NW_022631032.1:866208-1538599 GCF_010015895.1 Lontra canadensis | reverse complement strand
TTTCTTTCTTTCTTTCTTTCTTTCTTTCTTTCTTTCTTTCTTTCTTTTTCTTTCTTTCTTTTTTTAAGATTTTATTTATTTATTTGAGAGAGAGCGACAGAGAGCATGAGAGGGGAGAAGTTCAGAGGGAGAAGCAGACATCCCACAGAGCTGGGGGCCCAATGTGTGACTCAATCCTGGGACTCCAGGATCATGACCTGAGCCAAAGGCAGTTGCTTAACCAACTGAGCCACCCAGGTGGCTGGAGGGGATCAGATGATTCTCTCTCATCTACAATATTCTAGGAGTGGCCTTTCTCCCAGGCATCTGAATGGTTCCAAGAACAAAGGAACAAAGAACACAAAGGTGGTCTTTTTCTTTTTCTTTTTTTTTTTTTTTAAACTGAAAGAGGGTCTGTCCAATGTAAGACACACAGGACCCCTTACAGAAACAATTCTGGCCTCCAGGGCCCAGGACTACCTTCTCAGAACACTTTGGGGCATGCCTGTCACATTAATAATAATGACAATAGTTAATATTTACATAATATTTACTAAGACATAGGCACTATTCTAAGTGATTTATGGGAATTTACTTAAGAGAACTATTATGAGAATAAGCAAAGTTTATCAACGGAGGGTTCCCCGTGGGAAAGGCCCAGGACCATAGCATTTAGCAACATCAACAACCAATGTACTAGCAGCTGCTATATTTTATGATTTAAAAATAATTTTTACACACATTGTCTTTTTGTCCCCAACAACTTTGTTAAGATACAATTTACATATCATAAAATTCACCTGTTCTAAATGCATAATTTAATGATTTAGGTAAATTTATAGGATTATGCAGCTATCACCACAGTCCAGTTCTAGAAACTTTCCATCACTCCAGGAAGTGATCTTGTGGTTGTTAGTAGTTAATCCCTGCTCCTACCCTTAGCCATAGGCAATCACTGACTTGCTTTCTTTCTCTATTGACTTTTTTGAAGATTTCATATGGATTGAATCATATAATATGTAATCTTTTACATTTGGATTTTTTCACTTTGCATAATCTTTTTGAGGTTTATTCATATTGTAGCATGTTCATGCCTTTTAATTATTAAGTACTATTCCATTGTATGGATATACCACATTTTGTTCATGTATTTATAAGTTGATGAACATTTTGATTCCAGTTTGGGGTTATTATGAATAATGCTGTTATGAACATTCATGTGTATGTTTTTGTGTGAACATATTTTCATATTTCTTGGGTAGATTCTTAGGTGTGACGAACCAAATATTTGTGTCTGTCCAAAATTCTTATGTTGAAATTCTAATCTCCAAATGTATTTAGAGGTGGCTGGAGGGGATCAGTCATAATAGTTTTTCTGTGTGGATTCCTTGAGATTTTTAACATACAGGTTCATGTAATCTGTGAATAAAGACAGTTTTCATTCTTTCTTTCCAATCTGGATGCTTTTCATTAGATGATGATGATGACGATTAATATTTTTGCCTTATTACACTAGGTCTAAGGTCAGTGTTCACTAGCTGTGAGTACAATATAGTGTCTAATAGAGATGGTCATACCTGTTCCCAGTGCTGGGAGGAAGAAGCAGTCTCTCATCATTTATGTAATGATGGTTGACTACAGGTTTTAAGAAAACTGATTGATGCCCTTTTTCTGGTTGAAGAAATTTCCCTATTTTCCTAGTTTATTGAGGGTTTTTATCTTGTCTACTGAGATTATCAGTGGTTTTTTTTTAAACTTTATTAATATGGTATATTACATTAATTAATTTTGGATGGTATACCAATACCCTGCATTCCTGGAATAAATCCCCACTTGGCTATCTTATATAATCTTTTTATATGTTGGTAGATTACTTTGTTAAAAATTAAATTTTCTTTTCTTGTGGTATTTTTGGTTTCATACTATGAATTGTGTTGTGTTCCATCCTATTTTCTGAAAGATTTGTGAAAGATTGGTATTATTTCTCATTTATTTATTTTTAAAGATTTTATTTATTTATTTGAGAGAGAGAAAGAGTGTGTGTGTGTTCGAGAAGAGGGATGGGCAGAGTGAGAGGGAGAAAGAGAATCTCAAATAGACTCCATGCTGAGCTCAGAGCCTAAGGGGTGTGTGTGTGTGTGTGTGTGTGTGTGTGTGTCTCACAACCCTGACATTACAACCTGAGCTGAAATCAAGAGTTGGGCGCTGGGGCACCTGGGTGGCTCAGTGGGTTAAGCCTCCGCCTTTGGCTCAGGTCATGGTCTTAGGGTCCTGGGATGAAGCCCTGCATTAGGCTCTCTGCTCAGCGGGGAGCCTGCTCGCCCCCCCCCCACCCAACCCCTGCTTGCCTCTCTGCCTACCTGTGATCTCTCTCTGTCAAATAAATGAATAAAATCTTTAAAAAAAAAATAAAAGGAGTTGGGCACTTAACTGATTAAGCCACCCAGGTGCCCCATATTATTTCTCCTTTAAATATTCGATAGGATTCACTTTTGAAATCATCTGGGCTTCTGCTTTTCTTTGTGGGAACATTTTAAATTATGAATTCAGTTTCTTGTTATAGATCTGTTCAGATAATCTGTTTCTTCTTGGGTCAGTTTGGATAATTTATGTTATTTTACACGTTCTTTCTATTTTATCTAAGTTGTATAATTTAGTGGCATGAAGTCGTTCTGTGGGTTTGTTAATGGTGTCCCTTCTTTCATTCATTTTGTAATTTGTGTCTCCTTTCTCTCTCTCATCAGTCTAGCTAAAGATTTGTTCATTTGGTCAATCTCTTCAAATAGTCAACTTTTGTTTTTTTGTTTTCTCAAGTGTTTTTCTGTTTTCTCTAATTTCTGTTCTAGTCTTTATTTCCTTTCTTCTGATTGCTGTGGGTTCTGTTTTTCTGTTTCTAGTTTCTTAAGATGAAGATTAGATTATTTGTTTGAGAGCCTTCCTTTCTGATATAGGCATTTAAAGCTATATATTCTCCTCTAAGTATTGCTTGAGCTGTAGCTCACTTATTTTGATATACTATGTTTTCATTTTCATTGCGTTCAAAATATTTTCTAATTACCCTTGTCATTTCTTTTTGACCAGTGGGTTATTTAAAAGTATTCATTTTAATTTCTAAATGTTTGGAGATTTCCTAAGTTTCTTTATGCGGCTTGAACTCACAGCCCTGAGATCAAGACCTGTGCTGAAGTCCAGAGTCAGATGCTTAACCGACTGAAACACCCAGGTGCCCCTGATTTCTGCTTTTAAACACAGAATATACTTGATATGATTTCAGACCTTCTAAATTTATTGAGATTTTTTTTTTTTAGATTTTTTTTAAAGGGAGAAAGAGAATCTTTTTTTTAAAGATTTTATTTATTTGACAGAGAGAGAGCGATCACAAGTATGCACAGAGCGAAAGAGAGAGAGAGGAGGAAGCAGGCTCCCTGCGTAGCAGAGAGCCCGATGTGGGACTCAATCCCAGGATCCTGAGAGCATGACCTGAGCCGAAGGCGGAGGCTTAACCCACTGAGCCACCCAGGTGCCCCTTTAGATTTGTTTTGTGGACTAGCACATTGAGGCTCTGTTGTATGTGATGAATTGTTTTTCTCTGGTTGCCTTCAAGATTTTCTTTGTCTTTCAGGAGTTCAATTATACTTTCTCTAGGTGTAGACCTCTTTTTATTTACCCTACTTAGAGTTTTTGAGCTTCTTGAATGTGTAGTTTTTTGTGTGTGGGTTTTTTTTTTTTTTTTAATCAAGTTCAGGCAATTTTCAGTCATTATTTCTACAAATACGTTTTTCTTTATTTCCTTGCCAGTTCTTCTGGGACGCTCATTGCACATATATGGTATGTTTGATATTGTCCTATAGGTTTCTGAGACTCTTCATTTTTATGCATTTTTTTCCATCTGTTTTTCATATTGGATACTTTATATTTTTCTATATACAAGTTCACAGAATTTTTCTTTACCCTCTTGAATATTCCATTAGCCCCTCTAGTAGCTTTTCATTTCAGTTATTGAACTCTTTAACTCCAGAATTTTCATTTGGTTCTTAAGAAAAGAATTTAGCCATATTGAAAATATTTGTTGATTCATTGTTATCATATTTTTAAGTTCTTTTTACGTGTTTTTTCCCCCTAGCTCTTTGGACTTTTTTATAATATCTGCTTTGAAGTTTTTGCTTGCCAAATCCATCATCTGGGTACATTCAAAAATAGTTTCTATTAATTGCTATATTCCTTGAGTATGGGTCATCCTTTCTCATTTCTTCACATGTCTCATAATTTTTTGTTGGAAACTGAACATGTTGATTAATATATTATAGCAATTCTAGTTTCTCATGTTTTTCTTCTTATGGTTGCTGTTTCTATTTTGCTTATTTCTTTGTTTAGTAAGTTGCCTGGGATAAATCTGTGAAATGTCTCACGTCTTGTGTGTGGCGATTAATGTATTTGTTTAGTATTTTTTTTTTAAGACTGGATTCCTAGGGGTTGCCCCTCTGTCTGTGTAGCTTACTGGGCATGTCACGTACGTTCTAGATCTTGGTTTTCTTATATAAAATGAGAATAACATGGCATTCAACTCCTAAAGTTTTTGGGGCTTGAATTACCAAATCAGTGTAAAGTGCTCAGCATAGTGACTGGTACGTAGTAAGTGCTCAATGCATGGGAGCATCGTTATTGTTTACTATTACTGTGAGGAAAGTGAGACTCAGGGAGAAGACGTGACTCAAGATCTCACATCTGAAAGCTAGAGCAGAGCTTGAACTCAGGCCCGTCTGATGCAGTGTGATAGAATAGCGCCTTCTGGTTCTGACATGTTTCTGTCAAGTGAAATCACAAAATGTTTGAGTCATCTTTGATGTTTACTCAAGCTTGTTTGTAGAGGAAGGTCAACCACTGGAGTGAGGATTGAAAGAAATTTTGCTCTTTCAACCCCGAGGTCTTATGATTCTGAGATAGGGCTCGGTGGACTGAAATGGGAGCAAGGAGTTTCAGCTGTTGAACCTTGAGCTGGATGGGCCCCTAGTGCTGGTGATCAGCATTTAAGATTCCTGAGGATCTAGAGTGGGGGGAGACCATGTGCACCCAGGAGACACCTTCAGCCCTTGGTCTGGAAAGTACCCAGCACAGCTCACCTCACCAGGGCCTTTACAGGAGTCTAGGTTTCTAGAGAGCTCCCTGGGGCCAGCATACCTTACATCACCATCTGCCCGGCTCAGGAAGTGAGAGGAAACCGAGGAAGACTGTTTGCTGATGAGCTAGAGCTGTTGCTGGAGCACACAAGCCCACAGTTGCCGCTGCCCACAGTCTTCTCCAGCCAGCACGGGGGACTGTTCCAGCCTTGCTTCCTGGCTTTCCTTCCCGAGGAGTAAAGGTCAAGCCCTCCATGTGTGGTTTGCTGGCTAGAGACGATGCCAACTGACCATACCTTTGGGAGGTAAATGAATTCATTTCGGTCCCTTAGATTTTCTTCCTATCTAGAAATGGTTATCTCTGGGATCAGACCTTTCCTAGATTCAGGTATTTACTCTCACATTTAAATTTAGAGCTAAGGAAACAAGGCATTAGTCGAACTCCTGTCCTCGGGGTACATTTCCTATCACAGGGACTTTCTTTAGTAGAGCCTTTCTCAGAGAGAAAGGTTTTGTTTTTGTTTTTGTTTCAAGTTGGGGGCAAAAGGTTGACAATAAACAAGGGCATGTCTTTGAAGTGTTTAGTGAGAAAGGAAAGTTTTAAATATTTCCTGGCATTTATCTAATTTGCAAGTGCACAGCTTTGTTAATCATGTCTGGACATGTCCTTAGCCCCAAGTCTTGCTATAATATTAAGAGTATGTTCACTGGAATGCAGCCTGCATCGTTCACTCTGGCTGCAAATGAAAAAAAGTTCCAATCAACTGGGACTCTACTTCCATTTGCACGCAGAGCAATTAAAATCAAAGGAGCTTAGAGGAATGGTTTCCAGAGGCGGAATCCCATTTCTTTTTCCTTCTATGTGTTGCAGTTCTTGGTTAAGTCATTCCAATAAATGTTAGAACAAGATATTAGGGGGAGATTGCCTCTCTGATTGATTGGCTGTATTCTTATGGTTCCTCATAGTGCTACATGGAGAGTTTGAAATTTCCTGAAAACCTTGAAGCAGGCTAATGGCTATGGAGGCAGAGATCTAAGGAAGGAACACAGAAGAGAAAGTTGGGGGGATCAGGAGCAAAGCATCAGCCTATATTGCCAGTAAGAGGACTCAGGTGGACAGAGAAACTGTCACCAGCACTTCATTCCCTCATTCATTCAGCAAAGATTTATTGAATTCCAACTGTGCCTCAAACCCTGCCCCCAAGTGCGAGGAACGTAAGGTTAGGAAAACAGATGTGGTTTCAGCCTTCATGGAATGTATAGTGAAGATAGACATTAATCAGATAATTGAACAAGTGGTTAATTAATTACAGTCATGATAAGGGCAGTGAAGGGGAACCACAGGTGCTGTGTTGCTGGGGATCTGGGGTAGGCGGGGCCAGGCCAGGCTAGATGGAGAGCTGTGCTGAGGACTGGGGATTTTCTCCTGGGGATAGTGGGATTTGCAACCGCTGATGGAGTTTGAAGCAAGGGAGTAACGTGGTTTGCATGTTCATCTAGTGGTTTAAGTGCTTCTTGGTGCATTCTTTTGTGGGATGGACCCAAGAATGTGGCCTGGACTTGAAGATCCCCATGGAGCACATCAAAGCCCAGTGAGAAGTTCTGTTTGTAGGGTTGTGGTGGGAGAGCCAGCTTTGGAAGGTTTTGAAGAGGAGATTGACAGAGTCTGGGGAGCAGCTCTGCGGTGGCTTTCAAGTACCAGGGAAACCTACTCTGTACCAGAAAGCAGCCTGAGGATTCTAGGAGAGAAGTGGTTTGGAGTCTTTAAGAGAGAGGGAGGGTTTAACCACTGTGGCAGGTGTGGACGGTGGAGTGGGGAAGCTGTAGTCAAGAGTCTTCAGAGTTGGAATGCTAAGGGAAGAGAAGGCCTTCATTGGGAAGTCAGGAGATTATAAACCTGAGTGAAAGCGGTCGGGGAGAGGTATGGGGAGGGGAGGGCGGGTGTCAGGGCTTGCTGTGGAAGGAGAGGTGGGTTTACAAGCGTACAGATGGGTGTGTGAACCTCCTTTCAGAGGAATAAGGGCTCATTTTCGACATTCAGGAAGGACCTGAAAGAAGAAAGTGAAGCCTCAACCCTACTGGGTCCCTCAGCACCTAGAGGGTGAGCCAACTTGCCGCCCTCAGCCAGGTCAGTCCAGTTCCGGAAACAACAGGACCTTAGGGTAGGGGCTAACATAACTTGGGCCACAGCTCTGAAGTCAGAAAGCTGACTTTATAAATCAGCACAATTTGACATCTTTACCCATGGTCATTCAGTGACTTCAGAGATCAGATTGAAAAAACAAACATGGATCAAAAACCTGTCCAGACCACAGCTTTGCTCTGGAAGCAGGACCAGAAGATACCAGTAACTTGTTTTCTGCGCTAGTCTTTCTGTCCTTGTGCTGTTGGTTCTGGGGAGTGTCCCTTTGGCATCCTTATTCCTCCCCTGTTCCACTGCAGATGTGCTCAGTGTTTCGTGTTCCGCTAATCAGATTATCATGATGGATCGCTCCCCAGCAGAGCTGCTTTTTCCATTCTTTATTCGAAGTTCAAAGACACTGAGCATTCCAAAACCCTGATTGTTCTGTCTCACAGAACAGACCCTTCTTCCCAATGCTCCAGTGCACCTCCTCCCTTCTTTTCTTTTTCTCTTATTTTTCTTTTCTTTCCTTCTTGCCCACCTTTCTGGTTTAACTGGAGTGAAGTCATTTGTGGTGCTGTCACTACTCTGCAGGAGACTAGACATCAAGGATGCCCTCCTTGATATGACTTCTGATTTGTCCAGTCCAGAAAGCGACCACGTAAAATGCCAGCATGTGGGAAAATGAAACTGAAAGGATGAAGACACAGGGATAAACTATAAGACTCTTCTTTCTTAATGTAGTCCATTTTATTGGCAGAGATAAGAATGATTTGACATGAAGGAGGAACTTCAGAATTTTTCCTTAACTAAAGTGCAGGTACTTCCTATAGGATTAATGATTTCCTAGAATATTTTCTCAACCCACAGAGTTGATGCTAATTTGAATGCTGGAAGTTTTACTGGCTGCATGGGACGAGGGAGGGAGTTGTGTTGATCGTCCAGTGGTACCTGAAGACAGTGATCTGTCTTACTTCTGGTTAAGCAGACTTGGATCAGACGGACTTATCAGGTTTCCTGGGGGTGGAGGGTTGGGGTTCTTCTGAATCACTTTGGGGATTTTCCTAACCTCCAGAATTAGGAGGCCATTTTTTTAAAGGTTTATTTATTTATTTGAAGTTGGGGGGAGGCAGAGGGAGAGACTCTTTAAGCAGACTCCTTGCTGAGCATTGAGCCGCACGCAGGGCTCCATCTCACAACCCTGAGATCATGACCTGAACTGAAACTGAGAGTGGGGTGCTCAACCGACTCAGCCACCCAGGTGCCCCTAGGAAGCCATTTCTGAAGGTGGTCTGAGGGTATGGTGCTAGTCAGGGAGGGGAGTTGGGATTTTAATCATGTTTCAGTTTAAAGGCAAAGGCAGGGAAGATGGATACCATTCTGTGAGTCCCCTTGCTATGATCCAGTGGTGTTTGGCAGTCTGAAATCCAGAAGGAAATCAGTAGCCATATGGAGGGCTCCACACATTGTGCCAAGGACCATTCTTCATTCTATACTATCTTGTTTTGGAAGGGTTCTTCTGAAAACCTGTATAGTCTGTCATTTTAAAAATGAAACAATGACCATGCTTGTCCATTGTTCCTGGCGTTGGACTAAAGCACTGTGAAACGAGGAACATAGGCAGGAGTCTACATAGGTGGCTTTGTTCAGGGCTCAGCTGTATGGCTTGGTTTGACTATTGTTGGTAGACCTCATAGGGCAATTATGGAGATGAAATGAATTAATATATGTTAGGAAGTGTTGCACAAATTAGGCCATTCATCTCTATCTTTGATTTTCTCTTTCTCCCCTCTCTAGAAGATAACTCAGCCTGTCTTCCAACAGCTTTTCATTCCAGAATTTAGGACAGTGCTCCTTTCCCAAAAATAGGTGCCTTACAGAGAGCTCTTTGACTCTGGGAAGTCACAGGCTTTCAAGATTTTTCTGGCCATTCGACCCTAGGTTCCCTTCAAACCTGGCCTGTTGAGAGGTGTGGTCTGAGTCAGTTCCAAATCACCCCTTTCTCGGGGACCAGGGTGAGTAGCAGCTGGGTTCTGGGCCCCGTGGTAATCTTACTTCCATCTTGTTCGCAACCACAGCAGAGCCTTGATCCCAGTCTGGAGGGACTTGAGTCCCCTGGATTCCTGGAAATGACTTAACCTTCTTCCAGTGGCTATAGCAGATGGAAGCCAATTTCTCCGAGAGCCCAAGAGCAGACCAGTCCTAGCCTGAGTCCCAAGAGTTCAGTGAGAACAGTGAAGAAGTTAGAATTCTCAAGCCCAAACATCTTATCCTAGGCTCATCATGAACTGGTGGTGTGAGCTGAATTGATTTGTCATGCTTGAACCTCAATTTCTTGATTTGTAAAATGAGGAGAATAATGTGTACCTCACAGGGTTTTATAGAAAATAAAGGAGATGAAGTACATGAAAACATGACACACACTTTAGAAACATAGTTCATTTTTCCTGTTCTTTCTATAGATTTTGAAATTCTTTTGTCCTTGGTACATACTTGAGCACCAGGCACATTAGAAGATTTTCAGTAAATCTTTTTGGGTTTAGGGAGTTGTTTTGGCAGCCCCAAACTAACAGTTTAAATTCTGGCCTTTTATGGGGAGGGAGTTGATATTGTTGGGAGGAAAAAATAAATTTCACATAAAGGGATGAATAATGTAAGGTGTGTGTGTGTGTGTGTGTGTGTGTGTGTTTCATTTCCTTCCTTCCACCAGTGACTCTTTGTGTTAAGATCTTCACCTCTTGATGGTGAAAGCAGACCTTGGCTCATTGCTTAGGCTTCCAGGAGGCGGAAGGAGAATGCAAACCCAGCAGGATGTTTTCTCTGTGGAACTGTTTACAAGCTTTGGGCAGTGGGAGTAACACTCCCTGCTTATCCAGGGAACATCATTCTGTGGCAGGAGGCCACCCCACATGAGTGCAGGGCTCATGGGGTCGTCTGGAGAGTCATTTGAGCCCTCAAACCTTTAGAACGGAGATGCTATGTGCAGCCCTGTGTATGGCGGAAGCTGCTGGTTCTGCTCACTGAACAGGCTGCCTTGCTGTCCCTGTCCGGTGGCGGCAGTGACAGCTTGGCCGATCTTGACTGAACGCTTGCTTGATGCCAGCCCCAAGTCTAAGTGCTTTGTGAGTCCTGACCTTTAACCGCATGGACACCGTGTGAGCTGAGAAGGTGGCTACCAGAGTTCACCCACCTTAAATATGAAAAATCCTGGCCAAAGAGCTTCGGTGACTCACGCATGAGCACGCCCTGGGTGGGGTGGCTGGCACCTTATCTGGGAAGCTGGCAACTAGGAGTCCCGAGGATTTGGGCCACTGGGTCAATGTGCCCTTCATGGCGTCTGGCACAAGGCAGGAGATCTGCCGGTGGCAGTTTTTAGACCTACTGGTCGGGAATTGGTCTGGAGAAGCGGGGTGCCTCTTGACATAGGAAGTGTGGTTGGAATGGCATGTTTCACTGGAGATCTTGGAGGACCAGGGCTGTCAAGAAATCTACTATGGCTCCTTTGGAGCTAACCTCAGAATTTAGCCAGAGAGCTTAGTCTGTGAGTTAACTGGGTAATTCATCAGCTTCCCCTCCTAGTAAGGGTATAGCCTATGGAGAAGAACCCATCACTCAGACCCCAGCTCTGCCAGATACCACGTATGTGCCCTTAACTACTCTGGGCTTCCAGCACCCCGCTTTGTGAAGTGAATGCAATAAAATCCCTGTGCCCAGGGCTGTGGTGACAGCCAAATGAGTTCATGAATGGGCGTAGTGTACAGCAATAGCTGGCACATGGTAAGCAAGCCAACAGTGCTCTTGTACTAGTCTCGTTGATATTTGTAACTATTTTTCTACTCAATCCCTTATTCCTCAAAGAATGTGAGGTGTTCCAGTAAGATGACACAAAGTTAAAAAAAATAAAAACAAGTGGAGACGTAGGACCATGGCTGAATAGATAGCAAATGAAAGCACAGACCTCGGCAAAAGACCCAGCCACGTACTGAGCTGCAGAAGGAGCACCTCAGCGCTTGGCCAGTGCAGGAGGGCAAGCACGGCCCCTTCCATAGCCCTCATCATCGGAGACGAGGAAGCCACGCTTTCTCAAGCATTGCCTTCTGAATTACGCTAATGCCTTGATTTCTCTTTTCATGGAGGAAAATGGGCTCCGAGTTCTAATCTCCTGGCCCATCGCTGGGCTCTGTTCACTGCCCGTGGCCCGCTGGCCACTCTGGCCACTGCCCGTGGCCACTCCCCGCTGTGCTCTCCACCTGCTTGTCTTTTTGTCCAAACTGAATTCTTCGGAGTCAGTGGAGCATTTTATACATTGGTTTGTGGTCAACTCTCCTTAGCCAAGCAGGGCTGAACCATGTCACTTTTTTTTTTTTTTTTAATGGCTAAGGTTCTTCCACCATCTCGTGTTTGGAAGCCTCTTATGACCAAAGTCCTGGGTGGTTGTAGTTACTCCTAAGGAGAAATGCTGTTCTGTTCTGCTGTTGCCCCTGGCGAGCAGCTGTGCGTAGGCTGAGGGGGCCGTGGATGCCTTTCCAGTCTGCCCGCCCTGTGTGTGGCGCTGTGGGCATGTGCGTCCAATCACCTTGGCCATGGTGCTGGCTGCTCCCACCGCCGGTCCCCGCTGCTGCCTGGTTCCCCTTGGCCAGACGGGGCCACGTCGTGCACTGGGGCCAGGAGGGGCTGAGGAGGCTGGTCCCAGAGGCTGGCTCTCATCTGTTTGTTTGCTTATTTCCAAGTGCTACAGAGCCAGGAAGAGGAGCAGCCCCCCTAGAAAGAAAAAGGAACAGGAAACTGTTCAAAAGGGCATAATGAGATGAGAAAAGCAGCCGGAAACAGCTTGGGAATCAGGGGAGGCTGCAGCCGAAGGAAATCAGTCTTGGGGATCAGGCAGCCCAGAGGGATAAATCATATGCAGACTTAGAGACTCCGTCCTTCTTGGCCCTGACCAGCCAGGTCTTCGGGGTGGAAGAGTCCTCTACGGTTACTGAGGGACTTTCTGGGCCACTCCCACCCCCTGGCTTCAGGTACGGATCTGGGGATCTGGACTTAGAAATGAATGTATGGTCTGGGTCACCTGGGTGGCTCAGTTGGTTAAGCGTCTGCCTTCGACCTACGTCATGATCTGAGGGTCCTGGGATCGAGTCCCACATTGGGCTCCCAGCTCTGTGGGGAGTCTGCTTCTGCCTCTCCCTCTCCCCCTGCTTGTGCTCTGTCTCTCTCTCAAATGAATAAATAAAAGCTTAAAAACAAAAAAAAAAAGGAAAGAAATGAATGTGTGACCTTCAAGGCCAGTGCCTCCCAGGTGCTGCGTGGCCACCTGTCCTCTCTGCACCTTTTCTTCTGCTCCTCCCGCCCCACCCCTGCGGAGGTCAAGAGCGCCTTTCCAGGAAGCTCCGGAGCCCCGGTCACTCTGCGATGGAGCTCAGGGATTCCTGTCCCTCACCAGTGGCTTTGTCACTCCACCTCACCCAGTCCTGCTCTGTCCGCAGCATGGAGTGCTGGTCCGTGGGTGAGGCAGACAGACAGGAGAGAGCGGGGAGATGAGGTACAACGTGGGCAGGAGGGATGTTCGCAGAGGAGCACAGACCAGTGACACAGCATGGAAGTACAGACACAGGGCTTCCTGGCCAGAGGCCCCACGCAGGCTACCAGTAGTAACTTTGTGCCAGATCTTTACTACTCTCAGTAAAATTTGGGAAATCACCTTTAAATATTTCCCTCACAGGAAGGAGGAAATTGAGTCCCCTGCTAGCAACTGCTTCCCTCTGGGTGAGTCCAACTAGTTTGTTTCTGTTTCTTGGGATTGATTATGAATGTGAAACCTAGCAGTGCCCCTTCTGGGGTTTCTGTCTCATCACTGCCCCCCACACACCCCCAGCTCTTCACACGCGCCCGTGCACACGTGCACACACACGGATCTCTCCAGCTCCCTGATTTTTTGGCTGGGATTCAGGTTCAGCTTAAATAGGACGTGACTGCAAACCCGTCCTTGAACCTTCCATATCCTTTTCTGGTCAGACTATGGAACATCGCAGTTTTTAGTGGAGATAAGGGAGTTGTTGAATTGGGTCAGAGAATTGCAGGGTTGGAAAAAGCTCGAAGGCACGGTCCCTCTATCCGTTCTCGAGTCTCCTCTGTGGCATCCCCGGGGAGTGAGACAGGGTGGTACATACCACTTGGATTCCCTCTGCCAGGGAGCCGCTGCTGCCAGAAGCAGATTCTTTCATCCTTGGACATATTTGGGTTTCAGCAACTTCTTTCTTACATTGTCCAGAACCTGCTTTTATCTGTTGACGCTTGTACTAGCTCAGCCTCAGTGAAGAAGCCTAGTTCCTTTCTTTCAGGAATTCAAAGGCAGCTTTCAATCAGGGGAAACAGCCCCAGCTTCCTCATGCGTTCCCCACAGGGAATGCTTCCAGACAACCCACAATCCCTATGCCTGCTTTTTGGCATGCTACTCTTGGTCTCTGCTCCTCTTCAAGTGTGGGGCTCAGATTTGAATAGGAGAGTACTCAGAGACAGACTTGTGAGAGGGACAGGTACAACCTGGAGGGCAGAGTAAGGTGATAGTCTCACCTCCGCGTGTGAGGCACTATACCTCTGTTGATGTAACCACACATCCATTCGTGGTTGATGGCTGCATCTGGCTGGAGATGCAGTGCTTGCGGTTATAGCAAATTCCTGCCTGCCCCCTCCCAGCCCCTACCATGTGGTATTAGACCACATAATGAGACTTCTTGGGCTGAGCAGGGCAGCTTCCTAAACTGGTCTGGAAATGAGCAGCAAGAGTAGGAAAGGGAGACTGGCCTGGGGTTCCTGTGGTGGCTGGGAGTGGGGTTGGGGTAAGGGTTTTGTGTAGGCCAGGGTTCGGTCACTTGGACTTCCTGCCGGCATGACCTCGGCAAGCGGGTAGCTGAGTCTCTGTATCTTCTAACACATCCTCAGTGGACAGAGTTAACAGAACAAGTCTGAATCAAGAGTCCTACATTCATTCATTCATTCGAGCTCACCTTGCAGCTAAGGCCCTTCTTTGGATCCCGTTCTCAGGAATAAAAGGAGGGCAAGGCTGCCTGGTGAGCGTCACAGATGCAGAAACAACTAATGGGACTCCACGTGCATGTGGTAGGATTATGTAATAAATAGTGTAAGGGAGGGAGCCAGTCTGCATGGATCACCAGGAAAGTGTCTGAAGAGGAGTTCCACAGGAAGATACTCCCCCAACCCCTGACACCTGAGGAAGGGGCAGAGCTTTCACAAGGGGAGCCCAGAGCTGGATGTGCTGATGTGAGTGTCCCGAGAGAGGAGTGGCAGGTGGCCCCAGACATGCTGCAGAGCGGACATCTGCTGTGTCCGCGGGCCTGGGGAATCAGTTCCTAGGCAGGGGTTTTGGGCGTTCCTTTCCATTGGTTCTGAGTGGCTGTGTCCTTCATCTAACATCACATTTTCTGCAGACACTGTGGGCATGCATTCTTTGATGTAAGGAGTGTTTTCATGGGAACAGTGACTTTGGCGTCTTTTTCCTGACTTATTCACATTGTCAACTCCAGTGGCAAACTTCTGTCTTTTGCCTGTTCGGAGTCACTAGGTGAGCATAAGGGAGTCTGTGCACGCAGGCTGTGGTATGATACAGGCTGATGGCGTGCCTTCCTCGACTTCCCCAGTCTCTCTGACTTCAGGATATGTCCAAATGGGGGGAAATGGAGAAGTGGAGGGAGCTTGGTAGACATGATAAACTAATCGAATAATCCCAGAATATCAGAGGTGGTACACACTGATGGTTCATGAGTGTGGATTGCTGCGTTTGGGACTGAGTGACAGAACCCAGATTCGTCTTCAAGACCTGCTTCTCTGCATTTCATCCTCGTTACTTGCAGATCGAGCAAGTGGAGTAGGAGCCTGAGGATATCAGAATGACCTGGGGAGGATTCTGAGTAGACCTCCTCTCGCTGAGGTTGTGATATGTACCCCAGGGTGGGGCAAGAGTGTCCTTCATCCTTACAGGACATTACTGGAGTGTGATCCTGTTGTTAAAATCATGTCCTATCTTTTAGGTACGGGGGTGGGCAGATAAAAGATTCTGCAAGCCCACCTTATCTGTTCCTTGATGGAGCTACTATGTGCTGACATCATCTGCATGAGTAAGGCTATGCTAGACTGGGCTGCGGTAAGGAACATGCCTGAAATGTCAGCACTTTCATACCTTTTTTCTCCCCTGCAAACAAATTGCTCTCTGGCTGTGTGGCCCTGGAGGACAGCTTCCTTTAAATGATAATGCGGTGGGTCAGGCTTTTCCATCCTGCAGCCCCACCACCTGGAACTCACAGCTTATAGGGGAAGAGGGGCGGGGCTGTACAGTGGCCTCTCACTCTTCCAGTCTAGACGTTACCCCCATCACTCCTGGTCCTTGTCCATAACCCGGGAACTAGTTAGACGGCCCTGTGACTGCAAGGAGCCAGGAGGACAGGGTGCGGGAGTGCACTAGCAGCGTCCTTACCTCTGAATCTGCCTGACACCCACTTTTAGAAAGTTTCCATTAGGACTGGTCCCAGAGGTCTCCATCTGAATGTCCACAGGTACGTCAGAGTCAACATGCATCACAGAAGATTGTCGTCTTCTCCTAAATTTGCCTTTTCCTTATCTTGGCAGATCATAGGTTGCCTGAGCCAGAAACAAAGAACTCGTCTTAGACTTCCCTCCCTCCCTCATTCCCACTGGGATTGTCAGGTGGTCTCACCCATTCTCACATGTATCTCTTGATGGCTCTGGTCTCTCTTCCTGTCTCCAGGGCTGGTGCTCAGTCCGTGCAGACTGCATTGCTACTTGGGTCATAAAAACCTGAAATACTGACAGTCTGGTTGGTAAGTTGCCACAGCCCTGTTCTCTGTTGACCTGTGGGCCCTCTTTTTACTTGTAAGGTCCTGCCACTTGTCTTCTAAGGACCTAGGTTGAGGATCACCTGCTGGGTGTCCTCGCCTGACCCCCCTCTCCCCAACAAGAGTTTTCTGTTTGCCTCTGTGGGCCTGAGAACACAGCCCTGATTGCTCTCTGGAATAGCTGTTTTTCTAGTCGCCCCCGTGAGACACTCTGCTCCTTAGTGGATATAGCTTCCTCACAGTGACTCTGGTTCCTGGGGAGTCTTGTACTTCCTCCTTTAAAAAAGCAGTAGTTGTGAGATGGGCCAAGCACGGTCCTGGGTGCTGACACTATAAGCCTTCGTGGAGCCTGCAGTCTCATGGGCGAGGCTGACCATAAGTAAATAAATAAATATGTAATTATGAATTGTGACAAGTCCTAAGAAGAAAAATAATGGGGTTCCTAGAGCAAGAGAGTATAAGCAAATCCTTGGGCTTGGTCTATAGTGTCCTGATCCTAGGACCCCTCTCCTTGGGCCCTGGGGAGGGAAGTGAAAGATACATCTTTTTTTTTTTTTTTTTTTTAAGATATATTTATTTTAGAGAGAGAGAGCGTGGGGGAGCTGGGCAGAAGGAGAGGGAGAGAGAGAATCTCAAGCAGACTCCATGCTGAGCAGGGCTTAAGAGCTAACACAGAGCTCAATCTGTGACCCTGAGATCATGACCTGAGCTGAACTCAAGAGTCGGACCCTCAGCCAACTGAGCCATCCAGGCGCCCCCAAAGGTGCATCTTTTGAGGGTCTGGTGACTCAGGACAGCATGGGGTGGGGAGTGTGGGGTTTTCTTGACATCCGATGGTGAGGCTGCGTTTTCTGGCTACTGTGAGACTTGGTTTATAGGACACTGACATGGAGTGACCTGTAGGCTTCATTAACACAAGGCAGTCACCAGAGAAGTGGCTCACGGCCTCGTGTCCTTTTTGTGCTGTGGGCTTCCCATCCTGCCCCTGGCTCATGACTGTACCCCCTGCAAAGTGAGGGAGCCAGAAGCCGTGCCTGGTAGTGTTCCCGCTGACATGGCTGCTGTGCCGTCATCCCCTGTGGGGGGCATCCTCTGAATGACCGCTGGTGGCTGTTCTGCAAGGAAAGGGGCTGGTGGTCTCTGATAGGCACCTGGAGGGACTCTTTGGCAGAAGCAGGTGCTTGATAGGGAGCAGAGCAGTGCCTGCTTTGTAAAGGGAAGCTCACTTCCTCCGGAGATTCCTTTAAATACGATTCCCTGGAGGCCATTTTTTTTTTTTTTTTTACCCCAAGCTGCTTGCCTGGTGCGATGGGGATAGTGGGAGGAAGGAACTTTGGGGAATTGGGAAGCTCACTGGCTGTTTGATAATTAGAAAGGAAAATGAAAGAGCTTTGAAATGATGCTTTTAATCACTGAGAAAATAGGATTCAGTTAATAAAAATGTAGTGTCATGCCAGTTTTTTTTTGCATATATTGAGTGTGCCCTAGGAAGTGTTTTTTTTTCTTTTGGCCAAGTCTCAGAAAATTCCATGTCATTTGTCATCAGGCACTGCCAAGGTCAGCTCTCCCAGGTGTAGGTACTGAGTCAGTGGTTGTAGGGCTAGAACTGGAAGGGGACTGAGGGACCCCCAGGCCTAACCCCTTGTTCTGCAGATGAGGACATGGACCCAGGGGCCACAGGGAGGCTGACCACTGTGATAGGGACCCTGTGAGCCACACTGGCTTCTTGGCCTCACCAGAACCACTGATGAGGGATCAGGAATGCTGCCTGTTGGGTTACTGGCATGTGTCCAGTTCCAGAACATCCGGAAGCTCCTCCTGCTTTCCCATCCAAGAGCTGCCCTCTTTTAGGGCCCTGTGGGGGGGTGGGGATGGGCAGT
Organism: Lontra canadensis; assembly: GCF_010015895.1. NCBI lineage: Eukaryota > Metazoa > Chordata > Mammalia > Carnivora > Mustelidae > Lontra > Lontra canadensis. The sequence continues at coordinate 1,520,634 of NW_022631032.1, read as the reverse complement.
GGGTGCTTGGTAAGCATTGGTTCCATTCTTTGTTCAGTTTCTCCGTCCCGGGGGGCGAGAGGGGAGCAAAGTAGCCCTCAGGGAAGCTGGTCAGATGAGGAGCCACTGGAGAGAGGTGCCCCCCCCCTTATATCTGTAAACCCTCTCTTCAAGGCCCCCGCCCTTTGTGGCCCCGCTCCTAGCAGGACAGGGCCACGGCTGCTCTGGGCCAGGGCCTCCTCACTGGGTGGTGGGAGAACACGGGAGTGTTTGTGTCCCTGGACTTCGGCAGATTCTTGGTGCCCAGAGAGGGGCATGGGCCAAGCAGTCCCGGGCAAGGGGACCTCAGTTTTGTTTCCCACCTCCCCCACCCAAGTCGGGGCTCCAGTCAGCCAGTCCCGGAAGAGCTTGAACTCCTCTGTGTGCAGCCTCTCAGCAGTCTGAACCATGGCTTTAATTCAGAGCCTCTCCCTCTCTTGTTGCGACGATCGCAGCTGCCCATTAACTGTCCCCTCCTCTGTCCGCCTTCACGCAGCTTGGGAGGGTTTTGCAATACATAGGCCGGAGACTGTCCTTCTTCTCCTCAGCAGGCCCCTGGCTCCCTGCCATCCCTTGCTCCCAGACTGCCTTTCCAGCAGTCTCACCTCCCTTGTGCTTCTTACAACTCCTTCACCCAAGCCGGACTGGCTGGCTTTCTGCTCTTCCAGTAGGGCCTCCAGGCCTGCGTGGCCCTGCCTTTGCTGATGCCAGGCTCTCCTGTAATTCCGTTTCCCACAGAGAAGCCTCTGGTGCCTACCAGTGTTTCAAAGCCTGTTGTGGACTGAGTTGCATACCCCCAAATTCAGATGTGGAAGCCCAGTTCCCAATGAGATGGTATTTGGAGATGGGCCTCTGGGAGGATATTAGGGTTACATGAGGTCATAAGGGTGGGACCCTGTCAGATAGGATTGGTATCCTGTTGAAGCGGGCAAAGTGGCCAGAGCGTGGCTCTGAGCGAGCACAGAGGAAAGGCCAGTGACAACGCAGGGGTTAAGGTGGCAGTCTACAAGGCAGGAAAAGACCCCTCAGTGGAAGTGGACTTGTCAGCACCGGGGCTGTGGACTTCTGGCCTCTTGGACCATGAGTGAAGCGGTCTCTTGTGTAAGCCACCCAGGGTTTGGTATTTTGTTAGGGCAACCTGAGCTGGCTAGGACAAGGCCCAACTGCATGCCAGGTCTTCTCCAGCGTGCCCGCTCGGGGCACCCCAGCATTGCCCCCCGCCCCCCCGGCACCCCAGACCCTGAGCATGGGTGTCCTTGGGTGCTGGTTGGTGCTGTCAATTCATCTCTATTACTAGTCTGGGAGCAGGTCCAGGGTGGACACCCTGTTTGGCTTTGCCTAATCAGTCAGATAGCATATGTTTATTCAACTAATAACCGAATGAGAATTGAATGACTTCACCCCCATAGCCACCCCACACTGGCCTTCATTAAGGTGGCTGCCTGGCCATGTGGAGTGCTTGTATGGCCACTTGTCTGGTCTCCCTGCTCTTGACGACCCTTTAACCTAAGTCCTCCTGTATACTGATATGTGGGGGGAGGGTGGAGGAGGGGACCGTCCCTGGCTTTTCTGGCATAGTCGATGAGAGGAAAGGAACTGTTTTGGCGATTGCACAAGGGAGAGCTGAGGCCAGGACCAGAACCTGTCCGTATACCCCAGCCTCCTAGAAACTAGGTGACAGAAGCAGTTCCCTAGATGGGGAAGCTCTGTTACAGTTCTCAAATCAAGCACCCTCATTGCGGAGAGCACAGCCCCAAGAGCCGGGGTGCCCTAGGGGCACATCCCATCTGAGGCCAGGACCCCTGGCTGGGGACAGAGGCACACTGAAGTGCCAGCTCTGCAGTGGGGGGAAGGTTCCCCAGTCAGGCCACCCTCCTACCATGCTTGAGTCCCCTGTGGGTCTCGTGCCTGCCTACCTCATGCTCTGGCCACAACTTTCACACCCCCCCTCCTCCTGCATGCACATGTTCACCAGTGGCTCCCTCTGCTCTCTTTTCCCCTTGGCTTTTCTCCTTCCCCATTGTTTAGGCCTCACTTCTCTCTTGTCCCATCTTCACTTGCCCCTCACCGTAGCATGTTGCATCTCCTTCCTCAGCATCTCCCCACAGCATTTACTGCCATGTGCTGTCCTCTCATCTAGACCGGAAGGGACATGAAAGCAGGGCCCTGGGCTGGCTTCCCTGCTCCAGCTGCAGCGGCTGGAATGCCAGGCGTAGAGCGGGGGTCTAGTAAATACTTGTTGGATAATCAAAAGAGTGCGGGGTTGTCCATCACAGACAGGAACGGTGGCCCGAGTCTCAGAACTGCCGTGCGTCGCTGGCTTGTGTGTGTTTGGTGGGCTGAACGCTGAGGTGAGGGCCTGGCTCGGTGCTGCCCCTGGACCAGGATGGAAAGCAGGGTGTGCTCGTGCTCTCAGCCTCTGGGGGGGTGTGTCTGCTCCCCAGCAGTGTACTTCTAGCCACACTGACTTTATTTTTTCTATAGCCTGTCAAGCCTCTCATGAGATATAGAAGGAAAATTTGGTGCAGTACTGGATTTTGCTTTTGAAAAGGGGGCTCCATCCTTGAACAACAAATCATAGCTCTGCCTGACCTAGAAGTGTTTTGGGCCATCAGGAAGACCTTGAAGTTTTAGAGCCCGTTTATATCAAAGGAATTAGTTAACCAGGCATCATCATTGTACTTAAGAGGGGAGGTGAATGTGTTTTGAAAAGAAAACAGGACTCATCCTGGTTTCCACAGAAAAGGAACATTCCTTCTTTTTTTGGTGTGTATTTGCTGTTCCTGTGACCGCAGAGTCATGCGCAGCTTTGTAATCGAAATCATTTGGGACTCGTTTTCAAGCTTGTTTGACTCTGCTGTCACTGACGGTCACCAAACTCCGTACCTGGGTGTTGCTCACTAATGACTGAGCATGTCACAACTAACTGTTACATGAATTGAACAGAAGCAGCATCAGCTCTTAATAATGGACTGGAAGATTCATAACAAATCTGCCCCGACCTAGTCTGCCAATAGCCAGGCCATAAACACTGCCATGGGGGAAACTCTGTCTGCCTCGGTAGAGGGGAGAATGGGGCAGGTCCAGGCCTCCCTGCTGAATCAGTTGTAGGTTTGGACAGCAGTCGAGATACCAAAAATCTGGACACCATCCTGCCAAGAAAAGGTTAAAATGTCATGTTTCCATCGGAATTCTCAAGTTTTTCCTTCATACAGGCATGCAGGAAATTAAACCACACGAAAGGCCAAGTTGAATTTCTTAATCCACCCCAAACAATGAAATTTGAAATGTGGGTTTATGGTTGGAAAGTGACTGGGTAAAAATGACTCAATGAATCAGCCTCTTAGGCTCCTAGAGCTGCTTCTGCTGGTGGGCTTGGTAGTGGGACCCCAGGGCAGGGCGGGGCTCAGCCCACCTGCCTTTGGGAGGGCGGGGCTGCCAGGAGAACTCAGTCCCACTCCTGACACTTCCTGCCCCCATTCCCTGCTTTCTCCAAACTCAATGCCAGACATGTCCACTCCAGGTTCACCACTGTCCTTTGGTGCCATGACTCAGAGGGAGGCTCTTGTTTGGGGACAGCGGCAACTCTATTACCTGCAGCCCCCATTTTCCATGGGGACATTTTCACAGTCATTTACCTGACCAGAGGGGCTCACTCTGCCTCAGGCTAACCCCCTTCACTGCAGAGGGTTGACCGAACTTTCCAGGTTGTGATAGAATGTCCTCATGTATCTTCATGGCTGCTCACTCTTTTTTGGATTCCTCCAGGCCTGGAGCTCTGAGAATGCAAATTGACCTCTGAAAGAAAGATTCACTTACCATAGACTTGAGGGCTTTTCTAAACTGCTGAGATATCCAGAGTACCTGCCATTGGCCTTGGATTTTTAAGCTGTAGTTGGCAAGAGGAGATGTGGAAAATATAGCACAAATATACTTACATAAATGACAGGAAAAAAAAATCAGATAAAAGTAACTCCCAGGTTGTTGTTTACCTTTTCTTAAAAAAAAAAAAAAAAAAATCCCTTTGGAAATCCAGAAAGCTACCTTGTGGTGAAGTATAGGAGGAAGGCAGAAATCTGTAGACGGACTTCATCCTAGGAAAAAGATTATAAAAATGGATAACTTGAGAAGGAATCCTAAAAGAATCTTGAGGTCATGGCAGATGTCTTAAATCTGATATATGTTGCCAGAAAGTGGATATTTTCTATGAGGTAGTTAATGGCTTTTTGGCCTTTTGGCTAAGATCAAGTGTAAAAATGTTTTTAATTTAAAAGCAATACATGTCCATTTTGAGAAAATGAGAAGTATTTTTTTTAAATGCACATTTTCTTCCTGTCTCTTATATATATATACATACATTAAGTACCTGAAAATATATGTATTAGACATAGTGTTAATCATATGTATTATAACATTATGTTTCAAAATATTAATTTGCTTCAGAGATTATGAAAGAATATATATGGATGGTAGAAATGTAGACAACCATAAAGAAGAAATGTCGGTAATCTGTAACACCACTGTGGGGCGTAGGTCTGTGTAGCTGGGTGCCAAGATGACCTCCTCACCAGCCGTGGCTCCCAGTGCTCACAGCTTCATGTGGTCCCCCTGTTGGAACGTGGGCTGGCCCTGTGACTCATTTTAGACAAACAAGATACTGTGGAAGTGACGCAGCAGGACTTCCAAGGCTGTCACCAGGAGTCGCATACTCTCCGCCTGGGTCTTTCGAAACGCTTGTTCTTGGCAAGCTCCCTCCTGGAATCCAGCTGCCATCCTGGGCAAAGCCAAACCCCCGGGGAGTGCCCCTGTGAAAGTGCTCCGGTGGACAGCCCGGCGGAGTGCTCTTTGCCAACAACCAGTGGCAACCTCTAGCCATGTGAGTAATAGAGAACATCCAGTCTGGCCCATCCTTTTGTCCCACGGCAGCCTCCGCTGCTGTTTTTACCATCCGCACAAGAGGGACTCCCTGGGAGAACCGCCCAGTAAGCGTAGTTGACCCACAGAACCACGGAGATAAGCATATACTGAAGACGCTGACTTTTGGGGTGGTATGTTATCAGCAACAGATAAACTGGCATGGGTATGGGCAGACTTTGAAGTAAACCTGTTTAAAGGGACTCAGACTCTAGAACCACTTATACTTGCTGTGTGCATTCCTGCTCCAGCACTCATGAGCTATATGACCTTGGGCAGGTTCTTTGGCCACTATAAACCGTCATTCTCTACATTCATTAAATGGAAACTGGGAGATTTAAAAGTATTCTAGTGTGGGGCACATAGTAGGTACTAAATCAGTGTGAGTTTCATATGTACTATTTGCCACCATGGAAAATGATCATAAGGAATGTTGGAAACAGCAGTGGCTGTGGCAGCCGCGGAGAATGTATCATGAAAATGCTACTATATTTACAATTTTTGAGGCTAGGAACAAGGTCCTACATTTCCAAACCTCTCCCACACTGTCCTCATACTTGGCAAACAGTGGGGGGCTTGACACGGCTGAGGTCAACACAGTGAGGTCTGTCTTCGTGCCTGATCTATGTATCTTATGCTCTTCTGAGAACAAGCTGCTGGGTTATGAGTGAGGGAAAAGGGCCACCTCCATTCAGAATCATCGGTGGCAGGGCCAGGAAGGGTCTTAGAGGGCATCTGTCATAAGCCGCCTGTCTCTACAGTCTGGGAGAACTGATGCCCAGATGGGAGGTGGCTTGCTCAAGGCTGGATGTAGGGGCAAAGTCAGACCCATGAACCAGCCCCCACCCCAGGGCCCCACCCATGCACACTTGCCTAAAGTTCCCTAAGTCACATTTCATTAAGTAAGGTAGAGCCCATGTGTTCCTGTTTTACAAAACGGAGGAAAGACAGGGTGGGTGGTGTTGCCCTCTGAAACTGTCTGTGATACTTGTTTTTCTCTTCAATTATTTATTTTTGTGAGAATGCACCAGGGCACTCTAGCCTGGTGTTGCTAGAAGTTTTTCAAGAGGGTCATTGTTCCGCAGCACCCCCAGCCATCAGGTGCTTGGAGGAGGATGGACCGAAAGTCCCAATCACAGCAATCCTGATGCTCCCTCCTTGTCTAGGGCCCCTGTGGCAGGTAGCACCAGAACCTTCCAGTCATGAAAGGTTGGCATGACCTGCTGTAAGTGGGGATGCCAGAAAGTTGTTGTTCTTTTTTTTTTTTTTTTTAGATTCTATTTGAGAGCAAGTGAGAGAATGAGAGAGAGAGCATGAGATGGGAGAGGTCAGAGGGAGAAGCAGACTTCCCTCTGAGCAGGGAGCCCTAGGCCGGACTCTGTCCTGGGACTCCAGGATCATGACCTGAGCCGAAGGCAGTTGCTTAACCAACTGAGCCACTCAGGCGCCCTAGAAACTTCTTCTTTACTGTGGAATGCCAGTTCATAAACACAGAGAGAATGAAGGCATTGGAAAGTCCCCATTTGGTGATAACCATTATAGTAATCCTTTATTCAGATGAGAAGAGTCAAACTTGTTCAGGAAGAGGACCTTTTCATAGTCTTGAAATGTTTCCTCCATGATGCTGTTATTCTAGAGAACAAGTGGTAACTTCACAATGATCAAAATTAACATCATCAATAATGGGACAGATTGACATACTGTGTGTCCTGATGGGATTGAGAAGGAAGAACATAGTATCACTTCTGTGTTGTTCTTGACAAAGATGCATAACCTGAATCTCATTGTGAGGAAACATTAGACAAATGCGCCTCAACGGAGATTTTACAAAGCCATTGGCCTGTACTCCTCAAATTGTCCCAGGCCATGGCAGATGAGGAAAGACTGCGGAATGACTTTAGGCGGAAGAGACTGGACCACTCTGTGTCATCCTGAACCACAAATTTTGTTTTTGCACAACTGGCAAATTTTGTACGGGGCTCTAGATTAAATGGCAGTGATGTATTAATGTTAATTTCCTGGATCTGGTGGTAGTACCACCATTAGGAGAGTGGCCTTGTTTCCTAGGAAACACTGAAATATCTTAGAGCCCAAATTCTCTCTCTCTTTTTTTTTTTGCTATTATCTACAGTTATGTCAGTTTGGTATTCTATTTTATTTCTTTAATTAAAAATGAAAACAAATAACTTAAATTCTACTTAATTAAAAAATAGAAACTAGTTAATTAAATGAAATTAAAATTTAATTAAAACAGAGAAATGAATCAATTAGTGTTTAGGTACAGTTCAGTAGACAGAATCTTTTCTATTGTAGAGTCTGGGACGGGAATAAGTTAGAAGAGGGTTTCTTGAGCGCCCTGCTCCAAAGAAAGGCAAAGTTGTATTTTAAATGGAAGTAAGAATGGAGTCTTGTGACTTCTCCCTGTTCTTGGGTAATTCTTATGACCCAGCAGACTCGGGCTCCTGTGGGGTTCCCCTTAACCTTCGGAAACAGGGATGAAAGCCTTGAAACGCAGACTGTCTTTGTGGGAGAACCCATAAAATGAGGACAGTAAATCCTACATGTAAGGATTAAGTGAGGTAAAACACATAAAAATACCGAGCTCAGGATCTGGCCTTTGGAACCTCATTTTGTAGGCGATGATAGATCGTTTGCTTTTTTTTTTTTTTTTATTGTAGCGTAAGAATCAATAAAATAACATGACATTTTGGCAAGAAGCCTGGCTCAGGAGACAGGAAGCCTGAAGAGCTATTTGACCACTGGCCAAGTCAGTCTGCAAACTGTCACGGGGCCACAGGTGCTGCTCCCGAAAAGATTAAAGCCCTATTTTTTTTCTCCTGCTGCAGAAGGTAAGGGAATGGGTAGGTCTTCACATATAAATTTCAGAAAGGTCTTTCTGGGTTCCCCATATGGAGAGACTGGTTTTTCTCTGTGAAAGTTGCCGTGCTGTGGATTTCTGGGCACAAGGAGTGATGGTGAGCCACTCTCCCCTGGGCTGCCCCACAGTCCCGGGAGAACCTGCTGTTTCTCCTTGGGGGAGAGTTGGCTGTTCTCTGCCTGATTGCACCTGTCCTCCTCGTGCAGACTTCTCAGTAGCACGCCCCGGTCATGGTGGCAGGTCCTTCTACCATGTGCCACTGGAGAGGGTACAGAAGGCGACCTGGGCCTCTCAGGGCAGTGGTGGGCTGCAGAACTCTACCAAGGGACGGATGAGTCTGCGGGGTGAAAAGGCCCCAGGAAGTTGAGCCCCAGGAAAGAGTAAAGGATTCACCATTCCTACCAGGAAGAATTGCCAAAATACAGTTTTTATTAGTGACATGAGAGAGAGATGGCCAAGGTTGTCAGCCAGACTGTCCGTGTTTGGGTGGCCGTTGTCATCCAGGACTGCTGGGCAGTGTCCTGGCCTAGGATGTGACTAGGCAGTGTGCATAGAGTGTGCCTTCAGCGCCAGGATGGAACAACGTGCCAGCCATGCCAGAGGCCTGGCACCAGAAACAGAGTTCAGAGGCAGCAGCTATCCTTGCACGGGCACCCCCGAGGGAGGTTTGGTGCTCCCAGAACCCCACGGCAGGACAGAGACTGGGGATTACGACCCTGCCTGGAGGGTCTGCCTGGCTCCTGCAGTCTGGCTAGCTCCCGCATGGTTCCACTTACTAGTGACCATGTCTGGATTCTAAGAGACACGTTGGGACACTGGGTGGAGAGCTGGGCTGGAAGGGAAGCATGAGGCCGGGGGTGGGGGACTGGAGTCCTTGAGGGTGGCAGCCCAGGGCCAGTGGGCCTGTCCGCCAGCAAGGAGCAGGTGAGGGCTGAGCGGAGGTCTGGAAGGTGAGTAGACAGGCGTGCCGGCAGGAGCATACCAGCAGCTCTGCTGCGGCGAAGGAAGGGACTTTGTGAATGAGGGTACGGTTCAGATGACATGCACCTGGTTCCTGTTTGCCATCATTGACAGTGGAACCTTAGCAGCATTTAGTCCTTTGGACCTCTATTTCTCCATCTGTAGAGTGGGTGGAATTACCATGTGCTGGCAGTGGAAGGACTGCTGGTTGCTGCCCTCTGTCTGTTCTGTCCTTTTTCTTTTGTAAGCCAATCCCATTTATTGGGAGCAGCATTATGCCTGGTAAGAGCATTAAATTCATAGCTTCCCTGGCAGCTAGGTGTGGCCAAGTGACTAAATTCGAGACTTCCAGGAAGGTTGTTGAAGGGGTCTGCCTTATGGCAGGGGGCTAGGGGCTGGCACCTGTCCCTGTCTTCCTCCTTGTTGTCTGGAAAGCAGCCAAGATGACTGGAGCCCCAGTAGGTATCTTGTACCATGCAGTGACCTTGAGAATGGAAACCAGACCTAGGATAACAGAATGGAAAGGTGGAAGGGGCCAGGACCTCTGAGAGCTTTACAAGCAGTCCTGTAATACCTGGGTAACGTAGCTTGGTCCTCGTATGTTATTCGAGCCATTGTTGCTTGACATCTTCTGTTATAGCAGCTGGACCCAACCCATACAGATGCACCTGCCCCTGAGGGTTGTGGGAAGATTTAAGTGAGCTCAAGTATAACAAAGAGTTTCGTGAGTTGGGAATGCACTTTGAACACTGCTGGGTACTCTAAAAATGTAAGCAGTCAGTCCTGTTGTGGCCGTTGTTGTTTGAGGAGGCCTGTGGGACAGGGCTGTGGTGGACAGGCCCTGAACAGGCTGGCTGGGCTAGGGGCATGAGTGTGTGCCAGAGCTAAAGCATAGGGATGAGGAGCTGCATGGTTAGTATTCCTAATTTTACAGTGAATCCACAAATGCCGGGAAACAGGGAAAAAGTGGCTGGGGGAGGTAAAAGAGAGGACAGAGGAGATTAGAAACAGGAGCCCCCATAATTCCCATAAACAACCTCAGGGTGAGTCATTTGGAAAGTTGATCTGTGACCATTCAGGCAGACCCATGGTAACCAGATGGCTATTTTCAGAAAACACCTGTTAATTCTGCCCAAAGAGTACTGCTTGCTACAGCTGCCATCCCCAGGGGTCTATGAAAGAAAGCCTGCTGGTGAAGAGCGGAGACCAGGCATCCATCTCAGGCTGGTGAACAAGGTGAGAATGTGATTGTGTCCCAAATAGGAAGCAGGGCTTGAGCTCTTGCAGATAAAAAATAAAATCTCTAGCAGACCCCAGAGAGCTCTAAGCTGTGGAGAGGTCAGCGGGGGCCACGGACAGCTGTGCCATAGAAATGAAAGGAAGGGGGACATTCTGCTTTCCAGATCTAGAATCCAGTTTCCTCTGCAGACTGAAATTCATACAAAAGTGCCTGAGCTATAATTTCGTACTGGCAATAGCAGTGAGAGGAAAATGGGGACCAGGTGTTGTATGGTTGTCATATATTATAAACGTCCCTAAAGTTTTTCAGCCAAGTTGGAAATAAATTCTGTCCTCGCTTAAAGGATGTGATTTATATACCTAGTCACTGAAGGCAGGAGGGGTGAGGGAGGGGACACATGTCATACCGGCGCTGGAGCAAACACTGTGTCTTTTCATAATAATTTGTTTTGTTTTGTCCGCAAAACAGGAGGTGATGGTTGTAAAAAATGTGAGAGCCGGCCCATAGCTCACAGTCAGTTTTCCATGCTTAATTTTGAGAGGGGGCGAGGAGGGCTGGAAGAAAGAATTTGTTGTATAGCTAATACATAAAACTGACTGTGGTCATTAATTTCAACCTCTTGGTCCCCAAACCTTTTACCAGTGCTGCTAACAGGTTGTATAAATCACTCTTAGGAACTCCATTTCCTCCCTTCCCTCCACGCTCAGAGGCAGGGGCCGGCTGCTGATGTGGAAAATGGAGAGGTACCCCAGGAGAGTCGGGGGCTCCGCAGCAGGGCAGCGCCGGCAGAACCGAGCCGGCCGCATCCACGGCCATCTGGGGGCCGGAGGGTAGGGTCGTGTGGGGGTGAAGAGCAGGTCTGGGCTTTAGAGCCTGGCAGATTCGATGCGAGTCCCAGTTCCACTACTTCCCAGCCATGTGATCTCGATTACCAAGGTTCTTCACCTCCTCATTTGTCAAGTAGAAATAATCATGCCCATCTCGGAGTATTTGGATGCTTACATGAATATAATAACATATCTTACACAGGTTGGCTATCGTCACTGAAAACTTCCTTTCAACTTCTGTGGTGTGGGACCCCCTTTTTTCCTGAAGTTTCTCTTTTGATCTCTGCTCAGTGAAAGGGAACCCCAGGAATTCTCCAGCTCACCATGTTGAGGGTCTTGAGGGGGATGGTTGTAGGAAGTGGGAGCCCCTTCTCTGCCCACAGAAGTCCCAGTTACCACGCCAGGGTGGCCTGGAGCTGTCTGATGTTTTTGCCCTTGATGTGGCGGCATTTCTTGTGTTTAAAAGTAGGGGGACTTTAAAAGGGACTTGTGGATGTCTAAAGGCTTTTCTCCAAAACCCGTGTGTGATGGATCAAACACACTATCCAGTGAGGAAGTCTGTGATCTCAACTCCAATGCTTCCTCGAGTCAAGGGTTGCCTTCGTCAAGCTGCCCAGACTCTCTGAGCCTCAGGTCTCTCCTCCGAACACAGGAGCTACTGAAGCCCACCCAGCAGAAAATGTAGTGCAAGTTCCTGAGCTGCACCAGCAAGTGGAAAGCCCCCATCCGGGGCCTGGCACACAGACACCCTGTCTCTGCTCCCAGGGAGGGACCGTTCGTCTGACCAGGCTGGAATAGCCCCAGAAGTCGGGACCTAAGGCCTCGGACCCTTGGCGTGTTCCACCATGTTGCTTGGTGGCAGCTTCCCCCCTAGTTAGCCCGCTGTCCTGCAGCTGGGCCTTACAAGGTGAAGGGAGTGGGGAAGGGGGCTTTGGGGGCACCGGGAAAAGCCCAGCTGGAAAGCGACCTAAGTTCTCTGTTGGATAAGAGAGCCACTACAGCCCATTCCAAGTGCAGACGCCCTTGGGGACACAGCTGGGGTCAGTGCATTGTTGGGGGGTGGGGGTGGGAGTCTGCCATGATGGCCTGAGACCCTGCAGCAGGAGAGGCCAGTCCAGGGGGCGGGGGGAGGGGGTTGGCGCGGTGCATTGGGACTGGGCCTGTCCCTCAGGCCTCAGCACAGCTTCTCCTGGGCTGTGGGCCTCCTCCTGTTAGAGGAGGTGTCTACCCCTTTCAGTGGCCCTTCGGCCCCTGGCAGCCAGAAGTCCTGCCCAACGGCAATGAAAAACCCCCAGAGGCTGATGAAGCAGGTCGCTGATGACTGCCATATTTCTAGGCAGACGGTGAGAAGTCAAGCTTCCTGTCTGAGCAGCTGCTTCCAGAGTCTCAGCCTCATGACACCTCACAGAGCCTGGGTTGTCACAGTGTCCCCTTCTCCCTGAACCCTCTCCTGGTTAGTGGAAAACTAGGCCTGGTGTTCTGAGCCGAAAGCCCTCTGATGCATTGTAAATATTTATCTCTGGGAAGCTCTGACGCTCTTTCCAGACAGAGGGAAAGGAGGCGCTTGCACGGTTGTTCTGCCCCTCAGAGAAGGCCTGTTTGTTGTCCAAGATGGAAGGCTTACCCAAGCATGTCTGTCTTTTCCTAATTTCCCAGGCTCTTTTGTTATATGTTGTTTTGTGCGTGTGAAGATGCGTCTACCAAGAATGGTTTCTGGGGATAGGAGAAGGGAGGGGAGAGGAAAGGAAGCTTCTTTCCCCACTTTTGTTTGTTTTTGGCGATCATTAATTACTCACTCTGGGTTGTAATTCCATCCATGGTCAGATGACACGCCTTGTGACTGGTTTAATTGGAGGCTGATGATGAGCTGTCTCAAGCCTTTCCACAGGGGAATGTTGACTTGGGAAGTTCTCAGCCGGTTCTGAGGCCATGCATGTTGCCTTCTGTGGTGAATGGCCCCTGGGGCCCTGCCAGGCTGGGCCTCCCGAACCCCGAGAACACCTCTGCACAGTTAGGAACTTCCTCAGTGCTGCCCAGATCTGGGGTCTCCAGGTCCTGAAAGCTGCCTCTTTAGCCAGCACTTGTAGTCTCGTCTTTCCTTTTTGCACTTGCTAGGAAGGAGTGGACCATTTTGTTAGTGAGGCCGCAGCATGAGAGGCTGAGGTGAGCAGATGGGGCCTCTCGCGAAGACAGTACCACCTTCTTTACTTTACCCCCTGGAGTTGAAGTTCAACAGGAAATAGGTCTCAGACCTAGATCCTTAGCATCTTTTCCCATGTTGGGTTGACATACCTCCGTGGCTCCCGTCTTATGGTCAGACACTTGTCAGTCCTGTGGTTGGGGGTTTCAGCCAGGACCCCCGGACCACCTTCTGTACCCAGGAGGCAACAATTCCTCTGCTTCCTGAAGTGGCCTGGCTCGGCTTGCCCGATCTCTTACCAAGCGACCATCCCACAGGGGAAGCCATGTTCTGAGAGCTACCCCGAGAGGTGACACTGCTGGCAGCGCCTCTGCATCCTGTCATCCCCCTGAGGGGCCTGGTCCGCCAGTGTAAGTGCTGGCCCTCACCTGAGGACGGTGCCCGTGCAGGACTCTTCCTAACACACGGGCAAGCTTCCTCCTACCTGAGAAAATGACACCCTTCACTCCTCGTTTTTGAGATTAAACACAGACACGGCAAGATTTGAAGGTTTGAGGAGCTGGTGGGAAGGCCCCTCATCCAGCTGTTTCTGGGAGTGAACGGGTCCAGCCAGAACAGAAGATGGCCAGGCTGGTGGGGGGAGGGCAGAGGCTGAAGTGCAGGGACAGTGTTTTGCTACTGGTGGTTGTTGTTCTCACACCAGGAGATGGTGTGGCCCTTGGCTGTAAAGTCTGGCTCCTGCCTCCCTTTGAATGTAGTGCAGCTCAAGGTGGGTTCCCAAGAAACCCAAAGATTTGTTGTTTTTGTTTGTTCTCTAAGATCCCTGCCTGATGGTAGTGTGGGAATATGGAGAGCAATTTCCTGGAATCCAGTATGTGGATGATGGAGATCTTTCTTTAGCTACTACTGTTCATTCTCAAGTTTCGTTGTCATGGTGTGAGAGGCAGACCCTCCATGAGCTCCTTGCACTGGGGGCCTGGCTAATCTTGTGCATAGCCCTTTGGGCCATACTAATCTGGCCACGATGTTCCCTGCTTTGAGGAGTTTATGACCCATAATGGGAGTGGGTAGTGGAAGGGGAACACCGACTGACATGAGAGCATTAGCTAAGCTGTCAGAGACCTGAGTTCTGGGATCAGCGTTGCCACTTAGCTCAACAGTGTGACTCCTGACAAGGCCCACTTCTTCTTTGGTCCTCAGATTGTAATCTACCCATTACACAGATTACCCCATCTGTGTAATGGGTAGATTGGCTCTACCTTCAGACCTATTATCCTAGATTATTCTGTCCTCTTTGTTTTTTTATCATATTCTCATTGGATCCTGACATGGTAGACATGGTAGGCCTGGATGCTGTCCATTGGTCTGAGTTTTAAAGATGTCTAGTCCTTTTTCTGGGACATTCTTCCCCATGCTTTATAGATTTCATCCCTTTGGAGTCAATTCTCTCACCTATTTATTCCTTAAATCTCAGTGGTCCTAAGTGCTGTCATTACAGCTGTCCTCCAACCAACCAGTATCCTCTCTGGGCCATCACTGTGGCTGTCACTGCCATGTACCAATCTTATTGCACCCTCAGAAGGGCCTATCAGCACCGCCATGTAATTCCCACAGAGAGAGGATGACAGCAGGGACCAGAGGCCAGAGGAACAGGACCCTTTAAGAGAATCTCACCCTAATCACTTCTAGCCTTCCTGGTAAGCATCTTCCTCTTTCTAGCAGTGACATTTACAACTTGGCATCTTATTTCATAATTACATAAAAGAATAACCACCTAGACAGATGCCTGCACAACAACGCAGGTTGCATGAGGGCTGTCAGCTCTCAGGATAGAATAGGGTATCTCCCAGCCTCAGCCGGAAAGGTAGGAACGGGCCAGTCCTTTCACATCAGTGGGAAGCAGTGAGTTTGCTCCTAGCCAGTTCACCTCATCTGGGAAGGTCCCTGTTGATAGAAGTATCAGCACCTTTTAGCAAACTAAGGTACTCGACAAACGAGGAGTTCTAAAGCTATAAAAGCATATCGAATTCCAGTGTCTTAGGGCTACACATGACCTTTTCTGGATTCACTCCCAGCTGGTCCTAGAGGGCAGGGAAGGTGCTCAGATTTATGGATGGGCTTTTAAGACAAGGCCAGGGCTCTGCCCTCCCAGCCCATTCCTGCCCTCAAGGAGCACTCTGTCTGACCAAGGTGGTGAGGTCAGGACACAGGTGTCAGTGCCCACAACCTTGACCAGGGCCTGTCCAGGTGGGGCAGGGAAGGAGGCATTGGGGCTGCTCCTCGGAGAATAGGTTGGATGTACATGACCTTGAAAGCCCAGGGAGTACACACAGCACATAGTAGGCTTTCAAGGAAGGCGACCAGCTGGCTGACTGGCCTCTCGGCCACTGGGATTTTCTTTAGCTTTAGCGAAAATGCTTGCCTATAGAAGACCTCACTTAAATTTCACATCTGGCCAGCTTGTTGCTCTGCTTTTTGTCTGTCAACACCCTTGGCACTTCTGTGTGCCCCTGTGGGGGTAGCAGGGGTGCTGGGCCTGCCTCCCAGGAGCTTCTCTCTGGTGAGAGGGGAGTCGGGCTCCACTGGAAAGGGTCACTGAGCTCTCCCGTGAAGCTGACTGAGGTTCAGATCCCAGCCCTAGCACTCATTTGTTGCGGGACTGTGGGCTGTCGTTTTGAACTTTTCGAAGCCTGTTTCTTCATCAGAACATAGGAATAACTCAACCTGTTGGGTGGTTAGGAGAAATAAGCTCGTGCCTGTGCAATGCTGGGTGCTTAAGAACAACTCACGGAAAGGATGCCTCCACGTGGCTGTCATTGGTGGCATTGAAAGTACCCCTGGGGTCATGAGGATGACATGAACCCCTTTCTCCATAGCCCTGTCAGTGCCTCAGAAGTCCCACCATACGTTCCCCAGGCCTCCCCATCATCTGGCTAAACGCCATTGTCTCCCTTCATTGACAGAACCTGTGATGACGTCCTTTCTCTCCTTGGGATGATGACGGTGCCCTCCCGTCCCTGTCTCATTAGTGCTCCACTCTACTGTGCGTACTGTGGATGTGGGAGCTTGGGGCACAGGAGTCAGGCAGAAAGAAAAGGAAAGTGGCTAGAGGGGGCGTGTGTGCTATGAGGCCTCCCCAACTTGACTTCTTGGTGACTATGACTCTCATTCCTAGACATCCTCTCCAGGGACATGGTGTTCTTCTCTAAGATCACCATCAGGCTCCTTCTCTCTGTTCCCCAAGACTGCCTCTGAGAGCAGCAGATGCCCTGAGGCTCTGCCCTGTGGCATGTCCCTATTCTCCACTCCTGGTGGAGGGCAGCTTTCTGGGAGAGAGTGAAGTCACCACAGTGGCTTCCCAACCTCTGGACCCCTGAGTCATCACCTTTCCTGATCACCCACCCATTTTCTTGCACCCCTTTCCTGCAGGGCCAGAGAAGTCTGGCTCTGGTACCCCCCTCACTTTCCTCTGGCCTGGGCTGCCGGGTTCTCACCTAGTGTAGCTTATTTTTTTCAAAACACTCATGTCGGATGTCAATTAATGTTCTTTTTCTGTGCCCCAGAGGAAAAGAGAACAAGAACAAATGAATCAGTTTTTCTGGAATCATAAGCTATGATTTCTTCATAAACGAATTTAGAGAATGCCTATTGAATTCCACAAACATTCCTGAGTGTTTACTGACCACCAAGGTCTGCAGTATGATTGAGTGGAGACCGAGATGCCAAAGATGGGGTCCCTGTCTTCAGATGGCCTCCCCGGACAGCCTGTCCTCAGACCATTGTCGTGCCCTGGGGAGAGCCTGATGGTGGGTGTTGGTGGGCGTTGCTGAGCCTCAGCTGTCCACCTCTGCTCAGGTGTCAAGGCCCAGCCCACGCTTCCCTCCTCCATGAAGTCTCCCTTGACTGCTTCAGGCATCAGTGAATTCCCTGCTCTCCAGACGCTGGATTCCTGCTGTGCTCTGCAGCCTGAATACAAGACGTTTCCCATCTGTTGTCTCATCTTCCCGACATCACAGGCTCAGGGGGCCCGTCGGATCACCCCCACTTGAACAAATGGGACAGCTAAGGTTTTGGGAAGTCATTTTCCCAGGGTCCCAGAAGTAAGCAGCAGCAAAGCTGGAACTTGCTCTTGCGTGTCCTGATTCCCACCTCAGGCCCCCTCCTCAGTGTGGAGAGCTTTCTCTCCTGCATTGTTTGACCCCAAGCACCCCCTCCTTGGAGCCCCTGCAGCCCTGCCCATGACATGCACCAAGTTCCTCCCTTGTTGGTTCCAGCCACCTGTGTGTCACTCCTGGTAGGGGGCAGGATAGGGGTCCTGGGCAGCCGGGTCCAGTCCCCTGATGCCACTGCCACACAGGAGCTGAGTCAGGCTTGGTGAGGGGTGTGGGATGGGGGAGGGGAAGGAGGAGAAGAGACCAGAGCCGTTGCCTCCCTCCACCCTCCTCGCTCTGAGTCATCTGGAGGCGACGGAAGCAAATAGCACTTATGTGCCGGGTAATTGTAAGACTCAGTTTGTCTAATTATAGCTCACTTTGTCTCTCAGACAGTGGAATAAAAATATAACCGTGTCCAAGGTCTTTCAGCGGTGCTGTCGGCCTCTGAACTTGGCGCATGTCTGGGTTTGAGAAAGTACTAGTCAGGGCGGGTTTCCAGCCCTCTCTCTCATGGGTCATTTACCAACTGTGCCCCACAGAGAAACACCTGTAAGCTTTGAGCTTTCTGTAGGGTATCCATCATCCAAGCATCCAGGCTGGTTCGTTTTGAGAATGGAGCAGCATGCTATTGAAAGTTACACCAGGACAGTGGGCCCGAGGTAGAGCATAAGGTCTCCTTGTTCTAGAAAAAATGCATGTGTGCAAGAGGCGGGGTGGGGGGCGGGCAGTTCATGAAGACTCTGATGCAGAGTGGGTCGCTGGGGCACGAAGGGCCTCTGTTTCCAGCGACAGCTCTGCATCATTCCGGGACCTCCAGAGTGATCGGATACCTGCTTCTGCGACCCCCCCTCATTTTCTGCCCGTGGCTGAGCCTCCCAGGATGTGTGTCTGCGTCTTATTGTTTTCTTTCTCTTTCCCCCAGAGATCCTGCGGATAATTCAGCTGGATCTGGACCTGAAGTACAAGACCAACATCCGGGAATTGTTCGAGGAGTTTGACAACTTCCTGCCAGGCGCCGTCATCGGCATAGCAAGAGAGATGCAGCCGGTGTACAGGTAGGTTTGTGGCAGCTGTGGGGGCAGTGGTGTCCAGGATCCTCTCCGGCCCCTCATCTCCTTCCCCTGCCCTGCTTCCCACGGCAGACTGAGATTTATTTGTAGACAGTCTTTAATCTCTTAATCTGCACTAAATCTCCTAGAGACACCTTTGTCCTTATTGCATATATGGTGACTAGTGTGGCAGGTGGGACTGCCCCAAATCTGTAGCTGCTGCCTCCTTCTTTTTGGGGAGTTTGGAGCCTTTTTCTCGTAGAAAGCTGAGCTGCTTGGGTTGTTGGTTCTGGTTAAGCTCAGAATTTTACAACCTCAGGCTTTGTATAGCTTTAATTGCCTCGTCTGGTGACAACCAAGATTTTCTTGGCCTCTGAGTCACCAGGGACCTCTCCTCTGACTGAGCAGAACCCGTGTATCAGTGTCTCGTGAGGAGGGGAAGGCCTTACGGCTTTGGAGCCTCAGCTGGGGTCACCTCGTCACTGTGAAGAAAGCCTCCAGCGCGATGCCGTGCGCTTCATCGTCAAGTGTGGGTTGTAGAGAAGCCCTGGCACCTGAGAACCAGGAGACATGCTCAGGGAGGATGTTCACTGCAGCATTGTGGGCAGAAACTGGGCATGACTTAACTGTCCATAGATGGCAGAATGGATAAAGAAAATCTTTTCATCCAGCTGAGTACCACACAGAACCACAGAGAGCCAGTGGACACACGCCCTGCTGCGCAAAGTTAACTGTAATCCGTAGGGGTGCATGCCATGTGGCAAAAATTATAAGGAAAACCAAGGCAGCAATGATCCCCCAAGCTGGCCTGGTGTTCCCTACGGAGGGGTGGGGACCTGGTGGGGAGGAGGACCGGAGCGCAGGGTGCCGCTGGAGTACCTCAGTCTCCTGTCTCGTGTGTGTACTGTATGCCTTACAGTGGAAATGAAGGAAAGGAAAAGACACCTAGAAGTGTTTGTTAAAACTAGAACCATGGTTCTGGGTCCGGAGAGTTCCATATTGCTGACTAATCCTCCTCCCGGTAGTGCCAGAGCTCACCCAGAACCGAGCTGCTAGAGCTGCAATTTCACCATCCCCCTGGGCTGGCCCGCCCTTTGTTGTCTGAGCAGACCCTCCCTCCGGCTCCCTGTGGGCATTCTTGGAGCCAGGCCGTCTTTGGAGAGCTGCAGGGCACAGGCTGCTAGTGACCCCAGAGCCCGTGTTTCCCCTAAACAAGTGGGGAAGAGTGACAGCTTGCTTGCTTGTGACTATGTGCAAGACACAGATCCCATAACAGGAAATTCCTGCGAGGCCTCTGAATGGGCTGATAACTCCCGGGCCTTGTGGGCTGTTCGCCCTGACGTCATCCTCTCCCAGGCTGTCCCCCGGTCACACAGCAGAGCCTCACAGTCTGCGGGGAACTGGAGGGGAGGGTTTAGGTAAACACTTGCCACTTCAACTCAGAGCAGCCTTAGCGCCTTGTTCCCTCCCCTTTGTACAAGGTGGACCTTATATCAGGGGTTCTTGAGGGTTCTTGATTTAACACCCAGAAGCAGTGGAAGGAGCACTGAACTCAGAGTCCAGAGTCCTACATGCTAATTCTCTATGCTTGGGGCTGGGGTTCTTCCAGCTAAGGATGGGAGCTGGTGTGCTGTAGACCTCTCTCCCCCCGCTCAGCACTGTGATCCTACTTTCCCAACCCTCACCATCTCCTCATGGTCTTTCCTCTGTCCTGAGGCTGCTGTTCTGCTGCTGGGCTCCTCACTGCTTCCTAAGGGCCAGGGTCCCCAGGATACTCGCACCAGGCTCCTGATTAAATCCAGTCAGAGCCGTGAGTCCTTTAAGCCCTGGTTTGGAATCTTCTTGCGCAATAGAAATGGAAACGTGATCCCATTTAAACAGTATTGGCCAGAATTTATGTTTTTGTAGATCCAGGATTTCATTAATGGTGAAACTTAAATCAATTTAATTATCTGGACTTCTCAGAAGAAATCTCTGAAAGATTTTAGATCCAAAATGAAATTGAATTTTTCTCACCTTTGTAGTCTTTAATTATCATGTGCAATGAGAAAAATGAGGCCTCTGTCGCTGCCGGCAGACCCCCACCCTGGCCTGTTGTAGGGCTTGTGCACTCACGATCAGCAGAAAAGAAAACTCCTCCATTATGTGCTCCCCCTTTCCCCTTACTTAGCCACCCCCCAGCAGCTGAAATGTTTATAAAGCCTCTAATAATTAAGTCTGCAAATGACGGCCCTGCTCCCCCCTACTGGCTCTGGGTGATTGCCTCCGAATATTTGCAGCCTCGTGCTGGGGCTGGGAATGGTTTGGTTCTGGCTGGGCCGGAGGTGGAATGGAGTGTGGGGTGTTTCTTCCACTGGAAAACTGGAAACACCAGTGGCCCAAAAGAGTAAATGTTGGTTGTCTGCACCTTTGGAGCCTGTGCTTGGTTGTGTGGGGCAGCGGTGGGGGTTGAGGGGTAGGAGGGTGTGGGAGAAGAAGCTGGGGAGGGGAAGGGTATCCAGAGTAAGCAGCAAGACGAGGACAGACAGAGCCTGGCCCTTTGCAGGAGCAGGCAGCCCCAGCCCCATGGCTTTGAACCTGGCCACCACCGCTGGTGGGGCATCCCCAGGCCAGCATCTGCCCACTCGTGTGCCACTTCCTGCGCCCTCCTTGAGGAACAAGGAACCAGTGGGTGTTCCCACAACTACTTAGTCTCACTCCCTAAGTGGTAGAGTGTGAGGTGGGCAAACATTTTATCATAAGCAATATCTGCTAGCATCTACGAAAAGGAAAATTTAGAAAGAGAACAACAGTACAAAAGCAAAACTTGACTGTTTAACTGAGTGCATTTTGATCTGGAAACTCACTAAGCAGAAGTAAATTTGGATCTCCTCAACTGTGTTATTTTTATAGTCTCTTGCCTGACAGTTACTGTACTTCAAAAGGGCACATATTAAGTCATTTTTATGGTTGTTTTCCCTCTATTGTGTGCTGCAAAGAACGTTAGGAGCTTGGAGGAGGGTGGAGGGAAAAGTCTATAACGTTTTTTGTTTTTCTGTTTTTTACAATTCTCCCACCAAAGTTCCAACCCCTCCTACCCCAAATGTACACTAAACCCACTGTGCTTTCTGGGAAATGATGGATTGTGGGATGCTAGGATAGTGATAGAGGTACCTTTTCTCTTGGGTCCCTGTCAGGATTCTGTTGAGTCAAATGTCCCATGACCTTTCTCATTTGAAAACTGGGGAGCCATGGTCATTTCGGGGGAAATGGTCTTGAGCTTTTGACTGCTTCTTTGTCGAGGAGCTAGACCACTGGACAGGTGGTCCTCATAGGTGATGTGTTTAGTTGGGTGGGGCACATGACTGAAAGGAGAGAAGGATCTAGTGCTTTCTCTATAAGCAGAATGGTTCCTGTAAAGAGGTAACTGTATTTTTACACATGCATGTTAGTCCAGGATACCATTTTGAATTTGCTTCCTCATGAAGGTATTGGAAAAGCAAAGAAATCTGTCGAGTCCTCTTTATGTAGTGTATAACCTTATAAATGTGTATCAGCAGGCAAAGTAGCTTGATGCAGAAGAAATTGCATTTGGGTTGTACCTGAAGCTCTGCATTATAGTCCCACTTTTCCTGAATTACCCGCCAGTGCTTTGTAAGTTACTTGATTATTTGACCCTCTGTTTTGTTTTTTAATCTATAAATGGGGATAAATATAACTGAAGCATAGAATTGCTGGAAAATTCGAACAACATGCATGAAAGCTTCAGGTATGAAAGGGATGCTCAGCAAAGGGCACCTGCTCACTTTCCTCCCCTAATCCTCACAACTTTTCCTTGTGTTTTCTTTTTAAGATTATTTGTTCTACTGGATACCTCTACTCTACCCCACCCCAACCATACGGGGTTACCAGTTAAAATACACAACACTCACCAAAGTTGGATTTCAAAAGAACAACAAATAATAGTTTTATGTAGGTATGCCCCAAATATTGCGTGGGGACATACATACACAAAACAATTATGTGCTGTTTATATATGTGGTGCCTTGTTTTTTGTTTTGCTAAATCGAATAGCTCTACCCCTACCCAAAAATTAAAACCTCTTTTTCACAGAAGGGAATGATATGCGTGTGTGAGGAAGACAGAATGTGTGTGTGTGCGAGAGAGACAGAATGCATGTGTGAGAATGTGTGTGTTTGTGAAACAGAATGCGTGTGTGAGAATGTGTATGTCAGAATATGTGTGTGTGTGAGACAGTGTGGTGTGTGTGTGTGTATGTGTATGAGACAGAATGTGTATGATAAAGAATGTGTTTGTGTGAGAGAGAGAGAACATGGGTGAGAGTGTGTGTGTGATAGAGAATGTATGTGTGTGTGAGACAGAATGTGTGTGTGAGAATGTATATGACAGAGAATGTGTGTGTGTCTGTGTGAGAGAATATGTTTGTATGTGAGTGAGTGAGTGTGTGTGTGTGTGTGTGTGTGTGTGTGTGTGTGTAGAGGAGCCGGGATCACTGCCTTTGGTTATGGTCTTTCTGTCTTGGAGCTGGCCACCTGAGGAGCTGCTGAATGGGAGCTTTGTTGGTGGGGGCCCCAGGCTTCCGGTTCATTCTCTGTTGGCTCCACAGGCCAGCTGTGTACTGGTCTGAGCCCAGACCCACCATGAGGTGGAAGCAGCAGGCTAATCCTGTCAGCTGCTGATAACACACAACAAGGCCGGAATTTGCTTTTCTGTTAAGTATTTTAATAGTGTCTACTATTTCACCTTTCTAGGTCACGTGCTTTTTATTGCTAGCACTGTGTCGGCCTAGCCTCTTTCCAGATGCTTGGAATAGAAATGTCCAATTTATCTGCAGGCTGCCTTATCCTGTTCCCAGGACTGGTGAAGGGCTCTCAGGCAAGCTGGGGAGGAAGTGAGGATTTAGCAGGGAGGTAAGAGAGGAGGCTGTGAAATGATCCCACTCATGCCACTCATAGCTGTGTGACCTTGGGCAAGCCTCTTGACCTCTCTGAGCTTGAGCTTCTTTATCTGAGAGATGGAGACTATAGCACTGTGTAGTAGGAAATACGGTGGAGTTGGCTGGAGGATGAAATCAGTGTGTGCGTAGTGTCTGGCATACAGTAGCAGTCCTTAGTGGTCCTGGCAGTTTTCTCCTGTCCCAGCTCCACCGCTTACTAGTTCTGTGACCCAAGGGAAATCCCTTAACTTCTGAGCTTCGGTTTCCTTCTATGTAAAATTGGAACAACTGATAACTTAGCATGATTAGTGCTAATAGTTTGGCTTCTCAGCATCTGAACTCCCTGCCTGTGTTTGAGGAATTCCCTGCCGGGTATGCCAGCCTTCCTTCAAGAAGACAGAAAGCCTGATACTGTATTTCCTGCACTTGCAGCTGCGGTGTTGGTGCTGTGGGCCCCTCCTTCCCTCCCTCCCCTGAGGAAATCAGTACCACGTATTTCATATCTGTGCAGGCGGGTTTTTATACGTTTACTTTATACCCTAAGCAATATAGGCTATTTGCAAAATAGACAATGTTACAAGGAGAAATCAACTAGTCCCCAATAAAGGAGGGTACTTTTAGTATACCTCTGCGGGAAACCAGGAGCTCAGAGTGGGGGAGCTGTGCACGTAGAAGATGGCAGTGTGGTTGCAGCAGAGCAGGGAGGAAGGGGGGCAGGCACCCCAGTCCCTGTTCCCACTGTGATCCTGGAGGCTTCCCCCCACCCCTCCACCCCACCTCGGGGGTATTTCAGTGCCCTGCAGAGGGTGGACACCTGCCTGCTTCTAGACTCCAGCCTGTGGCTCTAGCCCTGATCACCAGTGAGGTTTGTGTTCTGGTTCTGCCCCACCGGGATGTTCATCTCATTTTTTAACCCTCCTGTGTCCTTTTCCCCGGCTGCACTCCTTGAATTTAAAAAAAAAAAAAATCATTATGTAAAAGTAATGTATTTTCATTAAAGATCTGAGAAGTATATGAGGATTATTATTTTTCCAGAAATTTTCTACAAATTTACCAGTAGTTATGTGTGTTTCAGTGGACTCACACTTTATATATTGTGCATCTTTGTTGGCGGTGGTGTTCACTGCCTCAGGGTGTCTTGGCCATCCTCACACCTAACTCAGTATTTCTGTATTAAGCATTGCTAGTCTCCCAAAAGGAAAACTTCCAACATACACAGAAGCCCACAGAGTCACGTAGTCCGCCGGGTGCTTCGGTATTACCGTGTTCATGGAGCTTCAACGGTGAGCGCCCTCAGCTGCTCTGGTTTCCTCTGTGCCCCCAGCCTCTCCTCTTCCCCCTTTTCTGCTACCTCTGTTATTTTGAAGCTAATCCCAGGCAGCATACCCTTGCATCTGTAAATGTCATTTTTAATCTGTTATTATTTTTTTTAAAGCATCCTCTCTGCCGTTGCCGGGTCTGGACCGAGGAGGGTTGTGTGAACTCATGGTGTCATTTTGTCTTCGAGTTCCTCGGTCTGAAATCAATTTGTACGAGGGAGGAAAATGGACAGGCACGGCTCTAACAGCTAGCCAACCAGCGTTTTCCATCTCTCTCCAGATTGTTTCGTGTCAGGCTGTTATTTCAACAGTCACGTCTGGAAAGGTTGACACTGATATAAATTCAGGTCCACTGTTCACTGGGCATGAATCTGCTTTAGCAGAGAGCCCTACCACCACCATCATTTCAGGTAGTAGCTTCTCTTTTTTCCCTCTGACACCTGAAAATGAATTTCTTGGCTCTTGTTCTCATGGTGGTTTTTTTTTTTTTTTAAATTAACCAAGATTGAACCTGTCAGTTTCTATTAGAGTTAAATCTGAGTAACAGAGAAAAAAGGCTGCCACCTTTTACAGTAGGACTGAGAAAGAAGCTGAGTATTTCTTCACTCCTGGGGCGGCGGAAGGCCGGCCTGCTTGGCAGAGCCCGTGGGATCTGGAGGCTGTGACCGAGGCCCTACCGAATTCCTAATAAAACAGGAGGTAGACCTAAAAAATTACCCCTGTGAGGTGGTGGTTCTTTAATCACACCATTGGGAAAACATGTTTTAAAAGGGAAAAGATGTACACAGAAGCCCTATAGTGGAATTATGGTTCCTAATGTAAGGTGATTATGAATGGACTCGTGACCCGTCAGCTGGCTATGTCCTCTGGGTGAGCTGTGGCCTCCCCAGCACCTGCTGAAGGCCATGGGGTCCGGGGAGGCTGCCGAACACTGGGTGCTCCGGAGCAGGTGGGGGTCCTGGTCCAACACAGATGGGCTTCCCTGCTCTGCAGACACAGCTCAGTTCAGGTGTTTTGGCTTCCCACCCGTTAGCGGTGCCAGGGCGTGGGGTGGGGGGCATCAAATCGGCGAGAAACCCGTCGTGTGGAACCCGACGCAGATGCCCCATGAAGGAACGAATGAGGAAGCAAGGGAGCATCAGGGTGCGACCAGGTGGCACTTTCTCTTCAGGCTGTGTGGACCGAGCTCCAGGCACACAGTAGATGCCTGCTGAATACACGAGGGGGCACCAGTTTAGTCTGAGGAGCCCGCCTCGTCAGCGGCATGTGCGCCGGCTGTTAGGGAGGGTTCCACAGTCCCACCGTGGCTGTTCCTGCACAAAGTGCTTCCACGTTTGTTTTTTCAAAGACAGTCCGTGGGAGACATTGTTATTCTCGATTTTCACTGGGCTCATCAGGCACGTGAATGACACGATTAGGTCCTTAGAGTTTATCAGGTTCAGAAGACATGTCCCTGCTTTCAAAGCCATTGCCACGTGAAGGAGGTGGGGCAGGTAAGATTCGGGGAGGCCCCAAGGGCAAGCCAGTCCTGTTACTTAGAGGTCTTCCTCAGACAAGCCACAGAGATGTCTTGCTGCAGGAACTGTGAACGTCACCATGTGGCATATACGTCATTCTGGCTTAATATGCTGCCTTCAGAATCCCAAGGTAGGTGTGTGTGTGTGTGAGAGAAAGAGAGAGAGAGAGAGAGAAGTGAGATGTTTCTTTCTTCTGAAAGGCTTTTTGGAAGGGTGGTAGGATCGCTGTATGGGCAGAGCCTCCAGGAGGCCCCTAGGACGGACCAGACTGTGTGCACTAGAAGTCTCCCTCAGTAGGCTTTTGCTGAGGCTCTGGCTGAGCAGTAGAGAGAAACTAGACCCTGTATCTCAGAGGTTGCTGCCTAGTTGGTGGGACCACCTCTCCACATTGTTCTACTGGGAGATGGGCCCCGGGCAGGTGCTCCCAACTGAGACCCAGCAAAGGATAATGGGCCAGGAGGACTGTCCCTGTTTGCATTACTAGAACGTGTTTCTTTTGCCAATGAAACCTCTCATTGAGAGATCCTCATTTACAGTCCAGGCAGGAAAAAAGACTCATCTATAAGTGTCTTCTTTGGGGTGGGTGTAGAGCAAAAGAACATAGTTGAATCACAGTGGCACATGTAGAAGAGGGATGTTCTGTGACAGTGTGTGGAAAGGACAGTTGAGCATGGCTGGCTGCAGGTGGGGGGGAATTAGAGGGTGCCTCTGCAGCCACCGCAGGTGCACATTTCAGCTGCGTTTCTGACCTAAGGGAACTGGATAGTCAGCCTCCAGGCCCTCTGCCTCCAGGTTGGCTGCAGAATTAGCCACTGCAGAAATAGCAAGCTTTCAAACTGGGCTTGAGTTTGAAGTGAACACCTTACCTCCTCTACCTGCACTGGGTGCCTTCTTTAAAGGAGCCGTTTGCTGTTGGTGATAGAGCGCCCCTATAATCTACTTACAGTTGGCAGAACTGACCCCTCACTATTAAGGAGCTGCCCACAGGAACACTTTGCTCCAGGGACTCAGCCTTCCCAAGTGTCTCCATCCTCGAGAAATTTTTCTCATTACTCGTAAAAGAGGAAGCTTTTTAGGAACTAGAATTGCTTTCTGTAGAACAGTTTGCCTGAACATTTGGTATGTCCTCGCTGCTGCCGATGAGCACTCATTATGAGGCTACTGGTCCTCGTGGGCTTCCAGAAATGGAAAGTCCCAGAGATGCTCATGGGGCCTCATTACTGTCAGTCAGTGTGGTGTGAGGCACTGGTGCACTTGACTGCTTCTCTGCTTCCACTCGATTCCCTGTAAGGAAACACTGTCACCCTTCATAAAATGAAGCCTCCTACCTGCACAGAGTTGAAGCAAGGGAAACCCTTTCCCTGATGCGGGGACCATTTTATCTTCTTTGACCCAAGACTCCTGAACTGGGGACTGTAAAGAAGACAATACAATTGTAGCATTCTACTGGGCTTGGCAGGAAATGTGTGTTCTTCATGGGACTGTAGTTCATTGGTATTCAGCTTCCAGGGAGTCTGGGAGCTAGGGTCTAAGGAAGATAAGGACGTAACGATGAATCATTTTTTAGAAGGAAGAACCAGAGCAGAGGAGAAGCCTCTCCATTTTTTCTGCTCGTTCCTTCTGCCAAGATGTCATCAGGGTTTGGGAAGATGGTAGTGTGACCTTGGTCATTCAGGTCACCACTCTCCTCACCCCTCACATTCTTTCAGGTGCTGTCCAAAGTCAAAGGCATCCTACAGTTGAGCAAGCAGTACACTTGTATATAAACAGAGTAGAGACTGCCTTTGAGGCCTCTGAGTCCCCTGGAGAGTGGGATTGCCAGCCAGAACCAGGGCGGGATTCATGGGCCAAACGCAATGTCTGGGTCACCTATGATTAGCTGCACATGTGGGTGCCCACTGGTCAGACCGGAGGAGCCCCACTATCTGGTCCTCGCACCGTGTCATACTCAAGACCATATGGAGGTGAACGGTGGTTTTATACAAAATTGTAAAATGGGGGCGGATTGGGTATGCTCTCAAAAGGGGATCATTTGGTGAATATAGCTTATTGTAACAGGCACAAAAAGAAACTGTCTGTGATTCAGAAAGTCAGGATACAGGCTATCGCAGTTTAGTTTCAGGTAAATGCCTCCAGGAAGTAATACAAGTTTTTGAAGATTTAGAAATGGATTGTGAAAGAGAAGGAGGGAAAAAAATGACTGAAACCTCATCTGTGTCCTGGACCTTGACTGGTGTTTCTGATGTTTTCATTTGTTTTGCATGAATATGGACCCCATGCTGCCAAATCTTCTGATTTTCACACACCCCCCCCCCCAGGGAAGCCAGAAATCTCTATTGTTAATGTGAAAGCTTCTGATCTTTAAATATTGACAATTAAGCAAACAGTCTGCTAGCTAAGCCAGACTGTGGTGTACCGGATCGAGCCCAAGAACTGCCCGGTGGAGACTTTGAGTTTAAACGTTCACTGAGGCAAAAATGGATGAAATGCTTCTACCAGTTTGGCCTAGACCTTCTGAAGACTGGTTGTCTGGTCCTTGGATGCTGATGGCCACAGTTCGGGGTGCTTAAACTTTCTTTTTCTCAGATGTCTTCTATCACTTGAAGTAGTTGGTTTTGATTGGTAATTTAAAATTCCATCAGATGAGGGCGCCTGGGTGGCTCAGTCAGTTGAGCGTCTGCCTTCAGCTCAGATCACGATCTCATGAGTCCTGGGATCAAGCCTCATGTCGGGCTCCCTGCTCAGTAGGGAGTCTGCTGCTCCCTCTCCCTCTGCTCCTTCCCACCGTTCATGCTCTCTTTCATTCTCTTTCTCAAATAAATAAAATTTTTAGAAAAAAATTCCATCAAAAGTTTTTCTAACTAGCCTCAGACTCACTTAATAATAAAGTGTCAAGGCCAAGCACAATTCTTGTGCAGAAATATAATTTTGGAAGAAAATAATAAGATCCCCAGACTTAACCATTTACCAGAACTGGCAACTACATTCACCATACCGTGTATTAGAACACCTTTAAACTCCTCTTGTGTCTGCAGATGTTTTTGGGAGATTGGAGGGAGGGAGGAAGGGAGGGAGAGAAACCAAAGGTAAGAGGGAAGGGGACAGGAGAGGTCTGGGAGCCATGTGGCTGCTGCCTGCTCACTGCCTCATCTCACCTCCTGTCTGTTCAGTGCTGCCTCATGAACAAGCTAGGGTGGCACCAGACCCATGGAGACCCCAGTCCCAAAGCTTGCTGCCTGCTTTGGTGTGGTAGTGAGACATCATTAACAACACCCGGAGTGGCCTCTTGGATGGCCCATCTAGAGAGTCTTCTCCCTGCTCTTCGAGCCACAGATAGTTGTATTTCTCATGGACAATAATTGGTATCTCTTTCTGTACAACTAATTAGATGTCCTTTTCTTCAGTTGCCTAATAGAAAATATAGAGCCACACATGTGGGATGTCTGTATCAAGCTCTCTAGGGGATGCATTTTGGCATCTTTGCTAGCTAAGAGAAATTCCTCCTGGAACAAAATCGGGGATAACATTCAAAGGAGAGGAAAGAAGGAGGGTAGGAAGGACGATGTGTGCCATCTTCATGAGACCCTCCCACTAATGATCCCGTTTTCTAGATCTGCCTGATTACAGTAAGTAATGGTAAGCATCATGAGAGGAAGTACAGCATGGGTGAGGTGAACGTTTAATTTCCCCGTGAAATTATTGTTTAAGCTACAACCCTTCGCGTGTGGAAAGGGGACGCTATTGATAATTACACTAGGACGAATGTGAGCCAGCCCTGTCCTGGACCGCCCCAGGACGTGTCCTCATCTTGCACTCGAACTGGCTGAGGAGGGAAGGACAGAGGGAAAAGGACGGGGGTGGGGGTGTGTGTGTGTGGGGGGGTTGGTTCAGGGCACGGCAGCCGGGAGGGCTGAGGTTCCTGGAGTCAGAGATGTTGCTGACTCGAGCAGCGATCTAGACCCATCACCTGCTGGAACCAGGAAGGGGGTGTTGCATCATTCTTGGGCTGGCATTTGGCCTTTGACTGGCCTTTCCAGGTGATGAGGAAAAGCGCCCCGTGTCTATAAATGCGTCTCACCACGCCTGCCCCCTGCATCCCCGGGTAGCCCACGTGAGCCCCCGAGCTGCAGTCTGGCCCTGTGTTGAATGGGCAGATTGGACTTTCCATGAGGGCTGGTGCTCATGCCTTGTGGAGGCTGATTTGCTACTTTGGAGAGCCCACCCCTGGGATCTGGCCATAATTCCGTGCAGAAGGAGTCAAGGGAAAGAAGCATAGGCGAGGCGACGGCCTCTCAAAAGTGTAAATGCTTTGTGTTCACCATTGATTTTTGGCAGGTCTCAACATTCCCAAGAGCCCTCAGTGCGCATTAGCTGCCTGTCAGAGCCTCACCCGGTTTGGGCCCCTGGAGCCTGTGATGGGAAGGCTGACCCTGTGCTTCCGGGCATGCTGGAGAGCCTAAACACACTCATAGCAGGGGGTGCTCTCCTCCCCAGACGAGGGTGGAGGGCTCAGAAAATGGCCCCAGTGCCTCCCGGATGGGCTTGTCCGTAGGTCTGGAGCAGAATCTCCAGAAGCTGCCAGGGCCCCCATCTGGGAGTGATCAGCGGGGGCAGTAGGGGAAGGCAGCACAGCCCATCTCTGGGAGGGGAATGGAAACTCAGGCCCCCGCTGCTGATTTGCTCCTGTGGCCTGGCCTTGAAATTAGCAAGATGGAGAAGACCATGGGGCATGCATGTGAGCTGGGCCTCAGTCCAGGGTCCCTTGGGGGAGATGGCTCTTGTCCCCTCATCTGGGTTTCTCCAAGCTAATGTGGGGACTAGCAGCTCAGTCGTGAAGAATTCCACAGGCATTCGTTGAGGGTCTGCTCAAGGCCGGTCTTGGTGGACGAGTCCCAGGCCCTGCAGTCAGGAGTGTACAGCCTGGAGAGCCGGCCCCACCAGCAGCTGAGGGTCGGAGCAGCCTAGAAAACCCCCTGTAACAGTGTCTGTGACCGCACTTCCTTAACTTAGAGCTACCTCCAGACCTGGCTTCCTCCTTGCTCATTCTGACCCTGGGGGACTGGCTTCCCTCTCCATGCGCCACACTGTTTCTGCCTCTCAGAAGCTCGTCGGCCAGACTGTCCACTTGGCTTTCAGTTTCATTTATGATGAACAGACTCTTGGATGACTCTCAGTGATGTGTTTTGCATCCAAGGGACAGCCTACCCCATCCCTGTCCCCAAATTAACTTCACAGGCTCTCAAACTCTTTTGAGCACCTACCCTATGCTAGTAGGCATTGTGCTAATTCTAAAGCCACTTTGGCCACCAACTCAGGGACCTCTGCAGTCTGGCCCCACCCTTCACCTTCTCCCAGCAGCTCTCCTGTGCCTTTTGTCTCAGCTGTACAGAACCCCAGCTGCCTCCCAGACAGGTACTTTGCTCACACGTGGGACCTTTGGGTATGCTGTCCCTCCATCCTGCCTGTTTACCCTCCTCATCCTTCAGGCCACCATTGTTGAAAAGCCCCCCTGGGGGCCTCCGTGGTCCCAGCCGTACCCACAGCTCCTCAGCTCCAACTGCTCTGAGATCATGCAGCAGGTCATGACTTAGAGGACAGGTATTTCCTATGTACACCGGGGGACAGGGCTTTTGACTACTAAAACATTGTCTTTTCCTCCAGCCTCACAAGTCCAGCCTGGGGGGCCTTGGACTGGAGCCCTTCCTCCAGCCATTATCCAGCTCTGGTCCTCTAAGAACATCTTGGGTTATTTTTAAATAATGGCATAAAGAATCAGGGGGAAGTAGGGGGAACTGACCTGTAGCCATAGGGATGAAGCCAAATCATTAGTTTTTCTGGAAATACATATGCTCTTATTGTACTCTGGAGATAGACTAGAATGTTGGGAAATTGTCCGAGTTTGAAGTCAGAGGTGGGTGGACTCCTTGTTCCACTGCTTTCTAACCATATTACTTTGTATAATGTACTTAAAGCTTCAGTTTCTCATCTGTGGAATGGGGGTGCCTCCAGCATATTGGTTATAAAGTGATTTCTGCCCCCCCCCACCTCCTGGCCTATTTGAGATACATAACTCACATGTCCCTCTACAGGCAGAAAAGATGTGTTTGTAAAAGCTTGTCTGGTGATTCTGAAGCTGGAGTTTGTGCCTCCTTTCTTTGCCTATTTGAGAAGCACTGGCCTAAATCCTTGTGGGTGCTCAATAAATAGGAATGAAATCCTGTCCTGGACACATCGCCAGGCCCTGGGGGGGCTCTGTGAGTGTTATCTGCCCTGTCCTTCTTCTTCCTGTCCTGCACAACCCAGACCTTCCCTTGGTGCTGGTCAGTAGTGGAAAATGTTCCCATAACACAGAGAGGTTGCTATGGAGTGTGTGTGTGTGTTTGGGGGAGGGCAGCTTCAGAAGCCAGAAGGAATTGGTCCTGACTTAGGGAGTGTGCTGTGCCGGAAGAGGGCCACATCCTGCCTTATACGAAGCTGCCACTGTCCCTTTCCTCTTCACAGTTTATGGGCCAGTGTGTGCCCTTGGTCTTGATGAAAAACATGACTTGGCTTTTCTGTCCCGTGTTGTAGAAGACCCATGCATGGGGTAGAAAGTGTCCCAGTTGTGCCAATGGTGAGGAGCCACCTGGCTTCGTAGATTACAAACTACAAACCGTGTACGCCAACCCGGGGTTGAGGATTTTTAGAAGCACCACTGCTGAGGCGTGTCAGGCTTCCCCTTGTAATGTGCCTGTCCCTCCACTTTCCCTCCGTTGCATGTCCCG
Source organism: Lontra canadensis (assembly GCF_010015895.1). Lineage (NCBI taxonomy): Eukaryota > Metazoa > Chordata > Mammalia > Carnivora > Mustelidae > Lontra > Lontra canadensis. The sequence goes on along the minus strand of NW_022631032.1, from coordinate 1,487,918 downwards.
GAAGGGTCACACCCCACTTTCTCTCTCTCTCTCTCTCTGCTTCCTCTTGTCACTTGAGGGCCCCTCGTGTGCCCCGGCTTCTCTAGGCCAGCCGATGGGACCACTTCCTCTGCAGCCTGGCAGCCTGCAATCATTGTGTGGGATGACCCAGGGCTGCCTGCCTGTCCATTTACGGACAGCCTCACGTGACTTGATCAAGTTGAAGTCTAAGCACCTCCTTCTAGACACTTGCTCCCTAGGGGCCTCTCTCACCTGTCTTCTGGATCCAGACTCTTGTGATTAAGATCTTATCATCCCATGCCACTTCCGTTCCAGAGGCAAAGAATAAGGTATTTGCTTTCTTGGGCCTCCCTTTGGTCCTTTCTTGTTCACACGTGAAGTCCCCACACCTGTTGACAGACATGCTAATGGCTGACACCTGAGCAACTCAGGAGGACCCTGCCCGCCACGGGCCATGAGCTCCCCACTGCGGCGTCTTTGTTCCTGCCTGTGGGTGTGACAGTGCTGCCTTCCCTCAGGGTTGAACCACGCTCAGTTGTTGTAAGTTGGTTTTGTATCTGCTCCTTGTGCGAACTCAGCGAAGGAGGAAGGCAGGTAGTGTTTTCCCATTTTGCAGAAGAGACTGCACTTGGGTAGGTTAAATTTGCTCAGGTCACCTGGTCATTTCTAAGCCTCGGGTCCCTGGCTCGTGTGCCCTGCCTGTCTTCTAAGCACCTGAGATCCTCGGGGGATGGCTTCTGGCCTCTGCCTTTGTAGTTCCTGAGCTATGAAACGACCAAGATAGAGAGGTTGTGCAGCCTCATACTTGGCCACCTCACAGCCTGGGTCACCGAGTTCCCCCTTTTTTGGGGATTCATAGAATAGACTTCCATGTTAAAGACAATGCCAATCTTTCCATGAAAACATTTCTGATGACTCAAGTTCCTGTTTCGGTGTCTGAACTCCATATAGACTGCCACAGTCACATTTGGGCAAAGGCTGGATTTCTGCTCCAATGTGTGCAGGTCCCTCCAGCAAAATGGTTTTATCACTTTTTCTCGCAGTACAGTGACCTCCCTGGTGATGCTGTGATGAGTGTGTCATGAACGAGTCTTTTCTTAGGGTTTTTGATCTTTGGGGAACCTCAGTTGTGTAGGTTTTAGTGTGAATTGTGTCCAGGCAGACTCCTCAGGGCTTTGACACCAGAGAAGGAATGGTTTTAGTTATTAGAGGACATGGCCTACCTTTTTTTTTTTTTTTTTTTTTTTTTTGATAGGTCTGCAGCCTGACTTGGGTTAGAATTTCTCTCGTGGTTTTGGAAGTGTTAGAGTACTATCTTCTGCCTGCCTGCCTTCCATCCATCCATCCACCCATCATCCCTCTAAGATGACAGGAAAGATACACTGTGGGTTTGTTTCTTTGAGTCTGATGAATTTCAGTACCTACCCCTTAACTTATAGAAATCCCATCCTGCTGTTTATTACAACAGCAGCCTGTTTCTACTGGAGTGTCTTTCCCATGAGTCTTGGCCTCCTGGTGTTGAGCCTGTGGCCTGGGTCTGGAGCCTGTCCGGGGTCCCCAGGAAGATGTGGAGGTGCTCAGTGTGTCATCAGCTCTTGGAAATCGGAACCATCTGCTCTTTGCCTCTGTCCTCTCCCTGAAATGCTGGACCAGCGTTCATCCTGCTGAAGGTTTTGTTTAATGCAGAGATGGAGAGGCAGACCTGGCTGGCTTTAGTCGGCCTTGGTTTCCTCCTTTATAAAATGAGAAGGATGGATTGGAATGTCTTTCCTAACTTTAACAGATTCTATTTAAATAACTGCAGAACCTCAGGGATAGGAGAGACATCTGGGGGCATCTTTTCTCCTGTCTGGCCCGCCCCCAACATCTCTGACTTAACCAGGTTTTAGCTTGATTACCTCCAGCAGTGGGGAACTTGCTATCTCCAAAGCAGTCCATTATTTTATTTTTGGACAAATTCATTGGAATGTTTTCCTGTATATCAGATTTAAACAATCTGCTTCCCTGTGGTTCCTACTTATTTTCCCCACATTTGTACTCTGGGATCACACAAAATGTGCATATGTAACTCTTCCCCACAAAGGTCCTTCTGATACTCAGATTTCCAGAGAGGCTCTCATTTCCCTTGAGTCCTCTTTGGTGTGGGCTCATAGCCCTACCATCACACACACCCCTTCTCCTTCCCCTAGGGATGGGGTTTTACTTCTGAATGTCAGCAAGTAGGAACTGTGAGTGGAAGGCCTTCCCTCTTGGCACAGGCACCAAGAAGCAGGAAGAAGTCCTCTCTGGAGCAAGGCAGGGCGGACACACATTTCTTACCTGGGAAGACAGGGCCCCATTCATAGCTTTTGCTGTGTCCCCCCCAGCCTCCCAAGGGCTGACTTTGTTCAGTGCAGGAACACACCATGCAGACTCCATGGGGCCTAGTCTCTGGTCTTGCTCTGTGTACACGGCTCAGAAATGTAACATGATAATCGGTGAGGGTCATGTTCTTGTTCAGGGTACGGGGGCCAGCATGATACTCAGGGTGTCTGGGGCTATGAGAAGAAGACAGGGTCAGAAGAGGAAAGCTTTGAGATAGCCAGTATCTGGAAGAAATGTTTGAGTTCGTCGGGAGTCACCTGGCAGGTCCTTGACAGCAGCGACCAGCCAGAGTGTGGCCGCAGAGACCGCGTGCTCAGGCGTGCCCTCCTCCCTTGTCTTCTCCCCATCTCCATTTGAAGGAAAAATAGGATATTTTCCGTGGCTGTGTCACTGCTGCTGTCTGGTGGGCTGGCTTGGCCATCTCACACTACAGAACTAGCCTGAGATGGGTGTTAGCAGCTCCCACCGGGGAGGCAGAAGTTCCGTCTGTCTTTTCCAAAACTGGGTGCGCCAGAGAGCTGCCTCTGCTTCTTCCCGCCAGTCTGGGGGCAGGAGGGTGCCCGTACCTTCCGGGTCTCCTGCCCAGTGTGGGCAGTGTGTTTTTACGTCTGCTAGCTCTAAGGGCCTCTGCTGCCTGGAGCTTCTTGACCGCTGGAATTCATGGCCATGGGGCCTTTATCACAGCCTTGGGTGGATTTCTCTGTGGCTGCTTGGAGAACATACTGCCTCGATTAAAAATTAAATTTTCTATCGGAATAAAAACGAACCGAAACCCTAGATGTCTCTGGTGTATGCCTGGGTGGGTCGCCTGGGGCTTCGAGCAACTGGAGCAGTGTAGAGGGGTTCTCTGCAGTGGCTCTCAGCGTCCTCCGTGCCAGGCTTGCTAGCAGGTTTGGGGAGCAGAGGGTCCTAGTGCTGGCCAAGAGGAGGGGCTGAGCCTCTGCTGGGGGAAGCTGGGTCACTTCCTTCCTGTCTCTCAGAATGGGGCTGAGGGTGATGCAGCCCTCATGGGTGCGCCGTGCTCCCAGGCTGGGGTCCGTGTGCCTGGGGTTGAATGCTGGCTCTGCCGGTCACCGAATGCGTGACCTTGAGCGAGTGGTCTAGTCTGACGGGGTCCTGGCATGATCTGGAAAACAGAAACTTCCTTGTGGGGGTGGGGCTCGGGAGGACTGAATAAGTTTGTATATGTCAAGTGCCTGGAACAACAGCCTGCACAAATGGTGTGTGTGAGTACTGGGAAAGTAAGAAATGCAGTTGTGTCAAAATGTACAGTGCCTCCTGGTCACCGTCCACCAAGAGCATGCACCCGAGAGCCTTTGAAATACCAGCTCAGCTGCTCATGGGTGATTCAGATACGGAGCATTCCCACGTGAGGCTGAAAATCGCATTTGCCTGACGTAGGCACACTCCTTAGGAGTGTGGTACTGAGCCATTGCTCCTGGGGTGCTTTCTCCAGAAAGCCTTTAGTCCCCCATGTGCCTACACCTCCTGCCTAACTCTCGGACACCTGTTGGATGCACCGGCTTTTTGTCTTCTTCCTGCTTCGGGAGAAAGGTCCTACCCTTCTTTTCCTTCCCCAGAGCTGACAAAGCTGTCCATCTGCAGATGGGGCTGCTAGGACTCCGGTGTCATTCAGGAAACGTTCATTTCCCATCCTCCTCAGAGCCTCCCAGCCTGGCAGCCACCTGTCTGCTCAGCAGGACATTTAGCTACCTCTTCCTTCCCATTGCATGCTCCTCCATCCAGCCGGTTCCTCATCTGCACGTCCTTATTCCATCAGGCTCCCAGACCACGCTGGTCTACATGGCAGCCCACCTCCTCCACTCCAAGCATATCTCTTTGGGTACAGTGCTGTCAGTTTCAGTTTCTCTAGAACCCAGGTGGAAGATGTGGTCTATGGAAGGGGGCTGTTTCTTGTACTAATTTAACTAGAAAATCCCGTCCGTCAGAAAAAACGAGTCTCTAGAAAGAGAATTTTTCATGGAATCTAGCAAACCGAATTACAGTCTTCTTGCAGTTTCCTCGGGGCTGAGCTGCGAATCATACTGTGTGTCTCACAGAGCTGTTTCAGGATCTGAGGAAACCTTACAGGGCCACGTACAGTTCTGGAAGATTATTTTTATTACTGGACTTGACACATGAGACTCTCGGATGGTGGGGGCCAGCTGCAAACCTTCAGGTCAGCAAGTAGTGGCAGAGCGAGGAGTCATCCCTCAGCCCTGTAGTTCTGACGTGGTACCTCAGGAAGGCTGGGTGTCTCACTCTTCTGGCTCCATCAGGCTAATTCTGTTCCTGTGCACGTTTTATGGGTGAGGAAGCAGACATAGAAAGGCAAACTTGCATGCCCAGGGTGTCCTACCCTGTGATTGTGGAGCTTGAGTTCAAATCTATGGACTGCTCTCGATCACTGTGCTGCCCTGGCCTGTGTCCACTTGACAGAATTGGCCCCAAGTCACAAAACTAGAAAATGGAGGCTCCAGGCCTGTAGTGTAATCCAGCATTTTCTCTACTTTTCTGCATAGCTGTATCGTTAGCGGTGAAAATCGCCTGCATAGGTCAGGGCCGCCGGTCAGCACTTACTACAGAGTTTTGCTGTCTCCCTCCTGCTCTGCCACTCCAGCCTTCCCCACCCTGTGCTCCAAGAATGGTCTTCTCAGAGGGAGGTTCTCATTTCTTAGTTGGAACTGTTGCTGTACTGCTGGCCTGTGGCCACAGCGGGGGAGTGTGGGGGAAAGTGTCTTCTTGCAAACGGAGTGGAGCTTTCTGAAGATGCGTTGTCTTGCCGCAGCATATTTGAAGCCCTTCCCTGTGACTGCTGATTTGTGCATTTTGCCGGAGTTGGCAAACACAGCCATGCCGTCGTTAGCTGAGGGCCGTCCATCGGAGTTTGCTCTGGGACAGCTTGTCGAGAAGCCAAGGCCTGCCCTTGCCTGCAGGGTGCTGATGAAATGCGGGCCTGGGACTGAGAAATTGACCTGCCTTATAGACATCGAGGCAGAGCCCATGCCCTGAGGGCAGTGGCCTGTGTTTCCCTTTTGTGGGGAAGACAGCATGTTTGGAAATGGGTGGGTGTGGGGAAGAAGGGGTGAAAGAGACCTCGTCCAGCTGGTCGGGATTCTGATGCTAGGCTGTTGGAGCAGTGTGAGGGCTGGATCTTTGGTAATTAGGTCGCCTGGCAAAGAGAGAAGCCGCTTCTCCCCGCTGTGGAGGAGGGTAGGCTTCAGGGTGGGGGCCGGCTGGCATACCTGAAGGGTGGCACCCAAATGTTGCTACTTGCAAACTTGCGGGCCTGGGCTGCGCTCTTGTATTTGCAGGTCCCAAGTTGTGCAGACCCTTGGGGATCCTGCAGTTCTGGGACCCTGCCCTCCTTCCTTCCCTGTAGCGTGAGGGACCAAGCAACACTTGGTTTGGTGTGAAGGCCCCCTTTGATCTAGCTTCAATCTGATCTTTCAGATGCACTAGCCTCCACTCCCTGAAACTGTATGTACAGTGAGCCGTGTGTGGGCATTGGTGCTTTTGTTCAGATTCGCAGAGGCGCTGGCCTTGGGTTCCGTGCCCCAGATTGCCTTTTGCCTCCGTTCCCCTCTTCCTGCCTCCAAAGCTTGGCGGATGCTGATTCCTTAGCTGGGCGTGCCCCTCCCCAACTCCCGCTGTTGAAATCCTCCTAGTTCTGTAAGCTGAGCTCAAGCTAGCTACTTCTACCATGAGCCCTCCCCTGAGCCACACACCAGCCCTCAGCTGGAATCCCATCTCCCTTTCCCTTTGTTCCTGAAGCTCTTCGCTTAGACTCTGCTGTCTCCACGGCTTGTCAGCCAAGTCCAAGGTCCATTGTCACCCATCTCTATACCTTTCACTCCCAGCCCCTCTCTACCTAGCAGTTGCTTAATGACAACAGGCTGCACCGTCCCCGTCTGTTGAGCAGAATCACTGTCGCTTCAAAGTCAGCCGTAGAGTCCTCTCTAAAGGTGCTCGTGGGTAAGCCCTCCCTGTTAGCGGGAATGTTGGAGCTGTACCCGGCCGTCCTCAGAGTGGGACCCCGAGATCCACCCAGAGTTCCCAGGAGTTGAGTGCATCAGACTGAGTTTTTGCTGAGGTTGGCAAAAAGGCAGGAGAGAGATACAAATGGCCAAAAAGCACATGAAAAAATGCTCAGCCTCCTTAGTCATCAGGGAAATGCCACTTGTTGCCACAGTCCGACGTTCACAGCAGCACTCATCCTGACAGCCGAAAGCTAGAAGCAGCCCACGTGTCTATCAACTGACGAAGGGATAGTCAAAATGTGGTATATTCATATACTGGAATATTTTTTGGCCATTTTAAAAAGGAGCAAAGTTCTGACAAGCTACAATGTGGAGGAAGCTGAAGACATGATTCTAAGTGGAAGAAGCTGGTCACAAAAGACCACATAGTCTCTGGTTCCATTTACTTGAAATGTCTGGAATAGGACCAAATGGTTGCTTTGGAATGGTTTGGATGTTTGGAATGTGGGAGCTGATGGCTGAAGGACACAGAGTTTCCTTTTAAAGTGGTGAAAACATTCTAAAATTGATGGTGGTGATCATTGTATGACTCTGTGAATATAGTAAAAACCATCGAATGGGTGAACTGTATAGCAGGTGAATGATATGCTGATAAAACTGTTAACAGCAACAACAAAAAATAAGGTGGGAGAAGTTATCTTGCTGCAAGGGAAGTAGAGACTTTAGTGTATGTGCTAAAGCCTTTTTTTTTTCTGGAAGGAGACATCTTTTAAGGCCACCAGCTGACAGGGCTGGGATATCCCCCTTACCCCCACACAGTATTTTTCTCCCGAACAGAGGAAGCAGAAGTACTGATAGATCTGTATAAAGCCATTTTTTTTTAAGGATGAAGAGTTTTATTTCATTTTTATGATTTAGCTGCCCTTTTACTTTCCAAGAGATTTAAAATGACTCAGCTCGCCATTTGGATTTCCTTGGCCCCTGGGACAGACAGCTCTGCTCATCTTTTAGTGTTGGTGCTGGTTTTCATTCATTTAGTCAGTCATTCATTCTTTCACAGCAAACATATGTTGCCTACCAGTGTTTTAGATTCCGAAGAGACAGAATTGAAAGTCTCCGCTTCTGGTGCAGTGGGGAAAACATTCAAGGGAGCAAGTAATGGACCTGTGTTGTGATGGGGGGCTCGGCCAACATGTGGGAGAGGCCCCGAACTCAACTGGGGGTCCCCAGGGAGAGCTTCAGGAAGAGGTCACTTATCAGAAGAGAAGTAGGCGTTGGTTGACCAGGAAGAAAGGACATTTTATGTCATGAGAGCTGCAGGGACAGCATCCAGGGTGCTTTGGGGGGGCATTGTGAGGGCTCAGTGCAGGATGCCAAGGGGGGCAGGGTAAGAATCAGACATGGAACCCCTGGTAAACCACACAGAGCATCTGGGCTTTATCTGGTAGTGGGTGGGTAGGCCTGGTTTCCCCTTCCCTTTCAGAAGATCAAGCTGACTGCATGGTGGAGATCAGATTGCAGAGGAGTAAAGACGTGAACGCCCGGGGTGGGGATGAGATTCAAGGAGGGGGAGGTAGTAGGAGGGGGAGGATGCTACAGGTCAGGGATGCCATGCAGGGTTCTGTCTGGGAAATCCCGGTGGGTGGTGATGCCTGTATGTGAGCTACAATGTGCTGGTTGGCCCTTTGCCTCCTGGGGGAGCCATACAGAGCGATCAGTCCTGGACCACATGCTAGAAAGTGACACGGATTCCTGGATCCACCACCAGCCAGTGGTGTGGCCACACGCTTCCCGGTTTCACTGGTCCTGTCCTGGCTTCCAGGTCCTTGCAGGCCTTGGGATCCTGCACTCCTGTCATCTCTAGGTTCCCTGGCTGTCTGTGCATGGGGGTGCGTTTGCTGGTCTTCAAGCTCCCTTCCAGCTCTGATTCTCTCTCATTCTTCGTGGTGGGAGATGACACATTCGCACGGTCCCCCATGTTGATGGTTTACATAATCACTCCAGAGATGCTTCAGAGTTCATTTCTCATCATCTCTTCACTGTTTGAGAATTCCAGGAGCTTAGGTGTGGGTTTTGCTGTCGTGCTTGCCTTCCCAAACCCTCTCTTTCAAGCACTAATCTCTGAACATTTGGATTTACTAGGGAGCTGTGTCGGAGAAGGTTTTCCAAAAGCAAAGGCTCTTCTAGAAGGCGACGCCCATCCAGGCTACTTCACATTTTTCTCCACGTTTACGTCTGAGGCCCTCTTCATTTAATTTCTCAGCCTAGTTCAGAAAATCCACACGGAGAACTTCCTGTGACATGGACTGTGGTGTCGGTTGCTGACCTGAGCTGGAGAGCAGAAGCTATGAAGCTAAAGAGACTCTTTCTGCTTCTTGGTGAGGGTTTTTTGGCCTCTCTGCTTTATGGCATTCTAACTGCATCACAACCCAACAGGGAAATCAAATCACCTGCCCCCAGATTGACAGTGTTTTTCCACGGGGTGACCAGGGCAGGGTGAGGGCTTCCAAGAGGCCGGGCCCTCCCCGCAGCAGGGAGCAGCGTGGCGTTGACATTGGACAGTGTTTCTCCAGGGAGGACAGTGTAGGCATCAGATCGAGCAAGGAAGGTTGCCATAGGGTGTCCTGTTTCCCTGTCTCACCTCTTTCTCAAGAATGGACGTTCTGTCCCTGTCTGCTTCCTTCCCTGAAGTTGCTCAGTCCCGTGGGGTCTTTGCCCAGACTGTCACAAAACTGAGGATGGTCGGAGTTGGAAGGCCCAGTCCAGATTCACAAGCTCCTAGAGAGTGGGGACTGTCTTCTTCACCCTTTTGCCTCCAGCCCTTGACACAACACTTGACACAAAGTCTCTGCGAATGTTTCCTGAGTGAGCAAATGAAGGGTCAATTGGCTGATCTTGTTTCCCAATGAGGAGATGACCTCTGACCTGTCTTTACCGGGGGGTGGGGGTGGTTGGTGGGGGGGGTTGGCGCTCAGCTCTCTTCGTGCCCTCTGGACCACATGTGCTTTTTGAGGCACAGGTATGTCTGCGGCCACAGGCTAGCCCTGTGCCATGGGGTCCCTTCGCCACGTTGCTAATGGGGCTTTTGTGGGCCTGGCTCTGGCAGCCTTTCCCGTGGGCCTCACCCTGCCTCAGGCTGCACAACGGTGAGTAGGTTTCCCACCCTCACTTCCATGAAGTAGGAGTAGAACACAACTCATTTGAAAAAGAGCATTGGCTTGCTCCAGGAAGGTCTATGACAAAGCAAAATTTAAAAATAACTTTAGGGAATGTGTGTGTGTGTGTGTGTGTGTGTGTGTGTGTGTGTGTGTGATGTGGCTGTTGGTCACCATTGGTATGTTTAATTTGCTGACTGTAGAGCTATAATTCCTAGATGTGGTTTTGTGGTACTCCCTGCAATGTTTCTCAGTGGTCTCGAGGGTGGTCATGAACTTGGTAAAGGTTGCTTGAGTCAGAATTTGAATTCACATACTTTTGTACCTTAGACCCCATCTAGTTACAAAGATTTTTTCTTTTTTCTTTCTTTCTTTCTTTCTTTTTTTTTTTTTTTTTTTAGAGCAAGCAGGGGAGGGCCAGAGGGAAAGAATCCCAAGCAGACCCTGTGCTGAGTGTGGAACCTTACCCGGGCCCAATCTCATGACCCTGAGATCAGGGCCTGAGCTGAAACCGAGATCAGACGCTTACCTGACTGAGTCATCCAGGCACCCCAATTTGCAAACATTTTTAAGGTGGCATCTAATAAAGGAGAGCTAAGCAATGTTAAAAAAAGAGATTTAGCAGTTGCAGGAAGAGCAAGTAAAAAATCACATATTTTAATTGCTTTGGTTGAAGATTCATCTGAGCAGTTAGCTTCTTTGAGTCCTAGAAAGAAAATACATATGGCAAAACAAGCGCGTGGTACATTTTGGAGCAGAAGTTGATGGCGCCCGAGTCGGAGGCCCTGCCAGCTCCCGATCCAGGTGCAGCTGTGGTGAAGTCCTGGGAGAGCTGCCCCGCCCTGGGGACACCCCCTCCCCCAACTGCAGATGTCCTTGTGACCAGCCCAGAGGTGGGAGAGGGTGAGAGCGCCCCACACAGCCCTCACCAGTGGGGCCTGGGACCTGGGGCTGAGGGCTCCATTTGGAGGGCAGTTCCAACGGCTTGTACCCACGTGTCTGGGTCCTGGCTGGAGCGAGAACCACCTGCCATCATGATGACGCACTGTCACGTCAGCTTCTGCTTCTTCTCTGTCTCTCCCTTCTCCTGCATTTTAGGATCACCTCACAAATTGCACCCAAGCTCATGTCTCGGGCTCTGCTCTGAACCATCCCGCCTACTCCACATCCTAGGACACAGGCAGAAACCAAACCACAGAGAACGCTGCTTCTGACCCTCCCACCATCCCAGGGCTGTTGGGGACCATGGGCGTGCCCCCGGTTTGGGAGTACTTTGTTTTAGAAAGGGCCCTTCTCTTTGTCCAGCCTAGGATCCAACTTGGCCAAGAAAGTGTACTCGGCTCTTGAAAACCACTGTCACAGTGTCCCTTGTGCACCTGTCCCATTAGGCCTATTTTCCCGGGTCTCTCACATTCAGGGGTGCTCAGTGTATGTGTACATCATCAAAGCCACACTTGGTTTAGCCGAAGGGGCCCCGGTGATTGTAGTAAACCCTCCAGGAGTAGCAGCCCCCATATTCCCATTTTCATCTCCAGGCATCCTTCCAAGCAGAAGCAAGCAGCTCTCCTATTTCACCATCACTTCTGAGACAACACTCTTATGGCGGGGACTGAAGGGAGAAACTCATATTCTAGGCTCTCTCTTTGTCTGTCTTGCCCACAGCTACCCTCTGTTTCCCAGTTTTCCCAGTTAGGGGCTCTGTGGTCTGACCTGTGTTTGTGGACAGAAGCTGCTGCGACTCCTGGAGCTTTCCTCACGTGGCAGCTTGGCCCCCACACCAGATGGACACCGTCAGGGGCTTTTGGTGTGACCACTCCTGGCCACAGATTCTGAGGTGGACACCTCAGGTTATTCCCACAAGATTTCAGTTGCAAAGCAATGTGGTTTCTTTGCTTGGTTGGAATGCTTTTCATTTGGAAGCCAGGGGCCTGTCTGGCACGACCTGGGGGTAGAAGGCGCTGGGATCCTGGCTGGGGATCTTGCCCACCCCAAGAGGTTTGCGCGCGGTGGCCAAGAGGATGGCGGTCCCAGCCCTCTGCGGCTCACATTGGTCTCTGCCCCTCACCCCTGTTCCACCCCAGCTGGAGTACTCCCCTCCCACCCGCCCTCCTGCGGACAGTCTTGCTGAAGACCTGGTCCTCTGTTCCATGGGTGGTTTCCTGACTCCCTCCTGAGCCTTGGGGGAAGGAGATGGGAATGAAGGGAGCCCCAGCTTTCCTCCCCTTCACCGCATCCCTCACCTTTTTGGGACTGTTCTGCTCAATATTTTGGGAGGAGAGGAAGCCAAAAGCATCATTTTTCAACACCCAGATTCACTACCACTGCAACTTTCTATCAGAATCAAGCTCCTTGTTTTAGTCTTGGGGCATAGTTTATCTGTGTATCTCTGATAACCGTCTTCCTTGTTAACGTGGTTACTTCCACACCCATCTCTTCTCTCATTCTAGGCTGTTAGCTTCTTGCCGGCAGGGACAAGGTCTTTCTTTTTTTCCTCTACTAAGTAACGACTCAGTGCGTAAGAAGTGAATGGATCTTGGGTTGGCCTAAAAGAAGCTGGGATGCCATTTATTCCCAGAGCAGCTGTTTTCTGCCGCGTACTTCAGATAACCCAGGGCTGCCTCGATCCCCCGGCATCATTGATAGGAAATGCAGATGTGGCTTACAACCAGAAAACATGGTTCCAGTGCTGGCTCAGACTCCAGTCTTTGTGGAGCCGGCCCCTTCCATGCTTTAGTCAGCTCCAGGGGCCCCGGCTGACCACATCCCCAAGCAGCAGGGGCAGCGCCGCAGCGCTGAGGAATGGGTTTGTGTCTGTGTCTCCGTGGGGCTCTTGCATCTGGAAACGAGGCCTCATCTGGAAGGTGTCTTGGATTCTTGGACATAGACATTAAGGCGTGTGCTCATTAGTCTGTCAGTCAGCAAATAGTTGCCAAGTGCTGTCTGTTTGTCAGGCCCCGTGCCAGGGGCTGGGGACACATTCATGAACAAATCAGATGTGGTCCCCACTCCCTGGAGTTCACAGTGTAGCAGGGGAGACATAGAAACATTAAGCAAGGGTGCCTGGGGGGGCTCTCGGTTAAGAGTCGACCTTCAGCTCAGGTCATGATCCCAAGATCAGACTCCCTGCTCAGCGGGAAGTTTGCTTCTCCCTCTCCCTCTCCCTCTGTCTGCCCCTCCGCCTGCTTTTGTGCTCTCTCTCTCTCTTCCTGTGCCAAATAAATAAATAAAATCTTTAAAAAAGAAAGAAAGAAAAAAAAGAAAGAAACATTAAACAGATTATTATCAGGAAAAAAGTGTTATTCTGTGCCAAGCAAGAAGGTCTTGGGGCTCTCTCCTGCTGGTAATCCAAACCATTTCTCTCCAGGTGGGTCCTAGGGTCTGGATTCCTACTCACTGCTTTCCCAGAAGCATTTCAGTCCTCAGCTCTCTTGTCAATTCCTGGAGAAAGCCTTGGCATTTGCCCTAAAGCACCTGGAACATTACCAATTAGCATGAGGGATTCTGCTTGGGCTCTGGCTCACTGTGGGACCGCTCTGGTCCTCTGTCTCTTCATCTGTAAAACAAGGGCTGTGGTCTAGGGCCACACTACTTCTTCTTCTTCTTCTTTCTGCTTTCTTCTTTCTTCTTCCTTCTTCCTTCTTTCTTCTTCTTCTTCTTTTTTTAATTCAATTAATTAACATATACTGTATTATTGGATTCAGAGGTACAGGTCAGTGATTCATCAGTCTTCTATAACACCCAGTGCTCATGACATCACGTGCCCTCCCCAATGCCCATCACCACTTCAGGTGAGTTCCATAGAATACCAATCCCAGGACTTGTACTGGAGAAGACGATTTCATGATGGAATACGTTTGGGAAAGGGAACATTTTATATAAATACATAAATTGTACTTTCCTCTTCTAGGTTCCCAGAGTGCATTAAAGACAAGTCCTCCAGGACTCAATCTGGCCTCGCTTTGTTGAACGTACTAGATCCCTTTTCTCACGAGGCACCTGTTTTCCCGAGGCTCAGAGACCCCACAGAGCCAGTGGGGCAGAGACCCCAGCAGTCCTCTTCTGCTCTGGGCTGGGGGACAGAAGCCAGTGTAGGGCAGCGGCCCCTGACCCTGCGACACCCAGCTCTCCTTCCCCCCTTGTGATTATGACGCCAGCGTCCAGGGAGACAGCTGACTGAACTTCCTGCTGCGGGTTCCGGAGACATTTTAAGACACTCACTAGTGGTGTCACTGCCTCAGAATCCACAATGATTCCTAATTGGCCTCAGAACTATCAGCTCACAAAACCATCTGTCATGGGAAACTTGAGCAGTATTCAGAGTCCCATTAATAATTCAGCCAACGCGCTTCTTCAGACCCCCGCCTTCTAGCTCTTGGGGCTCACTTGTCTTTTGCCTCCGGAGATGTTCTGGGGAGAGTGTTTGGACCTGTTACAGATGTTAATGACTCAGGCCGTGGTACCTCCAGTGCTTCCCCAGAATCCGCAAAGCCTTGCAGGTGGAAGAAGGAAGATCGATACAGGTTAATTCCACTCGAATTCTGTCAGCTCAGAGGTGGTGGGCTTGCCAACAGCGAGGCGGGGGACTGGCTACAACAGCAGGTTACAGACAGGCCCCTTGTGATGGGATGAACGCATGCTCCTCTTTTGTGAGGGGTGGGTGGGCCCCCTCCCCTCGTTCCTCTCCAGGGTCACTCTGTAGCATCCCCGGCCATTCCGAGAAAATCTAGGATTTTTTTTTTCCCCCTGCAAGTTAGAGGTACCTAAAAATATTGGTTGAATTAGTTCTAGCTGATTAGATCTGATTCTCATTCCCATTTAGTAGAATTATAGAATGTCACAGCTGCCTGGGAACACAGAAATCATCTCCTCCAACTCCATCATTTTTCAGCGTAGGAAAATGAGACCAGAGAAAAGTGACTCTTTCAAGGTCACCCAGCTGGTTCAAGGCAGAGCCGGGCCAGCACCCAGGCCTCCTGGCTCACAGCTCCATGTCCTTTCCAGCCCGTCATGGTGCACTCTGAGCCCAGAGAGCACAGCGTCTTTCTGGGAGGGCTGCAGACCATCCCAGGCACCATGACGCTGGGACAGCAGATGTTCTTTTCCCTCTGTGGCTCTGTAATGCCAAGGGTAGCACGTCTGTCCTGACTGGCACACCTCTGGGGCTGTGGGGTGCATATGTTGTGAGCTATCAGTAAGGTGAAAGTGAAAGTATGCTCCCCCTCCCCCGCTGGTTCATGGCCATTAGGGCTGACTGTCCCCTCTTCAGTCCCCTCTCCCCTTGGACAGATTAGAATCTGCTGGAACCAAGCCAGGCTGCTCCAGGGGATGGGGCCTTCATGCCCTGTCATAGGCTCTGCTGGGTTCGGCTGTGGGGTGGTTGGGCATAGGCACTTTCTGGCTAGATACTGAGCTGGTTTTTCCACCTTTCCCTGGAGCCTGGAGGAAGGTAGAGGTGGGTGTCAGAGCTACCTACATCTGCATGGAGTGGGAGCATGCCACTCTGACACCCTGGAGGTTGGGGTGTCCTGTGGAGTCTCAGTGCTAGAAGTGCTTTCAGAGACGACTGGGTCCGGCAACCACTATTTATAGGTGAGGACATCAAGGTCAAGAGAGGGCCAGGTCAAGATCACAGGGCCAGGTGATGGCAGAGCTAGGATGAAGCCCAGGCTATCCTACCGATACCCCTTCCATGTTTTCCCTGCAGAACCATCAGCCTTTCTGGTTTGGGATCCATTCTCCTGCGTGTCTCATAGCTCCAAACTCCAGTGGTTAGAAAGTGCGGAGTAGGTTTAAGGCACAGAGAATATTCTAGTGTGGCCAATGGGTGCAGGGACGGGTAAGATGGATAAGTCGGGGGGTGCTGTGCTGCCAAGGAACCTTCAGGGGCCCTTCAGCAGAGGACTGAATGCCTAGAGCAGCTGTATTCTGCGGGATCTTGGTGGGTAGGGGGTGCATGAGGGCCCAGAGTTGATAAAGGAGCAGAGATTGGGCAGGGCAGGGGTCCCAAATGTTGCTCCATCTGTTCTGGACACAGAGACCCAGGTTTTCTGTGCCTCCTTCCCATACCAGAGGGAACCTCTTTTCTCCTAACCTTTCTTTTTTTTAATTTCAAGCTGGGGTAGGGCTTGGCCACGTTTTTGCCCAAAGGCAGGTCTTGGGACCCTGACTTTGGCAGACGGGCTAGAGAAGAGACATGGTGTGAGGAGCTGTGTGAGTCCGGGGCTTCGGTCTCAGTACTGTGAGAACTCTTAGAGCTGGCCCAGGTCTCACTTTGTCTTCCCCTCCAGAACCCAACATAGTAGGTGCTCAGTAACTGAACCACGGAGAATGGAAATCCCGAATGAAATTAGAATGATGAAAGCAGGGGCTCACTTTGGCTTTAGCAATGACTAAAAGCTTTTCCTGGATCCTGATTCCTGTGGGAGAACCCTGAAGGAATATAATAGTGATGCTAATGGTACTAATAACAACACAGAGATGCGTGGGCTTATACTGGTCCTGCTGGTGATAATACCTGTTGGGGTGCACCCTGTGCTAGGCACTGTGCTGAGGACTCTATGTGGAATGTTATTTAATGGTCCCTGTGATGCCAGAAAGTCATTACTAGTAATCACCCCCATTTTCCAGATGAGAACACTGAGGCACAGATTGGTTGCCTGCTCGCTGGAGGCCGGCTGCAGAGCCGGGAAGTGGGGGAGCTAGGATTCCACACACAGTCTCAGGCTCTCTACCAGACTTACCCTCACTGTGGCCCTCGCAGGCACACCTGAGCAGCAGTGGCGTTTGGAGGCAAGACACCCTGGGATGATAGGACAGCTACAGCATCAGAGTGGGAGGGGTGAGGCCCTTCTTCGAACAGATCATCCCCTCCCTGAGGCCTTGGTGCAGGCCTTAGCCAGAAGACCGGGTGGAAATCTAAGCTCTTCATTTTCGGAGAGAAAAGAGAGACGCTGTGAGCTTGGACTGGAATCTGATCCTGGTGAAACGCAGCAAGTGCCCCAGTCATCCCGCAGGAATCCTGCGGATGCAGCGGGAACTTCCTGTCCCTGGGGAGCCTGGGGACCGAGCCCCGGCCCTTTGCTCAGCCTTCCCGCCTTCAGCCTTGTTGTTTCAACTGCACAGAGCAGGCTTACCAGCTATTGTACTTGGAAGCCTTTCTGTGATCTTAGGACCTTTGAAAAAAGAACAAAACAGCTAGAAAAACACAGGGTAGTTAAATGTTTGTGATTTTTGTGCCGTATGGAACAAAGAGGCATTCAGGAGACTCAGCATTGTTCCGGGGAGCCAGGATGAAACGGCTGGCCCCTCTGAGGCCTCCTCTCCTTTGGGAGTCTGCAGCTGATTGTTCTGGAATGTGAATGTCCCTGGAGCCGTCTCCCCGCCCTCAGGCGCCCCTCCTCTGTGCCAGGCGTATTTACACTGGTAATAGCCATTAGTTCTGACTTGGTTTCTAGTCCGTTCTTTCCATCTGGTCGGGAAAAGTGGCTCAGGGGTGTCACCCAGTGATCGTGAGTAATTTCATCCTCGTTCCTAGCTATGCAGCTATTTCCAGATCCACCTTCCACTGCCTACCCTCGGCAGGAATAGTAAAGTCCCATTCATGCGGCAGTCTGTCGTCTACATAGTAACATCCCTTATCACACCTTTATTTCTGTTTCATGATATAGATGTTATCTCCGTGTCCTCAGAGACCAAACTGAGGTTTGAAGCAGGGAGCTGACCTGCCCAATGTTGGTCAGCTCACAACTGGACGGAGCCTCTGGGAATGTAGCCCCCTTCAATCCCTACTAGGATTCTTCCTTCGAGGCACTACATCTGAAAGCATACGGCCTCAGTTTTGAAAATTCTAAGACGTTGTGGGCCCACTGTTGACTTTGTCCCTGAAAGCTATTTCCTGGACTGGGGAATTCTCTAATTCTGACCCGATTCATTCTGAATGGTTCCCCTGGGGGCCCAGTGCCCCCACCACAGCCCACTGCCCTTCAGTGACCATAGCATGGGGAGCCAGCGTGTTAATTTGCCATTTGCCTCCTCAAGGACACGTGACTCAGTTGCCTTTCCCCATCCCTTCTGCCACATCTTTAATCTCTGGAGCCCTCCCTGTGTTATGTCATGGCCCGACGAGCATCTGGAGCTGGGCCACGGTCCTCTGTGTCAGAACACTGGTGGTGGGCTGCTTTCACGTTTGTCACAGCGGCACTTTTGAGGCAACGGGGAAGGACTTTGGAACTGCCTTCCTCCTCATCCTGCCCATGTCTCTTTCAGGTTTCTTCTGACAGAGATGGCGCAGTCTTGTTCCTTTGGGGGCTTTGCCCATACCCTGTCAAAATCCTCCTGTTGCCCTGGAGGAGTAACGACTTGACCTGCCTTCAGGAAATTCCTGAGATGTATTCTCAGCACCAGTCAAAGGAAATGGGGATGTTTAGTCAAGATAAGAGAAAACACATGGCGGGGGTGGGAGGGGGTGGGGGGGTGGGTGAGTGGGGTGGGCATTATCACTGTCCTCATGTGAGAGAGGAAATACACTTGTGCCTTGTGGCTCCAGGGGGTAGGACTTCCCCCCAGACATTAGACATTTTTTAAGGGGCTGAAATTCAGCATAGTGTAAAAAAGGAACACACAAGTGTAGTTTTCAGAAAATAGAATATGTTGTGGGAGCGGAGTGAGTTTTCTCTGGAAAGTCACGTTCCTGTGATGGGCAGGCTGTGACGTGAGGTCCCAGGGATGGCATCTTCAGTCCTGAGTGGGGGAATGAGATGGCCTTCTCCCTTTACCTTGTTGGCCTGTGGTTGTGCCCTCCCCAGGGTCCTGGAGAGACAGCTGCCCACAAGGACTGAATCAGTCCGGAATGGGGCACTGAGGAGACACCCCCAAAGGATGGAGAGGATCAGGGAAAGATCCTTCCGGACGTGGGACCCATGCATTTGGTCTTAGCCTTAGTTTCTCGGGGCAGCGATGACGATGGTAGTCAAACAGGCCCAGCTGATTTTTCTAGAGAAGAGCAGAATTTGAGTGTACCTTAGCTGTTGTGACTGGGGACAGTTCAGGTGGGTTCTTGATAGAGGAGAGAACCTATGACATCAGACTTCCAGATTCATGCCTTGCAGGCCATGGGAGACATTTGCTGAAAACAGCAGCATGGCAGAGTGGATAGGCTTCCCTTCCAGCGGCGATGTCAGTGGGAAGTGTGGACTGGAGGATAGATGGACTCCCCAGATTGTGACCTTCTCCTCAGTCATCATTTATCAACAGAGGGCTGTGTGCGTGCGTGCGTGCGTGCGTGGGCACGTTCCCAGATGTGCGTGGGGTTTGTCTTTGCTTCCCTCCCTTCCCTGTCTGAGCCCCGCACTAAATAACTCATTGTAATGGCTTGGAATCTTTCTGTACTTTTGTTTATGCTTGTAGAAATTATATAGTTATACAATACACATAAACATAAATATGTGTACAAGCTTTAAAAAAAAGTCATGGTTTTATAAAAAAGGGGATATTGGTCACATTTACTGCATACTGTTTTCTTTCTTTCTTTTTTTTTTTTTTAAGATTTTATTTATTTATTTGACACAGAGAGATCACAAGTAGACAGAGAGGCAGGCAGAGAGAGAGAGGGAAGCAGGCTCCCTGCTGAGCAGAGAGCCCGATGCGGGACTCGATCCCAGGACCCTGAGATCATGACCTGAGCTGAAGGCAGCGGCTTAACCCACTGAGCCACCCAGGCGCCCACTGCATACTGTTTTCTTGCTCATCCATACTTCAAAGAAACATCCCTCCAAGTCAACTGGTTTGCCTCCTACTCATCCTTTTTATTCCATGGAAGGGTCATCCATTTTTTTTTCTCCCATTCTTACACTGATGGGCATTCATTTTGTCTCAATTTTTTTTTTTTTTTTTTTTTTTTTTGTAAATAACTACCTCCATAAACCTCCGTAAACCTCCTGGTGAACTACCACTTTTATTTCCTAGGGACAGATTCCCAAGGGTAAGTGTGCTGTGCTGAAGGGTATGGTATTTGCATTTTTTGATTGATGCCTCCAGATTGTTTTCCCCCAAAAGTACACATTTCTCATTTCCATGAGTAGCTGGTGGGAGTACCGTCCCCTACACCCACAGCATTAACTGTTACTCCCTTGTTAATGCTGGTCGATCTGATAAGTAGACAGGAATAGCTCATCATTGCTTTGGCTTTCATTTCTCTGACTCCTGTTGAGTCTAATTACCCTCTTCTATGATTTTCGGGCCTTTGCGTTGCTTTTCCATGAAACACCTGTTTATATCCTTTGCCTGTTTTTCTTCTAGCCACCCCCTCCGCCACCCCACATTGGGGGATGAGACCTATAGGACTCTTGTCTTTGTCTGGGTCAGCCGGCAAGCAAGGGTGTGTTCCAGAGCCGACCTCACCTAGTCCTGGTGACCATTGGTTTTCTGTTCCCTTTCTCTCCCTCTCTTTTCCTTCCCTCCCCTCCCTTACCCTGGCACTGTTTCTGGGAGTCCGTAGAAATGAGCTATTAAGCCCTATGCCCCCAGGGGTCCCAGAGTAGGCGCGAGGGGAAAGCTGGAAGCTAGTGAAAGCTGACAGGCTGGCCTGTGGGTTAGCTGGTCCTTCTCCCTTTTTTGGCCCCAGGCAAGTGACTTCACTTCTTGCTGAGGCAAAGTCTGCATCTGCACAACCGGAGCAGCCCCTTGGCAGAGAAGAGCTTAGTAAGGAATCTGGAAGTAGTTCAGATTGTGACTGACATCTCAGCAGCTGAAGGTCTGGGGACTCATAGCATGGTCTACCTGACCTTCGACCCCACCACAGACCTACTAAACCAGAACCTGCCTTTTAAGGAGACCCCCCCAGATGATTCCTTTGCACACAAAAGTGTGAGAAGCACTGGCCTTAAGCACTCTGATTAGAACCAGGGGGGGAAAATTCCTAGTAGCACTTGCCCAGAAATTGTGCTGCTCTTCAGAGTTTTTCAGGTGCCTCCGTAGATAAAGTCCAGTGTAGATCAGACAGCTCATAGTAGCAAGTTGGTTTTTGGTTTTTTTTAGATTTTATTTATTTATTTGTCAGAGAGAGAGCGCGTGTGTACGAGTGCTCGCACAAGTAGGGGGAGGGGCAGAAGAAGAAGCAGACTCCCCGCTGAGCAAGGAGCCGGGTGCAGATCTTGATCCCGGGACCTTGGGATTAGGACCTGAGCCAGAGGCAGAGGCTTCACCGCCTGAGCCACAGTGGCGAGTTCTTCTCTCTTGATCTCAATCCCGAGGTTTCTTCATGGAGGTCACCTCACAGAACACTGTACCTCCTCCCTTGGTGACAGGGACACCCCAGTCTAAGAACAGTCGGTAACCCCGGATCCAGCTGGTTTTCCCAGAACCTTCCAGTCCCCCCAAGCTCTGAGCAATGAGCCACTTCTTCCAGCTCCACCCCCCTCCCCCAACTGAGATCCATTCGTGGCTTCGCACGGATGGTTCAGTTGTTGAGATGCTCTGCTCCCTGTCACCTCCTGTGTGGTGGCTCCTTGTCCCTTCGCGCTGTCACCCGGTTTCATCCTTTCCCTCCTGAGGCTGGCCGCCACCTTGGCTTCTCTAGTTTTCCACCAGACTAACCCCATGCAACCCTCTCGCCTTCCGAGGAAGCACTCCCAGTCGCCCTGGTCCTGGCACTCACCTGCTGGGACCCACCAACCCCCCCTTGACCTCCCTGCCGCTCGCACATGCCCCCCCCACACCCCTGCGCCTCAGCTCTATGAGGACAATGTAGGGCCTTCCTCCAGAGCTGCCCAGGGGACTCACTGGCCCCCACCTAACACAGTGAATCATGTGGTGCTCCTTTAAAGTGCAGTGCTCTGGGGAGCACTCCGACTGTGGTTCCTGGGGCATTAGAGCTTGTTGCTTTGTCAGATAGTTCATCAAGGAGGGGCCAGTGCAGAAAACAAAAACCACTCCAGGTCTTTAAAGCAGAAAGGCGTGAATGTCGGCACTCAGTGCTTACAGCATTGTTGGAGAGGCCGAAGGGGCAGGGTCAAGGCTGGGCCTTTTGGGTGACTCCTAGATCCTACAGGAGCAGCACCTGTCAGCCCACAGCAGCTCCTAGAATCTCTAGGAGGCTGAAAGGCGGACACCCTAAATGCAGGTCTGGGGCTTATGGAGCTGGACTGGTAGCCGCTGGCCCCGCTGTGCCCTGCTGAGACCCAGGAAGCTGCAGCACGACAGCTGGGTGTAGGGTGACTGCGGCTTCTGAACCAGCAGTAACAGAGGCCGCATTCCCTCTCTCTGCTCCAGGTCCATCTGACTGGCAACATTCAACTTCCGCCCAGCCCAGGGGAATGCCTGCACAGAGGCCAGCCCGCGTCGGCTTCCTAGACAGGGCTCTGGCGCCTTCAGCAGGGGGCAGCCCCTCCCTGGAGCAGGTTCTTCCCAACAGATACAGCTGCCCCCAGGCCAGCAAGGAGCCCACCATGTTCCTTCCCGTCTCTCTGCGTCTACTAAGCGCAGCAGACACTGCTACCTTCCTGAATGCTCCGAAAGCGTGACATTTTAATGTTTGCTTAGTTGTCCCCAATTCCAGAGTGGCAAGCTTGATAGGGTGCAGGGACTCTGAATGTGCCGAGTCATGCCAGCCTCAACCTTGGATGGTGTTTGTTTTGGGTCATTAGGACTCCAGGGCCAGTCCTGGTCACTGTGGTTCGACATGAAGGGGAACTTCCGGGAATAATCCCAGCACTATCGTTAGCAAGAGCTTCTCCTGGCTCATGACACGGGTGTGTAAGAAGACGGCCTGTGGGCTTTGGTGGGGGGGCTGTGTTTCAAGTGTTAGGGAAATGATGGTGATTTGGGTCTCAGGGGGCCCGTGGGAGGCCTCTGAGTTGTGAGAGTGTGGAAGAGCGTTGGGCAGGACGGTGGGATTGGCTCGTGGCTGTTGACCTGGCCCGGTGTTTGGTGCCAATGGGCCACGCATTGATTGGTGATAGGGGTGAAATGGAACCACAGGCTAGTCACAGGCCCTGGGCCTGCACCTCTTCTGGGCGCCCTGGAGAGAGTCAGCCTGGCTCAGTACCTTTCGGAGAGGAGGGGCTCAGGACCGTTTACATACTACCTGGAGTGTAAGAAGAAGAGACGAAATATGGGCAGGAGTACGGACACTCGTGAGGCTCAGCATCTCCCAGGGCTCCAGGCTGCTGTCCGCTCTCGGGCCCTCAGTTTTGGGGCAACAACAGGAGCAACTGTATTCAGGGCCCGTGCCGAGGAAAGAGAGGTGGCCATCCCCTGTAGCTTTCCTGGAGAGCATTCGGAGGGGGGCACCATTTGTGCGGGATGGTGAATCATCACCGTTATAGGGCAGAAACAGAGACAGTTCTCCCACAGATCATCATCCTGATTACTTAATTGAATCTTGGACCATATTCTGAATTTTAATCCCTGGGGCCTGGCATTCAGGGCCCCTGAGGCTGTGCCAAGCTTTCACTTCCTTATCTTTGCCGGTGCTGTACCTGCCACCTGGGGGACTTCTCCGCACCCATCTCCACATTGAGAAACCCTCTCTGTCAAGGCCAAGTCAGTCATGCCTTCCTCCTAGCATGCCTTGCCCACCAGCTGTAGGAGCTCTTTCTCGCCCTATCTGCTTCCCAGAGCACTTTTCTTTCTCTTTCTTCTGGCCTTCTCTGGTTTCTGCCCATTGGTCCTGTGATGCTGTGAAGGTCTCCCTCCTAGCCGAGGTCTGTGTCCCCCAGGATTATCTTCCGGGTAAGAAGTGGTCTTGTCTGTTTTAAGAATAATTATAACCATCTTTTTCTCACTTGGCACCGATGTGGTGTGCCCATGAGTGATTGATATTAACACCCACATCATTTGCATAACAGCAAATTTATTTATGCAGTGACAGTAATGCCAAGTAAACTGTAGAAGAAATGAGTTCCTGAGGCCTTTACAGCCCATCTTCATGTACGTTTTGCATATATAGCATGCATGCTCTGTTTGAGGCAAGCTTCTGCCACTGGGGGAAGCAAATAATGCCTTATATTCATATTTTCCCCCAGGAAGCATGGAATAAGGACACCTTACCTCTTAAGTCTTTAAGCTGAGTTTACATTTTCAAAAATTCTACTTTATTGTAACAGGTAACAGCCCTGGGGCTCTCTGAGGACGCACATATTAGAAACCAGTCTGACAGCCTTGCGAGCCTGAAGACAGCAGAATTCTGTTGTATGAATCTGTAGGATTCCAGCGTCACTCCCAGTGGTGGTGGGCAGGCCGGAGATGCACAGTGGTATTTATTGGTCACCACGAGCATGTCCCTTACCTACTGCTTACAGATGTTCACAGTGACAGGTGCTCCTTCATAAGACTCACTGGGCACCACCCACACCTGCTCCTGGAGAACTGTCCTGCCCGGAAGGAGTACATACCACCCACCCATAAGCAGCCCAGCCTGCCTTCTTCCTCTCCCCAACTCTTCCTCCCTTACCTCTCTCTTTCTCCATCCCCTTCATCCTCTCCCCTCCCCACGGCCCCTCTTCTCTCTCTCTGTCACTGTTATGGGTTGAATTATGTCCCCTGCAAATTCCTATATTGAAGTCCTAACCACCAGTGCCTGAGAACCTGACCTGACCTAGAAACGGGGTCATGACAGATGTAATTAGTTAAGTGAGGGCATTAGGGTGCACTCTGATCCAATATGACAGGTGTCATTAGAAAAAGGGGGAATTTGGACACAGACACAGATGCACACAGGAAGAAGGCCATATGAACATGAAGGCAGAGATGAGGCCTTGCTTCCACGGGCTAAGGGATGCCAGAGATGGCTAGCAAACTACCAGAAGCTAGGCAACAGATCCTCCTTCACAGCCCCCAGATGAATCAACCCACAGGCACCTGGATCTCAGACTCCCAGCCCCCAGGCCTGTGGGACAAGCCACACACTCACCCCCACCCACCCACACCCTGGGGCTCAGGAGAGCCAGGCCTGCTTCTTAGCAGCTTCTCACAGCATGTGCCTTGAGGCGGTCAGGTGAACAGGACGGCTTTAGCTGTAATGAAGGGGGCTGCTGAGGTGTTGGGGACCTCTTGTGTGGAAGGACCATGCACAGGCCTTCCTTTTAAAAATTGCACTCCCGTTGAAGAATGGAGAGCTGCAAGAAAATGAGAAGGATCTCTTATAAAGCAGAGAGCATGAGTTTTAGGCACAGATGGATGAGGGTAATTTAAAATCTGGACTCTGCCATTTCTTAGTTACTTTACTTCTTTGAGACTTCACTGCCTTACTCTGATGAATTAGAGATAATAATAGTACCTTTGGGGTGGTTGTGAGAACTAAAGAAAATAGAGGGAAAGCTCTGAGCGTGGTACTTAGCTCCCAAGATGAGAGCTGCCTTAACTATTATTATCATCAATAAACACTGGGAAGTGACTTGAACAGTAGCATGTTGTAGAGGACAGTCCTCTAGCTGGCTTTCTTAGAGTTCCAGCTGTGTGTGTGTGTGTGTGTGTGTGTGTGTGTGTGTGTGAGAGAGAGAGAGAAAGAGAGACTGAGTTATAGTAAAGTGTTATTTTTTTCTTTATGGTTTGTAAAATTTTTCAGCCTTTTTACTTTGAACATGTATTTTACAAACAAGAAATTGATTTTTTTTTTCAAAAAGGAGAAGTATTGTATCAAGTCTTAATTAAGTAAAGCAAGAGAGCCAATGGTTTGAGAACGGTTGAAGGTTCTTGGGAAAGATTCCAATATACCTGGCTCTTAGGATTCTTTTTATATCTTGCTAACTGTGTATGTTTTTGTAAAGGTACTGGTTTGCATTTCTTATTAATGTTTATGTTTGGGTGGTTTTAATATGCAGTTGTAGTTAATGAAGAGAAACAAGAATGGATAGAAGAGTGAAATAGCGTGGTTGGCCCTCCCAGAACTGGGACCAGGCGGCCCCTGCTTGTCTCCTTCTAGGGGCGGACCCCCACGTGGGGAGTGGTGTGAGGAGGGCAGCTGAAACCAGATGTGAGCCCAGTAGGGGCGTTTCCACTGCACCTCCAGTGTCACGTGGCTGGGCTGTGTGAGAGGTGAGTGTGGGTGTGACCCAGGAAAGATAGTCAGCAGGCAGCTGGATGGGAAGCATGGTCCCTCCCTGCCTGCCCCTGTGTCTGGCTGGGAAGTGCTTTCTCTTTGCTCACCTTTCCTTTCTTCTGCTTCCCAAGACGGAGAGAGTTAAATGCTAATAAATCTTGATCATTTGTTTGAGGCAGGAGACACTGAGAAGGGGTTAATGGTTGAGGAGAATACCGATTGCTGTGGTTAATTTTGCCCTCTGGCACTTTGTGGGCCCCCTTTTTTGAAAGGAGTTTCGAGGCAGCTTTTAGCCCTGTTGAACTGAAGTTGTAAATGCAAGGCTGTTCTAGGCAAAACAAAACAAATGCTCTCTCTGCTCAAGGCAAAGGGGGGGTGCCTCTGTGTGTTTGGGATTTATTTTTATTTTCTAATCCTGTTAGCAATAGAAAAAGACTCCAAGGAGCCTCTGATTTTATTAGCGCCAGGAGCAGTTTATCTGTCGTCTGTGGGATCCCTGGCCAGATGTCCAGGGCTCCAAGTGTCTTCTTCCTCTCTCTCTCTCTCTCTCTCTCTCTCTCTCTCCCCCCGCCCCCCCCATCCCCTCCCTCTAGGGAATGTTTTGGAGAATTGAGCTGTGGCCTGCGGCGGGGGGGGGGGGGGGGCGCGCAGGAGCACTGATGGTGTGTCTCCTGTCTCAGGATGGGGGCCGCCCAGTCTGTCTGTTGCTGGGGACTAGTGATACCTTATACCCTGCACGTCGCTGGAGGTGGCAGTGGGAGGATGGCGGTGGAAAAATAGAAAGAGGGCTTGGCACCTGTTGACTCTCGTGGGTAGCCACCCTCTGACCGTCTCTGCTGAGAAGACTCTAGACCCTTCCTGCGCTTGCTTACCAGCCCCTTTTCCTGCATGGGTGCAGTTTCACACCTCACCAGCAGGGGTCTCACCTGGGTCACATCCAGGGCTGCATGCAGGTGGGAGAACCTTATTAGGGCTCCTCCCCCTCAACAGTTTTGAATCACTGAGCTCTGGAACGCTCCACCTAATGAGACTTAGACCCCATTTTGAGGATCTGAGAGAGGAAGAGGCTAATCCCTTGAGAGAGGGTGTGTTTGGAGCCAAGCCAGGGCCAGAACCTTCTTGGGGGTGGGGTGGGTGCTGAGTAAAGCAAGAGCATTTCTCTACCGTTAACATTAGTGAATGATGGGATGAATGTATTATTTGGCTTCTACAAGGAGATTTTATTATTTTTCTCACAGTGATAATTTTATTGATTATCACTTTATTAATGACAACAAGTTGGACACTTGACATAAGGAGCCCACATTTAATCTAAGCTTCCTTTTCTATAGGAATCAGCACCAATGGCTTCAAATAAATATTTAAATGCTACACATCCATGAAACGCTGCCTGAAATTAATCAGGCAGTCTCACACTTAACTAAATGTAATTACTCCAGGAAAAGGTAAGGCTTTCGGCTTATTAAGAAGTAATGGTATTAGGGTAAGAGAAGTGTTTTGATTTTAAATGCTGGTGACAGTTGTGGACATCACAAAGAAAGGAAAAGCTAAGCCCAGTGAAGCTGCAGTATCTTGGTTTCCTCACAACGTCACTGACGATGGCGGAAAGGCCTACAGGGCTGGGCTGCAGCTCTGCACTCAGGGGCTCTGATCAGAGGGCACATGGTACTTGTAGTACTCCCTGATACCCACCAGGCCCCCTTGTGCTGGTCTCCGGGTCATTGCTCAGAGGACTAGGTGTGGACTTTGCCGGAGCTCCCAGGGACTGACTGTGGTTACCAGGGGTGTCTGAGTTATTCCTACTGCCAAGCATCACAGTGAGCAAACCCTCCAGACGTGGCCCTCACTGTCTAGGGGAGCAGGGCCTTTACAGCAATTTAAGTGCTTCATATCCTTTGACTACTTTTTATGAAAAATGTAAACAAAGCATTCTCAAGTCGTGAACTTTTTAAAGGAATGTGCTAAAGGATGGTTTCTTGTGATTCTGTACTATTTCTCTCCCCCATCTAATACATTTCTGACACACACACAATGCCTTTTTTTTTTTTTAAAGAACAGAAATTTAAATAGAAGTATGTAAGTCCACTATATAGGTTTGCATATGAGCCTACCTTTTAAAGACTTCATGTGGCGTTTTGCCATTGGGTTTACATCAAATGAGATAATATGGCATCCAAATGTAAACCTGCACTTCCCAAGCTTTGGTAAATATCCTGGGGACACTTGTACTTGGGTAGTCCTTGGGGTACTCCAAATCACAAGAATAACGTACTGCATCTTCCTGAAGGGTCATCCGCCCCAAGATTTAGCCGTGGAGAACCTGGTATATTAAAGCATGTATGGCTATGTTACAGAGTAGAATCTTAAAGTTTTATAAGCCTTTTAGATAAGACATAGTTTTAGACACTTGGCCCCAGCTGTGTCCTGTGTCCCTCAACACTGGCCTCTGCCCTTTCTTTGGGGTCGGGGGACAGTTTTAGAAGCCCTGGTTAATATGTTTTTATGGTCTCATTATTATAATCTTATTTCATCATTAGGACCTAGAGGCGTGAGATAGAAGTGAGTATGGTTATACTTGTGAATACAAGGAGAGCAGAAATATGGACTAGCCTGTGGTTCCTAGTTAACAGGACAGCCCTCATGATTACCCAGGGAGCCTCTCCAAATGCACGTCTTCTCCCACGGGGATTCTGACTCAGTGGCTGTAGGTTGGGGCCTCTGGATGTACATTTTGAGCATGCATCCAAAGTGATTCTGGCCGATAGCTAGATTTGGAGGTAAAGAACCAAACAGTTCTGATTCTGACTATAGGACTCCGGGAAGAGGGCTGCAAACGGGAGCCCAGCAGACCAGGTGGAAGAATGGTTTGTTTTCCCTGCAGCATTTTTTGGTTTAATGGGTATTCATTGCCAGCATTTAAAACCCTGACACTGCATAGCTTTTCTTTACAACGTAGAAGTCAGGACAGTGTTAGGCTGCCTTCTCTACAAGGCCTGTGGTCCCCGCTGAGCAGGGGTGGCAGCAGCCTGTTCGATGGCCTGTGCTCTCCGGGTCTGCATGACCTGGGCCTCCCCCTGCCGCCGGCTTCACATGTTCCCGTCGCCGCCTGGCCACCTGGCCACTTGAGGCTTTGATCCTGCTCAGCGAACACATGGTCATGCATAATGTGCTTCAGTCATAACTTGAGCAGCTGAGTCACAAATGTCCTTTTGCAGCCAGTGGGCGGGAGACTGCTGCTGGCTCCCCTCCCCCTCTCCTGGCCTCAAGGCAACAGCTTGCCTTTGTTCCCACCTGAGAAGTGACTCATTTCTCGAGAGAGGACTCATCTGGTGAGAAGAGGGGACTTCAGAGGAGGAGCTGTTGGGACGGAACCATCGTCAGGGCCTAGTACTTCCCTTGTCTTTCAGTCGCGTCCCTGTGCTTTTGTGTCCAGTATCCTCTCATGGACCTGTCCTCCTGGGAAATACCCGTGCACACGCACGTGCGGGCACACGCGCACACTGGCACACGCAAGGATGCCGAGCAACCTTGCTCAAGCCACGGAGCATGAGCACCCCTCATCCTCTTACTCTGGGTCCCCTTCTAAACCCTAGGTCCATTTCATGTTGAATGTATGAAAAGGAGCCTGATGGCATTAGGAGATAGTTTTTAGAATAGAATGTGCTCAGAATTGCAAGCAACAGACTTGGAGCGGGGAGCTGCTCAAACATCGAACGTCTGCATCCTGTCGGGAGGCCAGTGAGGGCACTCAGTTTAGCAGGAACATGAGATGCTCTCAGCCTCTGTGGCCCTGCTCGGCAAGAAGAAGCAAGACCCCTCCTATTTTCTTCTGAGGTAGAACAGGGGCTCTCCTTTATTCCCCCAACCACCCCCAGGTCAAAGGATGCCATTGGGATTGGTCACTTGATAGGATTTCGATGTTTGTTTAATTCTTTTCCCTAGTTGCCCAAGGCCTGAATCACAGCTCCCTGGCCTAGCAGCTTCCCCTTGGTGGATTCCAAAGGTCCCAAAACATCTCTGCTCACCCCTCATTTATCAGAGTCTAGGTAAAGGCACAGAGACGGTGAATGTCAGCAGCCTTTAAAAGGCAAAGAACACTTTCCCTTTTATTTTTTTTTTTTGAGATTGTATTTATTTATTTGACAGAGATCACAAGTAGGCAGAAAGGCAGGCAGAGAGAGGGGAGTAAGCAGGCCGCCTGCTGAGCAGAGAGCCCAACTCAGGGCTTGATCCCAGGACCCTGGGATCATGACCTGAGCCAAAGGCAGAGGCTTAACCCACTGAGCCACCCAGGCACCCCACATTTTCCCTTTTAAATTTAACTCCTTTCTTGCCTCACCTGGATTGGTTCTTTCTGGGCCCTGAGCGAGTATGACTTTGGCCCACACAGCCTCTAACAATTCCAGAAATGATGAACACAGCTGTTGGGTGGGGTCGTGTGGCTGCACTCTTCTTTTTCTTGGTGACCAGACCCCTGGGTGGCCAGCATTGAGAAACTAGGCCCAGCCTTGTGGCCCCGAATCTCAGGCTCTGTCTACGAAGACCCCAATTTCATGCAGGATTCCAGCTACACCTTCTGCCCACGACACTGCCCACGACACTGACGGCCACCAGTGTTAGCCTGTCCTCCTCACCAGGTACTGGCTGTGAATGGAGTCATGCCTTTTTCATTCCTGTGAGAGCTAAAACTTCGGCAAAATCAGCAAAACATTCCTTCTAACCTCATTTTGGAAAATTACAGAGTCAGAACTGCTAGACGTATTTTCTGACATATCTCAGTTTCATACATTTCGTCTTAACAAAGGGCCAGGTGTTCTCATTTTCATTCAGAAAATATGCTAATCAGAGATATGTGTATAACCCCCACGTTTTACCCAAATCTCTCTGAAATGTATAGCATACAAGAGGAATATCCCTGGGGCTAATTAATGTTTTAAAATATTTACTTAAAGCAGATTGAAGTTGCATACATTTCTAGAAAAATTAGTAACTGGGAAGGGAGTGGTTTTGCAGACTTTTTTTTTTTTTTTTTTTTTTTTAACCACTTTTCCCATGGCAATGGCCAGAGAATATAAGGGCTAACCTGCAGGGGCACCTGGGGGGCTCAGTCAGTTAAGCATCCGACTCTTGATACCAGCTCAGGTCATGATCTCAGGGTGGAGAGATGGAGCCCTGTGTTGGGCTCCTCTCTGGGTGTGGGGGATGCTTAACTTAAGACTCTTTCCCTCTGCCACTCCCCCCTCCCAAAGTGGGGTAAAGAAAGTACTAACGTGCCAGGGAGATCCGGTCTTTTCCTAGTGTGGTTTGAGTGGTTTTAGTGAAGGCAGTAGTGGAGGTACAGTGTTTCTGTCTGTGCCGTAAATTAAAGTAGATTATGTTCAGTCGGGTGGAGCACAAAGGTCCCAGCTCTAAAAGGGTAGCCCGGTGCTGGCAAATGGCCTGGCAGGCTTGGAAAACAGTGTGTTAATGAGTGATGGTGGCCTCATTGCCATGTGCTGTGAGCTGCTTTGGGCTCCCCCATGGAGCTGGGCATGGTTGGGGCTGCTCCCAGCAGCATGCACAATGCTGGTAGGCACCTAGGGGGTCTTAGCTATTTGGCCAAATGTGGAACCTCGCTATTGTGAAAAAGGCACATTTTATCCTCACTGCTTGGTGGTGAAGGTCTACCTGTTTATACTTGACTTCGGTTCATATGGACTGAGTCCCTGCTTGGTGCCAGCACTAGGCTAAGCAGCAGGGATTCAGATAATGAAAGACGTGGTCCCCATCCTCTAAGAGCTCAGGGCTTAAGAGGACCGAGAGCCACACAAGAGGACTATACAGCACACCTGCTTCCAAGGCCTGGAGGAGGGCACTTCACCCAGCATGTGAATTGTAATGAAGGGGAGTCTGAAGGATGTGGAGGGAGAGGGCACAGCAGCATAGAGGAGCACAGCACGGAGGCCTCTGTGTCCTGTGTAGGCACTCCAGCTACTTTGGTCTGGATGGAGGACCAGGGTGCTCAGGAGGAGAAGAGGATGCGGTTGGATGGGGGCAGGGGCCAAGTCCTGGGCAGGGGGTGGGTTTCATGTGTTAGGCTGAGGAGTTGCAGTTAATTCAGTAGGCAGTGAGGAGCGTGGTATCACCCCAATGTCAGGATGGAAGACCCTGGACACCTGCCTGTCCTAGCTAAGTCAAGCTGTCTTGTTGTCTTGGCAGCCAGAATGCCAAGCTGTAACTGACTTCCATCCCATAGAGGTCACACTCCCTGAGACAAAACTCCAGGCCAGCATGAAGGCAGGAGAGTCAGAGATGACAAGGAAGCCAGCTCTGTCCACCTGTCCCACAGCAGTCTGCAGGCTGTCGGGAGACAGAAGCAGACAGATGCGGCTGGACCCCTACAGACGCGGCTGGACCCCTTCTTGCAAGGAGCGATAGCCCGCTATAGGAAGCAGCAAGAACAGGGGCAGTGGGGAGATTTGTTCCAAGTGCAAGATCTCAGAAGGTTTTTTGCAGGAGGTGGAAATGCCACATTCCCCCAAAATTACTTAGTGTACTTGATTTAGTCTATTGTTGTCTTTTTTTTTTTTTTTTTTTGAGTATAGCTAGGAAGACTTTCTCTCTCCCCTCTTCTATTTCTATTTGGTGAGAAACAGACTCCCAATATTACTAAACTCCACCTTAAAAATAGATAATTTTTTAATTACCTACACCGAACAAGATTTCAACTATAGTTGCTGCATTTAATTCTTCATCAGATGGGTCTGTCTCTTCTAAATCGTGCAGGGAAGGGGGCTTAGGAACCAGTTTATTATAATGGATTATAATGCACCTCAACTGCGTCCAGACTGACAGCACAGGCTCGCAGCAGCCTTGCTGGGCTGGACAGGCTGATGCTTCAGTGGCAGAGGCTAAATGTGTTTCTCTGTGGTCCTGAAGCCTGGCTGGTGATGGAGGCTGAGCACAGCCTGTCCAGGCCCCCCTCCCCCCCGCCCACAGGAATCCGTGTACCCACGCCAGGGTCTGCTTTGTATGTGTGAGGCTGAACAGGTTTCTTTCTCTCTCAAGTTTTCTTATTTCAGTCTCTTGTGAAGGGAGAAAGAGAGGTGAAAACAGTCCCTCTTGCCCAGAAAATGGTGTTGCTTGAGAACCTGACCTCTGTCCCACTTGTCTTCAGCTCCCTTGGAACATTCTATGTTAATTATACAGTATGCCGCTGCCTCGGTTTTTCCTGTGGCATCACGGTTTGGGAAAACAGATAGCAATTGCAGCATGGTCTGTGCTCGAAGCAGTGAGGAAGGGAAAGCCACGGCCCTGTGGGGACTGAGGGCCTCGAGGTGGCTTGGAGCCCACCGATCCGAGAGCTAAGGGCCCGAGATGAGTCCCCAGAGCAGGTGGCGTTGAAAATGCAGGCAGAGCCCCAGACTCCATCAGCTCCCGTCGTGAAGAAGTGGCTCACCTCTGTTGTAACCTTGCCATGGTCTGGGCCTGGTGGCTTCTCCTCCACCAATTTTGTGTGTGTGTGTGTGTGTGTGTGTGTGTGTGTGTGTGTGTGTGTGGTAGAATATGTATATAACATAAAATTTGCCATTTGAATTGTTTTTACCCTGTGTGCTCACTGCCGTTTAATTCCATTCACCATGTGCAACCATCACCATAGTCTATTCCCCAGGTATTTTTATGACTCCTAAAGATACTCTGTACCCATTAAGTACTAGCTTCCCAACCTCCCGCCTGCCTAAGCCTCTGCTACCGTCTAGTGTTCTTTCAGTCCCTCTGCCTTTGCCCATCCTGTAGGTCTGTAAGTGCCCCCTGCCCCACCACTCTCTGCCACCTCTGGGTCCTGGAGCTTGCTGTCGTCTCCTAGTGTCCCCCACCCACTGGGCCTCTGGGACTCCCCTGCATTCATCTGGAGGTCGTACTCTCCAGGATTCCCCTCAGTAGCCTGCTCTTCTGTCTGGAGCATTTGGGGGGAAGCACTCCTTCTGCCCACCTGACTGCCCTGAGTGAGGTTCTTTGGTTGAGGCCCTATTCTCCATCTGGGAGCAGCGGGACGGAGCAGCAGATGCTCAGGGATGAGTTTGTCCTAGCGGATGGTCACGTGGGGTGCTCCCCGTACCCCAAGGGGCCGTGGAGGATGGTGTGGTAGTGGATATACAGTGTATGTATGCATGTTGGCATATGTGTGTGGAGTGTGTGTGTGTGTGTGTGTGTGTGTGTACCTGTGAGGACATGTATGTGTTTATACGTGTCTGTATTTATTTTTTACCACAAAACTGGCTTGGCACTGAGACCTTTTCCAGGGACTGTCTCCAATTTGCAGTGTCTACGGTCGTGATGACACAGGGGCCTCGCCCTCGGGCAGATGAAACCGTGCCTGCCCTTCCTGTGCTTCTGAAGACAAGTGTAGAGAAACAGGAAGACAGGCCTTCTCCAGAGCTGGCCAGGTAGAGATCAGGGCGGCCTGCACACAGAGATGCCCTGTGTGTGCGAACCGGAGCGTTCACAGCTCCGTCCTAGCATTTCTACCTGCTTTTTCTTCATAAGTTCGGAAATGAATCCTGCGAATTTGAATTCTTTTTAACCTCAGTCAGAAGAGCCTCACATGCCATCTCCATTCAGAATGCTGAGTGGGCCTTCGTGTTTGTGTGGGTGCCCACGGTTTCAATCAAGAGTCTCATTTTTTTTTTTTGTCTCTAATCCAGAGAAGTTATTCTCCGTGAAAGCCAAGCTTTACAAAACTTGTCTCTGTGCTCTGATTTTAATTACCAGTTAAAAGAAACCTCAGCCCAGCTTGCTAAATCGCTGTGTGAAATGTTACCGGGGCATGGAGAAGCTCTGGGGCTGAAGAAGGAATGGTGTTCGTATTTCTGTAGGAGGGAGGGCTCAGGACTAGCTGGGAAGCTGAGCTTCAGCTTCCCCAGTGCGGAGGGGATATGTGTATGTATGTATGTGTGTGTGTGTGTGTGTGTGTATGTGTATACGTATGTGTACGTGTGTGTGTGTTGGGGTGCACGCTGGGAACAGAGCAAGGATTCTGGGGATTATGTGGCCTTTCTCCTACTCAGAGCCCCGTGAGCTCCGTGTTTGTGCCATCATCACTTATGGTGCTCCCCGTTTGGCCACCTCTGTCCCTCCATGCTGGACGTGGCCTGGGGCCGTGCTAGGGGAGTCCCCCAGTCTCCCCTAGGTGGTCCTGGGCTCAGCAGGTACCCC
Organism: Lontra canadensis; assembly: GCF_010015895.1. Lineage (NCBI taxonomy): Eukaryota > Metazoa > Chordata > Mammalia > Carnivora > Mustelidae > Lontra > Lontra canadensis. The sequence goes on along the minus strand of NW_022631032.1, from coordinate 1,453,188 downwards.
TTACAGTGTGTTGAAACACCATTATTTTCTGAGTAACATCAATGGGGCTTGTCTCTGTGTAAGGAGGAGGCAGGATGCAGACTTGCTTGCTGAAGATGGATTGGCCATTGGTCTAATTTTTTCTCTTGCCTTTGCTTTAGACCCTAGAAGAAACACTGCTATATATCACATATTGGGCTAAGTTCCCTGAGTCCCTGGAAACAACCAAGACCCTCTCTGAAGCTGCTGGAGGGATGAGAGAGGAAGCGTTTTGATAAATGGTCCTTTTCCAGCCGGACTGGTTAAGGCAGCTTCTGAAAGCACCTAGCTTTCTCCCGCGGAGCCTCTGGCCTGCGGTAGGCATCAGATGCATGAAGAGGGGTGCACAGGGGTCCAGGCTGGCTGTCCCTGGCAGGCTTCTACTTCATTGTGGTTCCCCTCCTGGGTTAGCTTCACCCTCGCTCAAGCACGGATATCCAGATACCAGAGTCCCTTGAGGAACTGCCCCTCAGCCCAGCCCGAACAACCCCTCTCCCCAGCATCATGCACACAAACACTCAGAGCCAGACATACTGACCCTTGTGGCCTTCAGGCCTTTGGACCCTCTCTTCCCCCGTCATGCCGGGCCCAGGTTATGCACCAGACCCAGGGCTGGACACACAAGGAGGGGAAGGAGACCTCTCACCTTCCCTCACCTCTGGGCACCAGAGTGTTCGTCGGTTACTTCACTGACTTCTCTGGCAAGTCCTCTCTCCTGAGGTTCCCCGTTCCCTGCCGCTCCAGGAGGGGAGCTGAAGCAGAAGGAAGAGGGCTTGCGTTGCTTGGTGCCTGCTGCTCCGGGGACTGCCAGCATCGCTGGCACCATGTGGTCCTCACGGCAGTCTCTGAAGCTGTGTTGGCTGGCTCTGGGGGAGCGCGTGCCAGGACGCGGTCTGACCGACTCAGACGCCCTTGCTCTTTCCTCTGCCTTCTCACTACTTGAACTGGGGCAGGTGGAGCACAGCCTCAGCATGGCCTGGGAGCTTGTCAGAAGAGCAGAATGCCACCGCCTCACCTGCTGAATTCCACACAGAGGTTCGGTGTGCACAAGAAAGTTCGAGAAACACGGCCACCCGTTGCCCAGCCCCTGTGTGAGAGAAGCCCGATAGGGGAGTGGAAAAGAGGCAGGTGGCCGAGAAGACCTCCTTAGAGGCAGGTATGAGCCGACCTACCTTGGGGGTCGTGGAAGAGAGGTTGCCACCTGTGTGGGAGGGCAAACCACGTGAGGATGGAAGAATTGACACCTGCACAGGCCTCAAGTCCCCCAACACATCCAGAGACAGGTGTGGGAGAGGCAGTCAGCTCCGAGTGCGCTCAGTGAACTGCCTCTGGGGTGCCTTCTGAGGAGGATGACCTGAAGCTCGAAGAGCTTGGTGTGGGGAGTTTCCCGCGGTCCCACAAGGACTCTGGCTGTGAACAAGGTGTAGGGGTTGAGCCAGGTAGTCGTATCCTGGGTCAGCAGCCCTGTGTGTTTGTGCCTGGACAGAGCGAGTGGCAAGGAGGTGTAGTTGGGCCACCCTGGCCCGTGTACGTGTGGGCAGGTGTCTCTTGGTCTCAGGCAGGTGGCAGGAGGGATGAGACTTCGATGGGATGGGAGTGCGGACGATGCCAGCCTGCCCAGGGGTGTGGATGTGGTTTTGTGCTGAGTGCTGACAGGCTGGCAGAGCTGGCTGGTGGTGCTCAGCTGTCACGGGGCCTGGCCTGGCTCTCCTTGGGCAGGGTCATTTCTTTTCTCTTTTGCCTCCTTCCCAGGGTGTGTCCACAGCGGAGGTTTCTTCTTTTCCTCAGGCTGAGACCAAGTCGGAAACTTGAGGCCTCCCCAGTAAGCCAGCCCTGCAGGTTCCACATGGAGCAGAGAGCGGAGCGGCTCAGCCCTCCTTGGGTGGTACGAAGATTTGTGGGATGGGTGACTTCTTGGGGCGTGGGCAGGTGAAGATAAGCACCTAAGTAGTCTGGATGTGGGTCAGGTCAGGATTGTCTTCCTCAGTCGGCAGTCCGGCAGCCTTAACTGCTGTGAGAAAAAAGGCAGAGAGAAGGTGGCCAGGAACACCCGAGAGAAAAAGGCTGCCCCCTGACCAGCCCAAGAATATTCCAGAAGAAATACGGCTCCAGGAGTAGTGTCTAGCAGAACTTCTGTTATTTTCAGAAGATCCTAATTACTTTCCTCAGGTAGTGGCTTGGACTAGCATCTAATTTTAATGCCACCTTTGATCTGGTTCTTAAAAATTCCACTCTTCACGTTCCCGCAAATCCTAGTTGGCTGTTCTGGCTAAGCCCCGGCCCCAGGACTCCACTCCTTAGAGAGCTGAGAAGGCACAGAAGTTTAGGCAGCCCCAGGCATGCCTGCATGGACACCAGAGAGAGCGCTAGGTGTGTAGGGGGGTAATTCTGATTCTTTAACCCTTTATAAGGGGTTAAAGAATCAGGCTCTGTAGAGATTCTGGGGAACTCTCTGGAAGGCATGGAGAAGAGACTTAAGCAGAAGGGGCCCAAGGAGGGGTAAGGGGATCACTTTCAGTTTGAAGCAGGGAAAAAAAAATCTCCCTAGGAAATCACAAGATGTCAGGGAGGTAGAGAAGAGCTCACCTGCCCTGGGTGAGGATGAGGTTGGCTACCGTCTGGAAGGAGCCAGTGAAAGAGACATTTGCTCCAGGTCATCTGGAAAGACAGGGGTTTGTGAATGGGCCATGATGGCCAGCATCTATCAGCTGTCCCCTTCCCCATCTTCCCAGCCTGGTCCTGTGTTTGGAGAAAGGCACAAAGGCAAGGGTGAGCCCCATGATGCTGGTGCTGAGGCCATTTTGGCTGACATGATGTCAAGAACCAGAGCCACAGTGTATCTGAGCCAGGAAGGTCTGTCTGTTCTACTGGTGGGAGACAGGGAAGTGACCCAGCTGGTGTCACTGTGCAAAAGTCAGTGATAATGATGAAAGTAGGCCTTGTCATTCATGCTGCACCCAGAGTGCTCAGGACGGAAATCCAGGCACAGGGCTCCTTATCTTCCTGCATCCCCTGTTTCTGTTCATCCTCAGGTGCAGTCACATGCCTGCCGCTGACAAATAGCTCCCTTTGTCATTAGCACCTTAGCACCGCCACCACTGTTCTCCCCTGGGGCCCTGCAGCAGCTCCTCCCTCTCCTCCAGGCCACCCCCACCCCAGCCAGCCACCATCCTCATACACAGGCTGCCTCCCTTCAGCACCTCTGTTCCCCTCAGCATCAAGGTCAGCCTCCCTGACCTTCCTCACAGGAACCTCCTGGTCTGGCCCATGTGCCCTCACTACTACCTGTCTTCACCTGCCTCCTCTTCACGTCAAGTCTGCACTCAGATGCCTCTTTCTCCGGAGAACCTTCCTCCATCCCCACACAGACTGGGTGAGGAGGCCCTTTTGCAGGGTCCCCACTGTGGTCCCATCCCTTCTCCTGCCACTTGGGGTCGTAACCGCCTGTTGGCCGTTATGGTCTGCCTCCCGCTGCATCAGCCCTTCCCCCACACCAAGCTGACAAGGGAAGGAGTCATAGTTTCTTTCTTGTTTAGTGTTGTCTCTCAGGGCCCAGAACCATGTCTAGCACACAGTAGGTTTTCAGTACGTAGTTCTTGAATTCATAAATGTGCCAGGCTTGCCCCTGGCACTTTGCATACGTTAACTTGCTAAAGCCTCAATGAGCCCTTAAAAAAAAATCTCATTGTCTTAGTTTTCTGGATGGCCACAGTCAGAGAGTTAAGGAATTTGTTGTAGGCCCCACCTCTGGGAAGGGGCAGTCCTGGGACTGGAGCCCGGGCCTGACTCCCCTGCCCTTCCCATCAGCCGTGCTTGTTGCCTGGAACTGTGGAGAATCTTCCTCTGCAGGCCTGTGATCTTGGCTGAGACCGCTGGCACGCTGAGAGACCAGAAGGGCCCTCAGTGCCGGCGGCTGAGACTCCAGGCCACCTTTGAGGAATTGCTTGTCTTCTGAATCAGACAGTGCTGCTCAACCCCTCATGATGGTGCTCCTTGATCCAGCCCTTCACGTTTGTGATCTAAGGACAAATTGTTTTGTGGATTTCCTCCCTTTTTTCCTTTCTTTAAAAAGAAAAGGGAAGACAGTGCATTGGAGGGCCACGTGGTGAGGCTTCTGGGCACGATGAGCTGCTGGTTCTGTGAGGCAGGCCAGGGACAAGTTGGACATTTGGGTGGGCCAGACGCCAGCCATGTTTGGTTTGCTCAGGTGGACTCTATTTATACAGATGACCTCTCGTGCACTGCCCTTAGGTGAGAAGAGGCTTACAAAGTCAAGAACAGTCGTTTTGCATCTTGGGGCATCATGGAGAGTAAGGGTCCCAGTGGGGCAGAAGGCAGAGGAGGATGGGGCAGCCCGTCAGGGTTTGCAGGGGCTGGAGGAGATGATGGCGAACCCAGCCAGCTCTCCGTGTGCCTGTTCCCTGGAGCTCAGTGCTCGCGGTGCTGTGTGATTGCCACGGCCCGAGGGGAGGCTGAGTGAAAACTTTGCACTGAGCCTGCTGCAGAGTGGTCTCCCTTGCATGTCAGGCCTGGACTTTGCCAGCTTGTCAGCAGACACAAATCATGGGGCTTTGTGGATATATGGAAACAGGGTTGAGAAACAAAAGCAAGTAACAAGAAAGAAAAACCACCTTATACTCACCAACCGGTGCTACATTTAAAGAAAGATTAATTATTGGAGATTGGTGGTCATTCTGGGCATAAAACCACAGGCCTGCTTAATCCACTTAACAGACGCAGGAACTGAGGTCTCTGGAGGGGGCGTGACTTGCTCAGGGTCACCCCACAGGTGGTTGCAGAGCTTTTCGAAGAGGCTCAGGCCCCCTCCCTGTGACAGACAAGGTGGGGGAAGCAGACATTTGTTCGCCGTAGAGAACCCACATTGCTTCTCACCCAGTGTGATGTGTGCCCACGGCGTCCATCATCTCATACGTTCCTGAAAAACCCTTCCAACCACCCTAACTCCATACAGGAATCCTGGAGTACAGAGAGCTCTAGTACCTTCTCTGGGCTAGGAAGCAGAGGACCAGGATTTGAGTTTGGACTGTCTGCTCCCAGAACCTGCATTCTTAACCCCATGATGTACCAGTACTTTTTTCTAAGGCAGTAGAAAACCAATGTACATGAATTGCCCTGCCACTCCCCCCACCCCCACTCCAGACTAATGGCTAATCCCTGGGATAGAAGGCGGCAGAGCTGGGCCCTCCCTCCCAGTGCCATATGCATGCTGCTTCCAGGAACCATTTCCCTGATGGTCTCCCGCCCACCCTGCTCCCCCTTCCCAGAGCTGTGATAAAGTGAGAAGGTACAGAGAAACATTAGCGTAAAATTTGTATGGAATTTGTAAGCGACTCTAGCTGTACCTACTTTATGGCCATTTGCAAGATAAAATGACATCATTGCAGCTCTCGTGGTTTTCATCTCTTTATACAAATACCAGTTTTTTTCTTCTGAGTGCATCAGCGTTACCTGAGAGCTTGCCAGAAATGCAGCCTCTGAAAGAGAATCTGCATTTTAACGAGATCCCAGGCGAGTCCCTCACACAGTGAAGTCTGAGAAGTACCACTGCCCAGAATGAGCTCCTGTGGGGTCGTGCCTGTGTCCTTGCTTGCGCTTGACAAGTGGGAGATCCTCAGCATTTGTCAGTTGCCAATGTGCCAATCACTGTTTTACCCTTGACTGAGACCCTGCCACAAATGTGGTAGAAGACAGTGAGCAGGGACAAGCAAAGGTAAAGGTTGGCTTAAATGAAATGGGAAGGCTCATAGATTTTTTTTTCTGGGATTGAGAAATAACACATTTTGCAGCAGCTCGATTGCCTTTGTGCCTGGGTCAGCCAAGCCCACACAGTCTCCCCAACACCCAGCTCCTGGGTTGGGACACCCCCTTCTGTGAGGGTGAAGGGTGCTAGGCTGGATTGATTGAGCTTAATTCTGGACACAGGGTTAAATCCTACACTGGGTTAAATCCTACACCTGCTCTTCCCCATCACCCTTACTGCACTCGACTGCATTTTGCTCACTCTCCCAGAAAGCACTCTGGCATGTGTCCTGGGCACTTCTTTTCTGTGTCCCCTAGTGGTGTGGGCTTTTTGAGGACAGTGAGCTAATTCTGCAGGTAACTCTGCCTGGCTTTGTCTTCACCCTAATGAAAGTTCCTCCCTCAACCTCAGTTCACGGAAAGGGCAGGATTATGGAGCTAAGCTGGGGCCTGGCCGCGCATGCCAGGCCAGCTCCATGTGGATATTCAGTAGCCCAGCCTGCTGGCTGCATACCCTACAGTCTCTTGGTTAGCTCTTAGGGCTTCTACCAGATTTGAGCTTCTCCCTAGCAGTGATGCACAAGCCTTGTATTTGGAGTCCTGGCATCTTCTAGGGCCACTGCCAGGAAGGGCATTGTCCAGAGAGCTGTGGGCACCCCTGGGCCAGGTTACCATCTGGGTCCCTTCGTTGATAATCGTCATCACAGTGGCACCTCATCACAGATATGCATTCCTCAGCTCAGGGGGCTGACATTTCTACGTCACTTTCTCTGTCCTCACCCTGAGAGAAACGCAAGGTTCAAAACAAGTCTCCTCCAAATGTGTCACTTTGATATGTGGGCTATTTTGGGCTGAAGGCAGCGGAGACCTGCAGGTTCAAGAGAAACTTTTGCTCCTCTCTTAACTATCTAGAAGAATCTAAATTGGGAGTCTTTCCCAGAGTAGGGGTTATTACCAGAGATAAATTTATCTAAATGATCTATCTGTATGGCCAGGCAGACATCTAATTACCAAACATCTGCTCTTCCTTATATTGCCCTGTGAATTACCCTCCTCCTCTTTGATGCCCCAACCCTATTCCATTCCTTAGCTCAGGATAGCATATCTACCTCACTTTACCTTTCCGTCTTTGAACCTTTCATGTGCGTAGGGTTCCTGTTTGTACAAAATTAATTTTTATTTTCTCTTGGTAATCTGTTTCATGTCACTTTAATTCTTAGACCAGGTGGAAGAACCTCTGAAGGATAGAGGAAAATTTTTCCTCCCCAACAGAGACCTGGCCACCCTCAGTTAAGACACCTCTGATGCTCTAGCTCAGGGGGCCCAGGGCACATTCTCCCCCAACTCCCTTTCTAAACTATTGTTCCACCACCTTCATTCACCATTCTCCTCTTTTCAATTCTATCCTCTGATTTTATAGTATCTTGTCCCTTGTTTCATTCATTCTTTAATCCATCCATCCATTTATCCTTTTGAAACTTAAGAGTTCTCAGGGCCTACTGTGAACCAAATGCCACACTAGGCCCTCAAGTCATAAAGGTGAATAACACATTCTAGTTGCCAATGCCAGGCCTGGTTCTGGACTCCACTCAGACCTTTCATACTCAGGCAAATCCTTTATCCATCTTTTATGGATTCCTCACTGCCCTTGTAAACCATTTCTTTTTCTCAAACCCTTATTGGTACCCACGTCCCTCTGTCTCCATAAATGACTTTACCTCTTAACCTTCCCAAGATTTAGAGTTCACCCTAAATGCCCTTTCTCAGTATCCCTAATTCCCACTACAGAACTTGTATCTTCTTATTTATGTCCTTTCTCTAGTCTCAGGTTTGTCCTGGGATTTCTCACTTTTTGGTAAGCTCTTCTGCCTGACTCCTATGACCATGAGCAAATGGTTCATATCTCCCAACCATACTTTTCTCCCTGTAACAGGGAAAGAATACTACTTACCTCATTTGTTTGTTACAGACATTAAATGAGGACTTAAAACAGGGTCTGACACAAGTATTAGCCATCATCATGATTATCGTTCCTCAAAGTACCCACCCTGCCACTCACCCTGTATTTCTTACCTTGTTAGTCTGGCATACGCATTCCTTTCCCTGGGCGTATAGATGTCCCACCTCGCCACATCTTACCCCGTGCTGAGTGCCCAGCTCCTTAGTCTCTGTCGTTTACCTCTGTCAGAGACCTTTCATCTCCTATAGCATTTCCAAGTTCCCATTCTCTGCCACTTTCAATACAGTCCATATTCTCATATGCATTGAAGTAATGGGGGCAGTTTAGAGTGGGTGGGGAGCCAGAAGGATCCAGGGGAGACTATGTAGAGAATAGGGAGAGGTGGACCCCCAGTGGCTCACAAGGGGCTGGAAAGCTGGTTCTGTGGGAGGACATGCAGGACGATGCACTCAGAGGGGACAATCCCAGTTCCCTGTCACTGGAGCAGAGTGCCTTCTGATGGCAAGGTTCATGGAGGGAGAGCCAAGTGGGTAGCTCAGGTGGGGCTGATGATGATGAGGCCATCATTGTGGCTGTTGACATTATTGCAAGTGAATTCCCGGCTCCTCTTCTTCCATCCCCTAAATATTGGAACTCCCCAGAATTCTGTCATGTTTGCTTTGTGCTCCATGCCTGTGACCCATCCCCAGCCACCTGCAGGACTCTCCCACATCACTATTCTTGCTGATACCTGTTCAAGACTGAATGGGTCCTCTCTGTTTTTATCCTTCCAGCTTTGCCCTAGTTAGTGTTCACCATCCTTATTGTAACCTGGACATGAAGCCCACCAAGCTCCACCTACCTGCTTGAAGCCTCCAGTGCCTCTTCCTCCATCATCTGTCCCTTGGTGCTCTCCAGTTTCTCCCCATGCTGCCCTCCAGGCCCTAGCCCAGTTAGGCACAGCACGCTTGGGAGCTGTCAGATTGAGTGACCACAAGCTCCCCAGCCCACCCACCTGTGTTCATAGCTCTGGGGCAGCAGGTGTGGGAGGAAGCCTGTGTGGCCGAGATGTCCCGGCAGGCTGAGCCTGGGCAGTGATGGGCGGGCCAGGAGGTGTGAGAAGAGGACTGGCAACTCAGAGAAGGCCATCCCACCCTCCTGTGCACACAGGGGAATGGGAGGCCTCGGGGCCTGGCTGTGACACGCTATGGGAGGCGTCACACTGAGCAGCTCCCCTTCCAGAGGTCTCTAGGCAGAAAGGAGGGCTGTGGGCATTTGGAGGGTCTCCAGGCTCAGAATTGTTCAGGCCATCTTGTGGCAGGTCAGAGGCCTTCCTGGCGGGGATGTCCACCCTCCCTGATTCCACTGTTGTGCCAGGTGTTACAGAGGTCAGTCACAGCTGGTACAGCTTTGGGAATGATCCAGACAGTGCTGGTCACCTTTATTCTAGACTTAATGAGGCAGGAAGCCATGATGAGACAGAAGCCTCCAGATGATTTCTGGCTGGCTAGGTGGATGAGGGCTGCCCCTGAGATACTACACCATGAGAGGAGCCTGGGCACGGTGGAGCTCTGCCCTTCTCCGCCAGTCAGGGCCTCCCCTCATTGGCATGTCTCACCCCCATCCCCATGTTAGCACTGAGGAAACCAAGTGCTGAGGAAACCTTGTACAGCGGGCCCTCACCCCTGGCCTCCTGAGTCCAGCTGTAGACCACTTCATCTTACACTAGATGCTGTTGGTGTGCTCACTTCAGGGTCTTGCTAGAGCACCAATTTCTTTAGGGCAGGAATGTTCTACTTCCCATTTGTTGTAGGCTCCGATAGGTGCTCCATTCAGTGTTTGGGTGACCGCTGACTGATTATTCTCTCAATCCGCGTGCTCTCTGGTGCTCCCGCATATCTCCCTCAGAGCCAGGACTTCTGGACTTCTGGACATCTCTCTGCTGGCTGACCAGTGTTGTGTCACCTCTCACGCCCCCCACCACACCCACATTTCTGAATCCCTCTGCTTTTCTCTGGAGCCTGTGTGTCCCGCTATAGACACCTCCCCCTCCTTCTGTGAGCCTCCTGGACAGATGCAACCCAGCCTGTCATGACTGTCTGGCTCAGCCCACCGGGGGTTGGTGGGTCAGGGAGTTTCCTGAGGGCAGCTCTAGGTGCCATCAGTGCCCTCCTAGTGTGGACAGTGAGAACACAGGTGACGGTAAGCTGTGTACCATTTTCCTTTGTCTTCATTGTTGGAGAGTGTTCTGGGCGAATTGTGTACCCCTTCCCCCAGTTCAGAGGCTGAAGTCATAATTCCCAGTGCCCCAGACTGTGACCTTATTTGGAAATAGGGTTGTCACGGATATAATGAGTTAAGATGAGACCACACTGGAGTGGATAGGCCCCCTTGCCCAATATGACTGGTATCTTTAAAAGGGGAGATTTGAGTGTGCCTGGGTGGCTCAGTTGGTTAAGCATCTGCCTTGGGTTCAGGTCATGATCCCACATCCTGGGATCGAGGCCCACATTGAGCTCCCTGCTCAGCAGGGAGTCGACTTCTCCTTCTACCCCTCCCGTCTGCTTGTGATCTCTCTTTCTCTCTCTCTCTCTCTCTCTCTCTCGTTCTCACTCTTTCTCAAAGAAATAAATAAAATATTTTCCAAAAGTGGGGGGCTGGGAGATTTGGACACAGACACACAAACAGAACGCTCTGTGAAGATGAGGACAGATACTGGGGTGATCCTTCTAAAAGGAAGCCAGAGGTTGCCAACCAACCACTGGAGGCTGGAGAGAGACATAGAACAGCTTCTCCCTCAGCCCTCAGAAGGAACCATCCCTGCCAACACCTTGATCTCAGACTTGCAGCCTCCAGAACAGGGGAGGGTATATCTGTGTTGCTCAGGCCCCTCAGTCTGTGATGCTGTGTTCGGCAGCCCCAGCAGACAGCCGTAGAGAGCTCTGTGGTCTTGTAGGTAAGAATGAAGAGCCCAGTGTCCAGATCAGCTCTCTAGAAAATTTGGTTCCCGTAATAATAGCTACCCCAGTGCTCTGTTGGGACCGCCCCACCCCTCCCCCAGTGAAAGCCTCCATCATGGCTTTCAGAAAACACAGACTCAGCAGATGATAACCCCTTTCTCCCTCCCCTTCTTCCCCAGACCTCCCTCAGCTCCTCTTACTTCCATGAACCCTCCTCTCAGACTGGGGCAGGCAGTGCAGAGATGCCAGTTTGCCAAGAAGGAACCTTGGCAGTCTCGGGTGTGGGGAGGGGTGAACAGGGGGCCCTGATGCTTCTGGTTCCTTCTGGAAGAGGGCCCTAAGGAAATCCCTACAGTGTGCCTCCCTTATCCCCTCATCCCTGCGGAGTCTCTTTTGGACTTCAGCACCCCCAGAAGTCCTCTGCTCTCCTGCCAGGCCGCCTGGTTCCAGCACCCCCAGCTCCACCCACATGCCCCCTGCCTCAACCCCTGACCTATTGTCCTTTCTTGGTTCAGGGCATATTGTGGGTGGAAACTCAGTTGCTGGCTTGCAAACAGGGCTGGTGTTTGAAAGCAGGCACACATTTCTTTTGAGGTCCTGCAAACAAGGACAAGCACATGCCTTCCACCTGCTGCCCCAAGAAAGCCCCGTCAGCCATTTGGGGGCCCAGCTCCCCTTCCAGGTGTAGGCATGATGGGCTTGGAGGAGCTAGTCCCTGCCAGATGGCAAAGCGTGAACTCTGTGCCTCCCGAAAGCTTGGCACTAAGTGGCACAGTCTCACCTGTCACATGGCTTATTGCGTGGCGGGAGGGAGCAGTCGCTTTCTCTGGGCAGGGTGTTTTTGGGAAAGCAAAATCATCAGCCTGGGATTGGGGTGGAGGTTACCTTTTCAGTGGTGTGACTACGGGCAGGGCCATTTCTGAGCCTCGGTGTCCTCATGGGTAAGCTTGGCAGGTGAGCTAAGAATCTTCACGTGTCTTTAGGTTCTGGTAGCCTATGGTCCCGGGAGAGAACCCTCTCATCCTGGTTCTGCTGTTACTAGCCTGTGGGACTTGAAGAATGTTTCTGTCTGGCAGAGCTGGAGACCTGAGTTGCTAGCAAGAGATCCTGATAAGGGTTGGCTGTGACTCCTGGCGGTGAGGAGTGCCCTGGGAAGTGGCCGTCTAAAGCCTCACTGTGTCAGCAGTCCATGTCGTCTCCAGTTTGAGACCTACAGGGCAGTGTTTCCTCTAAAGAACTGAAGAATCTGTGTCCGTCCCCCAGAACGTCAGCTCAAGGCAGGACGGAGGAACACTGTCCTTGCTCCGAAATCAGCCCCTCATCACTCACAGCTGTCCCCTGGTCACCTAACAGGACGTGCTGCTCTTCACTCCTGGCCTTTCCTTGCAAAAGACTGGAAAACAGGGTCCCTTCCAAGTAAAATAAGAGCTCATTGGTCCTGGGACACAAGCATGGGCATAAAGGGAGTAATGTTTCCTGATTCCAGTCTTCACTGATTAGACAGCATCCAGACGGCATGCTTCCTCCGGGAAGAGCCCCAGCCTTGCTTGCTCAGTAGACTTTGCACTTGACTCTGAACACTCGACAGGTAAACCGCAGGGAGAAGTGCCACACGTGACACTGTCCTTAGGGACCTCAGAAAACAGAGCCCTCTTTGCCTGAAAACCAACAGCTTGAACTCAGCCTGAGTCAGCATGGGCTTCTAGAACCTTCTTAGGGAGCCTGATGCAGACTGCCCAGGCTCATTGCATGCTCCCATCCTTGCTTCTCAACCCTCTCAGTAGTGAAAATGGAAGACCCTGAGCCTTAGAAGCCAAGAAAGACCAACCCAGGAGAAAAGCATGGATAGGGAGGCAGGAAGGTCTGTGATTGGGGTGGTGGGAGGAGAAAGACTTATTCATAATAACATGTGTTCTTTCCCAGGTTTTCTGGCCAGGTTCTCTAGTTGAGAGACTTGTTGGAGTGACCTTGGTAATGATCATCAGGGAAAGACTTGACGGGAGAAAATGACTGCTTTTCAAAATGATTTCAGATACCTCTTTTCATAAGATGGGTTTTCTTCATGAAAACTAGTGTACTTGTTTTTAATAATTTAATAGTCTTTTTTTGAGTATTACTTAGGGCATACTCAATAGAACAAATTTAGGAAATGCATTGCCCATACTTGGAAGAATGTACTTAAAGGTTCTTAATTTGTATTTTCCTGTCAAGCCTGGTTGATTCCAGGAAAGACTCAGTATTTAGAATGGACTGCCTGTGCGAGGGCTTGTTTCACATTTTGTCCCCTCTCTTGTGTATCTCCATAGGACATTTGAGGATGGAGACAAGCCTCTGCAGAGGCTCAAGTCCAGATGATGCGTCAGGGCAACATGGCAGACTGTGGGCTCAGAGCTTAATCAGGGAAACTTCTAGAAGCTCCAGGACTTGGAGCCAGATCCCTGCATTCATACAGAGGCTCCTGTAGCCTCAGCACACACCACTGGCAGTGCCCTTTGCATACATATCAGTTCAGCCCCAAGCCCTGTGAGGAAGGCGAGGGTCTAGGGCCCTCTTTGACCTCCCTGAGAGAGGCTCTTGGGTCTGACCCCCTCTCAGTGAAGTACCAGCAGCTTCTGCCTCACCTGCCAGCCAGGTCCCCAGAGCCCGTGGCCTTGGGGGTATCAGCCAACTTCAGAAATGAGATTGAAATCCAAGTGCCCCTCCTGGGAACCCTAGCCCATGGAATCCGAGCGAAGATAAAAGGGACTTTGGAGCTCAGAGCCCTTGTGTTTGAGTCAGGCTTGCCCCTGATGCACAGGGGACCTCTGTTCTGTCCCTGTTAGAATGCGGCCAGTGACGTCCCTGCGCCGCCCAGGAGCCGAGGCAGGGAACGGAAAGGGCTCTGCCATCCTCGCTGTGCTGTGGCAGGGGGAACTGGCCGGACTGCCCCGTTTGGCCCATTCATGTGGGATCAGGGCTCATGAGCTCGGGTCCTTCCACGGCCTTGTGTTTTTCTCTCCATCCCAAGGCCAGTGTGGTTCCTCCACACAAACCAGCTGACACAGAGGCCAGAGAAACCCAGCAGTCCTGCAGGCGGCTGCTCTGTCTGTCTGGGTTCATTTTGGAGTGGTGGGCCTGCTTTAAACAGGGGCACCCTGGAAATAATTTTGTACTTAGAGAAGCACTGGTTCATTTACAGGCTGTTTTCCTGCCTCAGGACACATCCTGGGCAGCTTGCATTTCCAATTTCCTGTCTTTCCTTCGTTTCTCCTTACTGGTCATAATGCGCTGATGCCCTGGGCCTGGTTCTCTCTGGCTTTGTTATAAAATGCCTCTTTGTAGCGCCGGTGGTACTAGGCATGAGGTTCCCAAAGAGCCACCTGGCTTCTGGTCCCCACCTGGAAGGATGCTCGTTGTTCTGTCTGCGTCTGGCCCCACTCTCCTGGGCCCAGCAAGTTCTGTAGCAGGTCTCTGCTAGAGACAGGGGAGCTCCGGGGGATACTGCAGGGCAGCAGATGGCCTCTGCACCCCCCAGCTGGCTCACGAGTAGAGACCGTACCGAACCCTTTGAAATCCCTGAGCACCCTCTCGTGGTCCCCTGCCCCTCACCACGCCGGAGAGATGGGGCCCTGGGGCCTGGAACATGGCATCCACAGCTGCAGCTTTGTGTCCTGACATTTCCCTGCCCCGGTTCCAGACAACACCGAAGGCGTCATAGCTTGAGCCCCACTGACCTTCCCATCCTTCCTCATCAAGTACTTTCATGTTCTGAAGGCCCACCGTGTGGGCGCCGTGCAAGGTGCTGAGAATGCAGAGGTGGCGGTGGTCTTGGGAAGGGCGGACTTGACCGCTAGCTTGCACCCTGCTCACTCTCCCATGGTCCTCCGGGAAGGGGAGAGACGAGACCTGGGGGACAAACAGGAGGCTGATGGCCTCGCCATGTCTAGGACCTTCACAGGCCCGGCCCTGCTGGTCTTTTACACACGTCTCCCTTCCCGGGCCTCCCCTCCCTGGTGAGTGCTTCTCTTCTCTCCTGGAAGGCTGAGTCCTGCCTCCCCGGTAAAGCCCCCCTGCTCCTGGTTGGAGGAGCCCTCCTCTCCCATGCTGTGGTGGCCCAGATTCATCTGGGAGAATCTTAGTGGCTTACAGCCTGGACCTGCGGGAACCATTTGGAAGAAATATGGTAAAACCGACCAAGTCGCCAGGTAGCATTCCAGCGCCCCTGTGATCCCATCACTAGAAGGGCTCCCACATCTCCTTTTGCTCTGGAAGCTATTTTTGCCAAGGTTGTTATCACCAAGCAGGCGCCAGAGCTCTGTTCCACTCACTGTCCAATTATGGCAAAATTCAAACAATAGACCTGTTATTCCACTTGGAAGAATGTCCAGAGGGAATGCTTTTCCCCTCCCTAGGATCGAACTCTCGGTGCCCTTTGTGATATGGGAGACCTCAGGGAAGGCCTCTCCGATTCCCAGACACAGAGCAGTATGTGGGAGCTACGAAATGGATCTCTGTGGCTGCCGTGGGCTGGGTCTCTTGTGTTCTTTCCCCTGCACTGGTCACTTCCCCGCACAGATCCTGCCCTGTGACTGGTTGAGGGAGCGACCTCTGGGAGCCTCGGGGTGGCATTTCCAGGTGCCCCGATGCATCCCCCATCCTGAGGCCTTGAGAGAAGATTGAGGTGACATTCCCTCTAAAATAGCCCTAATTCCACTTGGCTGTCCCAGCTGCTTTTCAGCCTAACCCATGCATGTGGGCCCTGAGCTCTGTTGCAGGCCTCCAACCCCTGCACAGCCACTCAGAAGTGCTAGGCTTGGGCCTCCATGAAGCTTGTTCTAAAGAAGAAACTGACTTTATTTCAGCCTGCAGGTAGCTTTCTACCTCTTTACCAGATCGCTTCTCAAAATCACGTCCCCCACTTCTCTCCTTTCCTTTCCAAGATCACAAAGGCAGGAGCACTTGGGTGGCTCAGTCAGTTTAGCGTCTTCCTTCGGCTCAGGTCAGGATCCCAGGTCCCGGGATTGAGTCCCGCATCGGGCTCCCCACTGAGGAGCCTTCTTCTCCCTCTCCCACTGCTTGCTTGTGCTTTCTCTCTCTGTGCGCCTGCTGCTTGCTGAGTCCTAGACAAATGTTAGCAACGATGTCATCCTGAAGGAGCAGAGGATGGTGGGAAGACCCTAAGGCTTGGAATCAGGAGGCTGGGGTCTGAGTCAAGCTGTGCCACTTGCTGTTGGTGTGATGCCAATTCCCAGCACAAGAACCTCCCTGTCCCCAGAGCTATAAACCTGGAGTGAAGACAGCGTCTCTCTCTAGGCTGGTTGTGACCACCCGGGAAGATAGGGCCAGCAGACTGTTTCACCCACACAAACCAGGTTAAATCTGCTCTCTTTCCCCTTCCCAGGCACACATTCTGGCAGTTCCGCCATGAGAACCCCAAGACACGGGTTGGGGGCCCCCCGCCCGAGGGGCTCCCTGGCTTCAACAGCGGAGTGATGCTGCTGAACCTGGAGGCCATGCGCCAGTCCCCCCTCTACAGCCGCCTGCTGGAGCCCGCACAGGTACAGCAGCTGGCCGACAAGTACCACTTCCGTGGCCACCTCGGGGACCAGGACTTCTTCACCATGATCGGCATGGAGCACCCCGAGCTCTTCCACGTGCTGGACTGCACCTGGAACCGGCAGCTTTGCACCTGGTGGAGGGACCACGGCTACAGCGACGTCTTCGAGGCTTACTTCCGGTGTGAGGGCCACGTCAAGATCTACCATGGGAACTGCAACACCCCCATCCCGGATGTCTAGGTCCAGCCCCATCTGCCGTGCCCTCAGGTCTCTGGGTCTGGGGGAGGCCAGAGGGGTGCCCCTGTTAATCGGCCCCCGGCTGGTGTCTGAATCCCTGTGGGGATGTGCTCTGGGGCGAGGAGCTGTAGCTGTCCCACCTGGTGGGTCCTTCTCCTGAGGCCACCCAGTGAGGATGGGCCTGCGAGTTGCTGGTGCTTGGGGCCCTTTCGCTCCGAGGGGCCAGGTATTGTGGAGGGCAAACACGAAGACATCCTCCAGTGGGCTCGGAAGCAAGCATGTAAAGGGAAGAAAGAAAGGACAATGGCGCTCCGTGCCCTCGGCCCCCAAAGAATGGAAATCCTTTTGGGCACTGGCCTTTCTTAGACCAAATATAAATTTACTTTAAACTGACAAGCTTCCCTCTTGCAAGAAAGAACAAACTGTCTTGCTAGGGCTCCTAGGGAGCCAAACAAGAGAGGGGTGTTCTCGCAGCCGGCCTGGAGCTGAAGCATCAGTGAGTGCCCAGCTTCCATACACACGCACCCTAAGAGGCTGCGTGCTTATGCCCGCCATGCCCCCCTTGCCCAGTTGTGGGGGGTGAAGCTCCCCGCCGGCTCGGGGAGGGCCTGCAGGGCCAGCGGCGGCCCACCTGAGAAACCCGGCCTCATCGCTGGAGCTTCCCCAGCTTCTCGCTCCCAGCCGCGTCCCAGAGCCTCCTTATCCCTCCTTTTTCCCAGCTGGCTTCAGGTGACCAGACTATGCTTGGAAATCAGATCCACCATCAAAGAGCAGAGCTCGGCCACGGCCAGGGACAGGCGACAGAGTCGTCTGCATGGGGAAGACACCTTCCAAAGAGGAGCCCAACAGTTTCTGCGGATAACCGTGTGGCTGGGAAGGGGTGTCCCTCGTAGACGGATAAGCGTTCAGTCTCTGTTGAAAAACTCATCCTGTGATTTTCTCATCGCATCATATTAGATCCTGTACCTTCGAAGAAATTAGGTTCTTCTCTGAATGCATTCCCTTGCTAGATGCAGACACGAAGCCCCTGGCTGTCCATGTTGTCTAGTTGGGGGAGGTCCTCAGGGAGGAACTGTTGTTGGATTTTCATCTCCTCTGATCTCAATTTCATCCACTTTTTTATTTCTCTTTACCATGAGTGAGAATAGCTAATAAACCGTCTTTGAGAACACGATGATTACATTGTTTCTTCTCCGACCCCAGTTTACTGCTACCTGAAGGTTGAGTCAAGAGTGCAGTCAGGGTCATTCAGGGCTGCCCCTGCCGTCCACATGACGGAGCTTAGTGGGCCCCCCAGCCTCTGTGGGGGCTGTGGCTGAGACGGGCACAGGGAGGGCAGCAGAGCCACACTGGGGTCACTGGAGAATCATCTGGAAGCAAGAATGGCCCCGTCCCTTCTCACCTGCCTTACCCAGACTGTCTGGTTACATCATTCCCCAGCCAAATGGAGCACATCTCTCGCCTGACTCGGCCTGGAAGGAACTGGTCTGTTCTCCTAGGAACTTGATTTCCTATTTACAGCTACTAGTAGCTGAAAGCCTGCTGTGCGCCGAGCATTGTTTTGGGGGATTTATATACTATTGATAATGCTCGCAAAAACCTCATGAAGGTGATTCCAATTCTCAAGTTTATTGTAAGAAAATAACAAGAGATGTAGACAGAGAGTCGTTATCACACCAGTTTTTTAAAAATAGAAAACAGCTAGGAGTAACTTAAAATGTTGACTAAGGGAGTGGATAAATTATGTTACATCCATAAGATAAAATAGTTGAGGCGTTAAAATCATATTTTTCAAGAATACTTAATGCCTTGGGAAATGCTTACAATGTGCTGTTAAGTAAAGAAGGCAAATATAAGATTATATGTACAGTATGATCCTCACTTTATTTTTAAAATTATATATGTATATATGTGTATATGTATAAAGAGAGCCTGTTCTGCTCTGTTTAATTAGTTCAAATCCTAAAATACCATGTGTTTCAAACACCACATTAGAAACAATTATTGCAATGGGGAAAAAATGGGGGTAAAATGCTGGAGAATTTTAGACTCGATAACTAAGATATTTTCCCCATGTTAATTTCAGTAATTCAAGGGTTTCTGGAGCTATGAGAGTCCTTTGTTATTGCAAAGAAAAAACAATGAACTCATTGATCAAAATGGGCACAAGCCAAACCAAATCTCCCCCTCTACTTTTGAGATCACCTACTCAGGAGCTGCCCCCTCCTCTGTCGCTGGTGGATTTGGTGAAGAGCAAAGTAACACTCAGCAGGAAGTCCAGCCGGCCCAGCAAAGCCAGTGGATGCGACTTCTGGATGGCTCTTAGACAGCTGGTTCCTCACTGGAATCCTGTTGTAACTGATGAGGTTCAAACATGACTCAATGTGCTGTTCTGCCTTTGCCTGATGAAAACTTCCACTGCAGTGCCTAAGCCTAGAGGAGTGAGTGGAACAGAAGCCTGGAAAGAACATTTCTGGGTTTGAGGAAGGATCAAGGTGCTTTCTATCTTCATCTATATTTACTTCTATATTTCTGAATGTGAATTACTTTTGTAATAAACAATAAATGCTTTAAAATTGTAGCCACTACCATCCCCCCCAGTTACAGGTAAGTCCGGTCCTGGCTACTCTACACTTCACGTTGGCCATGGTTGCCATCATCCGTAAGAAAACATAATCTTGGCTAAGTAGGCTCTGGGTCTTCAACTTTGCCTCTGGATGCCCCAGTTCTCTAACTGAAAGTGACCTAAGAATAGCATCTCCAGCCGCTGCTTTCATTTCTGATTCTATCATCTTGTGTGTGTACACAAATGATAATGGCTTTTGGAAAGCTTGCGGGCTTGTCGAAGAGATTTATTCTTGTATGTGTGTCAGAATCTAACTACGCATGCCAGTCTCGCCATCATTTCTAACCTCGGGCACGGAGGGTGAGTTCATGATGCCCCCCACTACATGACCCATTGCCACCGTTGCTCCCTGGGAGGCCTCTCATTTCCATATCCCACCCTCATCCCCCAACAGTCATTTTAAGGTGCAACCGGAGTGTCTTCCGTGTTCATGCAAAATGGTGTTATTGTTTTGTGGACATGTATTTTAATTTGAATAACTCAATATATTCTCTTGCTTTTTCTTTTTCATTCAGCACTAAGTTTCTTTTATTATGATGATGATGATGATGATGTTGATGTTATGTTAGTCACCATACAGTACATCATTAGTTTCTGATGTAGTATTCCATGATTGTTTGTATAACACCCAGTACTCCATGCAATCCATGCCCTCCTTAATACCCATTGCCGGGGTCACACATCTCCCTACCCCCCTCCCCTCTAAAACCCTCAGTTTGTTTCCTGGAATCCATATTCTCTCATGGTTCGTCTTCCCCTCTGATTTCCCCCATTCATTCTTCCCTTCCTTCTCCTAATGTCCTCCATGCTATTCCTTATGTTCCACAAGTCACTGAAATCATATGATAATTGATTTTCTCTGCTTGACTTACTTCACTTAGCCTAATCTCCTCCAGTCCCGTCCATGTTGATGTAAATGGTGGGTATTCATCCTTTCTGATGGTTGAGTAATATTCTGTTGTATACATGGATCACATCTTCTTTATCCATTTGTCTGTTGAAGGGCATCTCAGCTCCTTCCACAGTTTGGCTGTTGTGGACATTGCTGCTAGGAACGTTGGGGTGCCTGTGCCCTTCTTTTCACTATGTCTGTATCTTTGGGGTAAATACCCAGTAGTGCAATTGCTGGGTCCTAGGGGAGCTCTATTTTGAACTTATGAGGAACTTCCACACAGCACTGAGTTTCTCAAATCCACCCTCCACCTTTATTGCACGCACCCCCATTAGTCGGCGCTGTGCTCTCCCAGCTTATCCACCCTCGCCTGCATTGCTGGACCCCCCCACATTACCTCCCGCCCACCTCTACCCTCCACCCCACCCCCAGACTAATAAGCCTGCTGCAGGCAGCTTTGTCCTCTTCCTTGTGGACCAGGTAAGAGCTGCCTTGTGTGGTACAGCCAGGAAGAGTGCCACTGGATCCCGCAGTTGGGCCTAAATGGTGCCCAGAGCGCCCTCTCCGTTCTCACCAGTATGAGCCCTTGCTTTCTCTGCGTGACTGTGTTCCTGGTCATGTCTCCATGCATGGACACACGTGTGGACCTGTGATTACACTGGAGTCCTCCAAAACGTGTAGCCTGAGTTGGTGTGCTCACCGTGAGTGGTATCACATTGACCTTGGCCATCAGTATACATGTCTGTGAACTGGGAGGAGTTCCGCTCACTCCTGGCCTTGCCGCCCTCCCAGGACGGCTGTGAGTGGTAGATGAGATAAGCCACAGGAAAGTACTCCCGAGGCCCTAGACACTCTTCTTCCCTTGCACCTCTACCCGTCCCCAGTTCCCAGTGCCACATGGTACTGCCAGAGCTTTGTGGTGCTACCAGAAGCTTCGAGGTCAGCCTGAGTCCTGCTCAGGGGCGTGTGTGTGATCAAGTACCACACCCAAGCCACCCATGGGTAGAAGCCTGTGCTCCTCCATTCGGGTTAGCTTCTGGGGCCTCTGACTCGGAGTAGCCCCGAGGGAGGCCGAGGGCCCCTTGGCCAGGGGCTGTGGGGCTGGAAGCCAGGGGGAGAGGAAAGAGAAGTGGTTGCCTGTGTGGAGAAGGGTTGTGGGGCAGGGTTTGTGAGGGCGATGGGCTGTGGTGCTCAGGAGTGAGGGGACTTTGCGGCGACCATAATGAGGTGGGGGTCATGAATGCAGCCACCTTTGCTCTCTCTCAAGTAACCAAATACGGATTGACCTTGCTCTTTTATTTAGTCCTGATGACGGGTTTGGTTTACTGGAAGCCACAAAAGGCTAAAACTGGGTCCCGCAGGGCCCAGGGCTTTGCTGCATAGACGCCACTGTAATCCCATGACCGCCTCAGTCAGCCGGCTCTGCCTACAGCCTCTGCACTCTTGGACAGTGGGTCTCGGGCCTCCTTGTGGTCCCGGCACCTGACACAGTGCCTGACACACCATGGGTGCTCACTGAATCTGTTGTTTGATCGTGTGACTGCGTGAAAACCGTGCCCCACCTCCCCAGAGAAGAAAAATGGCACCTGTGGGTTGGGGAGCAAGATGGAAGGGTGGAGACAGGCCCATGGTTGCCCACCTTACAGAGTGTCAGTAAGGGCCAAAGGGAGGAGGGATGGGAGAGCACTGGGAAGCTGGGAGGACTTAGCATCAGGGCCCATTTGGGGGAAATGGGTGGAGGCCCAGAACTAAACACTCATGGAAGGAAAGCTCCCTCTATGTCCCCAGTTAATAAATATCTGGTGTTCACATTCCTCCTCTCATCAAGCTTAATGACATGCAGGAACTTGAGAGTCCCTGTGACAGTTGGTTTTCATTAAACTCCCAGTATCTGGTTGGGGGATGCCCTCAAATGTTCTAGTGGCCCTGCTTAGTGGGACCTGGGTGCATGACCCTGAGGCACAGAAGGAGTGGGAAAGAGCTGCATAGAAAGGTAATAAGTTGCCCATCGCAGGAGGTATGCAAACAGACTGCACAGCCTCTTGTGAGAGGACACAAGATGGAAGCCTAAAGTCAGATAGGAGCTGAGATGGCTGACCTATGAGTCCTTGACAAGCCTGAGTTTCTGGATTCCCAAGCCCATCTCCCTCCCCTTTCTCCACATGTAACCCCACGGGGAACCATTTACTCTCTAGACCTGAGCACCTTCAGGTGCGGAATCTAGAGGATCTGCCTACTTCCTGGAAGGAGGCTCCTCTATGAATACCTGAGGGACCAGGATCTCCCGAGCACCCTTCCACACCCATCCCTCTCCTCTCTTCCCCTTCCCAGTGTTCATTTCTGAGTCCTGTCGGATGTGCTGCTGTCGGATGTCCTGTCTGCTGCCGGAGACCACACTGGACATCCCACAGGCAAGCAATGTCACCAGGGAAGGAAAGTGTCTGGGAGGGGGCCCCAAAGGGGGCATAAGGTGACTTAGGGGAAACACACACTGTGGTAGGGACTCGTGTGGTTTGCTCCGTGAGCTGGTCAGTTCCCAGATGGAGCCACACGTGTGGCCATGAAGGGAGAGGGACTAGGAAAGGCAGCATATTTCTTTTGGATGGACAGATGGTTGGACGGCTGGCTGGCTGGCTGGCTGGCTGGTGGAGTCTTTGGTTGGAAGCGCCTTCCCTTTCTGATGGTCCCTGGGGCCCCAAGACTTGTGTTCCTGGTGGTGGAACCACCGAGCAGTTCCATGGGGAAGGTTGGACTCAGGCCTCTGCCACATGTCTGTTCTGAGCGGGACAGGATTGTCTGTCTGCTCCGTCTTGCCCAAGATGGAGAACGAATAGCTTGCTTTGAGTTGCGGGACATGTCCCTGTGATTATTGCTAACCCAAGTCAAACATTCCAAGCAGAGGGAGGAGGGTACCTTCTATTCCCTTCACGCCTGTAAGTGGCCTTGGTGTCCAGCTGTCCCCTGGCCATTTCTCGGCCACCCCCGACCCCCAGCATCACAGGCTGGTAATGCTGTTCCCCCAAGGACACACTTTTCCTTCTTCTCATGGAACCTTTGCTGGCAGCTGGGCTGAGGGAGGAACTAGGGACACAGCTGAGCTCATGCAGAAGTTGCTGGTGAGAAACTCGGGCAAACACTGGTGCAACAGGTTATGAATGGACCCGACCTGCCATGAGCTCCGTAACGAAAGAGGTGTGAGTTGTAGGTGCAGTGGGGTGTGGTGTGAGCAGGGGCCACGGGAGAAGCCACGGTGGGGCCCCTTTCGCTCACTAGTATCCGCCCTCTTCTTGCTTAAGCAGCTGTCAGGAAACACCTCCCTCCATTTCTGGACTCCTTGAAACGGCGGAGACCCCAGCTCTGTTTCTGAGTGACCCTGAGTATGTTAATTTGTCACTCTGGGCCTTAGCTGGCCATCTGGGAAGTGATAGAACGAAGATAGATCAGCATCTCCCAGAACATGATAGAGTTAATGACTATTGAAAAAGAAGAAAAAGGATTTTGTGGTCGGAAATCAGAAGGTTTCTTGGGCAAATGTTTGCAAACCCTGTTCCCACACTTGGTCCCACACGCTCCTCATGTTAGGCTCCTCTGAGTGGTCCTGTAGGAAGAAACGGGGTCTTCTTTTTATCCCAGGACAGCCCAAGTTTATTTCACTACAGAATCCTTTTTTAAACAATGGCTGTTCTGGAGCACCTTCGAAGATGGCTAAGAACCTTTTGCATGGAGGGTCCGTTCCATTCCAGGGGTCACTGTAGGCCTTTTGTGTTCATTTCTAAGCCGCTGGCCATGGGGTACACTGGAACAGGAGGGACAGACCTCATGGGCCTACTCTGTTCCAGAAGCTTTTTAAAAATATCATGGTATTTAAACTTAACACAAAACCCCGAAAGGAGGGTCTATTGCACCCGTTTAATAGGTAAGGAACGTGAGGTTTAGAGATGTGAAATTACTCACTCAAAGCCGCTTAGCCAGCAAGTGGCAGAGGGGAGATGTGGCCCCCAGCGTCTGATCGCGCACGGCCTCTGCCCTTTCCTCCCCACCACGTGCCTCCCAGCAGGGTAGGGAAGCCTGGGCTTGGTTTGTATTCCTTTGCCCTTTTGGGGCAAGAGCTGCACCTGTTCCTGCTGCCTTCTGGGCCTGGGCAAGCCCTCCCTGCCTGCGGAGCGCCCCCACTTGGCCCCTTGGCACAGCTGCCCCCGGAAGGCTCTGGGGGCTCTGGCCCATCTCTGAGCTGTGGCCACTCTGTGGCCTGGCTGTGGCCTGCCTCCTCTGCCAGCCCACACTTCCGGCTCACCAAGAGTTTGGGCTTCCTTGGTGTCAGTCTGCTGTCCTCCAGGACGTCCCCCACCCCCCTCAAGTTCTCCGTGCTCCTCCCCTTCCTTGTTCTGGTGCTGCTCACAGTCGCCTCGTGTGAGACATGTATGTGTTTCCTTTCCCTCGGGCTGTTTGTCCTTGGAGGCTGGGCTGTGTGGCTCAGAAGATGGGGGGAGCCTGGCTGCTGGCTCCGGGTCACTGTGAAGCCTGGTGTCAGCCCGGACTTCCTTGAGTGTCTGGAGGAGTTTCTGGGGCCCTGCTCCTTATCCCCCTTTCTCTACACCTCCGCTCCTTCCTGCTGCTCGTCACGCGTGTGGTCCCCCCTGGGAGACAGGAGGTGGGGAAGGTGGAAGCTCGGTGGGTGGGAGAGTGATTCAGCACCGGGCAGTCCAGCCCTGACCCTCACCTTCACCTCTCTGAGGCTCCCTGGAAGGCAGAGCCCGGGCCGTCTGGGAACTGAGCAGCACGAGGCGCTCAGGGTTTCCGCACCAGGCACTGCACAGTGAGGGCCTGGCATGCTGTCGTGGTGACGAAGATGCTGCTGCTGGAGGTGACTCAGTGTCAGAGGTCTTTGGGGCTATTGCTGCTTGGGTTCTCTGGGGAGCGGACCCCGAGACGAAGGTCAGAAAACAGGACACACGTGTACCGGGGAGCTCTTGGGGCCAACACCCTTGCGAGGGAAGGGGAGGATGCAGGTTTGCCTAAAGGGAGAAGTAGAGGCCTCAGGTGACTCCAGGGGCCATCTGGAGCAGGGAGCCCTGTGGCATTGTCCTGTGCTCGGGGGAGGGGCCAGATACTGATACCTTTAAGCTGATTGCCCACCTACGGTGGGATGCCCCTGGAAGGAGGCAAGACCTTCCCCCAGGCAGTTTTCTTCAGCCTAGGCCACCCCCGCGAGGGCTGAGAGTGCAGGGCAGTCTTGTGGGGGTGCTCCCTGCAGCGGGGAGGTGGTGAGCCGCTCCTCATGGTGCCCACCGCAGAGGTCCAGCAGTGCAGCCATTTGCAAACACGGATCACCTGGAGGGTGTGTAAAGCAGATTGCTGGAAGCCCAACCTCTGGCATTTCTGAGTCAGTGGCTCCAGGGAGGGGCCTGAGAAGCTGCATTTCTAACAAGTTGGCAGGTGCTGCTTAAGCTGCTCCTGCGACCACATCCTGAGAATGACCTATCTGGCCTCACGCCCTCACATTCTGCGGGTGGGAAGAATGCAGCCTCCGGCAAAGGCCCTTTTGGGGTCACACAGTAAGACGCCAGGACAGTGCAGAACCTGGGCCTGCCGCCCGCTAGCTCCAGCATTCAGGGCTGAAATGATGGAGCCTGGATAACCCTGAGCTCCCTCCTCCCTTTGGAAGGGGCTGGGCGCAGGAGGGGTGGGGCAGAGCAGGTGCACGCTGTCCCAGACTGCCCCTTGCTGGTTCGAGCACATGTGAACAGGCACAAGCACCGCAGTCCCTTCAACTTCCTCTTTCCCTACTTTCTAGGGGCAGCGGAAACCCAGGGACACGCCTTCCGTAAGAAAGATGGGCAGCCACCTGGCTAAATAAAGGTCTAGCAGCTAGCTGGGCGGAGGGAGCAAGTGCTGGGGAGGGGGTTTGGTGGGAGGGGCTCTCGGGACTGCGGGAGGTGGGGGACAGACTGGGACGCACTGCCCCGGCCCCTTGGGAGGCTTGGGGAATTAGGTGGGTGAGAAGGGCCTTGAGGCAGTTTTCTGGGTCATGTGCAGTCCTCTTCTGAGGACCCAGAAAGGAAAGCCCTGCATGACCTGTCTGGGCTTTCAGACTGTTGTCTCCCTCACAGGTGGCCAGCCTCCCTGGTGAGAGCAAGATGACCAGCGAGGTTTCATGGGGTGGGGGTGGGGGGCCTCCCTGCTTGAGCTGTTCCCTAAGATCACAAGTCCAGCCAGGGCCAAGGAGGTCAGAGGAAACTGACCTAGAATAAAAAACACAGATTTTAAAGCCAGAGAGTACCATATAATATCATATCTCATGTAATAATGTATATTACATATACTATATACAATCATATAATAAATATTATATATGACATAAATTATGAATAATATGTGATGTAAATAAAATGCTTACATATAATATAGTATATAATAAAATATGTAATAAAATATATAATTAAAATAATCAGTGAAATATAAATATTCTATTCTATTCTGTATATTACGTTGATGGCCCTCACCAACAGAGAAAACAGAGGACAGAAAGTATTCCTTTAGGCTCGGAAAGCCAGAAGCTGAGACAGGACTGGACCCCAAGGCTCCTGACTTCAACTCTGGTGCTCTCTCTACAGAGCAGACTTGCTGGGCTGGTGTCAGCTCTATCACTGGTGGCAAATGGGGACCAACTACTTCTCTAATTCCTTCTGGATTTTTTATCTGGCCTTCAACTGTGAAGAGGAGCTTTTCCTCTCCTTTACCCTGAGACTTGAAGCTCTAGACCCAGGCTGTGTGTTTGAATTACCAGGGGCTTTAAAAAGAGGACAAGGGTCCTTCCCCCAAATTCTGATTGATTTGGTCTGGTAGGCGGGGGGAGCTTGAACAAGGATGTTAGAAGTTCCCAGCTCGTTGTGGTGTGTGATGGGGGCAGAGTGTCTGCTCTGGGGTCTAGGAGAGCCATGGGAGGGTCTGGTGAGGAGTGATGGCCCCACTAGAATTTCAGAATTTTCTCTCTTGTGGCAGGGGAGGCACTTCTGGGGGCGGGGGCAGGGCTGGGGTGGGCCGAGTGGTAAGGACGCTGTTGCAGAACTCCAGCTGAAACACCATAGAGGGGAAATCTAAGGAGTAAAGTTCATGTTCAAAGGCATTTAGATGCTCTGGTCCTGGCAGCCACCTTTGAGGAAGTTGTGGGCTGAAAATAATATAAAATTGAATCAACAACCTCTTTAATCTAGGTGGCCTGGCCCAGCATTTCAAGCATGTTCACAGCCCTCAGAACTCGTGTTTGGAACCACCTGGGAAGGCAGAGAAGGGCTGGGGGCAGGGGCGGGGGACACGCCAGGTTGGTTTTCCAGTTCTCAGACTGCTGAGAGGCCAGCCCTCTGGCCGTCACCTGGACGGTGACTGCTTTAAGACACAAGAGGGAAAAATGCTCCTTTTGACTTATGGCCCTCACTGGTTTTAACATTACTCACTGGGGTTGGCTTTATTGTACTCTGTAGTTCAATTACACACAGATATCTATCAAGAGTAGTGGGCAGGTGGGACCCCAAAGGGGCCATGGGTTTGGGGGGTGGGTACATTCCTCTGCTCAGTGCCTGGACACTGCTCAGTGTGACCAGATAAGGTGGTGGCCACTGGGGCCAAGCCCATCACCCTGGGACAGATGGCAGGGCCGCTGAGGAAGGCCCATGTGGGGGTAGTGGGGTCTGGCTGGCACCTCTCCTTGGAAGAATGGGGTGGAAGGGCCTTTCCTGGGGCATCTGAAGGCTTCCCCCTTGGGCTGCAGCTGAGGCATGTAGGGGGCTCTGTCGGCTGAGTGTCTGCCTTTGGCTCAGGTCATGATCCTTGGACCTTGGGATCGAGTCCCATATTGAGCACCACATCAAGCCCCGTGTCAGGCTTCCTGCTCAGCCAGGAGTCTACTTCTCCCTCCCCCTGCCGCTCCCCCCATTATGTTCACATGCTCTCTCTTCCTCTCTCAAAATAAATGAAATTTTTAAAAGGGTGGGTTGCATCGACAGTCACTGGGATGCTGACCCTGAGGTTGCTTCATGGACCCTTCCCCTGGGCTCTACAAACCCCTCAGGGAATCACCTGGCCTAGAGCACTGCTGGGAGGCTGGCCCGTCCTCCCCATTCCTCTGGCCTTCAAGACTGCCCTCTGAGGGACTGCTGCCCCAGGCCCAGAGCCCATGACCATGGACACTGAGCAGAATCTGGCCCAGCATCCCACAGCCCTGGCTTACCTCGTTCTGCCGGGGAGCTGCTGTGACTTCCCTCGCTCCACCCAAGGAACCTGGGGGACCAGGTGTGGTGGTCATGCCCTGGGGAGCACCCAACAGCCGGAGGGCTAAGACCTGGGTCAGTGATTCTATGTGACACAAACGAGGGCCATGCAAGGTGCAGACAGGGTGTCCCCAGTAGTGGGGGAGCATGGGGGATGGAGGCTAGACGGCAGCCCCTTGGAGGAAGGGGCATCTGCATAGGATCTTGAGGAGATAGTTAGGACTTTCTGGGGGAGAGCGGGGGAGTAGCTGAGCACAGGACCACAGGGCTGTCTCCCCAGGGAAGCCAGTCTGCTAAGTGACTCCTTTTCAACAGGAGTATGCCCGAAGAGGGGCCCAAATTCCCAGGTTACATCTGTGCCTGGAGAGGGGTGCCGCTCTGTACTCTGGGTTTTCCCACTGCCCTCGCTGTGTGACCTTGAGCAAGTCCCTTCATTGGGCCTCAGTATCCTCACTTTCTACTAGACCCTCCGGGCTGTAGCATTCATGGGCCCGGCGTGATCTGCTGGGCCCAGGCTCCCATTCACAGGGCAGAGCTGGCTTGGACTCAGTCCAGCACCACCCTCTCATCTCCCCTGTGGCCGGCATTTTGGGTCCAGCAGGAGCTAGCACCAGGGTTTGCAAGCTGCGGAGCAGAGAAAGTCGACAGTTCTGTCCAGGTCCATGTGCAAGGTCCCCTGAAGGAGCTGCAGACAGTGGGAGGGACGCCTGGCCTCTAGCTTTGGTGCTGTGGGACCCTGGGCAAGTCACATTCCCGCTGGGTTTCCAGTTCCACTGGCTGAAAGGGGCAAGGCCTGCCTCGGTCCTCAAAGTATTGTTGGGTGGGCTGGACTGGGTGGCCTTTGAACCCAGTGTAGAGCGGTTGATTAGATGTGGGGAATGAGGACAGCTATTTCCATCACGAAGTAGAATCCTGGGTCCCTCCCCAGGCAGGGTCGTTGCAAATCTGGGGCAGTGGTTTTTCCTTGTAGCAAGCAGCAAGATCTCATTTTCTTTCTCCTTTCTCAGCTTTTTATCCCCACCGAAAGATGAGATCACCTGCTGCCCAACCCTGGGGGAGTGCTGGGAGGTTCATGAAGTCGTACTTGCAAAAAGAGTCTGGTTCTGGAAAGGCTCCTTTTTTTACCTTCCTGGGGCTCCTCATGTCCCCCACCCCAGGCAGAGAGCTGGGTAGGATCCTCACCAAGCCCGTGGCTTCAGAGGTCCCTCCTCTGACACTTTGATCTCCCAGCTGCAGCTCTGTTGAAGAGGTTCCGTGGTTCCCTCGGTGGTGGTAGGGGGCAGGGGGGCAGGGAAGGGGCACGGGGTGGGGGGTGGGGGCAGGCCCCTCCAGGAGCTGCTAAGCCCAGGCCACCTGGCCTCTTGTAGGTACCCGAAAGGACCAAGCTCTTTGCTTTCCTTGTAGTTTTCCTCCTTTCCTTGTAGTTTTCTTGGAGAATGTCAAACCGAGAATTACTGTTTAGAAGAAATCAATATTTTTGGATGGAAGAGAACTTGCTGCATTTACAGCAAATCGATTTGGTACAAATTTTCTGAGTGCCTGCTGTGGGTGGGGCCTCCTGCCCTGGAGGAAATCAGAATGGAATCAGCCCCTGCTGGGCCACAGAGGAGCTCAAGGGCAGGAGGGGAGGGGGACGCAGGCACTAATAATTCCTATTTCCACTGAAGAGTGTTGCCCAACCAGAAAATCATTTACCCCTCTGAGACCCCTGTAGCCTGCTGACGATAATACCAACCTGGGGTTGGTGCTTGCAGAACACAGGGAAGGAATAAATTCATACATGTGGAAGGATGGTATCTGGGCTTCACTGCTCATAATGACCAATGTTGGGACAGTGGTACATTAGAAGGAGAGGCTGGTTCTTACCGTGGAGTTCTAGACCTGTTTCTTGGAGGAGGTTGGATTTGCACCTTGAAAAATGGTGAATATTTAGTATTAAGTTTGACTGTTAGCACCAGAGAGATTCAATACAGCAAATGGCTTAAACAAAATACAAGGTGACTTCTTTTCACAGAAATATCCAGAACTAGGTAGCCTCGGGCCAGCAGAACAGCTTCATGGGGTCAAGGAGCCATGGTACTCTTCTGTCTTGTTGCTCTTCTATACAGCTTCAAACCCAAGAGTACCTCGAGGTCCAACATGGCCGCTCCAGTTCCAGCCATTATGTCCGCATTCCAGCCACCCAGGCAGGAGGAAAAAGGAAAGGAGGAAGGCACATCCATTCCCTTTAAGAAAATGTCTTTGAAGTGGCACTCACCTATCAACTAGACGGTAGTCACAAGACCATATCTGCTACATGAAATGCTCTGAAATGTAGTTTCTATTCTGAGTGGCCCATGGCACAGAGGGAGCCAGATACCAGGCCCAACAGGTCATGGCTGCCACAGCTGAGTGGTCTCCAGCTCTCATTCCTTTTTGCTTTAAGGAGACCTCTTTCTGCCCCTCTTCTGGTATCCAGTGGAATGGGCCTGTGGGGGATTGACTGGCTGCTCTGAATTCTGGAAAGCACATCCAGAGCTGGACCAGTTCAACTCCGCTGGAAGTGCAGTTGCCTGCTGCTGTCTGCACAGCCCTGGTGGGGTGAAGCCGTCACTCTGAAGATGATTTTGCCCAGGACAGGAGGAGTCGTCTCTCTCCAAGGCTTCTCTGAGGTCCCAGGCAGGAGGGCAGTGGGAGGTGCTTCTGTGGACTCAGTCTTCCTCTTGCTGGGGGTTGGGAAGGAGTCTGTCTCCCGGACCCACCTCCACTGCCCCCCCCTAAGGGGACAGGGTTGGCCTGGCCAGGCCCTGGGCGCCTCCCCTGGCGAGAAGGAAGCCTGGGGAGGAGCTGCAAGGACAAGTGTGTCTGGAGGGATTCAACTGTTGCCATCCTTGGGCTGTCCATGCTTCAGGAACATGGAGTGTCCCGTCCTCGGCCTGAAAGATCCTCCAAGCCCAGCCCATCCTCCAAGTCCCCCTGCGCCGTCTTTATTCAGTGCCCTGCTTCTGCCCCACATGTCCCGGCCAGTCCCTACCTTGGAATCCCCTTTGACTCAGCCCACCCTCACCTAATGGGGCCACTTTGGATCTTGGGTGTAGGTATTTGGCACCTGTCCTGAGTGCTGCCCCCAACTGAGACCCTAGAGGTAGAGGGTCTCCAAGCGAGGACCCGGCGCAGAGCAGTGGCTCTGCAGGTATAGGCTGAAGGAACACTGGCTGACACAGGTCAGCCCACACCACACCTCCCCCACCCCGCCCCTCCCCAACCCTCTGAATGAGAAGCAGAGATCCAAAGTGTTTGCAGCTGGCGACATGGTGCTATGTCCCTAGAGCTGTTAGGACCTCCAGAGTGTACGGAAGGATTTAACAGACTCGGTGGGCCTGCTAGACACGCTCAGCACTGTGTGGGGCGTTGTCTGCGTGGGACACACACACCGAGGTGCAGATAAGCTCACAGGAACCAGCTGTCTTTGGTGAACGCGGGGACTCCCTGCGTTGCTGCACACCACCCCGGGAGCCCTGGCTGAAACCTGGCCAAGATGGGAAGAACACAAACATTCTGAAGGGGAGAAGCAGAGGGGAAACAGAAAGTCCGCCGGGCCCTCGTCCTTGTCCTTGTAAACTAAAACGCCTGGAAACCGGCTCCCCACGCCGCCCGCCCTGCCTAGTGAAACACTAGAAATTCCACTGTGGCGGGGATCGCAGCTGTCCGCCTCGCTGTGGCCTAAACACACGTCTCTGAACCTTCAAGGTCAGTATCATAGCACTTCTTGGGTCAGAAGGAAAACATCAGTGGTTAGACCCGATTAGCCAAGGCCCGCCTCTGAGTGTGCACCGAGGACCTCCCACTCTCCCCTTCCCTCCGAGGCCGGCATCGATCTCTATGTAGCTGACCCTGTCTGACTCAGTGTCTGCTTGGCCTGCTGTGTCTGCCCGCTGCCTAGGGAACGGCCCCCTGGCTCCTCTCCTTACCATCGTCCCTCCCATCCTCACAGGCTGTGTCTCCCCAGCTCTGCTGTTGCTGAGACATCCCCATTAGACACTTGCTTCAGAGAGAAAAGTCCACCCAGGACTGGTTCTATACGCTTACGACTCACATGCTGAAAGAAGAAACGCCGAGTTGGAATTCCCTCTCTGAGGAGCTTTCTCTAGGACTAAAATCTTAGATTTAGCTCAGCCATGTTTTTTGGACACCTCCACTTTTTTCCTCTGTGCCTTTGGCGGTTGAGTTTTTTTACCGATGTACACTTTACGGACAGAAGAGCATGCGTAAGTGTATAACTTGGCGTGTCTTCGCGCACGGAACATAATTGTGTATCGACTCGATCCTTTCCCAAGTCCTGATGTGTCAGAGTCAGATTCCACTAGGAGGGGATGCCAGGTATGGGTACTGGGTCAGACTCTGTGGTAGACTCTCCCGTCCTCACAAGAAGTCAGAAAGCAGGTTCTAATTCTCCCTTGCACAGAAGAGGGAACACAGGCTCTGTGAGGTGTGGCCCCCTGGAGAGTCAGTTTTAGGGCAGGGACTCAGCTGTACCCCCCACCCCCACCCCAGCACCAAGTCTGTCTTCTTTGTCCTCTCCCTTCCCCTGCCCATTCTCCAGCATGGCTCCTTGTACTGAGGGACCTCTCTGGCCTTACGGGAGCTGATGTCCCAGAGTATGGTACCCAAACAGAGGCTGCATGGACAGGTGGATGGATGGACTGGGATGGGGGCAACAAGGACAGCAAGTCTGTATTTTCCTTCCCCTGGTGGTATAGAGGCCTGTCCAGCGGGGGATCCCATACCCGTGTCGTCTCAAGGCCAGACAGCAGACACTGCCCACTTCGGGCTGCGAGCTCCCTCGGTCTGCTGTGGGACCAGAGCCCATGTACAGCAACTCTCCAGTATGAGCACGTACGTAACAGACACCTGCTGTGTCCCCACCATCCGCATCAGACTTGCCCATCATTCGGAGACGTAACAAGCAGTCGGAAGGCTGGAGCTGGGGCAGAGCCCTGGAGGCCCTGCCAGGCCAGGCATCATCCTTTAGCAGCCGGATGGCGGGGAGGAGGCCCTGGAGGAGATGCTGGGAATCTGGGGGAAGGGGGCTCCCCGAGGTCCCAGGCAGCAACGCACAGAAGTATTCGAACACCTTAACAACTGGCCCATGCGTACCAGTGCCTCCTGACTGACCATCTGCCCTGCTTGGAGATCCCACGAAGACAAGATCTCTAGCTCACTCCCAGGGAACTTGCATCCCAGCTTCGAGGACAGAGGAGAGGCTCACAGCTGAAGGGAGTTGGGTCTCAAGGGCTCAGGCCACTGCGTGTCCACCCTCGTGGAACCACAGGCAGGCTCCCTGCCAGACCATGGAACATGCATCCAAGACAGTCCCTGCCCCTCGGAGTATACTTGCTCTAACAAGAGGAAGGCAGCTAAACAGACATGCCCAGCGCAGTCTATTCAGTTGCTGGGCTGAGCTGCAGATCACTCTGGAGCATTTCATGGGGCGTTACAAAGACTTACAGCCTTGCAGCGATGTCTTTTTTTTCCGGTAGGAGCTAGGTGTGCGTGGTAGAGAAGTTACCTGCACCAGGGTGGGGGACAAGGGGTAGAACCATAGCCCTTACCTTCTTCCCGGTGGTGTCCTCATCTGCTCACCCGTGTCCCACATTCCTGCTTCTCTCCTGGAAGTGGTGGAGAAATGGCTGTGGGGTGACAGGGTGACAGGCTTACAAAGGCACAGGTTGCAAAACCATAAAAAGCTACTGGCAGCAAGAACTGGAAAGCACAGCCCTCGGAGGCTGGAAGCATAGGAAAACCTGACCCACCGTCCCTAGCAGGCCTGAAGGTGACTGTCCCAGCCCCCCTCTGGTGGTCCCTGGGGTATCAAGTGGTGTGCAATTTATTTGCTTCTTATAAGCTGAGTGCAGTGTTTCTGGGAAGTTTTACAATGAAATTGGCAAAATAAATAATTTTGTGAGTTTGGATTTTGGAATGGGCTTTCGTTGCCCAGTGCATGCATTTCTGTGGAAGCCCCTGTGTCCTGGCAGCATCTGATAAGGGCTCTTGTCAAGAACTTTGTAGAACGTCTGTGAGAAGTCACATAAGAGACCTGTAGTCACTTCTAAAGGCCCAGCTGCAGCAAAGATAAAGCCCTCAGTGACCCAGCACAGGATCGCCTTTCCTTACTCCAGCCCGGACCCGGTTTTGAAGGGAAATTGATTTGGGTTGTAAGTGTCTCTAGGATTGGTTCCTGTTCTGGGGACGTAAGACCCTCTGGCTTCTTGAAAACAGAGACTCAGGAACTGATGGTTAGGTTCTCAAAGTGGCTGGAGGCCCCTGCCTACCTTGAGAGGTACTCCACTTGTCAAGGGGTCCTGGGGTGCTGGCAGGCCCTTGTCCAGGCTCCCAGGGGACCCTGCCTCTTTTCTGCCACGCTGTGTCTGCAGGGAAATTCCAGACTTCTCCAGAGACCATCTTGGCTGCTTGGAATCCTGCTCTTTGACCTGTCCGGGCTGGCTCAAGCTTGGGAGGAAAGGAAAGTAAATAAATATAAATCTGTTTGATCACAAGCAGAGCATTTATCTTCCAACAGGAAGCTTCCTGAGGAAGAACAGTGAAGGGGTTTGGAATGAGAACATCTGATGTAAGCGTCAGCCTGGCCCTGCCTTCGCCTGTCATGGTTAGTGCCTGGTGTGCCCAAGATGGAGCCTTGCTGGGAATGGCATCTCAGCCATGCTGGGCCCCAGCACTGCCCTTCTCACCCTCCGGTGGTGGTGGGGGGGTGCTTCTTCCGGACCCGCAAGAGCCGCTGATGGGCCTGGCCCAAGCAAAGGAGGAAATGGGCCAGCAAGCCAGCCCTCTAGGGGTCCAGTTTCCCTCAGGACTGAAGAGGCAGTGGTCGGGGGGAACCAAACTCAGCATCCCCTATGGGAATGTCTTTTGACCCTTCAGAATTTTGAGAGGGAGAGGGTGCTTGTCTCCTGCTGGCTTTGGCTTGGGGAATCCCTTGCCTGGGACATCTGTCA
This sequence comes from Lontra canadensis, assembly GCF_010015895.1. Taxonomy (NCBI): domain Eukaryota; kingdom Metazoa; phylum Chordata; class Mammalia; order Carnivora; family Mustelidae; genus Lontra; species Lontra canadensis. Next base: position 1,417,960 of record NW_022631032.1, on the reverse strand, counting down.
CTTCCCTTTTACATCTCTGTCCCTTGTCTGGCTCTGGCCAGAAACTTCATGTGGCCTTTAGATTGCAAAGAACAGTTGAGGTCCCAGAATGTTCTGCGGAAGCTCAGGGAAATCATGTGGCCTGTGGTCACTTGCTCAGGAGATGGTCAACAGTCATAGGTCTCTCCCTCAAACTCTGCCTGGTGCCTCATGTCTCCTCTGCATGGGCCAAGGGCTCCTTACACTCAGCACACAGAAAACTAACTCCACATTCACCCCTCCCTCCACCCCATCCTTCATTCTGTCAGATGGCTGAGGACACAAAGGTACTCCACACCCCCAATCCTTTTATAGCTCAAATCAGAATCCCGGCAATTGGCTAATGGCCTTGGTGATGACCCTCATTTCACTTGATTTGGTTCAACTGATCTCTCTTCATTCATTCATGCATGCATTTATTCATGCATTCCAGACACTTCTAAATTGCCAGGTCCTGTGCTGGCACTAGAGTCACAGAAGTGAGGGGGACCCAGCCTGTGCCTGCTGGGACAATGGCATGCACATCGAACCCACACAAGGGGCAGAAAGAGCAGCTGTGCATAGGCTAGAGGGACAGCCCTCGGCGGCTCCATCCAGACCTCATGTCCACAAGTTGCCCTGCTTGTCAAAAATCTGGACTGTTTGCAACTGTAAACACAGGTCCCAAAATAATGGTCACTCTCAACAGCGGAGCATCAGGAGGTAGGAGACGGGATACAGTGGGCTCTGCAGGCACCGTGTATTTTTAGAAAATGGAGTTCATTCATTCAGAAAGGTTGATGGGCTGCTGAAGCGGGTCAGCCAGGAAGAACACAGAGAACAGGAACCCCATTTATGGAATGGGCCAGAGCCTGGGCTAGCCCATCACATACGCCACCTTGTGTGGGCCTCAGAACTACCTGTCCTATAGGTACTCTGCACGTTCCCATTTTACAGATGAAGACACAGGGTCAGAGGAATTACATGGCTCACCCCCGGTCACAGAGCTAGATCCAGGGTCCGTCTGACTCCATGTTTCCTCTAATTATGGCATGGAAATGATTCCTTGTTTCCACTAGTTTCTTTTTAACTAAGGCTGGCTAGGAATTTACACAATGGCTGATCTAGCCTCTGAGCTCAGTGACGTACATTTAGCAATTATAAAGCAAGATGAGCCGTTACATGTTTTGTTGGTATTCTGGGAACTGGCTGTTGGCAGTTACCAGCCCGGTTTTATCTCAGGTTTCCAGTTGAAATCTCAGCCCATGTTTACCTGGCCCACAGAACAGCTCTAGACAAGGAATGGACTAGAAGTCAGGTGACTGAAGTTGTAATCTGAAGCTTGCAGGTGATTAGCTTTGTGACCTTGGAGAAGTCACTTTTCTCTGGTTTTGATGTCCCCTTTCAAAAGTGAAGGAATTGTAGCAATTCTCCTTCCAGGGCTAGGAGAGAAGTGCGTGGGCATCAGACAGCATACCCGAGGGTGGGCGTCAGGCAGCATACCCGAGGGCTTGAACCTGACAGCAAGACTGCATGAGATTGTGAGACATGAGGACCACCCGTGGTCACCATGTGACTGTCAGCCTCTAAAGTGGCCTGCAGTGAATCCCACCCACACCCTGGCATTCCACAAGGGTCGCCCTTTCCCGAAGTGAACCAGGGTTGGTGTGTGTGACCAATAGATCATAGCACGTGACAGAAGGATTGCCATGCCCTTCTTAAGCTCAGCTTGTTAAAAAACCAGCAGCTTCCTTCTTGGGTTCTCTCTCTCTTGCTCGTCACTGGGGAGGCTGCCTTGTCATGAGTAGCCTTACCGAGAGCCCCTTGCAGAGAAGACCTGAGTCCTCATGCCAGTAGTCTTGTAAAGGCACCACCTTCGATGCCCGTCTTCTAACCCCAGTCAGCTCTTCCGTCCATTACAGCCCCAGCCTCAGGCTCAGCCACAACCTCCTGAGAGCCTCAGATCCAGAACCATGAGGATGAGCTATTTACACATTCTTGATCTCAGAAACCATGTGAGATGATAAGTGTTTGTTGCTAAATTTCGAGGCTAACTTGTTACCCTGCAAGAAATAACAACTACATCCCATGCTAGAGAATATTATGCAGCTGTTAAAAATGGGGTTGTTCTCTGTATGATATGGAAGGGATTCTCAGACATGTTGTTAAAAGAAACTTGCAGTTTTGCAAAAATACAGAGAGCTGTACCCCTTGTATGTAAAATGCCATCACCACCCATTTTATTCTATAGGCATTTACATACGCATGTATTTATGCAATAAATGAGCCATCACGAAATACCCACCATTACCATCAGTTTACCTCTCAGTAAGGGAGTCAGAGAAGACACAAAAGAGGACTTTTGTTTTTTTATTCAACATATTAGAATTTATTTTCAAGTTTTACCACAATAGTGTGTCCATGTATTATTTGTATGCAATAAAAAGATTCTTTAAACACAGTGGTGGGGCTGTATGATCGCTGAGGTCTCTTCCAACTCTGGTGTTTCATTGCACCAGTTCTATTTGGTATTTTTAAAATATTTATATTTATATATAAAAAGTTTTTAAAAAATAGTTACTCGAATGCCAACTAAGCGAAGGATACAACATTTATTATCTCTTTGTTGGCAAACATTAAGAAGTTTAATAAATCTAGTGTTGGCAAAGACGCAGGGAAAATCCATGCTCTCGTACACTGCTTCTAGCAGAAGAGACAGAATCAACCAGGAAAGCAGGTTAGGTTGAGAATAAGATAATATCACAACAACAGAAAGCACACAACCTCACGCCCTTTGAGGTCGTGCACTTCCACTCCTAGATCCTTATTTTCTTCCTCTCATACAGGCACGTGCCGGAGACCAAATGGCGCTTCGTTCATTTACACAGATGCTAGACTGTACCCAGCACTCTACCACCTCCGTGCCCATGGCAGTGGAGCTGGCAAGAGCCAAAACTTAGAAATAAATAAAAGCAAGTGAAAATACACATTGCAGAATGTTACATATATGATCGCATCTCATCAGGAATAGAAACACACAACACCATTACGTCCCAGAAACGAATCTGTAATATACAAGCCAGTGGGGTAAGGGTGAGTGTCTGTGTCTCTAGAGAAGGGAAGAGAATATAATGGAGGGTAATTAAAAGGGACTTAACCTTTATCTGTAAGGTTCTGATTTGATTAAATAGTTATAAAGCACTAGTAAGCACTATATAAGAAATGTATTTAAATATTCATATGTCATTAAAAATTAATTTAGAAGGAGTCATTTGCTCATACCAGGAAGAACTTTGACTGGACGAGGAGGAACTCTGATATTTTAAGAGCAGTCTCTCTCAACTCTGGCCGGCTGGATATCAGAATGACCCAGAGCTTTAGAAAAAAAATGATGCTAATTCTGTCTGCGCCCAGCAGGTCTGATGTCTTTGGTGCATGGCTCTGGCCTTGGTGCCCTCCAAAACCTTCCCAGGTGACTCTAGTGGACAGTCGGGGCTGAGGAGACCTGATCCAGATTAGCAGGCACTGAAAAGCTGTCCCAGAAGGTAGGATACCGATGAGCCATAGTGAAGTGTTTTCCTAGTCTGGGTGCTGGCGTAGAAAAAGGACATTAGTGAAATCCAAATAAAGCCTATAAATTAGTCAATAGTGCGTGCCAACATTAAGCTCTCTTAGTGTATGCCAACATTAAGGGAGTTCTGTTGAATGTATCCTAGTTACGGGGGATGTGAACTCACGGGAAGCTGGGTGAGGGGTGTAGGGGAACTCCGTGCCATCTCTACAGCTCTTCCAAAATCTAAAACTATCGCAAAACAAAAAGGCGCTAGGTATTCTGTATAATTACGCTGATTATATTTCAATTCTCAATTCTCTGCTCAATTAAAAAAGAATCTCTCTAGTGTCGTGTTTTTGAGGGTTATATGTTAAAATGGTGGGGGTGGGGGTTGCCACAACTGTGCTCACAAGGTTTCTGGGTAAGAACGGTGTTTGAGCAAGAATCTCAGAAACTTCCCTTCCAGCTGGGGCCCAGAACTCATCACACTGGGGAAGACCCCCGGGGGAGCCACACCCTTGCCTTCAGGGTCATGCGTCTGGCAATGGAAGACAGGAAACAGATCTCGTATTCTCCAGAGAACATTTCTCTCAATATTCGCAGGGTACGTTTCTCAAGAGTAAGAACTGCCCACGAAGCTTGCTGGTTGTTCCAGAATGAGCGCGTAGGAGAGGAAAGTCCTTCCCACCAGAAGGCAGAAATCCCAGCACTTTTGAGCTGGGGGAGTCTCAGGGCTCAAGGGCCTGATTTGCTCATTATAGAGATTGGGAAAGCAAGGCCAACAAGAGGGGAGGCCCAGCCACGGCTGCCGGGAACAAGGGTAGGGCAGCACCCGGCTGCCCATCTCATTCTCTTGGTCTGCAGGCCTAGGACACTTCCTGTTATGTCACCTCTGTCCTTGCCCTTGACAAGCGGCTGTCTATGCCAGGGGAACTTGTCTCTGGGCTGCAGAGAGCCCAGAACGGAAATCATGGTTCCTTGTAACCCCCACTGTTTCTGTGGAGAAAAATTTCTCATTTTCCATTACTTAGAAGAGATGAGCTCTGTGAGAAGGCTCCAATCTGCCAGCTACTAACAGTGCCCGGAACAAAATGATAAATTCTGGACCTGCTTCCACCCAAGCGCTGGGCCCATCCCTCCTGGAGCACTTGACGGATGAGCTCTGGTTCTTCCGCAGGGCCGCGGGCCTCCCTCAGCTGACGTGGGTGTGCAGGAGACAAATGGGCCAGATGGCCGGGAACGTTCCCCAGAGTTTGTGTCACACCTGCCCCTCAGCCCGCCAGACCACTCAGGAGCCTGAGGATTTGCCTGCCCACCCCTGAACATCCCAGCTAGGGTTGGTCTGGGGGAACATGGCCTGGGGAAGAGCAAGGGCTTCTGAAATCATTCATGGCAAGGTACTCTGATTTCCCATGCTTGAGGAGAGAAAGAAATGATCTTGGCTTACAGCTCTGAGCGGGAATGTAATGGGGAGACTGGGGCCGTGCTTCTCAGCCAGGCCGTGCATGCGAATCACCCAACGCCCCACCCCCATTCCGATTTCACTGATTTGAGGGCCCAGATAGGTATTTTTAAGAGTTCCTCCAATGGCTTTAATAAACAGCCAGGGCTGAGAACATCTGGAGTGGAGGGAGAGGGAGAAAGGACCCTGAGCCATGAAGCCTATGTTGTGTTATGCTTTCTAAGTCAAGACATTTTCTAGAGAGAAGGGTGACTTAGCCCAGGTTTTGCATACTGTTGGCCAATTAAAGTCAAGTTTCAGGTGAACGATCTGTGGGCACCTAGTCTGTGCTGGGTGTGGAAGGAAAGCAGGAGGTAAGGGACAGTCTCTCGCAGCCACTCACCGAACTGTCACCGGAAGCAGATGAGGAGAAGGGCCAAGTCCCACCCCATGGCTCCTGTGACAGAAGCTGAGGCGGGTAGAGCCAGGCTCCCATCGCGCTCTCCTGCCCACCATCTATCCTATTCTGCCTATGGCTGCCGAGCTGCAGGGGAGTGACTGTCTCCTTCAAACAGCTTGTCCTTTGGGAAGGAGGATAGTCTGGGTCATTGGCAGCATGGGCTCTGGGAAGGAAACTGCTGGATTTAACTCCAGCTCTGTTGCTTCCTCCCTGTGTGATCTCGGGCATATTACACAACCTCTCTGTGCTTCAGCTCCCCCATCTGTCAAATGGGACCATGAAAGAATAGACACTATGGAGTTGGGAGGGTTCAACGAGTTAGTGTGTGCATACAAATTGCCTTACCTGGTGCCCAGCACCTAGAATGCCCTCTTAAATGTTCTCTGCTGTCCATAGGTCTGTGAGCTCAACACTCGTGCCTCTTGGTTGGAAGGGAGGAGAAATTTCTCTGAAGAGTGACTATGTCCTACCAAAGCCTGGACAGTCTTTAATGTCAGGGCAGAACACCTCCCACCTTTATAACTGCCTACTTTCTGTATCCCCAACCACCTGCTCTCAGATGTACCCAGCCCAGCCCCGTCTATACCTGCACCCACCATCATCTGTGCTCAGCTCTCCCCTGCACCTGGGTTCTGTCTGTGCCTGGCTCGTGTTGGAGCCCTGGTCCTGCTGCCATCACCTTGAGTTTGTATTCCAGAAGCGTGCTCTTCTCAAGAGTCAAGGGCAGGTATGTGTGGAGGGAACAGACTCTAGCAGGAAAGAGTGTAGTTCTCGCAGATTCCTTGTGCCAGAAGAGGGAGGACACCAGTGAGCCCGGAGGTGATGTGTTCACCCAGTGACAGGAACTGCAGAGAGCACTCCGCAGTGATGGGTGGGGATCGCCTCTGAGCAGCGCAGAAAAGGCCCCCAGAAGCAGGTGAGTGAGAACTTTCCCACTTTCCCTGCCTCCTCTTGCCCAGAGTGCCTACCCTGGGGAGGCCGGGAGCCGCAGTTAGCAAGATGGAGAGGAGGAGTAGATGCAGTGAAGAGGGAAAGAGAGAAGCTCACCCTCTCTGTTATGGGCTGAATTGTGTCCCCCCAAATCATATGTTGATGCCCCAATCCCCGGTACCTCAGGTTGTGAGTGTATCTGGAGATAGAGCGGTAACTAAGTTCAAATGGGTCATTAGAGTGAATCCTACCACAACGTGGCTGGTGTCCTTATAAGAACAGGGCATTTGGATAGACAGAGAGACACCAGAAGTTCATGGGCACAGAGGAGGCCCATGTGATGACACAGCAAGAAGGCGAACCTCGGCAAGCCAGGGAGAGAGGCTTCCGAAGGAACCAAACCTGCAGACACCTTTGAATTCCAGCCTCGAGAATGGAGAGAGTACATTGCTGTTGCTTAAGCTCCCTCACCCCTGACCCGGTGGCCTGGGGCATTTTGTTAGGGGAGTCCCAGCAACCGAATATACTTCCCCAGCTGGATGCGTCCGAAGGGTTCATATGCTCTGATTTCTTTCCCTGTACCTGTTGGCCATGGGTATGTCTTCTCTGGAAAAATTCCTATTTAGATCCTCTGCCCATTTTTTAATTAGATTTTTTATTTGCTATTAAGTTGTATGAGTTCTTCCTATATTTTGGATAATAACCCCTTATCAGATACATGATTTACAAATTTTTTTTCCCCATTCCACAGGTTGCCTTTTCATTTTGTCGATGGTTTCCTCTGCTGTATGGGAGCTTTTTAGTTTCTTGTGGTCCCACTTGGCGATCTTTGCATTTCTTGGTTGTTCTTTTGGTGTCCTATCCAAAAAATCATGGCCAAGACCAGTATCCAGGAAGCTTCCCCTGCATTTTCTTTGGAGAGTTTTACACCATTTCAGTTCTGGTGCTTGAGTCTTTAATGCATTTGGAGTTCATGTTTGTGAGTGCTGTGAGACAGGGGCCCAGTTTCATTCTTCCGCATGTGGTTATCCACTTTCCCGGCACCATTTATTAAAGAGACTGCCTTTCCCTGTTGAGTATTCATGGCTCCTTTGTCAAATATTAGTTGACTATACGTGCAGAGGTTTATTTCTGGCCTCTCTATCCTGTTCTGCTGGTGTTTGGGTCTATTTTTATGCTAGTTCCCTACTGGGCTTTTTAAAATTTTTATTTGTTCGAGAGGGAGGTGGGGATGGGAAGGGTGGTGGGAGAGAGACGAAGATAATCTTAAGCAGGCTCCACGCCCAGCATGGAGCTCAACACGGGACTCGTTCTCATGACCCTGAGATCATAACCTGAACTGAAATCAAGAGTCTGCTGCTTAACAGACTGAGCCACCCTGATGCCCCTGGTACCATACTGTGTTATAGTTGTATGGTATAGTTTGGAATCGGGAAGTGTGATGCCTCCAGCTTTGTTTTTTTCTCCAGATTGCTTTGGCTATTTGGGGTCTTTCGTGATTCCGTGCAAATTTTAAGATTGTTCTTTTACGTCTGTGAAAAAATGCCATTGGAATTTTGATAGGGATTGCATTGTATCTATAGATGGCTTTGAGTGATATGGATATTTTAGCAATATTAATTCTTTTGATCCATGAACATGGGAGATCTTTCTGTTTGTGCATGACCTCGATTTCTTTCACCAGGGTCTTGTTTACAGGTACAGATCTTTCTCCTCCTTGGTTAAATTTATGCCTAAGTATTTTATTGTTTTTGATGCTCTTGTGAATGGGGTTGTTTTCTTTCTTCTTCAAATGTTTCATTATTAATGTACAGAAATGTTCTATATGTTGATTTGGGATCCTGAAATTTTATTGAATTCATTGATTAGTTCTAATAGTTTTTTTGCTGGAGTCTTTAGGATTTTCTCTATTATAGATCATATGACCTGCAAACACAGACAGTCTTCGTTCTTCCTGTCCGATCTGGATGTCTTTATAAGTATTAGTATAAAATGGACCACATGGTTTGGTTTTGAACTTCTTGGCAGCCAGGATAAAAAGCAAAACATGGAACATTTTATAAAAGATATGAATGTAATTTCTTAGGAGAGGTGGTACTTTCACTGGCAACAAATTTGAAAATTATTTTTAACCTAGGATTTACATAAAGAAAATAGTGGCATAAAATAGTTTGTCAATAAAAATTTCATAGCGAATGCAAAATATCCATTCTAGTTGTTTCTTATAGTGACTGTGAACAAAAACCCAGAACAAAACATTAAAGCAGAGCCCAATGAAGAGGATGCTGCAGGAGTTGTTTCTGTACCCAATTAGGGAAAGCCAGGATTCAAAGGTTTCACCAGTGGTCACCGGGAGAGCAAGCATTTTTTGTAGAGAGTGGGACAGAAGCCATTTTCAGGGATGAAGTTACAGGGAAGCAAGGAAGTGGACACAGCAGATGCTGAATCTGTATTCAGTTAAGTTGGTGAAGGTATGGAAAAACCTTCTAGTGACTTTCTATTTCCAGTGATTTTGTGCTTCCTGGCACATAGGAAGAATATTTTCTATTGCCATGTATCTCTTCTCCCGCTATAGCAAGGGGAGGAGGTTGAGAACGGGGAGATACAAGATTAAAGCAGCCTGCTTTGCTGGGTCCCTGCTTGGAACACAGTTGCTCTAGAAAGTCACACTGACCTGCAGTGAACTTGGCCTGGGTGAGGAAAAATAAGCCAAATCTTTGTTGCATTAGACTGGGGGCTGTCTGTTACAGCAGCATGACCTAGCCTGTTCTAACTAATATAAGAAGCATGAGACAAGAGAGATGAAAGAGGCAGCAGGGTGAAGATAAGCTATTTTTAAGTATAGGAAAGACTTGAACATATTTATAAGCTGAGATTTTGAGGAGGTGCAGAAGTTGGAGCTATGGGAAAGAGAGGACCTGCCTGGTCATTCAGATCTAACACAGGACAGCAGGGGTGTGGTTTCCGGCAAGAGGGGAAGGTTTACTTGTTCTGGGCCAACATGGTGACTTCGGAGGCACCTGAGCTCACCTTCTGCATGGACACAACAAATCTATGGCTACGGATGGAGCAATTTCTTCTGAAGATAATCCAGAAACCAGCTGCGCTGCTCTTACACATTGGGTGAACGAGAAAGTATCCACATCCAAATGGGTAGAAAAGACGTGATATCCTCTCACCCTAAACCCCATCCCAGCACACTGAGAGACAGGGTTGCCTTGGGACAAGAGGAGAGGTACTTCTCCCAGCACAGGGAGAAGGAAAAACATGAACAATGAGAGAGAACTGGAAAGGAGGGAGGCAAATGGCTTTTGTCTGGTGGTTGATTTCCTCAGTAAAGGCAGCAGTGAGGATGCCTGGCAAGAGATGGGAAGAAGTGGAAGGATGGGATTTGAGACAAAGGGGACAGGTTTGGGGACCCAAGAGGTGAATCATAGGGTGGTGAGGGAGTTGAGGAACCTGCTACAATGGCTTAGAATGAATTTGTAGTGTTCCAAGATTCATTGTTTATGCACCACACCCCATGCTCCATGCAACACATGCCCTCCTTAATACCCACCACCAGGTAATTAAAAGAAAAAAAAAAAGGGACACCTGGGTGGCTCAGTTGGTTAAGTGGCTGCCTTCAGCTCAGGTCATGATCCCAGAGTCCTGGGACCGAGTCCCATATCGGGTTCCTTGCTCAGCAGGGAACCTACTTCTCCCTCTGCCTCCGTCTGCCAGTGCTTGCTCTCTCCCTCTCTCTCTCTCTCTGACAAATAAATAAATTAAAAAAAAAAAGAGTAGACAAGTTCACAGCAAGGAGAAAAATGTCAATGTCTGAGCTAGTCTCCAAAGAGCTATTGTTTTCCAATATTTAAAAAAAAAAGAAGTTTTAATCCGTTCGAATTAGAACTGTGAATTTTAAAAAAAAAAAAAAATAGCCAAAAATTGGAAAAAAAAAAAAAGAATGAATTTGTAGAAAACTTGGTTTTTGGAAAATGGTGACGTTCCCTGGGAAATCTCTGCCTCCACATAGTGGGGAAAGGGTGGTCCCTTAAACTCCCCCTCACCGTGCTCTTGAAACAGAGCTTGGGTAACTGTTGGTAGAGATATTGTGAATGAGATCCCTAAATTGGAGGGACTAAACAACCTTTATGTTCCCTTCCAACCTTGAGATTTTATGATCCTGTCATCTCGTGTATTGAAAGAAACTTAACAAAATCAAATTACTTCCAGGCTATGCAAATTATAGTGGCCTGTCTTTCAGCTTCCCCAAGGGAATGGAATTAAAAACGCTGTGCCTTCAGAATGGCTTATGCGATTCTTGTACTCGCCTTCCAGGTCAGTTCTCCTAAGTGTCGGATAATTATGGTGGAGCAGATGCATCTCGAGCTGACTGATAAGTTAGCACAGCGTTCATCTTTCTTGGGCAGGCATGATGGAACAGTTGGAAATGGAATCTCATTTGAACACATCTTTTTGTTTGTGAGTGACTTTTTGAATTTTCTGCCCCTTCACTCAGCATTTCCCCTGCTGACTCTGGGTTATTAAAATCTTGTTCTCTTTAGAGGACTGTATTTAGTTCTTAGAGCTCAGAAGCAAATTTGCAAAAGAGGTAGCGGGTCACACAGGAGAGGGTCTAGTTCCAAGGGTCTGACAAGTCTCAGACCTATGATGGGACCCCTATCTGAGCACTGGTTACTCTCTATGTCCTGGGATAATACAGAAGAAACAAAGACTGGTCCAATGTCAAGATGCTTGCTTCATATTGGGTTGGAGCTTTATGTTCCCTGCCTAGATCAAGGCTTTTGAACAAAGCTCTTTATGTAAGTCACAAAATGACTGACCATTTTGCGGTTCTATTCTATTCCCTGACTTCCCCAACCACTTCCATCACCATAAAGACCCATTCAATGACCCGCAGCAGATACATTTTCAGGAGAACTGGGAAACATCAGTTTGTCAATAGGACCTCCTACCCTGATCCGGACTGTCTCCTAGTCTGTTTGTAGCATCTTGTGACATAAATCATCTGCCCAAAGAACTGAAGTATTTCCATAGTGAGTGAGCCTTTATGCCACTCTTCAGCATAAGAAATATTGCTTGCGCCCCCTCTCAAGTCCATTGTCAGTAGATTAGGGGAATATCAGCGATACATAAATCCTACATGTCAGGGGAGAGGTAGAGGGAAAATGTTCTAAGATCAAAGAGAGTACAGATTATCATCCTGTTTATAGATAATAAACTGACATTGAGAAACAGCTTCATAGCGCCTAATGATAAAGAACAAAAGGGCAGAAATGTTAATAAAAAACTCCAGTCACTCACTGCTTGTGTGGGGAGGCAGAAAAAGCCCGTCACTATTGGTCAAAGTTTTCCCACCAATGCAGCCTCAAGTATGTTGGTTAAATTCTCTTAATTTCATGTTCCATCTGAAAATATGGGGATTAAAATGAGACCATCCTTGGCTATTTCAAAAATAGGTATTAGGTGGTTTTAATTAAAAATCCATAATCCATATGATTCTTTAACTGGAATAGGAGGAGAACAATGGCAGCACAATGGAAAGACAAAAGGATATTGCTCGAATCCTAGGCGGAGCAGAGGCACTACAAAGCTAGCAGCATTGAGCCCTGGAAGGCTTTAGAATCTGTGTGATTCCCCACTGGCCCTACACACCGCAGTTCAAAGAAATAGTTGCTTGTGTTTGCCAGACAGGGACAGTGGTCTGTGGGTGGTACGTAGTGTTGATGGGCGTCTCTGTAAGATCCAGGGAGAAAATGGACTGTAGGAAAATGATGGATAAACATCACTTCTTCTGCCACAAGCGTCTGGATAAAATACAACAAAAATTATTGTAAATGAGTATCCCCGTGTGCCAGCAAGAAAGGAAAATCACCAGCCTTCCGAAGCGAAGAGGGGACGAGGACCTATGGCGGGTTGGAGGAACGCCCAGTGCCAGCCCAGGGAACAGAGTCGGGCGCCCTTGTGGGAGCCGCCAAGGTCAAGGCAGGCGCGGTGGGCACCATGCTGCCGGTTTCAGTCACCGAGGGCCTGGCTCTCATGGCCACCTGGGGGCAGGAAATGAGACTTTGGGCCACATGAGGGAAGGAGTTAGAATGAGAACCCCCCCCCCCCCCCCCCCCCCCGCTCCCGCCCCCGCTTGCAGCTGGCATTCTCCAAGGGTTACACCCTCAGGGAAAGTAGAGATCAGGAAAGAACCTATCCGCTGGCTCACCCAGAGAACAAGAAATCATGTCTGTCTCTGCGTGGCTCGGAGGGAAAAATCCTCCCCTGGGAAATAAAAACTCACAGCCTGTGTCTCCCATAGATTTAAGTTTGAGTTTATACTACCCAGAAGTCTAAAGGAGTCCCATGCCAGAAAGCTTAATAAAAAATGGGTCCCAGGCTGCTGATATTTTTGATTTGCCTGGAAAAGTAAATACAGCAATACTCTGGATGGGCTAGTCCATAATCTAGGCTTTGCAGAACACACAAGACACAGGGAAGATGAGGAAAATACCCTCCGTACTCAAGGGTCCAAAGACATAATAAAGAGAATGAGCAGAGTTCCAGGAAGCCAGGGTGATGGTAAGTCAGACAGAGAATGCAAGTGTGTCTAAAATTAATAAGGAACTGCACACAGTCAGAAGGACATACTGACAGGGTTGTTTGTGGCAGTTTATTTGTAATACTGAAACTCTGGTAACAATCCAGATCCTTCTTCAGAGGACCGGTTAAGTAGACTGTCGTGTGTCTACCCAAAGGACTGCTAAGCAGCTGCAAAGAACATGAAGAAGCTGTCTAGGTGCTGCTCTGAAAAGATAGCCAGGCTCTAGTGTTAACTCAATAAAGATAGACCCGATAAATCCAATAAGATTTAATAACCATTGTCCTCACTCTCGGACCACAATATCATAAAACTAAAAATCAATATATATTATCAGTACACCAATGTTTTTTGGGTATTTAAGAACTGACTTGAAAATAATCCATGGATCAGGGGCGCCTGGGTGGCTCAGTGGGTTGAAGCCTCTGCCTTCGGCTCAGGTCATGATCTCAGGGTCCTGGGATCGAGCCCCGAATCAGGCTCTCTGCTCAGCAGGAGGTCTGCTTCCTCCTCTCTCTGCCTGCCTCTCTGCCTACTTGTGATCTGTCTATCAAATAAATAAATAAAATCTTAAAAAAAAGAAAGTAAAAAGACAAACCACAGGATGAGAGAAACTTTTTGCAAATCTCATATTGGATAAGGGACTTATACACAGGACGTATAAAAACTATTACAACTCAATAATAAAAGAAAAAGAACCCAATTTTAAAAAATGGACAAAGGGCTTGAATAGACCTTTCTCCAAAGAAGTTGCGCACGTGGCCTGTGAGCACGTGAAATGGTGTATGGCGATGGGTTCACATCCCTGACCTTCAGGGAAATACAAATCGGAACCACCATGAGACACCAGCGCACACCCACTAGCCTGGCTATACCACCAAACAGGTAGTAGCAATGTTGTTGACAACGTGCAGAATTCGAAGCCCTCACACACCACTGGCGGGAACGTAAAATTGTACCATCACTTTAAAAAAACAGTGCAGCTGTCCCTCAAACAGCTTACCACAGAGTTACTGTGTATGATCAGTGTCACGCATGGACATGCACGCCAAACGCATGAACACATACGGCCACGTGAAAACTTGTCCGTGAATGTTCACAGCAGCGTTATCTATAGTAGCCAAAATGTGGAAACCACCTCCGTGTCCCTCAACTGATGAATGGGTAAACACACGGTGTTCCGTCCACACAGTGGAATATTATGGGGTAATGAAAAGCAATGGGGCACAGTCCCTGCCATGACAGGGCTAAACCTCACAGTCTTTATGCTGCATGAGAGGAGCCCATTGCCAAAACCCTTGTGTTGTCTAATTCCATTTACATAAGATGTGCAGATGAGCTCAATGCATAGAGACAGAAGGGAGATGTGCGGTTGCCTGGGGTTGAGGGTGGGGGAGAAAGAAGACATGAGAGGAGAACGGGTATAGGTTTACCTTTGGGTGTGGTAAAATGTTCCATAGTGGACTGTAAAACTATTGAATTATAGACTTCAAACGGGTGAATTGGAGGGGGGGCTCTGTGTGGCTCAGTTGGTTAAGTACCTGCCTTTGGCTCAGGTCGTGATCTGGGGGTCCTGGGATCGAGTCCCGCATCGGGCTCCTTGCTCCGCAGGGAGCCTGCTTCCCCTCTCCCTCTACCCCTCCCCTTGCTCGTGCTCTCTCTCTCAAAAATAAATAAATAATCTTTTAAAAATGGGTGGATTAACATGATATGTGAATTACATCCTAATAAAACTTAGTTAAAAAAAAAAGTAGCCTTAAAATGAAGGAGATGAGCCTCTAACTCAAGAAATCAGCAAAAATACAAGAGTAAACTTAAAGAAAATAGAAGGGGAAAATGATAGGAGCATCAATTAATGAAATAGAGCGATCTTTGCAAAAATCAATGAAGTAGACCAACAACCCCCAAGACTGCTAGAGAACATGAAAAGGCTCAAATGACCACATCAGAGACAAGGAAAGTGTCATCGCCGTGACTGCTGCAGACCCCGCGAGGCTGACAGGAGGGTGTTAGGAAGAAATCCATGCCAATACATGAGACAATTTATTTTTTATTATTTTTTTTAAAGATTTTATTTATGTATTTGACAGACGGAGATCACAAGTAGGCAGAGAGGCAGGCAGAGAGAGGAGGAAGCAGGCTTCCTGCCAAGCAGAGAGCCCAATGTGGGGCTCGATCCCAGGACCCTGAGATCATGACCTGAGCCGAAGGCAGAGGCTTTAACCCACTGAGCCACCCAGGCGCCCCTACATGAGACAATTTAAAAGAAACAGACAAATTCATCCCAGAACTGTATGTGTTATTTGAGAGATAATGGGCGGTTCAGCTCTTCAAGATAGAGCAGATGAACTTACAGAGAGGAGGATGCTGAGGAGATGGAGACAGAATAAGCCAGCTGAGGGACGAGGCAGGGAGGCCGTGGTCCAACGGCGGCCCGGGCAGAGCACATGGAGCGTGGTAGTTGGCCCTGAGGCCCACCAGTGGGGCAGCGGACCCCGAGGGAGCCCCACACGGGACAGCACAGGTCTCCGGCGGCCACATTCCCCGGGTCTCAGTGTGGCTTCAGGAGGGCCTTCCCACCTCTCATTCGGTGAGGACCCCTCCTCCTCCTCTGCCCTGGGTTGTTGTCTGCTCTGCTACCATCTGCTGTGCACTCCCATGGGTTCCTCCTCTTATCTGGGTTTACTATCTCCTTCCTTCCCTGTCCAGTGAGAGAGTCCACCTAGACGATGCCTGTGGCTATGACCAATGCCAGAGCTCTCCCAGTCTGAGCTGTCCTATTTTCTAGTAGCTGCAAGACTTGTGAGTTAGCAGTTGTTTGGCTATTTTGCTGGTTCCACAAATCCAAGTTACAGAGCGAGACGGGAGTGGCGGTTCTCACACTGTGTTCCAAAGAACCCCAGGATACCGAGGAAGCTTCCCAGAAGTCTGGGAGGGGTTAAGTGAAGCCCAGCTGCAGGGCTTAGGCCTCCTGCCGGAGTGTCCTTATGAAGATTGTCGGAGCTGTTTTATATTCTTGTGAAAGTTCATTTACAAAAAAGATTCCACTCTAAGCAATTTTTGAAAATCCCTCACCATCTAAGCTACTGTCAGAAATTAGGCCTCAGGGCCCTGACGGTTGAGGTCTGGGGTTCCCTGCTGAGACTCAGGTCCCAGAGGACATCTGTCATGGGCTCGTTTATGCACTGTGGGTGGCGGAGCCCAGGAGTGGTCTGTGTTCGGTTTGCATTTGCTACGAGGCCTTCATAGCACTTGTTGGATCCTGAAGATTGTTACTGATCCCCTCAAAATCATCCGAAGGGCCTCAGAAGAATGTGAGCCATCCTTGACGTGGCCTCTGGCAGAGGTTTCTGGGTTTGCTGGGCACTGCGTCATCGGCGTGTACTATGTGCTTGATCTGGTACGAGATCTACGGAGAGAAGGACATAGGCGTTGGAGGTGGGGTGGGGGAGGCGCTTGGACACAAAGGAAGAACAGGCCAGCTCCCGAAGTCCAGGTGATGGGAACAGATGGCTGAATGATTTGAGAAGAATCAGCGGCATTTTGGGGTCAGAATTATGGAGAAAAAGTGTCGCATAGCCAGGGCCCTGGAAGAGCTGTCAGATAGAAGGGTTTGGATTCCCAGGTGGCTGCCAGAGGCAGCCCTGAGCCGTGAGGGAGTGGAGAGGAGAGGAGGACACGTCTTGGCCCCTAATGTTGGGGCCTAATGTTGGCGCCTAATGTTGCAAAGCCAGATTCAACCACAGGCGCTGCCCCGAGGACTGACCGAGTTCCCTCACGAGGCATGAGCCCCCCGAACCCCCGCTGCAGCCATTCATATTCTGGATGATTCTTGGCGATACAGAGGAGAGAATGGATGACGGAAGGTGGGGAGGGCAGAGAGCTGTGTGCTGCCTGCGGCCCCTCTAGTCTCTGATTAGGAGCGAGTTTCAGGTGAGAACTCAGGTGCAGGGAAGGTGTGGGGAGAGAAGCCGGCTGGGTCTGGCCTAGTCAGAAGGCACTTCCTCGGGCCTCCGAAACCTCAGAAACACCGAGGGTGACAGCTGTGCTCAGGCAGCCTCTCCAGGAGCCCTTTACGGTGTGGCGAGGACATGACAGCACATAAGACTGCAGTGAGATCACAGTGCCCCTGGGCGTGAGATACCATCAGGAGATGAGTCTGGGCCCCAAGGCCCAGGGTAACCAGTAATTGGGGTCATTACCCAGGCCTGGTTTCCTGGGCTCTGTACCTTCTAGGCAGCGGTCTGAGTGAAAAGCACTTTTATGAAATGCCCCATTCATTTCCTGCTAGAGATCCTATCTTCATCCCGAGTTTTCGCCTCCTGGAGAATTAGCTGTTTCTTTTGAAACCTCCCCTTGCTCTAAAGATGCTAAAGGAACCTTGGAGGGAGGAACAATTTCCATATAGCAAAGCAAGCCTTGTGTTATCCATGTATTTTTTCAAGTACGCCTCTTTGCTGGTTTAAATATCTGATGTCAGATACTGGGCCAATTCAACACTGAGTCATTTCCTATCACATATTTTGGTTGATCTGAGAGAGGAAACTTAAAAGCTGTGAAAATGATCTGAACCCCCATCAGAGCTGCATCGCCAGTGGTAGAAAGCAGCCAGATTCAATATCGCGGACACAAAGCTGTCTGAGATGCTTTCGTCTGTTGCGGCTGGGTGCTCCCAGGCTAGATGCTCCAGCCAAGAGCACCCTCTGAGAAGTCCGGGGAGGACAGAGAGAGAACTTCTGGTAAGGCAGCCTTGTGTGTAACCACCCGTGCCCCCAGCCTACAAAAATGGTTAATGGTATCCAATGCTGCTTTCAACCATCTATCCTCTAAAGATGGGAGGATCTGTGAAATCACCAGCCCTGGAATAGGGTCATTGGCATGGTCCCTGGCCAGGACCCAAGGACATTCTTCCCTGTCAATCACAGCATTTCACTGGCTGGAATGCCGAGTGTCCTGGGAAGAGCACCAAGGCTTAAAAAGTAGGAGCTTTGATCCATAATCCCACGTGAGCCCCGAATTTTCGTGTAATGGGTGATGGCTGGCACGACCATGTGTTCACCAGCCTCAGACTGGGCTGAACCCCTGCTGGGGGACAAAGAACCATCCCCCTGCTCTGCCTGCTTTTCTGAGGCCCTTAGAGTGGGGTGGAGCCTGGGTTTCAGGGCCAGTACATCCGCCCCTGGGCCCGCTTGGGATGCTGGCCATCAAAGTGGCCTGCGCATGGACAGCAGATGACGTCTCTGAAGTCACAGCACAAGTGCTGGGCAGACAGCAGCCTTGATCCAGAACAGTCTCTCACAGAAGCGAGGCCAACTTGACCTCTTGGTGGTCCTCTCTCACTCCCTACCTTGTAGTCAAGGGGAGGATCCAGAGCTCCCAGGTTGCAGGCCGCTGGAGGGTAGAGGCAGGTGTCCCTGAGCTCAGGAGCAGGCCCTGGGTGGCCTCCATCCTTGGCACATAACAGGGGCTCAGGGAGTGTTTGCTAAATGAAGGCCTGGGGTTCCAGAAGGTGAGAACTAGCTCCTTATTCTCCATCTCTCTGGGCCATTGCAGTACCGGACACACAGTGGAGGCTCTGTGTGGCTGACTCTGTGCTGGCCAGGTTTGCCACTTCCCTCATCTCAGGGGGTCAAGGCAGGCTCCGGTTCCTCTTCTGGCACAGCACTGCTGATCGCCCCCAGGTTCCCCGGCACACCAAGAGGAGCTGTCTCTTTCAGCACGTGGAGCGGGTGAGTCGCTTTCCAAAGACTGGGGGGAGTTGGATGGCTCTCTGGTCACACCCCGTGCCAACACTTCTCTCCAAGGCTCACAGCCCAGATGGCTAGCCCTCAGCCCCCTGACGTTTCTCTCCCTTGGAGCAGAAATAGAGCCAGAGCAAGCCAGCCAGCCAGTGTCACAGGGAGGGAAGCTGGGGCCACAAGCCAGGACAAGGACACTGCTCCCCTGTGCCATGTAGGGCCAAGAGAGGCCTCCCTCTGGAAGGTCTGGGAGAGGCAAGCTCCAGGCAGCACAGCCCCTACCCGGGAAGGAGTGGGAAAAGCAAGGGGACCCCAATGGGGAGTCCCTTGTCACACTGGTGTTGGGCCCCTCGCTGTGTTTGGTCTTTGGCTGGGGGCAGCCCATGGGAAGGGAGGCCTCCACTTTCCTATCTCCTGCCGCAGGTCTCCTGAGAACCGGGGGCCCTCTCCTTCTCAGCTTGAGCCTGCATTCTGCTTACAAAGGTCTCCCCCATCCCTGGTGCTCTCCTCTTTATTCTTCACAGACATTTGCCCACTAAATCTTGCACATCTAAATGCATCTTGGTGTCTGCTTCTTGCATGTTCTTGTGCCTGCAGCTTCTCTGCATCATTGTCAGTGAGAGCTGCCCGTGTCATGGGGCAGGAAGGTGCTGTTTTGGCTACAGCTCATGTCCTCTTCCACCTGGTAAGAGACCCGACAGCTGCCAGAACCTTCAGGGGTCACGGAGTGCCGCATCTCACCTGGGGTAAGGGCCGGGGACAGGCGGTCATCTGGACCCTGCTTGAACCCCTCCAGGGACAGGTCCCTCCACTGGAAGTCAATACAAATTGCTAGAAAATTCTTCCTGATGTTGGTCAGTCCATAAGACGCCTAACTCCCTCCTCCAGTGGTGTGATTAACAAAGATCATTCATTCATTCCTTCTTTCTTAAAAGGAGCATTGCCCATGAGACCTCCCCTCACATGTGAGGTGACTGACCCGGCCCCAGGCCAGGGCTTTTGCTCTGTGCACAGGTGGCTTGACAGAGGAGAGCCTAGATTTGAGGTTGGCAGGAGGTAATGGGAGAGGAGGAAGAGTATCTCCATCAATGTTTCTGCAGCAAGCTGAGTGCTTCAACTTTCTCTTTGGAAATGAAACAGCCCCCCTTTCACTAAAGAGAGAAAAGAACCTGTTGGCTCCTGCTCTGTGGGCCAGGAGTCAAGCCTGAGCTCTAATACCCGGTTGTGTGATCTTGAGATAACACTCCAATCCTCTTGTTTAAAATAGGATGCTATTACTTACCTCACAGACCTCATTGAGGATTAGATCGCTTGATGTTTGGTGAAATGCGCTTTGTGGAAGACAAGCATGAGCTAAAGCCCCAGTGAGCTTAGGAAGTTCACAGTAAGAGCTGTTGGTTTTGGTTGGGAGTTTGGGGGTGCATGTGAATAATGGGTTCATGGTAACCCCTAAAAAGATATGTTCATGTCCTAATCCCGAGAGCCTGTGCACATGACCTTATTTGGAAAAAGGGTCTTTACAGCTGTCATTAATTTAGAGACCTTGAAATGAGATCATCCCAGATTATCTGGGCGGGCTATGCATCAGGAACCAGAGTCTTGTCAGAGACAACAGCGGTCCCAGCCCAGACCTCAGCCAGGTGACAGAAGGAGCTGCCAAGGGTCTGTGGCCTGACTAAACCTCAGAGCTTAAGCGAAGATGAGCAGATCCTAACAACCCTATTCTTCCCGCCAGAGCCAAGGCACAAAAGCCCTGTTTGCTTTCCACATTCATGTCTTTGTAACTGGAAAAACCACATTTTGAAAGCAAAAAGAGTCATAAAATGAATGAAACATCATGTAACATCTTGTATGTGCGAAGAAAAAAGGATAAGCCACATGGATGTTGACAGAAGCCTGGGTTTGGAGAAAGGTCCCATTCATCCCCGAAAGATTGAGAAAGACTGCCTGCCAGCCTTCCCCCTTCCTTCCTTCAAAACAGATTTGTTAAGCTTCGAGTTTGTGCCAGGCATTGTATTAAGCATTGTATTAAGCTGTGACCTAGCAAGTGGACTTCTTCCTCCCCCGGCCTGCAGCCTGGGAGGGGAGACAGGCATATGACAAAAACTTAGACGCGTCATTTTAAATGACGGCAACGCTAACTGTTTTGGATCACCTTGGCTCCTATGTCCAAATGCGGTGACCAGGTACATGTGGGTCTATTTCTGGGTTCTCTACCATCTGTCAGCTACAGATCCGAAAGTCCTCCTTTGACCAATTCTGCAGAGTCCATTAACCACAGGAGGTCTTGAAGGCAGGGGCTGCATTTCCTCCAAGTTTGCTCCTTTCCAGAAATTACTTTGGCTCTTCTGGTCCCTCTGTTTGCCTAGCCCCATTTTAGACTCAGCTTTGCAGAATCAATGAACCGTCTATCAAGAAGTCTGCGGAGCTAAAGATTTTCCATAAACCAGGTGTTAGCAATCCAGCCCTATGTGAGGCCACAGGCGAATGATGGAGGAGGTAAAAACTCATTGCCTTTTTTTTTCCTTAGGTTTTTGGTTTGTGGGGTTTTTGTTTGTTTAGCAATCCAGCCCTATGTGAGGCCACAGGCGAATGATGGAGGAGGTAAAAACTCATTGCCTTTTTTTTTCCCTTAGGTTTTTGGTTTGTGGGGTTTTTGTTTGTTTTTACAAGACACTCTGAAATTCTGTGATCCTGTCATGGATGTTTGAGGTGGCTGATCTTTGAATGCAGGTTAGAACTATTTAGAGCTGCCAAAACCATCCTTTGTGTATTGGTGCTTCTTTTCATTGGTCCTTAGTGACCAGGTTGTAAGGGCTGCTGGAGACATGACACTGGCCTCCACAGCAGAATCTGGAGGAGAGTGGGAGAGGAAGAAGCCACACAGATGCCTGTGGCCTCCGTCCGTGTGGTACAAACCTGCAGGCGCAGAGGGACAAATCCGTAGGCCCCATGCCCCTGCTCTGGGGGCCAATAGCCCAGACCGGAGCACTTCTGTTCCATCCTGAGATCTAGGGGACTGCAGGCCAGATGTGTGTGGTCTTTCAGGCCAGTTGGAAATCCAATAAATTGTAGATAGAAGAATGGGTAAATGGACAATCCTTATAGTAGACACTGACACGGGGCTTACTGCGTGCCCTGCATGGGTCTAGGTCCCAAAGCATGGAATCAATGCATCCCCCTAACACCTCCAGAGTGGAGATGCTGTTTTTTTTTTTTTTTAAGATTTTATTTATTTATATGACAGAGATCACAAGTAGGCAGAGAAGCAGGCAGAGAGGTGGGGGGGAAGCAGGCTCCCTGCCGAGCAGAGAGCCCGATGTGGGGCTTGATCCCAGGACCCTGGTACCATGACCTGAGCCCAAGGCAGAGGCTTTAACCCACTGAGCCACCCAGGCACCCAAGATGCTGTTTACTATGAGCCCATGATCCAGCCGAGGTTCGGAAAGGTAACGAACTCACTGAAGGTCAAGCAAGGGGTCTGGGATTTAACTTGGGTCTGTCTGAATCCAGAACCTTGCCCCTTAACCACGGCCCTCATGCTGCTAATGGACCTACTCCAGGACCTGCAGAGTGTTGTAGACATCTAAAAGTTAACGTATTCAACCAGTTTTTCCTCCCACTGTCCTCATCTGTCCTTATCTGGAAACAAGCTGCATGGAAGTAGACCGTCTGCCCAGAGTCAGCAGCAGGGGAAGCTGCCGAAGAGGACGTCCCCATGGGCAGTACATTGTCAGCGCACCCAGAGGGCCTGGGCAGAGCCTCCTTGGGGACAGGAGAGAGAAGGACACGGACCCTTTACCCCGGAAGGACCCCATGAACTTCAAGAATGCAGTCTCATTCTAGAACCAACCTCCCAGGGGTCAGAAGCCCTGGTACAGAGTCTGATGAACAAGACGTGGCTCCTTTTGTGGCTCAGGAGGTCAACGGGCAGTGTTATTTGCCTCCCAGAGCTTGTCAGAGCCTCACTCCACATGGGCCCAGGGGCTACCAAATGACAGAGGCTAAGAGGGCCCTCAATCTGGGAATGCACAGGTCTGGGGAGCAGAGGGGGCTGGGTGTGGTGATGGGGGGTGGCAGAGTGACTGGGGTGGCAGGGTGGGAGATGCTTAGGGTTGGAAGCCACTCCAGAGGTCTCTAAGTCTGGCCCTCCCACCTGAGGCTGAGCTTGGGTAATTTGAGAGGGTCTGGAAGGACCATTACCCTAATTACCTCCTGCACTGACCTGTCTCACAGGCTGAGCTCCCGCTCTCAAGGCTTCCTGACTTCACGTTCAGCGTTGCCCTCTAACAACTTGTTTGAAAATGCAGACTTACCTGGGTCAGTGGAATCACTAAGACCTGAGTGTGATGGGGTTTGGACCCAGTGTAGAACAGGGGGTGGGCACCAGTCTGGGAGAAAATGGAAGGAAGAGCTGTTGGAAATGGGAAATCAGGAAGAGGGGATTTGGGCAACTTGCTGGTTTCGCCCAGAGCTGAGCCTCAGAGAGGCAGCCTCACTGGGGACGCGGGCTTTCCAGGGGCCCACATCTCCAAAGTTATCGGCGGCGGGGGAGAGCCTTGCTGCTATAACAGATGACCCCACAGCTTCCAGTGGCTTTAACACAAGACACATGGGCTTCTTTTTTTCCTTCCTTTTCTTATAACTGATTATTTAAAAATATGCTTTAATGTCATGGGCCCTTCTCTACATATCTAGGGACTCTTTACATGTTATCTTTTGCCTTGGCATCAAAATTCTAGGAACAATTCTCCATACTCAATTCACAACCCCTTGCAACTCCCCTCCAACTCGGTCTTTTTTATTTTTTAATTTTTTTGAGTGTGGTACAATAAGGTATTTTTTCCCCCAGAGGCAGAGTTCAGTGATTCATCAGTCTTATATAATACACAGTGCGCATTACATCCCGTCCCTCCTTAATGTCGCTCGACCCATTTACTTATTACTTATAGCTCAATCGAACGCTGGGTGGGAACTCGGCTCTACATATCACTCGGGGTCCCAGTGTCCCTCCTTCATGGGGCTCCTGTCCTGTCCTCACGCTGCTTGGAGCATTCTCCACCCACCGGTGGATTTGACATGAGCGGGGACACTGCCCATGGGACTTGTGAATGTACCAGGCTAGGAAGCAGGGATCGTCACTTCCACCAGCATTCCACCCGCCGAACTCAGTCACCAGGCCACACCTTTTGACAGGGGTGGCTGGGAAAGGTCCTCTAGCTGTCTGACGAAGAGGCAGACACAGCAGTTTCTGTCCCCCTGGAAGCCCTCTCCTTCCTTTTAAAAATGGACCAGTGCACAGTTTGGGCTACCAGGAAGGCTGCCTGGAGGAGGCAGCATCTGCTCTGGGCCTATGGTAGGCTTCTCCCTGAGAAGAGGTGGGTATAGTGTGCAGAGGTATAGAGGTGCTCCGTCCACATAGCCCCAACCTCTACTCTCCACCATGCACCTCCCCGGGGCATAGGGGAGAGCCAATCCCACCGGCCGGCGCCAGGTGGAACAGTGTAATTTGGGATGACTGGCGAGGGTAGTTGACCCCAAAGATCTTGGGCTGCCCAACCCGTCCAAATAACCACAAATCTGATTTCTTCTCACAAGGACAAAAGGTGGTCATTTTTTGAGCTGGGAAGGTGCTTCTATAGCTGATAATTACATATTCATTGAGGGAAGGTAATAAAAATCATTCCTCTCTTCATTTACTTAGATGTAATTTTTCTGCCATCATTACGAAATTCCTGGTAGTTTCCAGTAGCTTTATTAAGAATAAATGGGCCACTGTTTCTCAGCTGCCACATCCAAATGTGCAAAAAATTGCCTCGTTAGGCAGGGACAGTGGGGAGGAGAGGGACCCTTTTCTTGAAGACTCTGGCAATGCCCAAGGCACATTTGTCAGGCTCTTTGGAATGAAGCATTTGCAGCCGCCTTCGGTGTTGGGCTCCTGCTCAGCCACTTCCTCCCACCTCTGGTCACCAAGTTCTTGGAGAAGGTGTCCCTGGTGCTGGTCTGAAGGCACACCTGCTTGCGGCCTGAAGCACTAAGAAAGGACCCCCAGAAAGGGACAAGCTGAGCCCTTTTGGGTCTTCCCCCTCCCCCACTCTCCCTTCACCTCCATGGCTGGGGATGGAGATCAATATTCCTTTTTCCAGAGCATCATTTAAAATGGCAGGGACTGTTTCAAAAGAGCAACTCTGTGACCACTTGGCACCCCCTGTGTCCAATTATTCTCAAGGAACCCACCACGCATTGCTGAGGAGCTTGGCGACAGGGACACTGTGGACGTCTGCTCAAGCTGTTCCAGGGAGGGGCCGCTCACACAGACGACAGCGTGAGCCAACTGCGTGGCTCAAGGTGGGTGGCCCCCTGCAGAATCCAGGACACAGTCCCAGGGAGGCCGCCAAGAAGCCCCTGGCTGGTGTTGACTGGCTCTCTCTGTTGTCAGCTGCCAACACGCGGCCAGTGGCATTCTGGTGTCAGGACACAGGAGCCATCCACGCGTGCTCCTCAGAGAAGCTGCCCTGCAGTCAGAAGAGGTGAGTGGCAGGAATGGTCTTCTCCTCTGGGAAGTGAGGGTTCCTGGGATAAGTGGGAAAACCCTTCTGATGAATACGCATCTGGGGGCCCCAGGGTGAGAAGTGTTTTGGGGTGGGCCTTGAGAGCCGATGGGATGTGGGGGAATAGCGGCCTTTGGTGCCAGAGCCCAGGCCCAGAGCCTGCACATGGAGCTTGAAGCCAGACTCCCAGGTTGGACAGACTGCAGCAAGCCAGTGAGGAGAGTTTCCTCTTTTGCTTATAATCATTTCACATACATTGGGTCCTTTCCTTGAGCCAAGAACTGTGTCTGTGCACTGTATTATCTCATGAAATCCTCATGGGGCCCCTTGCAGAAGGTACTTCTATGACCTCCATTGTGGAGATGAGGAAACTGACCCCTGGGATCTTGGCCCAGATCCCCAGCCTGAGTGTGGTGGGATGGCAATTTGAACCCAGTCCCTCCGGTCCCAGAACCCCATCTCAGCCATGATGAGCCTCTGCATTCAGGGTTGACTGAACAACGGGAGAGCAGGGTTGAAGGAGGCAGGTGTGAGATGTCCAGGTGCATCTCTCCAGAACACCCTGATACAGCCATCTTTGGGCTCCTTGATATCTTTCCCTCCCTGCCTCCTTCCCTTTCCACACTCCGCTCATGCTTTTTCATGCCATGCCCCTCCCTTTCAACCAGGCTAATCCTTAACCCCCACCTCAGAGCAGGGGCACTCTTTCCCAGAACCCCACTGTTTTCTGTCCAACAAGAACGAATCTTGCCTTTCTGCTTGGGTGCCAAGTTCACTGTGCAGGCTCATTGCCCTCATGTACTCATTCAACTCTTGTTGAGCCCGTGTGCTGCATCGGGGACTGCTGTGAGCCCTGGGATTCAAAAATGAATCAGCGGTGGTCCCTACCCTTAAAGAGCTCGATGTCTAGTTGGGGAGACAGACCAATGGGTAGAACAGGGTAGACCAGGTGTTCCTAAAACAGGGCTTTTGAAATCAATGTGCTGATGAGCAACTTGAGGACTTACTGATGATCCAGTTAAAGTGCCTGGGGGGGGGGTGACCCGACATTCTGCCTTTCCAACAAGCTCCCAGGTACTGCTGCTGCCTTGCTGAGGACCACCCTTTCTGTAGAAAGACCCCAAAGACTTCGTATGCCTTGATAGGAATGTCAGCCCGGTGCTGAGGGAGGGGACTCAAAGAGGGATGGGAGCCTGGGTAGGAGCTGAGGCCTGAGCTAAATCCTAGCCAAGGCTAATGGGGCAAGAGCTCTGTCACCTCTCAGAAATGACATGCATTCAAGACAGCATCAAGGGACCAGGATGGTTCTAATCTAACTTGGGATAGATATTCTGTCCACCCTGCCTTGACTTGTTCTGAACTAGTCGCTGGGGCTTCTGGGAAGTATGGAGATTGAGCTAGGAGGTGAGCTAAGGTCCCCTCCATTTTTTAGTAATCTAAGATTTCCACCACAAACAGCAGAAGAATTCCCTTCTGTGGAGCAGTCCCTGACCTTGGTAGGCAGAAGAACCTTAGAAATGATACATTCAGCTCCTTCATTTTACAAAGAAGAAAACAGGTCCCAAGACAAGTGAGTAGTTTTCCAAGATCACATGGTGGGTTGGGCCCAGACCCCAAACCCCAGACTCCGGAGTTCACAACTGCCTGGCCTGGGCTCCTTCCCTTAGGTCCCTGCCTCCTCACACAGTTCCAGGAGGGGCCTCCAACTTCCTCCACAATTCCAGGGGGCTCCATCCCCACTTCCCACAGTTTCTGGGGGCTCCATCCCCCTCCCACAGTTCTGGCAGGTTCCATCCCCTCCCACAGTTCCTGGGGGCTCCCTTCCCCCCCACCCCCCTCCCACGGTTCTGGGGGTCTCTATCCCCCTTCCACAGTTCCAGGGGGCTCTCCATTTCCCCCTCTTTTCTATAAACGCCTCCCCCATGGAGTTGTGTCTCAGGGGCGCTGCCCGCCATGGTCCTGAGCTGCCATTCAGAATGAAACAAGTAACTAAATACCGGGTCTGGGAGAAGCTAACAGAGCCCTTCTGTGAGGAGCTGGTGACAGTCAAAATAAAGTATTCCCAGCCTGCCGGCTTGGGTACTCACGAGAGAAATTACAGAGCCTTAGTAATGATCATCACAGAGACTGGCGTAAACACAAATGTCTCTCTCTTTGTTAATCTCAAGCAATCCATGTGAGCCGCCCAGCTTCCCTGGTGCTTCAAGAACAAGAGCAAACGGAAGCCGTCCGCCCTCCCACTGCCTTCGCTGAAGGTGCGCCACCAGCTGCGGGAACCCGTCAGGGGTCCGGACACCGACACGCGTCTGCCCCACAGGAACCGGCGCCAGGTTTCGCGCAAACTCTCACGCACGTGTGTCACATGGACACAATTGCAGGCACCTGCCCAAATATCTAAGTGCTGGGGAATGTTGGGGAACCCTGCAGAAGGTCCTGGGCACAGCGGGTTCTCAACAGTCGCCCTTTGGGAACCCTGAAGTTAAACCAGCACCCCCTGCAAGCTGAACCGTATCCTTTTACGAAATGAGCCCCACCTCGCCCCCAGAGGATCCACTGGGCTCACCTCATCCACTGTTTTAATTACCACGGGGCGCAGCTGGTGGATAGAACGCTGAAGCTTGTGTTGCATGAATGCAGAATTTCAAAAACATCAACCAGCTTTGATGGCCATTGTGATCAGAATGATTGGGCTAAATAAGCAGACATGGCAGTAACATAAATGAGCACCAAGCGTGCCAGAAGCAATCACCCCCGCACTCCCACCTTTGGCTACCGTGCAGACCAGCCCTGCTGTGACAGAGGGGGGACAAATCCCTGTCTTCCCCAGCTCCCCTAGCTGTAGGCCCGCTGCCTGCTGGCTTCCTCCCCACCCATCAGGACAGGGCGCCCCTGAGGTCTTTCCTCTCCTGCTAGAGCCCCACTATGCCCCTCTCTCTTGTAGGTGAATTCTGCAGATACCTCCTGAACTTCTACTGGGGGTGTGAGGAGGGCCGAGACACCAGATAGCTGAGACTTGTGAGCTGAGGAATTCACCCTCAAGAAGTCCCTAGTCAAGCTGGAGAGAGGCCTAAACCCCCAGAAACTCAAATTCTTCTTATGGACTGAGGGCCGGCAGGACTTGGTAACAAGGGCTGTGTGAGTGAACATGGCATTGACCAAGTGCTAGGGGAGAGGTGGAGGTTATGTCTGCTAGAAAAGTAGGGAAGGTTTGGCTTTGGTGACCCTTGAGCTGAATCTTGGGGGATGGAAGAAATGTCAGAAGAGAAACTTACTTGGGAGGAGAGAGGCAAAGAGCACACACAGATGGTTGGAAAGGGTCAGCACAAAGAAAGTTTAATGACTGACGGGAGTGTTAGGGGCCTGACTTGGGGATGGGGAGGGCAAGGAGTCTCTGTTGAGGCTGCAGGAGGTGCGACGGTTCTCATAAAGCCTTGAACAACATGGGGAGGAGTTTGAGCCTTATTCTGTGGGGCCATTGGGAGCCAAGAAAGGCTGTTTTCATCCAAACCAACCCTAGCTAGTCTTTGCCTGCCATGGTCCCAGGATAGCAAGCAGAGATATGGGGTGGGGGTGGGGGAACAGGTGGAGTAGGGGTACGCCCAGAGGACGACCATGTCCCATTAAGTTTATTCTAGATTTGCACTGTGGGCAGAGGACCTTTGACTCACGTGGCCCCTGGGTTACATGCATTTATTTTTCTCCGCCTCTACTGGAATTTACATTAAAATGATTGAGAGATACTGCCTGAAATCACTGTTATTTGTCAAACTCAAGAACAGGCCTGAGAAACCTCGGGAGTCAATGGGCCCTCAGCAGAGAGATCCTGTTCTAACGACTCTGCTAACGTTCTCTTGGCTTATAAAGGCCGCAGGAGAACTTCGGGTGAGGACTGCAGTTTTTTGATCTGGGTCAAATTGTGCTATGCACAATTCACTGACCAACACTGGGGGACCGTGTAAGAAAGTTAATGTATTTTCTGAAAAGATGTTATTGAACATGACAGAGTAGAAATTCTTTCTGAAGACCTAAGAGAGAAATTTCTCTCAGATCTTAGAACCAAGAAGAGTTGATGTCCTATTCAACTGGTTTACCCTCACTATGACTGTGCTTTCAGTCTTGTAACTAATTGTATTTCCCTCCTTGAATTGGCTGCTAGGAAGCTCAGTGGCAAATTTCAGCCCACTCCTAAAAAAAAAAAAAGTATGTCCAATTCTACTCTCCTTTCCAATGTCCTCACTTAAGTTTTTAAAATCTTGTGCCAAATTTATTTTGGTAGACCACCAAGAATCATATGAAACATGGGGCACAAAAAAGGAAAATCGATTCATAGTCATGGACATGAAACTGGAAAAATTTGAGAGAAGGTCTGGTCCTATTCCCGAAAATATGGAGAATGCATTTAAGGCTCTAAAAGGAGGGAAGGGTCAGGGTGCCTCTGCAGCCTAGGTGGGGGACCTCTACCCAGGTATTTTATCCCAACAATTTCTCTTTCTGCTGTGTCTCTGAACCACCAAAATCCAGAAGAGGCAGCCCTGTCCTCTTGGCTCTCCCATGTACCCAGAGCTGGGCAGGCAAGCCTGGGGTGGGCTGTGAGCTGTGGGGACTCTAGGTGCCTAGAAAGCACCCCTCCAGCTCTTGGCCAAGTGATCATATCCTCGGGAAGCCTTTCCTGACCTCCTGCCAGTGTCATCCTAACATCGACTTCTCCTTCCTGGCTCTTGTCCTAGTTGCAGTTGTAGGTGAATTTGCATAATTTTTCATTTGATGTCGCTCTTCCAAGCAACTGTGTGCTCCATGAGGGCAGGTCAAGTGATGGTTCTTACTCATCATTGTGCTGAGCCCCGTCTGGCTGAATGAATAAATTCTGAATGACTGAATGAGTGGATCTCTGAACTTGTAGTGTCTCTTGTCCTTGATCCCTTGAGTTAGGTCTGGTGCTCCATGGGGCTGCGCTGGAGAGAGTTCTCTCCGTTGTTAACTACTGGGCATGTACTATTCCCTGGCAATGGGCTCAGGATGGGATGGCTGTGGTTATGGAGGAGACGTGAGCCTCAACCCAGATGGTGATCCTGGGGGAGGCCTGGCACTGAGGTCAAAGCCCAGGGTGCAGGGCACTGAGAAGGGAGGTGTGTGTAAGCTGCCAGAAACACTCTGGTCTCCATTTCCATTTCATGAATGTGCTGATGAGGCAAGCGGGTACAGCTGCTTGTACAAGTGTTTTTAAATCTGTAGTTTTTATGTCTTAAAATTGTACAGATGTTTTTAAATCCGTAGTTTTTATGTTATAAAATTAATGAAGGAAGAGGAGAAACCTGAGAGGCCATTAAGTATGTGAGACCCTCTTTAAGAATCATGGAAATGCAACTTTCAGCAACAAGGAGATGCTGTTTCTATCCATTTGCTCAGCCAGCAGGAAAAGTGCTGTTGTTGGTGAAGGGTAGGGGATGCCCTCGTGGGAGGAGGGAAATTGGTGAACTGCACTTAGAGCTCTTTGGGGACAGATGGTGGCCCTTAAAATGTGCACACCCAAGGACCCAGTGATCCCTTTCCAGGCTAGGGCAGTGGTTCTCAAACTACAGTTTGCATCCAAACCACGAGGAGGGTTTGCTGAAACAGATTGCTGGCCCCAGGTCCAGAGTTTCTAATTCAGTCTGATGTGGGGCCTGAGAATTCTCATCTTCTCTAAGTTCTCAGGCCATGCTGCTGCTGGCCCTTCAGAGCAGGAGAACCTGTGAAGAACTTTTCCAGTTAAATTCTTGCTTCTGTGTGCAGGAAACCATACCCAGTGATGTTCATCGTGCCATTTCTCATAGCAAATATGTGAAACAAAGCCCAAGTCCATCTTGGAGGGAAGGAGAAAGATCCTGTGGCATATTACAGAATGGATTTTATATGACAGTTAAGTGAATGAAACAAATAAGTTTATTTCAACATGGGTGGCTCTAGAAGGATGTAAGTGGCAGGGTGTTATATACAGTATGAAATCGTTTTATTGATAAGTTTAAAAACAATTTAAAAGGGATGCCTGGGTGGCTCAGTCAGTTAAGCATCTGCCTTCAGCTCGGGTCATGATCCCAGAGTCCTGGGATCGAGTCCTGAATCAGGCCCCTGGCTCAGCAGGAAGCCTGCTTCTCCCTCTGCCTGCTGCTCCCCCTGCTTGTGTGTGTGCTCTCTCTCTCTCTCTCTGACAAATAAATAAATAAAATCTTTTAAAAAACCAATTTAAAAAATACAGTTCTAGGTAATCAATATAATTCGAGCACTATAACACAGATTGGATACACATCTAATCTTTGGAGCTGCCGTCTCTGGAGAAGAAGGACGGGAACTAGGACCAGAGAAAGAGGATCTAGGGGCTTCTTCAATCTGTTGTCTTATTCTTAAAAAAAAAAAAAAATCTAAATAAAAATACGATCTTTTGTCATTTCATGGAGCGGCTCCTTGGGATGTACTATATGGGTCCTTGTGCTTTTCTATAGTCTGGCAATGACACTTTAAAAAGAGCAATGCATGCTCACTCCTTGTAGAAAATCAGAAAATGTAGGAAAGTACAGAACCGGAAATCACAGGCACTCACAGATCTACCGTGAACGTTTTGATAGTCTTCCCAGTTTGATTTACCTACGAGGAAGAAAACAAGGATCATACACACTGTTTACTTCTGTGCGTCCCTCCTGCTTTTGTGGCCCGAGATGATATTGTAAACAGTTTTCCACGCATCAGATTGTTTTGAGAAATGTCCTTCTATTTAGCTCCGTAATGATCCAATCTGTCGTGGTGTTTCAGTTAAGCAATACCTTACTGGTCTTTCCGACTTCTGGGTTTTCACAGTTATTAATAACAAGGTGACGAATATCTCACGACATCCAGCTTTGCTCAGCTTACTTCCTGCTCTGCCTGGGGGCAGCCGTGTTCCTTAGTTTTGGGTCACGACGCAGGTGACCCTGTCTGTCCCACTGGACCTGGGATGGGGTGGCTTGGGTATGAGTGACCCAGGTCTGCGTGGGGGTGGGCCTTGGGGGCCACGAAGTTTCTGGAGCCCTGCAAATCCTGAGCAATATGTGTGGCTCGTAGAGCGAGCCTGCAGTGGCCCTTCCCCTCCCTCCAGACAGGCAGACAGGCTTCAGCATCCCTCTGCTCTGCCTGAACTGTGTGACCCTGGGGTGGGGACCTGGGGCAGTTAGAGATGACAAGGCGTGATCTAGATGGAGAGTCAGGCACAGCCACGAAGATTCCAACTTAAGGTATCAAGTGGGAGCAAAGCCAAGGCAGGACCCCGGGAGTTCTGAGGAGGGAGTGGTCAGCTCTGTGCAGGGAAAGCAGCTGGGGAGTTTTCCAGAAAGAGGTTACATCCATAGTTGGTGTTCTATTTTGTTTTTGTTTTGCAATTTTTATCTTTCTGTCAGCTTCATTGAGGTGTATTTCACACATCACAAAATTCAGCTGTTACAAATGTATAATTCAATGATTTTTTAGTAACTTTACCAAGTGGCGCAAGTACCAACAGAAATTGGTTCTAGAACATTTTCAGCCTCCCTGAAGATCCCTCATACCATGTACAATTAGTTCCCACTTCTGTCTCTATCCCTTGGCAACCACTCACCTACTCTCTGACTCCAAATTCGCAGGATTATATTGCAAAGGTTGGAAGGGGGACCTGAAGTTAATCACAGGGGAAATGCAAGAGCTGGGTGGGCTCCAGGTGGTTACTTCTTCTTCTTCTTCTTTTTTTTTTTTTTTTTTTAAAGATTTTATTTATTTGACAGAGAGAGATCACAAGTGGGTAGAGAAGCAAGCAGAGAGAGAGAGAGAGAGAGAGGAGGAAGCAGGCTCTCTGCAGAGCAGAGAGCCTGATGTGGGACTCGATCCCAGGACCCTGAGATCATGACCTGAGCTGAAGGCAGAGGCTTAACCCACTGAGCCACCCAGGTGCCCCCAGGTGGTTACTTCTTGATAGCAGGAAAGCAGCTCTGTAGCCTCCCTCCAGCTTTGCTATTCTGAACTTGGAAGCTTTGCACCGTTGACACTCTGCATGACCCAGAAGCATGGCTTTGGTCAGGGAATGCCTTTCTAACTTGCACGTCTTGGCTGGCCGGCTTCCTATTCTTCCCATGTCCCCAAGCTTGCTCAGGTGGAGGCAGTGCTGCCCTGGACTTTGAAAACATGTCTGGTAATGGCTTCTCTGGCCCAGCAGTCCCAAACCAGCCAGATGGGATGTCCCTGGAGGGCGCAGAAGCTCCAGATGCTGGGACAAAGCCATGTGAACAACACAGAGAGGGTCTATACTCTTGCAGTTATCTGCCCGGGTCCTCCTGCTATGATGGGTGTCCTTGTGGTCTCTGCCGAAATTAGACCCAAACATCCTGCACCCTGAAAACGAGAGTGGTGGGAGCAGATCGTCTGTGTTTAGCTTGCTTTTGTATGATCAGGTGTGCTTGGAGATGCTCTGGATCATAGTCTTTAAAATAACATTTCTTCCCTAATTTCAAAGTAATGCAAATTCAATACAGAAAAAGAGCACAGTAAAACAAAAACCAGGTCACCTCTCTGGTCTCACCTGAAGATGACAACTTCTGCTGCTGGTGGGGGCGTGCATACTTCCCGTTCTTTTCCCCCCACCCACCGGGTGTTCTGTTGGCTTCCATGAAATCCCCAGGGTGCAAGGACAGGTAGGTGTCTTAGATGATCCTGTGTCAGCCATGCGCTTACTGGTCAGGGAGGCCCACCCTGGGGTTCCTGCTCTGGACAGCAGCTGCTTCGGGCGCTTTAAATCCATTGTTTCACCTTGAGTTGAGCTTCTCCCTCTGACAATGATCCAAATACTTGGCTCTGGGGAGAGAGTCCTTCTGGCTGAAGCATTATCTGCTATGTAAAGCAAGATAGTCAACCTAAAGCTATTAACAGCTCTGAATTCTCTCAAGAGTATCTGGGCAGCAGCTTGCAAAACATCTGAGATAATTCAATTTTTACAGAAGCTATTTCCATTAATCATTTATTAATGACTCTCCCAATTGCCACAATTAAGTAGATCTAGGATTAAAAAAGAGCCCCATATTCATTTCACATCTATCTAATTACCCTGAAGTTCACGGGCCTGGAAGAATGTGAAAATGACCTCCATTCTTCTCCTTTGTACATTGCATTTCTCTCTGGGTTTGGCTCTGGCCCTAGAGGGAGGCAGCCTGTGGGGTGTGTACTGAGACACTGGATTCCGCTCCTGAGCTGGAGAGCAGAAGACAATGGGGTTGGGGGATGGTGCAGGGCTTCTCCTGTCAGTGTTAGGGAACTTGAGGGGACCACTCCCATGCAATCCTCAGCAAACTCTGAGAGTTAGAAATTCACATCCCCATTCTGGATGTAGGAAATTGGGGCTCAAAGAGGCTGTGTGCCTTATTAAAACTCACACAACTAGGAAGCAGCAGAGCCAGGGCTGGAGTCCAGCTGGTGTGACCTCAGTGTCTTGGCACTTCCCCTAAGCCACACTGCCAGTAACTCATGCAGCCCAGCGGGGCACGCTCCAAGATTCTGCCACGGAAGTAGAAGAGCCAAACAGTGTGGATTTTTCACTGCTGTGGGAATAAAGCACTCCCCCCCCTTCTTTTTTTTTCAAGGAATAGAGGTGGTAATGAAAGAAGCCAGGAAAGGGGAGTCCTTGCCCACCATCCTTCTCTAGGGCAGGTCCGGAAGGCAGGACTAGCTTGAGCTTTCCTGTAGGTTCTGCCCAAGGAAACACCTGGGTCCAGAGAGGTTCTGTTCAGCCAGTGTGACCTTGGACAGCTGTGGTCTTCCCTCCCCAGAGGGCTGGAAGGCAGCCCCGGCCTGGAGCAAAGGATGGAGGCAGAAGGTGAAAAAGCCAAGGGTCTGAGTAAGCGTGAGGTGACAGGGGCCACCGGACCTAGGAACACAGGTGGGGCTGCTCCATGGGGACCAGTGGAAGAGTTTGGATGGGATCTTGGCTGCCCACGCTCTGGGGCAGTGGTGTTCACAGGGACGGACAGGATCCCCTGCAGGTAGCAGATGCAGCCACAGGGTCTCAAGGGGCACTTCGTATCTAAAAGGGCCCAGTGTCCATGGTACTCTTTCCTAGAGCTATTGTCCCTGGGGTGCACCAGGCATCATGCTAACCCTCCCTACAGGAGGAAAGCACAAGGTACCCTCTCGCCTTGAGGGATGTGAGACCTCCCAGGTTATAAACAAAGGAGAGGATTAATCAAAGCACCCCAAACCCTTAGGGCATAAAGGCTTCCAGAACCTACACACATTTCTGTTGAAGGGTGAAGCATGGCCTTGGGAATGTGGAATCTGGGCTTAGGCTGGGAAATTCTGGATCCAGATGCCATAGAGAAGAGTGTGGTGGTCGGAGTACTAACGATTTTTGTTTAAGACTTCTAACCCCCAGATTTAACTCTAAGGTTCTTGAGACTGTCATGTTTTATGAGATACACTGAAAGAAAAATACAGATAAAACTTTTACGTGATGTCTTTCATATTCGTGTATGTGTTATTCAATAATATGATTAAAAATTATTTTTTATCAAATTATATCATAAATTATTTATTACAGATATAGACAATCTTCTTATTTCATCTTACAAAATGTTTGGATTTTCTACCTACCATTTCAAATATGCTGCCTGTGCACCAGGCTTTTTTTTAGTGAAATTTATCCTTTCTCTTTCATTAAATGCATAGAAAAATTCGATCATAACAGCCAAAGAAATTAATGGAATTATTTCTTTAATTATTTCCCTAAACCAACAGGAGAGTTCAAAGAAGTGTGTTTTTTTTATCATACTTCTTACTTTAATAGATTAAATAATTATATTGAATCAAAATCATGCAAATCTTGATCTGACTATTTTTAGGGCACTATCTTCCATCATTTATTCCAAAATTTGTTTTCCAGTAGATTTTATGATATTCCTTGAAATGCATGTTGCTTTTCTGATAGAAAGTTAAGTCTGGTTTGGTTGATAGATTTAATATCTATCAAGGCCTAGTAGGCCAACTTGCGTGAGAGATATTTTTCAAGGGTTGGTGAGCTAAATTTGCAGCTTCTGGGCATTGTGAAACAGATTTAAAGCTGGTGATAAAAAAGCATTTTATTAAAAATACTGTGTGACAAAGGTTCCATTAAATTAAACCAACCCTATCTGAAAATAATGGGTTGAATCAGGTGTCTCTAAGGGAAAAAGCGCCAGGTCTGATTAATAGTCATTTCATAAGTCCTAACAGAACCCTTTTGGTGTGCTTTCCAGGAAATGGCAAAGTGAATAACTCGGAAGATTGGGTAGCCATGCTTTGGCAGGTGGCATAGTTTCCAGGTTTCTCTTCTCATGCTGACTCCAAGGCAGGATTTCTGGAATCAGTGGCACTATTTAAATTCTTTTTCTCTCCATATCTTCCCACCCCCACCCCCCCCCACCCCACCCCATGGATTTGTGGATTCCATAGGTTACATGGGAGTATGATGCCGACACATTCCATCTTGACCCTTACGATCAGAGAGCTATTGCAGGGGACATTCAGAGCTTCGTTGGTCTGCCTAGAATACACCCTCCCTTCTGAGTGTGCTTTTTATCTTCCTCCAACCATGTGTATAGGTTGCTAATGATCACAGACCCTTTGCAGCTCCTCCCTCAAGAAGTGAAGTCTGTTACCTTCTTTTTATTTCAATTTATATTTTACTTAGTTAACATATAAGGCAATATTGGTTTGAGGAGTAGAATTCAGTGATGCATCACTCACACACAACACCCAGTGCTCATCACAACAAGCGCCCTCCTTAATCCCCATCGCCCATCCAGCACCCCCCACCCCGCCACCTCCCTCCATCAACCCTGGGTTTGTTCTCAATCACTAAGTGTCACTTATGGCGTGTTTCCCCCCCTCCTTTTCTTCTTTTCCCCCTTTCTCATATTTTCATCTGTTTTCTTTCTTAATGTCTCTCTTCTTAAAACCGGGCTTGCCTTGTGACTTGCTTTGACCTACAGAATGCAGCAGGAGGGAGGGAATGTGGGTTCCCAACCTAGAAGGCAAGCAGTCTTGCTGTTTCTGTTCCTGCTACCTTGAAATTCTGCTGTCCCGAGAATGATGACCTGCTGGAGAGGCCGTGTGGAGTCCGAGATACCCTGGTTGAGAACACGCGAGTGAGGCCATCCAAGATAGTCTTGGTCCAGCTGGGCTGTCCACTAACTGATGCTGTGTAGGTGAGCCCAGATGAGACCAGCAGAGAAAACCAGCCCCAAATTACTGATGCATGGAGCTGTGAACTGTTGAGTGTCATTTTAAGCCACTAAGTTTAGGGATGATTTGTTAGCGGTTGCTGAGAAATCTGTTCACAAAAATTTGTGCTCCCATTCCATACTGTGGGCTTGCTACTGAGTGGCCACTCAACCAGGGACGACATTCTCCAGCTTCCTCTGCACTCAGGAATGCCCCCGTCCCCAGCTCTCCTGAACAGAGTGTGAGCAGAAATGATGCATGACACCTCTGGGCTGAAGATTTAGAAGTTGATGGGGCTTCTCAACTAGGGAGAAGTGATGGGGCTGGTCCTAAGGGACAGTGAGACCACAAGGTCCAGTGAGCATGAGTTCCTGGTCACCATGTGCACTTCTTTTTTTTTTTTTTTTAATTTTATTTATTTGTCAGAAAGAGAGAGAGTGAACCCAAGCAGCAGACATGGGAGAGGGAGAAGCAGGCTCCTTGCTGAGCAAGGATCTTGATGCGGGACTTGATCCCAGGACCCCGGGATTATGAGCTGAGCCTAAGGCAGACACTTAATGGACTGAGCCACCCGGGCATCCTGATAAGTGAACTTCCATGTGTGTTGAGACTTTGCAAGTCTGGGATATGTTTATTAGAGCCGGTCACTAAGGCAAGAGCCCACAATTACAAATTACTGTGTTGGACACTGTTTCAAGCATGTCCCGTTTGTGAATCCACTTCATCCTCCCTACATCCTGCAAGATAGTACTATTTATTAGCCTCATGTTAACAGAGGAGGGAGCTGGGACTCCGAGAGGTGAGGCGACTCTTCCAAGGGCGCATGCCCAGAATTAAGCGGGGCTGGGGTTTGACCCAGAGAACACAGTCCTGGTCCCTGTGCTGTCACCGATTCACTGCAGACTCTCAGAGCACCCCCTTCTCTCTGGCCCCCCGTTCTCTCAGCTAGAAGATGGATACAGGGAGTGAGGAGGCTAAACTCTGTGCATTCTCTTCCATAGTTCCCACATGTGGCACCTTAGGATTTGCAGATTTAAAACAGTGACACGGGCAAAGGTGAGTCAAGCCGTGAAGGGGACTCCCAGCAGAGCAGGAGTGAGAGCCTCTGCTTCTCAAGCCCCTGGAGGTCTGCTCTGGTCTCCCAACTCTAGTGTGTAGTCGGGGATTGGGGGGCGGAGGGGGACCTCCCCTGCTGGGGGCTGACTTGGCGAGCCCAGGGCTGCAGCTGCTGTGATACCCAGAAGACAGGAGGACATGTGTGTGTCACGGGCACAGGGATATCTCTCGAGTGAATCCCAGCCCCGCGTGCCTCTCCTCAGCTCTCCTGGAAACGTCCTACCCAGCATGGACCCTGGTTCCTGTTGGCTGGGGAGGCCCTAATGGAGGGGCTGGCCGGGTCAACGCAGTGCCTTCGGGTGCGGGAGTTGCAGACAACAGCCCAAGGAAGCAGGAAAGGCAGGAAGTATACTGCCTTCCCCCTCCATGTGGCAAACGGGGAAACCAAAGTCCAGACAGGTTCAGTGAGTCACCCGAAACTGTCCAGTAAGTTGCCGGCTAGACCTAGGACCCAGCTTTGGCTGCTGGCCCCAGGCCATTTTCCATCATCACACCATCTGCTGGGTTTGGGCTGGGGCTGGCAAATTGGTGCCATTGAACTGTGTTTTCGTTCAAGTTTCTAGTGTAGAGAAGAATTTTGCAAATATAGCTGGAATAAGCCCTTACTTTTGGGAAATCCCATAAAAATGATCATGGCTGGAGAGAAGGGCCTTGTAGGTGACTGGGAGGACACAGGTGCCTTCAGCCACCCTGTTAGTCTCTGTTTAGTCAGACCCCCGACATGCTGAGAACAGGTCTGGACTCTGCTCCTGACCTAGAGAGTCACCAGCTCTGTGATGCAGTGAGGAGCCTCCATTTCCTTATCTTCGGGAGTGTGGGGGGTAGACTAAGTGGTCTCTAAGGTTTCTGTGATCCTGTTCCTGAAGAAAGGGGAAAAATATTCTGGGGATTCAAATTGTTTTCTTCTTAGCAAACTTTGAAGTCCAACATTTCCAGAAGGAACCTGACAGGGAAAGAAGGAGTATGAATATGTGGTTGTAATTACATAACACATACAGGAGGGAGAAAAACTGTTCTAGACCCCAGGATGGAGGCTGGGCTATATTCCTGATTCCTGTATTTCTTGGTTTTCTCTCAGATTTTGCTTCTTTAACTTGGTCCTGGCTCAGCCATGACTGATTGAGCATCTAGGCCCTTCCCTAGACACATTCAGAAACAGGATCTCAGGTGGCTTCCTTTGTGCTCTGGTTAGCCTTGTTCTCCAGAGCCCCTTCGCCTCTGTCCAGAAGGACATGTAAGCTGGGTCCCAGTATCCACAGGCTTCATGTGGTGGAGACTCAGATCAGGGGTGTGCTGTACCTGGAGAGGAATTTGACTAGACGAGGTCCTGAGTCACCTGGACTCTAGACGACTAAGATCCAAGGAGATTTGCCTCAGCCATATTAGTCAGGATCTTCCCGTTGAATGTGACAGAAACCCAACTCACACTTGCTTAAAAGCAAAGAGAAATTCTTGGTCCAGGAAATTGGGAAAGACAGGGTGGAGCGGACATGGGGCATGACCGGTGGGAGGCCTCAGCCATGTTGTCAGCTTTCTTTGGCCAAGGCTCAATTATTTCTCTCCTTATGACTCGTCTTCATTCTTTGCTACGCTGGGTAGGGATATTTTGTGACGGGGGGAGGGGGAGAGGAAGAGGCAGGCTGCAGAGTGCCAGTGGGATTCACTCCTGGAAGAAAGTGATCTCAGTGTAGACAAGGCCCAGGGAAGGCTCTGATTGGCTGCCTTAGACCACATGCCCACCGGTAGGCCCAACACCGTATCCAGGCAAGGTTAGCGCCACAAGCGACTACCACGGGCAGTCAAGTAGAATCATAGGGAATGGGTCTCCTGGGAGGGGCGGTTTTGTAGATGAGGGAGGATGTTATTATCTGGGAGTGGGTCAGAGGGATATTGTGGGAGAGACCAGAATCATAGGTTCCCGCTGAAGACATTGTACCAGGCAGTGTCCAGAAAGGGGAACAGAGAGAATTCAACAGAGAGGCCTGTGAGGCATAAAGCTGGTAAGCCTGTGAGGGGGCACCTCCCACGGTAGAGGTGCTACACCTCCCACAGTAGAGGTCCCGCTACTGCGGGAAGGCGCCACCGTTCCTGTGGCTGTGCGAGCAAAGGGGACATTGAGAAACCGGGAGGAGACACCCTGCAGAGCTGACACTCAGCTTTGGGGAGGGAGGACGCTGGTGCCAGGGCCCCATCCCTCCGAGCAGGGGGTGCCAGCCAGCTGTTGACAGCGTCTCTTGGGGGGCAAAGTGGGGTGAAAACGGCACCGCCAGGGTTGGAAAAGCTGCAAATGGGATTCAGCCGCTGTTTGGGGCTGCCGGTGGCCCAGGGGGAAGAAGAGTTGAAGGGAAGGCATGTGCAGAAACAGGAAGCCCACAGGAAGCAGAGGGAGAACAAACAGGAAAGAGCGGGGGTGGGGGGGGGGGGGTGTCTCTAGCGCCCCCTGTCGGCGAAGCCTAGCAGAGCCAGCGGCCCCTGGGCCCTGTGCTTCCACAGGGATACTGGAACCTACACGCATGTGCGTGTGTGCGTGCGTGTGTGTGTGTGTGTGTGTGTGTGTGTGTGTGTGTGTGTTCCTCGCAGGGCCTGGCCCCGCGCCTTGCCGGGTAGAGCTGCTCTAGCAAGCGGGGATTATGCTGAAATGGGCCGTGTGGCTGGAGGCTGCCTAGCGGTAGTGTGTCCCGGGCAACTCCGCAGCCCTCCCAGCCCAGCCCTCGGAGGGGGCTGTTTATCTTAGGGTGGAGGGAAGGGTGGATTCTCGGCTCTTGCTGGAGCCCTGAGTGGGACCAGCAGCAAGGGGGTGTCGAACACTGGACTGTGAGCAGCCCGGGGCAGGGTCTGCCTTGGCTGGGTTGATGCACCCACACCCCAATCCTCATCCTCACCCACTTTCTAATAAGATCAACTGTCCGGCCCCAGGCTCACAG
The DNA here is from genome assembly GCF_010015895.1 of Lontra canadensis. Taxonomy (NCBI): domain Eukaryota; kingdom Metazoa; phylum Chordata; class Mammalia; order Carnivora; family Mustelidae; genus Lontra; species Lontra canadensis. The sequence goes on along the minus strand of NW_022631032.1, from coordinate 1,376,433 downwards.
CTTAGAGGCCAAGTGGCTTTAAGCACATTATTGGACCGTTCTGAGCCAGTCTCAGTTTCCCCAGAATACCCCCTTCAGCCCTTTAGTCCCCATACCAGGAGACAGGAAGAGACCCCCAGTCCGTTCCATCTCATGGCCTTCCCCTCCACCTGCTCCTTGCAGGACTGATAACTTAGCATAATCATTCATCATAATTACACCTTGAAAGGCTGTCTGGCTCAGGAAAAAGGAAGACCCAAGACAACTGGGACTTGCTGGGTAGAGTGATGGGACCGTGGCGGGATGATGCGGGATCTCCTGGCAGGACGAGGGGGAGCCGGGGGGAGAGGCTGCTAGGAGGGAGAAGGGGCTCTGCCCCTGCCTGAAGAAAGCTGAGCAGATGAGTTCCATCCTCAGGCTCTCAGTGATCTCCAGATGAGCGGAGAGTGTAAGCAGGACTCTGCAGGGGAAGGCCTGGGCCTCCCGCTGCTTCAGGGCGAACAGCAAGGGTTGGGGGTGATTAGGGACCTGCAAGGACTTAAAGCAGCCCTGGGTTCAACACAGAGAGAGCATCCCAACATGAAATGGTACCTTTAAGCTCCATTCTGGTGTTTACAGTGTTCTGGCCTGGATTAAATGTTTTTCTGTGCAAGTTTATCTTCTTCATTAACCTTGGGTTCTTTCAAGGTAGGGGCCATGTCTCATTTTTTCTCTGGTGGTGCTGTGCCCAGGAACTTTGTGGGATGTATCTGGAGACCACAGTCAAGGCAGGGTGAATGTTAGGGGAGCCTGCCATGGCTGTGTGGCCTAGGTCGTAGGGGAGCCCCTGGGCTGTGAGCGGAGTGAATCAGCAGCAGGAGTGGTGGCAGAAGTGACATTTCCCAGTGAGAAGCCCTGGTAGGCAGGTGGGAGAGATCAAAGCAGTGAGCCCTGTTTCCCAACCAGGGAAGATCAACAAAGAGCCCGGTGCCCCCCAGGGAAGGCTAATTGGGTTCTGTGGACTGATGGGGTTCCTGGAGCCACTTGGCATCTTCCCAGCCAAGGAGCACCTGCTCCCTCAAGAATTGAATTTTCCCTTGTTGAATGCAACCCTCAGGTGAGGAATGGTTTGTATCCATCCATCCCTTCTTTCCTTCCTTCCTTCCTTTCTTCCATCCCCCCTCCTCTCCTTTCCTTCCTTCCCTTCCTTCCTTCCTCTTTCTTTCTTCCTCCCTCCCTCCCTCTTTTCCTCCCTCCCCTCCCTCCCTGCTTCCTCTCCTTCCTTCATTCCTTCCTTCCTCCCTTCCTCCTCCCTTCCCCTCCCCTCTTCTTTCTTTCTTTCCTCCTCCCATCCCTTCCCCTCCCCTCCCTTTCTTTCCCTTCCCTTCCCTTCCATTCCCATCCCTTTCCTTCCTTTCCTTCCATCCCTTCCCCTCCCCTCCTTTCCTTTCCTTTTCCTTTTCTTTCCTTTATTTTTCTATTCTGATTTGTAATGAGCCAGTCTTGAAGGAAGATTCCAGGGCCTGACAACTTTTAGAAACTAGGGCTGGGGTGGGAAATGACAGTCAGCCCAGTCAGCACCTGACTCCCTCCAACTGCTCGCCTGTCCATCCGTCCATCCATCCCTCTCAGTACCGGTGGAGAAGAAAGCTAAAGCTACTAAAATCCAAAATAGATAAAGAATGCAGTGGTTAAGAAGTTACAAATCCCCCATTCCACTGAAGATGAAACTTCCAAACTTCATGCAAAGAGAAATGGAATCATTAAAAAAAAAATCATTAGAAAGTATATAACTAATATGTTATTTTCTCACAGATTTTAAAAGCATGTTTACATATTTATAGTAATACAGGGTTAAAAGTTTTAGAAAACATGCACAGACATTAGAGAGAGGGAAAGATGGGGGGCCAATTTCAGAGCAGAAAGGACCCCCTAGAGATCATTCAGTACCTCTGGCTTTATGGCCCAGGAAAGAGAGGCTCAGAAAGGGAGAGTATCTTATCTAAAGTCACACAGCTGACTGGTAGGTCAGTACAGCAGGTCAGTGGTGGCTGGTCCTCCTAAGAATTAGGTTAAGACTTGTCCTACTTGCTCTGGAAGTGTCAGACTAGCTGTGCAGGTGGGAATTGTTGAGGGGGTCTGAGGAATAGTGATTCTGGAAGATTCTCTGGGCTGGGGCCTGAGGAAGGGTGGGGAGCAACTGGCTAAGAGATGCGGAAGGGTAAAGGCACAGGAGACACCAGTGAACATCTGATGGGTAGAAGCAGAGGCTCCTGCTCTCAGCTACTCATACTTCAGGATAGCCAGGGAAGGGGACATGAGTTCCCCGGGGTCCTGAATGTTTGATGACAGGGAGTGACAGGGGATCTCAGGTCCCTGCACTCATTACTGAAGCTGCTTTAATAAAGAACATGGGCTGAAGGGGAAATTATCCTGCTTGTGCAGCCTGTCACCTACTTCCATTTAGCTTCTAGAACAGGCTGTGGCCCTTAATATGTTTCTGGATTCATCTCCTGCACTGGATTAGGAGCCCTTTCAGGTTGGAGGGAGTGTGTGTGTCTCAAGGGGAGAGGTCTGCCCCAGCTGGGAGGGCATCGTGTCACTGGCCCTGTGTAGAACTGCCGTGCGTGGCGACAGGAAGAAGCAGATTGGCTTTTGGTCAGTTCTGCCACTGTTTAACGTTCTCTGAAGACAATGCACCTCCTTCCTTTTGTACCCATGGGGGGGTCTGCTCTCACTGTCCCAGAACCCCCTTGATGGATCTCCGTGGGGTTGTCTGCTGACTGCAGGGCTGGGTCCAACGGCCAGCCCTGCACGAAGGGGTAGCTGGGACAGCAGATGTTTCTCATTTCCAGCCTCTTCAGTGGATGGTGACAAGGGAGAGAACTGCCATGCTGCCGTGTCCTTCAGCCCTGTCCCCCCGCATCAGCCCTAAGAGCTGGAAGTCCAGGTCCAATGGTAGCCCAGCCTCTTGGAAGTTTTCTCACCATCAGTAGAGACCCCTGACCCCTACCACAGCCAGCTGTACTAGACAGTTGTTGCCAAGAAACCGCCCCCGCCCCCGGCAGAGTCAAGGGGTGCAGGTCCTGGGAAGGCAGACCCCACAGAGGTGAGGCGTGAAGTCATGTTTTCTGGATGGGCTCTGACTGGAGGCTCTGATTCTGCATATGGATCTCTTTAGTGGGTGGTAATTCTAACTTTAATTCAAAATGTTTGAAAGAGGTCAAAATTAGTCTAAAAATCTCATCCAAAATATGAGTCACAACTAAAAAGTTGCAATAGAAAAGTTGGTATTTCGTTGCTGCTGTTGAAACGTACTTTTCTATGTATCTTATCAGTTACTAAAAACCTCACTTTCCCCACTTGCAATGCTAAGTATGCCTGTTGAACATTCCAGTAAATAAATTAAATTAATTTGGCGAAGGAGTTGCTCGGTAAGTTGATTTCCGCAAATCAGCTCTCTGTGAACTGGCATCTTCTGGGTTGACCTAGACTCAACTTCTGGATGGGGGTGGGGACTGGAGTTACTGAGTCAGGGTCCCCGGGTGGGGGGTGAGATTGGACACTATGTCTAGGAAGTGGAGGGGGGACCGAGGGCCGGGATGAGTGCGCAGCATCAGCCTGGCTGAGGCGAACTTGCCCTTTAACTTCCCAAGGCTCTCATGGGAGAAAGTCATAAAAGGAGACACATTGGTGATGCTTGACCTTGAAGCACCAACAGCTGGGAGGGGTTCAGAAGCCGGAGGGTCTTTTCCTCCCCAGAAAGAAAAGGTCTGATGCTTAAGAGCCTCGTGAAGACTATTTGTTTTGTAAAGGTGGGAGAGACCTCCAGGTACTAGCAAAGGCTGGAGGAGAAGGGGAGGCAGCCACACCCTTTTGCTGTGGCTGGGCTGGGGGAGGGGAAGGTATGAAACTCCACACCTGTGGCTCTGCTAAGTAGGACTCCGGGAGCAGCCGTGGGTGAGTGGAGGAAAGGGTGTCACGGAGCAGGAAAACCCCGACTTTAAGCATCGTATCCCAAGGACCCATCACATCCGGTCTTTGTAGAATCTCAATACTCTATGCAAAGATACTGCCGGGCTTGTTTAGTTTGCAAAGGGTCACAAAGTGTTAGGTGTGCCTGGGAGTGAGCCCGCTGGGGCGCAGTCATAAGCTAAAGAGGATACTTGGCCAGTTTTAGAGCGTTGCTAAACTGGCCCATTTCTAAAAACAAAATCCGTATTTGTGGATGGACTTGATCGTTAATTACAGTGCTGCCTGCCGATCCGCATGACTGCGTGAGGACAGTGTAAGACCTATTTAATCACTGTTGACATTTTTCTAAGTGTAGTGTTGGCAGAGGTTGGAAGTTTTATAAATATTATTTTGTAGGTAAGAGGATTCTTCGGGTGGGGGGTGGGAGCAGTTTAGCGTGTAAAGACTCCCCGAGCAGGGTTAAGGTGTGCTATCCTGGGCTAGGAAGGATTTTATTAAATGGCAGTGTCTCAGGAGATGCAGCAGATCCAGGGGCCTCTTGAGACAGGCTCACGGTGGTGGGTGGGTGTCTGCGGCTACTGTGTCTTGGCCAGGCCTGAGATCCTGACGGGCTCATGGGGCTCTCACCCTTGGCTTTTGCCCTGGTTCCTTGTGGTGTCTTTTCATAGCTTCCCTCAGTCCCGGCCCTAACCAGGAAGCACCCATATACCCTGGGCCCTCCGCCAAAAAGGGAAACCCTCCAGAACATCTCTGGGCATATATGGGCAATAAAGAGGTCTGAGCTTATTTTAACAATTTCACATCAGGCAGGAAAGGCTAGTTTTGTGGAGAAACACATCACACTGGAAGAAAACCAGTGTTCTTAAATACACATATTTGCTCCGAGAATGGTTGCTGGAGTGGCCCCATTGCCCACACAGTGGGATTTATTGTGTTCTCAAAATAGAGAAGAAACGTGTCGACTGTCAGTGGGCATATTATCTATCTATTGCTGCTTAGCAAATCCCCCAGACCTTAGGGGCTTACAACATCCGACATCACTTAATATCGCTTGGGTTTTCTCTGGGTCCAGAAGCCCAGAGCAGGCTGGCTGGGCAGTTCAGGCTCAGGGGCTGTCCTGAGGTTGCAGCCAGATGTTGGGCAGGGTCCCAGCGATCTGAAGGCTTGTCCGAGGCCAGAAGCTCTGACTGTTGCTTTGGCGTCTGCAGGGGCTTCTTGGACAACGAGCATATTTTGCTGGAGATCCGTTGGGGCCCAGCGTCTGTTTCAGCTTCTCACACGTCAGCCCAACCCAGGTGGCTGTCATCTACTATAGTGTAAGTGTCCCACTGCATGGGAGTTAATGATAAAGGAGACAATCGCAGGAAAAGAAGCATCATCTTTGGCTCATCAGACTTCTTAATTGCAACAGTGGAAAGCCCTTTGGTTAACTTAAGCCCCGAAGAAACTTAGGAGCTTAGAAAACAGTCTGGAAGAGAGAAGATGAGGAGTGGTCAGTTTCACAGCCAAACTGCAGCCCAAAACCAGGCTGGGTGGGGAAGAGGCTGTTGTCACATCTACCGGGAAGCACAAAGCCAAGCTGGCATCCCTGCCACCCCATGGCTGCTGCCATCCTAGGACACTGAGCACTCACTGCTGCTGGCTCTGCCGCCCCTGCTGCCTTCCTGGGCACTGGAGGTCATGGCCGCAGACCCTACCTTTGCCGGGATGCTTTTTGTGTTGACCCACCTGTTTTTCATCATCAGACCCCGGCTCATGTCTGGGGTCCGAACCAAGTGCTCCTGTCCTAGCTGGAAGGGAGGCCGGAAAGACACCAATCTGGCCTTTTTGGCTCCACAGTGGGAGGAAGGCTCTGCTTCATATCAAGACTCATAAGGTGGTAAATTCACAAGCATGGACAGGGTTCCAGATGCTGGGCCCTTAATACAATAACAACAACAACAAACAGACAAATGCTTTCTTCATTACCTGCCTAAAGAATGCCATTAAAAAAAAAAAAAAACAAAAACCTAAAACCTGGAAAGCATGTGAAAAGTTCACCTGTGCTGCCTTGTCCAAAGATCAAAGGAATGTCTACAAAAAAAGGTCCAATGAAAAGTAACATCAAAGCGAAAAGAAATATTTACAACTCTATAATAAAAAGACAATCAATTCAAAATTGGGAAAAGGATTTGAATAGACATTCCTCCAAAGAAGATACACATGGCCAATAAGCACATGCAAAGATGGGCAGTGTCATTAGCCATCAGAGAAATGAAATCAAAAGTACAATGAAATAGCACTTTGCACCCCCTAGGATGACTATAATCAAAAGATAATGACAAGTGTTGGTGCGGATGTGGAGAAATGGGAACCCTCATACTTTGCTGGTGAGAATGTAAAATCATGCAAACATTCTGGGAAGCAGTCTGATTGTTCTTCAAATGGTTAAACACAGAGTTACCATAAGATCCAGCAGTTCTAGTCCTGGGTGAGACTCAAGAGAAGTGAAAACACATGCCCACACAAAATCTTAATGCGATCATTTGTAACATCATTATTCATAATAGCCCCAAAGTACTGATGAATGGAGAAACAAAACGTGACATACACATACAGTGGAAAAATAGTCATAAAAGGAAATGAAGCTCTCTTATGTACAATGCAGATGTACTTTAAAATCAGTATGTTAAGTTGAAAGAAGCTGGCCACAAAAGACCATCCATTATATGATTCCAGTCCAGAGTAGGCAAATCGGTAGAGAGGTAAGAGATTTGTGATTGCTCAGGGCTGGCAAGAGGTTGGGAGTCTGGGGGGATCGGGGGTGGGTGGTGCGCGACAACTTAAGTGTACAGGGTTTCTTCTTGATACGATGAAAATGTTCTAAATTTTGGCAATGGTTGCATATGTTGTACATTTTAAATGAATAGATTGCATGGTATATGAATTATATCTCAATAGACCTGTTCTTAAAGAGAAATACTTGCTCATTACAGGAAAGTCAAAAGGAAGGGAAAGTGAAATTCTACTCAATGTTATCATTTTGGGGTATTTCACCTTCACCCTTTCTAGGCAAATTTTTTAAAAATTATTTTATGTATTTTTGAGGATGGTACGTATTTAATTTTATTCTGATTTTTTTGTTAAATGTGAATATTTTCCACATCTTTTTCATTCTTGATAAACATCGTTTTAATGATTATACCATGTATTTCATGGAACAGATGTTTTGTATGCTTCTTAAACAGCCCCTACTGTTAAGTATTCTGTTTTCCCATGATCATAAATATGCTTTGATGAACATCTTTGTTCATGAAGTTGATCTGGGGTTTTAAGATTGTTCCTTAGGATAGGTTCAAATGGTGAGATTATTGGGTTAAAGAGTTTGAATACTTTTAAGACATTTGATGCTTAGCACCAACTTGCTATGCAGAAGAAATATACCAATTTGCCTCTCAGAGAAAAAAAATCCCATGCCTCATTCCCCTATGTCTTAAACTAGGCACTCTTTTCCTCTGATCCCCTATTTTATTCTTGGAAATGGATTTTCACTGTAATAAATGTAGTCAATACTAGCTTTTTCCCCTCATCTGGGCCCCTGAGTTGATTGCTATGTGGGAAACATTTAGGACAACATATTGGATTATTTAAAGGCTTAAATGCATTAAACAGCACAGGAGAGGAGGTTACAGCAACAAAATTTGGAAGCCAAGAAGCAACTAGACGAGTGTTAACTTACTTAGCAGATACATTAAAGCTGAATGCTAAGTCAGTAGTGGGGAAACTTAAGAAACAAAACAGTCTGGGGATTTTGTGTGGCACTTAGGAGAAGGGGCACCTAATTCTGAAAGTTAGAGCAAGGTAACACTGAAGAGAGGAAGACTGGTTACAAATTGACTTAAAAAGTAAATAGATGTCAAGATCCCTCCCTCACTCCATGCAGCCTGACACCTGTCTATTCTCACCCCTCCTGAAGACTGGAGTTTATCTCTGGAAAGGGTAACACAGAGGATCTGGGCTGGAGATCCCCAGGCCCAGCTGCAGGCAAGGGTGCTGTACTGAAAACAACAGGAGGATGGGAAAGTTTAGGTGGAAGATATAAGTCACTGTAGCCTCTTTCCCTTGCTTGGCTCCCCAAAAATGGCAGCCAGTTGTATACCCTCCAGGCAGAAGGCTAGTGAATCTTCTTCAGGATCTGACCAAGAGAAAAATCCCTAAATATAAAGATAGCAGGAATTTTCCATGAAATGGCTTAGCCAGATCATCTTATAATGAAGCTGACAGCCAGCAAGCCACACACACACCAGTACTTTCGGTCAACATATTCTTGCTTCACCGTTAGCCCTCCAGGATCAAAAGTCAAGGACTCTTTAACCTTCCCACTAAGAAACATGGTCTATTTCACAAGTCATTGAGGGCTCTTTGTAAGGTTTATTTATTTATACTTTATTGATACCTCACACATTAATTATTAAGTTAATTTCTACATTTTGGTCTTATTTTTGTTGTCATATACAAAAAGAAACATCCCTCCATGTATTTCCCAACTGGTTATTGGGTATGTATGTGTGAAAGGTATTGTTTTTTTGTATTTATTTTGTATTCCACTGTTTTATTGAGCTCTTTATGTGTGCTAAAATATTTCAGATGAATCTTTGATTCTGTGTGTTGACAATCACACCATCTGCATGTTATGGTAACTGTGTCTCCTCTTCCTTTTCTATGGCTATACTCCTTATTTCTGAATCATATGCGCTGGCCCCCAATTTTAAAAGAGTCTTAACTAATAGCAATGATAACCAACATTGCTGTCTGTCCTTCACTTTAGAAAGATTGCTTCTAAGTGTCTTGCCATGAGGGATTATGCTTGAAGTTGGTTTAAGAAAGATATTTTTTATCATATAAAGGGAATATTTGTTTTTCAGAAATTGATGTGAATTTTTTGAACGTCTTAACACTTACTGATACATGCATGTAGTTTTTCCTTTGATTTACTATCAATGCTGCATACTTACTATGCTATGCTGAATAAATTAAATTAATAACATTCCTTCAGTAACCGTCTTCTGGAGGGATCAGTTAGATACAGTGGCAGAATCATGAGAGGACACAGGCCTTTTGGATGTCCATCTTCAACAGACACACCCCTTCAGGCTCTCTGTCGCTGACTAATTCTGCCTCCCCCAGTAGTCCCTGGAGACCTCCGCAGGATGGAAAGGTCATTCTAATCTCTTCTATTCAAAATGTGGCCTAGGGACCAGCAGCTTGAGCCTGCTAAATAATTGGAGTTTATTCAAAATGCAGAATCTCAGACCCCATCCCAGACCTACTGAACCAGGATCTGACATTTAACAAGAACCCCCAGAAGATTCATGTTACCATGAAAGTCTTGGAAACATGGTATGCAGTGGTACAATGACTTCTCCCAGTTTTTCTCATTGGCAGTCTTCTAGTCCCATCCAAGAGCTGTTGAAAGAAGTCCTATGGTGTTTGTGTGTGTGTAAGAGAGAGAGACAGATGGGAAGAGAGGCAGAGATATAGAACAGGCCTGGGAATTGCACCCATGAACATAAGCCTTTTCAGCATCCCTGGGCAATTCTTATATGAAATCTGGCACCTGCATGTAAGTCAAGCTCTCAGTGTCCGTGGGCTGGGGAGGGGAGTGCCCTGAGGTAGTATGGGGAGAGCAGAGCAGAGTAAAAGAGAGAGTTTCCTAGGAAGGCCACCTGGTGGTTTGCTTCAACTGACTGCAGATGGTGGCCCCCAGAGGGCCTGAATTGTAAGGGAGGGGATGTTGGCTGGTTAATTATCTCCAGACCTGATGGTTAGCTGCTGCTGGAGGCTGGATTCCCTCTAGTTTTCTTGGGATGCTGAATCTGGTTAAGAAGACTTAGGCATCATGACTGTGTGTGCACACATGGGTCTTCTGTGAAAAGTGTCCCAGCTTTGGGGGGTGGGGGGTAGCAAGGACAAATCAGGAAGCCCTGGAGGAATCTCACTGTGAGCTCTAGAAGAGGAGTTAGTGATGAACCAAAGATGTCCTTAACATGAATCCCAGCTGCAGGACGGTGTCATCATCTTCCCACACACAATTGATTTCCCGTGCTTCTCCAGGGAACTCCAAATGGAACCAGGGAAAATGAAACCAGCAGAGCGGAGTGCACAGCTGTCTTTCCTACTGACACTTAAGGTTTGTCTGAGTAAGAATGATGATGCAGAACATCTTTTTATCTCTGGAATATAGATGGGGTCAACTTCAAAGAAGCTTGCATAGCAAAAGCATTTTGCTATTAAATTTTACAAGCTAGACCAGAACCCATCACTTAAGACAGTGCTAGAGAGAGTGACTTAATGGTATAGCTCTGAAAATACCAGAGGGGGAAAGACCAAAGAGTGTGATTGATCAGTGACATTTTTAGACAGGAGAGGAATGGAGGTACAGGAGAAGCAGTCCTGCTGACAGGTCATGGACCTGGGAAAGAATCTTTGAAGAAGTAAATGAGAATGAGAATAACATTTATTAAACCTCTACCACCGGCCAGCCCCTGTGCCAAGCACTCTATAGCCACATTTCTCTGTCTTTAGTATGCTGGTGAATTAGTTAAGAGACAAGAGTTGTCCTTCAAGTGCAGATCAGCTGGACTCTGGAGGTCACACCCAAATACACCACACTGTCTTGTGATCCCCCATAAAGTAAAGCAAACTTTAATGTGCTTACAATCACTGAGGATCTAATTTAAATGAAGATTCTGATTCAGAACGTCTGGGGTGAGTCCTAAGAAGCCGCATGTCTAACCAGTTCCCAGGTGGTGCTGATACTGCTAGTCCGTGGGCCCCCGTTGCAAAAGCAAGACCTTAGAGATAGTCTGTTCTAGTGATTTGCAACCTCAAAGGCACACAACCTAATCACACAGGTTCCCAGGCCTGTGTGATTTTTAGAAGCTCTCTAGTTTGTTCTGATATTCCAGGATTGAGAATTGCTAACCTGGCTCCTGGGTCTCATTCACAGTGTGGGCATGAAGATGGTGTGTAGGTGGGGAGAGGATATGACTCATAACGGAACCATCTTTGGAGTTGTTTCAAATTGTGGGGTATGTGGATCTGTGGATGTGTACAGTTCCTAAACTATACATGCCCCTCTGTTGTGAGATTCAGTGTGTTTTCTAAACACACACCCTTCTATCTACTTTCTCTTGACATAGAGGGACACCAAAGTCATTAGTAAGGGCCAGTTAGTCTTGGGAGAATCAGACATAATTCAAGAGATCAGTAAAAGTATTTTTTTTGAATTATAATTAGTATCTTCAGAGAGATCAAGAGGACAGCAAGAGTAGATGTGTTTCCCAGATGTGAAAAGTTATCAGAAAATAAGAACAAAGATATTTTAGAAATTCAAAGCAAGACTGATGAAATAACAAAAATCTAGTGGGATAGCTGAATAATGTAACGGACAAGACTGAGGAGCAAATTGGTGATTTGGAACGGAAGTCTCCAGAATATAGAGCAGACATACAAAGAGATAAAATATCAGAGAAAAGTCAAGAGACAGGGGAAACAGATAGGGGTTTTAACAGAAAATGGACTTTAAAAAAAATTAAGGAAGCATTTTCTCAGCTGAAGAAAGCAGGAGTCTTCAGACTACAATAGTCCACAGAATGTCAAGAAGGATTTATAAAGACCAACATTCAGACACATTCTTATGAAATAACAGAACTTTAAGGGTACAGAAAAAAATGTGCAAAACCTTATAGAGCAAGGAATAATTGGTACCTTGAAAAATAACAAGATGCAGACTGACATGAGATTTCTTTCTCATCAGCTATCCTGGATGCTAGAAGCCCATAGTGTAGTGTCCTCAAAGTTCTGAGGGAAAATGGTTTTTAGTATAGAATGTAGAATTTTATACCTTGCCAAACTGTCAACAAGAGGGAGTACACAAAATAATCATTTTCAGGGAGAGAAGCAATTACAAGCTTACTCTACTAGCTTCTTGCAGCAAATTACCACAAACTTGGTGGCTTAAAACCAGAAAAATTTACTCTCACTGTTCTGAATGACAGAATTTTGAAATCAGTTATCATTGTGCTGAACAAGGTGTTGGCAGGGCAGCACCCCATCTGGAAGCTCTAGGGGAGAAGCCATTCTTGCCTCTTCAAGTTTTGGTGGTAATTGGCATCTATTGGTATGTGACTGGAAACTATCTTTGTCTCTCCCGCTCAGTGTCTGTATGCGAACTCTCCATCTACTCTTCTCTTATAAAGACACCTATGATTGCATTTAGGACCCATTTGGATAATCCAGGATAGTCGCCCCATTTCAAAATCCTTAATTACAACCACAAAGACCCCTTTTTGGCCATATAAGGTCACATTCACAGGTTCTAGGGATGGAGATGTGGATCTCTTTTACTAGTTACCAATCATACACAGGAAATGAAAACGACTCTAGCAGAACTAAAAAAGAATCTAAAAAGAGGATGAGGGGCACCTGGGTGGCTCAGTGGGTTAAAGCCTCTGCCTTCAGCTCAGGTCATGGTCTCAGGGTCCTGGGATTGAGCCCCACATCGGGCTCTCTGCTTAACAGGGAACCTGCTTCCCCTTCTCTCTCTGCCTGCCTCTCTGCCTGCTTGTGATCTCTCTCTCTCAAAATAAATAAGTAAAATCTTAAAAAAAAAATAAAAAGAGATGACATGAGAGACCAAAAGCAATTATAAAAAGGAGAAAATAAAGTACATTGGAAATGACCCAGAAGAAGCGAGGAGAGCTGAAACAGAACTCTGAGCCTCTGTTAGATTCTATTCCATGGAAAAGCCTCCTTCAAATGTCAAGGATATCATGGCGAGAATTACTTTTCCTCTTCCGTGTGGATCCAGTCATATTATTTGGATCTGCAGGGAATAGTGTTCATAGTCACAATGCTGTTCATTGGTTTTCAACCTTTAGGATTACATTATGGACAAAATGTGGAACGCTTACAAGTGCAAATGTTATAAACCTTGAAATTGTAAATATGTATATAAGAAAATTGAGAGTTCATGAGAGAGAGGTAGAAAGAAGAGGTTCACTGGTTTCTTCAATGTTCATGGTGGGGAGTTCATGAATGAGACAGCTTTTTAAGGTATATTATTTATAATAATGTAACAGGAACTGCTAAAAGAACTTTAAAAAGTAATATAAGTAACCAGAGTGGGAGGTCAAAGTGTGTGGAGAGGCGAGAGGCAGAGGCAAGGTGCTGTATCCCTAACCCACTGCTCAGGGCCGTAGCCAAATCAAGGTCTAGTGGTGCTTTCAAATTTTGCAGTGGAAACTGCCACAGAAAATAAAATAGGAACTTCTAACAGAAGTGTCCTCTGGGGAGCGACACTGGGTTTGGAAGAAGATAGGTGGGGAGAGATTTTACTTTTTGCTTTAGATGCTCTTTTGCTATTTTGAATATTTTAAACTAGGTTCATGGCTGAAATTTACAGTTTTTTAAAAAAACAAGTTCAATAACACAACTAAATATAACACTTTAAAACAAAGCGGGTGGCCTGAGAGATCCCAAGTCTTTGGCCATGTGGTGTGTTCCAGTCCTTCCAAAGGGCACAGGACAGTAACGTCCAGAGGCAGGAAAGGAGAAGAGTGTGGTATGAATTCACGTCCCTTGGGGGATGGGAGAGGCACGGGAGGCAGGTATGTGCAGAGAAAAGAAGCCCTATGGGGACTGAGAGCCTTCAGCAAAAATATGGAGGCTGCCATGAAGCCAGAGGGCACAGATTTATTTTCTGAGGCCTCAAAGGTTGGAATGAGGACCATGTGGGATCTTTAGGAAGACATCAGCTCTCTGTAAGGAGCATAGAGACCAAATGAATGCCCTCAGGAGGTAGTGAGTTCCCCGTCACTGGAGGTGTTCTAGATCACTATTTGGAAGGTGTGCCTAGAGGGGCAGCACAAAAGACAGAAAGAGCATGAATTTGGCAAGAGAAGGCTGGAAGGCTAGTGCTTGTCATTGTTCTGCAGTGCCGTTGTGACACTGAGCAAGGCAAACACCTTCGCCTCTGAGTCCCGCTTCCCATCTGCAGACAGGATTAATAACCGTGAGCTCGTCGTGTTGTTATAAAGGCTTACGTGAAATAAACACTACATGGGAAAACCACCCGGTGGCGTGCCTGACATTTAGTAAGTGTTGGCTAAATGGCAGATGGCATTACGGAGGGCATGGGATGGCACGTGAGAGAGAATGAGCCAGACCACCTGTATATGATTCCCAGCCTCTGGTAGCCAAGACTGGGCCTGCACACTGAGCTCAGAAGGCACAGTGTGAAATCCAGAGCTCCGAGCCCTGAGCCCCCCATTCCTCCTCTACTGTGGGGACCACCAAGCCAGGTCTGAGATGGCCTCTTTCCCACCTGGCCAACAGGAGTCTGAGGAAATTCTGGATACTCCTGCGAGTAAGGGATTATCTAAAAGAAGGGGCTCCTTTGCCAGGAGGATGACAACATGATCTGGGGTACCCCTTCAAAGAAGGGGTGGGAGAAAGCTCAGAAAGGTACTCTGACTTAAGACCTTGGAAACTCTTGGGCAAGAGCACCCCTGCAGGTGGTGAGCTAGCATGTGGCAGCTGGCCCCTTGTCTGCGTCCCTGGAAGAGGCAGACTTCCATTCCAGCCTGCGTCCCCCTTGCCCTCTACCCCAGCAGGCAGCGTGGAGGGTCCCCAGGGTCATGATGGCACATTCTCAGCCATGGGCATCATGGCACAGCCCTGATGGATTCTCTAGCCCAGACATTCAGGCAGACGCCTTGTTCTCCCAGGGCCATGACCGTGAGCCATTTATAAAGGCAGCTTCCACATAATCATGCCATCATCCCTGCAGGGGCGCGACCTGCCACACAGCCAGAAACCTACCCTGCACACCCTCTGCCCTGCAGCCGACCTCCCACTGGAAGAGGAGATGAGATGTTTTATTTTTCTTCTAAAGGATTTAACTGTGAGTGGTCCTGTTCTGAAGAGCCCCTTTCCTCACACAGGAAGACAATGCTGTCTTTGTCAAGGCAAGGTTCCTGGTTCTAGGACCTGAGGTGTTCAGCCAGGATCCAGCCCATTTGCAGAAGCCTTGGGTTTGGCCATGCCTGCCAAGAGCAGGCCTTGGGCATGTCACCACAAGAGGTTCTGGGGGACCCAAGGAGCATCAGTGTCCTCTAACCCAATCAACTCATGAGCAAAATCTTCTTTAAAAAACATCAGTAGAACCCTGGTGACAGAGAATGTCCCCTCACTTGCTGTCACTCCCTGGGAGCCGGAGGTGGTTCAGCAGATGTTGGATGACCCTGACTGCCTTGAGGGAAGGGAGAGAACGTGCATGCCAAAATTGAAGGAAGCTGGGAGGCTTTCCGTTTGTCCCCTTCTTGTCATTTTCACATATTCATGTGTGTGTTTGAGCTACAAGAACTTGGGGGATTTACATGTAGGGATTTTCCCCGAGGGGCTCCTTCTCATGAAGGACAGGGTGGACAGGGAATTCGCTTTCCGCATCCTGCTGTTTGCCAACACCCTCCCCGCCGGAGTTCAAGTCCGATGGCTCTCCCTAAGGGTTAGTGTGACATATGTGGGTCTCGTGGCTGCTACCAGATGGTGGGGGTGGTGTTCTGGAGGGCAGAGATCTTATCAGTGGGTGCCCTCCCTCCACCCCCGCCAAAAACAATGCAGCAGCTGACATGCAGTTTACCGAATAAGGATTAATAAGTAACAAATGAACATACATCCCATTTTCACCGTCTTGAGACACAGGGACAGGGAATCCCAGAGGCGGCTGTGGGGGCAGGTGAATGGCTGGTGCTCTGAGGCCAAGCCTAAGAGTAGTGGTGAACAGTGCAGGCTCCGGACTAGGCAAGCCTGGGCTTAACTCCTGGTCTACACTCCATAGCCATGTGACTTTGGCCATGATACTGAACCACCCTGAGCCTCCGTGGCCTCATCTGCAAGGTAGGTCGCGTAACAGCCGAGAGATAAAGCAGGAAGTGCAGGTGAAATGCTGAGCATGGCGTGCGACTCCCAGGGAGCGGGGACCAGTGCCGCTGGGGGGTGTGGTGGGATTTGGGCATGCATGGGCATGCACACACCCGCACACACTCGTGGTTTCCAAAATGCTTCAGTAAAGGAGTTAGGAAAAACAATTATTACTAAAAGACTTTTAACTAATTACTTGTTAGTGTCATTCAGGCCACCAAGCCCCTTAAAAGAGGGGGTGAGGTGCTGAGGGGTGAGCAGCTGCACCTGAGAATCAAGTGGGGAAGCTTGAATCAGGGCTGGTGTCTCCCCTCCCCCCACGCTCCTCTCCTCACACACACACACACACACACACACACACACGTATCTGCCCACACCAGAGCTAGGATGACAGTCAGGCTGCTAGTAAGAGAACCGAGGGGCGAGTCCACAGCTACACTGTGCCATGTAGAGCTGACCACAGGAATGAACCGTGCCCCCATAGACCCACTTGAACTTGAGTTGGTGTGGTCTTTGGGGACTACAGAAAGAGGCCTGGGAGTGGCTGATCAGAGCAGGAGTGGCTAACGACAGGGGTGGGTAACGACCGACCAACGGTCTGAGCTAGCCCAGCCTGGGAATCAGCACACGGAGTGTGGTGAAGGGAAAAACTGGGAAAAGTAAGCAACAGATTCTAGTGCTGAGGCTGAAAATCATGGCATGTGGCTATTTTTCCCATGGTGCCTTGCTGACTGCACTGACCACTCTGCCATAGCCTGATTTTAGGCCCTCACCTCCTCCTCCCCCGGATGGACAACACCCTCCTAACTGGTCTCCTTGCCTCCAGACAGGGCCCTCAGCCCACGTGGCAGCACCCCCAGCTAGGAATCCTGTTCTCACAGACCTGGCCTAAGCACTCCCAGATCTTTGGGCCTCAATGGGCCCCATCTCCTTGAAGGGGACTCAGGAAATGGTTTTCCAGTGAATGCGTGAATCGGTTCGTGAACAGGCGATGGGTACCAGTCCAGTGATGCACGCAAAGGTGGGGGTTTGGCCCTCAGATGTCAGGGAGCCAGGAGAGCCTGTAGGCAGGGAAGAATAGAGCCACAGCTGTTTACAACCAGAAGCTGAAGGGAAAGGAGGAGGGCCTGGAGTCAGGAGATCTGGGTTCTGATCCCTTGCCCTGAGATGGGTGTCAGAGGACAGCCTCTGCCTCCTTCTCTGTCCGGCGTGATCTGTTTTATGAGCTCCTTCCCTGTGTAGCTTCTCGGCCCGCACCGAGAATCCCTGGGGACTTTGCTTGTGAGTCTTGTGAGTCATGTGACAATCCAAGACAAATAATCTAAGAAACAGAGGCTGAAGAAACCCCAACCAACCTCTCCCACATACACATATTCCCGCGGAGGTGCAGCAAGCCCACGTGCCCCAGGGTGGCCCCTTTCCTGGCACAGGTCAGGCAGGCCTTTCTCACACGCCTGAGCTCAGCTGAGCCGGGGCCACAAATAACAAGGTTAAAAGGGGAAGAAGCTTCTTCCTCCTTTTCAGCGAATACTACAGGAAAACTTGCTTAGAATCCTCTTCTTTCCCAGGGCTGGGCTGGAGCATGGCAGCCAGACTGTTGCCCAAGCCCAGGGCCGGCCATTTTGCTGGAAGAGGATGAGCAAGAGCAGGAGGTGGGGAACGACTGGGCTTCTCCATCCGGGGCCTCTCGGGCCTCCCCCAGATCTCCCTGTATGGAGACCTGCCGGGGTAATGGGCTTATTTGAGTGCTTACGAAGGACAGAAGCTGGGCTGAGAGCCCCCTGACCCAGACAGACCTCTACTTAGGGTTGCCAGGGATCTATTCCCATATCGTTATATTATGTAAGCATGCTGGTTTGTTCTTCAAGATTTCCAAAGCCCGACACATTCAGAGCATATCAAACACTAGTCTTTCACAGCTCGGTTAATTACATATACAGTTTATATAAAATCAGCACACATGACGTACTGACGTTAAAGTGGTGTGTTTGGAATCATAATTAGGCCAGAAATACAAAACAGCATCACACACATACTAAGCATTTGTTCAATAAATACAAGAACTCGCAAATATTTTTGAAAGGAAAGTGCATAAAGAGGACGCTCCCAGAAGGGAGGCTGCATGGCGTCCAGAGAGATGCCACAGCGACATTAGGCCCTGGGGTAGCAGGACTGTCTGTGATGGGGTCTGAGCAGAGGGAGAGGGACACAGGCAGGAGGGGCCCAAAAGCAGGTGACAGCAGGGCAGCCAACAAGCCCTCCAACAGAAGGCAAGTTAGAGGAAGTGGAGGAAGGAACGTCGAATTCAGCAGGTGAGACTGGTTATCTGAGTGTTCGCTGTACACCAGGCCCTCTGCTGAGTGTTTCCAGGCATTTCCCACTTTCATGCTCAACCACCTCTGAGAGGGGTGATGTCGCTGTCACCGCCCCTTCTATGTGCCAGTGAAGAAACTGGTGCTCAGGGAGCTGAAGTAGCTTCTGAGCTCACAGGAGGCTGGACTGACTCCAAAGTCGCCATGACTGACGGCCGGACGCACGGTCTCCTCCAGGTACGAGGCGTCAGAGCCCTTTCTTTCCTTCTGTCTTGCTCCAAAGCACGTCCTCCATGAAGCGGTTTTTTGGAGAAGAAAGCAAACATTCGTAATGTGTGTTTATTTATATATTTGTGCCAAAATAATAAAGATTTCCATCTATAGAAAGCATACCTGACTGGAATTGATTGAGGAAACTGCCTTTGACCTCTGTAGCTAGAGCCCTGGGGCCACGTCTCAACTCCTGGCCAAGTGCCTAGGAAGGATGGTTCTCCTTTATAGCATCAGCCTTGGAAGCCAAACCAAAAAGTGATAGCAAGCTTCCCTGGCTGTTACAACTCATAATTACCCAGGCATTTTAAAATTTTTAAATTATACTTTGGAGCTTAACCCCTTATCGGATATATCATTTCCAAAAACTTCTCGCATTCGGTAGCTTGCCTTTCTTCTTTTCTTATCTTTTTTTTTTTTTTTTTTTGTCTTGTTGATGGCTTTCTTCACTTTTTATTTTGGTGTAGCCCAGATAGCTTATTTTTGCTTTTGTTTCCCTTGCCTCGGGAGACGTATCTAGAAAAATGTTCCCATGGCTGATGTTGAGGAACTTATTGCCTATGCTTTCTTCTATGAGTTTTATGGTTTCTAGTCTCACATTTAGGTCTTTAATCCATTTTGAGTTTATTTTTCTGTATGGTGTAAGAAAGGTCCACCTTTCCCAGCACCATTCTCAACATCAAAAAAACACAAATAATCTGATTAAAAATGTGTGGAGGCACTCTGGAAAATAGTAGACAAGTCCCTCAAAAAGTTAAGAATAGAACTACCCTATGACCTAGCAATTGCACTACTGGGTATTTATCTAAAGGATACAAAAATAGTGATCTGAAGGGGCACGTGCACCCCAGTGTTTATAGCAGCAATGTCCACAATAGCTAAACTATGCAAAGAGCCCAGATATCCATAGACAGATGAATGGGTCGAGCAGGTGTGGTATATATATACAACTGAATATTACTCAGTCATCAAAAAAAAAAATGAAATCTTGCCATTTGCAACCACATGGGTGGAACTAGAGGGTGTTACGCTGAGCAAAGTAAGTCAGTCAGAGAAAAATACCATATGGTTTCACTCATATGTGGAATTATTTTAAAAGGTTGTATTTATTTATTTGAGAGAGAGATTGAGAATGAGAGAGTTCATGAGAGGGGAGAAGGTCAGAGGGAGAAGCAGACTCTCCATGGAGCTGGGAGCCCGATGTGGAACTTGATCCCAGGATTCCAGGATCATGACCTGAGCTGAAGGCAGTCGCTCAACCAACTAAACCACCCAGGCGCCCCTCATATGTGGAATTTAAGAAACAAAACAGGCATATAGGGGAAGGAAAATAAAACAAGATGAAATCAGAGAGGGAGACAAACCTTGAGGATATTATGCTAAGCAAAATAAGTCAAAGACAAATACTGTATGATCTCAGTTATATGATACATGGACTCTGAACACAGAAACAAACAAGCAAATAAGAAACAAAACAAAACAAAAACCCCAGGTTCATAGATACAGAGAGCACATTGGTGGTTGCCTGAGTCAGGGAGTGGGGGGTGGGCAAAATGTGTGAAGGGAGTCAAAAGGTACAAACTTCCATTTATAAAGTAAACAAACCTGGGGATGTCAGGTACAGCAGGGTGACTATAGTTAATAATACTGTATTTCACATTTGAACGTTGCCAAGAGAGTAAATCTCAAAAGTTCTCATCACAAGAAAAAAAAAGCTCTGTAATCATACATGACAACAGATGTTAACTAGATTTACTATGGTGACCACTTTGCAATGTATACAAATATTAAATCATACTGTATACCTGAAACTAATATAATACTATATGTCAATTATTTAAAAAAATAAGAAGAAAGAAAGAAAGTTAAAATGAAGCTATAGGATGGATCCTAATCCAGCCGGACCAGAGTCCTTATAAGAAGAGGACATTTGGACACAGGGACATGAGGAAAGCACCGTGCACAGAGGAAGTCCATGTGAAGACCCAGCAGAAGGTACCAACTACGAGCCAAGGAGAGAGGCCTCAGACGAAAGCAGGAACCTGCTGACACCTTGATCTTGGACTTCTAGTCTCCAGAACTGTGAGAAAATACATTTCTGTTGCTAAGTCACCCAGTCCATGGTATTTTGTTATGGCATCCCAAACAAGTAAATACAATTTCCAATACTGAGAACCAGTATGGAGAACATGGTATTTTCTGCCCTGGACCATCCACTTCCTCCTCCTACCCGTTCATTCATCCCTTCTCCCAGAGAACATACAGAGTCCCATCCAGTTTGCTTCTAGCTCAAAACTGAGGATCTTCACATGCACTGGAGTAAGCCAAGGTCTTTTATGACCAGGATCCCGGCTTCTTTGACAATATGATCCTCTCAAACACTTAGGAGGCTTCTATTCTGTCAGCTTCTAGTCAATTCTGTGGGCCAGTGATTGTACCCCAATTTCTTTTTCAGGTCACAAGTCTCAGGTACTTTATTTTTATTTGTCTCCTCATCCCGTTATTTCTCTTAATGGTGGCTACCTTGAGGCTGTCAGGCTTTGGTGGGAAGGTCCAGCCTATTTATTGATTTTTGCTGAACCCCTTTGTTTAGCTGAGAAGATTCACTGGGTCTACACTGCTGAAATCTTTTTTAAAATCCTGACATTGGACAGTGTCTGACAATGAAACCTTTAATGGACTAAACCCTGGAGGTTGGTGGACTGTTTGTTATAGCAGCTAACAGACACCCACTAATAGAATGATTAATTTTATCTGAGGAGGTAGAAGGACAGATGCCAAAGGGAAATACGGTTTCCTAGAGGAGAGATTTTTTTATAGCTTTATTGAGGTTCCATTGACAAACAAAACTGTAATATATTTGAAATATACAATGTAATGGCTTGATAGATGTACATGCACATTGAGAAAGGACTTCCCCATCAAGTTAATGCACACATCCATCGTGAAGAGGTGCTTTCCCCCCACTGCTGCAGGGACCTGAATTTCTGACTCTATTTCCTTTCATCTTGCAAACTGACCGCTTCTTTCCTGAGCTCATCTTTTTCTTGTGATATCTTGTGTTATTCAACTAATAACAATGAAGACCCAACATTGATATTCTCATTTCCATCCTCTTTTTCCAAAGCATGTGTTTTTGACTCCCAAGTTATCACAGGTAACAGTTTTTATTAGATTGTGTTGTTTCAACATCACACGGGTCCCCGGTTCCCTAAACTAACATCTCTTTCTTCCTCAGCCACCGTCTCCTATTTTAGTTTTTGGTAAGGGAGTGCCCCACTTCAAGAAACTCGTATTAGTCAAGGTAAGCTAATTGTTGTATAAACAGCTTCCAGATCTGAGTGAACATAATAACAATCGTTACAAAATCAAAGTTCGTTCTTTCTCATGTCCCAATGCAATGTTGAAAGACAGAGGGGTGGAGTGGGAGAAGAGAGAGCTCTGCTCCCTGCTGGCACGTAGGGACCATGTGTGTGGTCAGGTGTGTGGCTCAGGTATGTGTTAGGACACTAGACCACTTCGCTGGATTATGGTATCTTGTTGGCAGGCAAGGGAAGAAAGACCACGAAGAAGTGTGTGGGAAGTTTTTAAGGCAGGCCTGCAGGTGCTTGTCCACTGATGAGAACTAGTCACATGGCCCCACTAGATGGGAGTGCTTTGGAAGTTCAGCCTTCTGGTAGACCAGGAAGAAATGCAAACACAGAAATTGGTACATAGGGGGATTCTCTATCCCCTCTCTCCTTCCCCCATGCTCCAGGTGTGATGGACACAGAGGTACACACACAATTCTCCCTTCGAGGAAGCACGCGTTGTCCTAGCTGCAGGGAGGGCTATCAGCCTCCAACTTTCAGCCTCTGTAGGAATTGCCTCAGCTGGAAAGAACCACCATATCCAAGGTCACGATCTTCCTGAGGTGGCCTGCATTCAGAGACTGACCAAGGCGGGGGGGTATTATGGCCCAGTCATTTTGACGCCAGATGGCACAGCTCTGACATGGGGGACACTAGCTCCAGCGTCCTTGGGTTGGCCAATGCTCTTGGTGGGTCTATTTTGTAGCTGGGCTTCTCCCTTTCTCTAACTGGGCTTTCCCCCACTTTCTGCAGGTAATCGTCCCAAGAGTACTAAACTCCATCTCAGGGTCAGCTTCCTCGGAGAACCCAAGCTGTGACAATGGGTGTACATCGTCAGTACTGCTCGCAGGCTTCCTGCCTATTACTGTACTGTTTTGTTGTTTTCTGCCATGGCCCCAGCATCTGTAACAGTCACTGACACACAGAATGTGCTCCCTAAAATATATTTTTACGTGAACGTCTATCTAAACTATTTGCATATCTGTCACTCTCCTTTGCCAGGCTACTTCCTCTTTGAGGACAAGGCCTAAGTGGTCACTCTTTCTGTGTCACTAACCTTTAGCTAAGTGTCCGACACTTAACCGTTCTTCCAAAATACATTTTATTTTTTTGGTGAATACATAAATATCATGAATAATTGGAGAATGGAGAGAAAGATCCTCCTAGTCCAGGAGCCAATCTGGAATTCCTCTGTGGAAAGCTGCTGACGAGGGGTGTGAATGTCTAGTGATTTGTCTGGAGCTCATACTTGCTAAATGGGTGTTCTTTTTAGTTGGTGTATTTTAGTTGGTATATTTTTATCTAAGGTGAACAGTAGAGATTTTTAGAGGGTCAAGCCTGCTCAGGCCACATTAGGCTGTGCCATCCCTGATGCTGAAGGCATTCCCCTAGGCAGCGAAGTCTGGAAGCCTACAGGGAGGTGAGAGGGGACATGGATCTCTCTATACCTGTTTACTGAGCACCTGCGCCTGGGGCCTGGCAGGAGGGGTCGTGAGGGGAGTGAGCCCCACAGGTGTGGGCCTGCTCCTTAGGACACTTATAGGGAAACTGAGGAACAGACAAATTCATCATGAAAAATTAAACACCCCTGTGTGGGGGAAACCAGGCAATACAATCACATAGGCCACAGGTCACCTTGGAGGCCTAGAAGACACTACAGAAGGCCTCTGCTTTGAATTGAGGCCATGGGTTTCCTGTTCAGTTTTCAGCAAAGACACACAGAGATGAAAGCCTAGAGGAAAAAGGGATAAAGAAAGATTTTAGTTGGAGTTGAAATAAACAGAATAGGTGACTGATGAGAGAAAAACTAGGAAACCAGAAGGCATATGAGAAAATAGAAGAGTGAGGATTTGTGGAAAGGCAGGAAGAGGGGGAGGAGGGAGTGAGAGAGGCGTTCCAGCTGGAGCTCAGGTTGGGACCTCTCCAGCCTTTCGGACAGCACGATTCCTCACACATACTCCCCAGCCTTGTCTGGGGTTCCACAGGGGAACACATGGACCCTGCACCAGTCCTGAGAGCTCCCCTCACCCCTCGGAGCAACAGGCTTGCCCACAGGATTCAGTCCTCCGGAGAGCACAAACCTCCTGCTCTCTGGTCTGAGAGGCTGACAGACGTCTCCCCTTCTGTGTCCCACTTGAGTCTTCATTTCTGCCTTCCTCCGGGCTCTCCTATCCCACCAACACTGCCATCTCGAAACGCTCACAGGGGAATCCAGGAGCCAACTCGTTCCCTGCCTCTATTGTAAATGGTGAGCGATGTCATGTCCAAGATGGAAAACAGGATCTGACAGGCCCAGGTCGTCTTGGGTGAAAATTTAATGGTGGGATGATAGGCAAAAGTGAATAGGAAAGTTAAAGAGGCTCTATAAAGACAATGTAATACTAATTAATGGAGTTGGAATTTTGTCCCTCAATTGCTCTCAAAATAGTAACATACTCCAATGAGAATGACGTTATATAGGTCTGTATTTATTTTTTCAGATAGAATCCAGCACAAAGGCCTATTACAAGCCAACCAGAGGCCGGGTAATGTGAAAATTTTAATTTAATGAGGGTTTGGGTAAGTGCCTTTTCTGGTGGGATGGAAAGAGAACTGGAGCAGATTCAGGAAGCCCCCATCCCACCGATTTACAGTCACCTGAACAGCACGTTCCCTGCTGGTTGTAATTTTGCCACCTTCCGGAAGAAGGCATTGGCCACTACACAGTGTTCAACGTCCTCCTTGGTTGACTGTGCTGGCCCACAACAAAGAAAGGCAGCAGAAAAGGGATTCCGGCCTGATGAGCATCCAAGGATGATCCCCTCAGGTGGGAATCAACAAGGGCGCCCTATGCCAATTCATGAGCCTGATGCTGCTAATCCGTTGGGTGGAGCGAGGCTGTCCCCCAAGCTGAAAGCGGGGGACTTACTGGGCTGTGCAAGCACAAGTGAGCTAGAGATGGAAATGCAGATAGACCAGAGGAAATGTGCAGTTAGGCAGAGAATGTGTGGTTTTCCGCCAAACCCTTTTCTCTGGACTGGAACACAGTTAGGCACAT
The DNA here is from genome assembly GCF_010015895.1 of Lontra canadensis. Lineage (NCBI taxonomy): Eukaryota > Metazoa > Chordata > Mammalia > Carnivora > Mustelidae > Lontra > Lontra canadensis. The sequence continues at coordinate 1,351,567 of NW_022631032.1, read as the reverse complement.
AGGGCAGCCTGTCCTAGTGCTAGGGTTCCCCACAGTCTCCCCCTTGTGATTGTCGGTCTTTTTCATATCAATTTATTGAGACTATCCATACTTACAAAAAGCTACATGGACCTCTAATGCTTTTAAATACATTTGTACTACAGGGCGCCTGGGTGGCTCAGTCATTAAGTGTCTGCCTTCAGCTCACTTCATGATCCCAGGGTCCTGGGATGGAGCCCTGCATTGGGCTCCCTGCTCTGTGGTAAGCCTGCTTCTCCCTCTCCCACTCCCCAGCTTGTGTTCCTCTCTCGCTCGCTCTCTCTGTCAAATAAATAAAACTTAAAAAAAATGAATAAATACATTTGTACTACAATAGCATCTATATTAATTTGAGGAAAAAAACTTAATGCATTTATATCTAAGAAATATTTATTCATGGGGGGCCTGGGGCGCTCAGTCATTAAGTGTCTGTCCTCGGCTCAGGTTATGATCCCAGGGTCCTGGGATCAAACCCCACATCAGACTCCCTGCTCAGCGGAGAGTCTGCTTCTCCCTCTCCCACTCCCCTGCCTGTGTTCCCTCTCTCGCTGTGTGTCTCTCTGTCCAATAAATAAATAAATACTTTTAAAAAAAAAGAAATATTTATTCAGACTTCAAATAAGGTATGTGGATTTAGGAATCCCAAGTTCCCATGATTTCCCTGGTCCCCCAGGACTTGTACGCTAGGGAATGGCAACCAAAGTTCCAGGAAGGGGGTTCTCAGAGCTGGATCCTGGGCCAGCAACATGTTAGAAAAGCACATTAGCAGACCCCACCCTAGTCTACCAAGCACTGCAGCTTCTGGGGTGAGCAGATCCTCTGACTTCTGACAGGCATGTGCCCCCATGCGGGTCAGAGACAGAGCACCGAAGTCCCAGAGATGCTGGAGAAGCTCCAGAATCCATCCAGTCCTGCTTCAGACAAGAGTCCTCCCACTACTAGGCATTTGGATCTGGCAGCTGAGGACATAAGGCCTCCCTACCTACACTTCCCTTCTCTGTGGAAGGAAGGAGCAAGATGGTGCCGGTTCTTCCTACTCTGGGCCCTCTGGGAATGGCCCCCGGCCCAGCTGTCCCTAATGCATACAGGGATCTCGGGCCAGATCTGGGTTCAGCAAGATCCTCTTCATGCTGGAAGGGTGAGGAAAGGTGTTGTGACAGGTTTGGGGAAGGAGTACACCACCGGGGGCTCACGGGAGAATGCCAGGGTCCCACAGGCCTGTTGTCCCCACACCGATATCAGGTGATCTGCCAGGGTCACCTGACCAGGATCCCGCAACCCACTAATAGAGACAAGGGGATAGTACTTGAATTTACTGAGATCCAACAAATGGCCTGCACTCTTGCAGTCCAGGGCAGCCCACCCTTCCAGTCTCCTGCTATTACCTACAGGGGAGCCCGGGGTTTAGACTGGCATCTGGCCTCGGCCACGGACTGAGCACCGTCTATCACAAACTTCCTTCAGGCCCCTACGTCCCAGCCGAGCTGGACCACATCCCTCTTCCTCACACATTCCTGCCCCTTTGCTCATGCAATCTGGAGGTCCTTTCCAGTCTCTCCCAGCACATCCCAATTCTGCCCAGGCCAAATTCCGCTTTCTCCCCAGAACCCTTCTGGGCTCTCTGCAGTTAGAAAGGATGTGTACCTCCGCTCAGTGTCTGCTGGTCTGATCAGCCCAGAGTGGCTGACCTCTGAAAACAGAAAGCCTGTCCCATACCTGTCTCACCTGTCCCTTCCACTTCTCCACCCTATATTGGTGAGCGTCTAGGCCATGCTGAACACCAGTTAACTGGGGATGAGCACTGGGGGTTAATACTGGGAGCCCAGACCGTCCAGGAAGCCAGCCCATCAGCAGTCAGGAAGGCTGCAGATAACAATGACCGAAGTGGCATCCTGTGGTCTTGAAGTCCTTCCAGAGAAGGCAGAGACCTTATTTTCAGGAGAGCAGAGCTGGGATGACACACCATCTCTCCTGGCTGTCGGCTGTCCTCGGTGGTCATTCTTAATCCCCAGAAAAGCTGTGCTTAAGTCATGTTTCAGAGGAAAATGTATAACCCAGACCAAGGCAGGCTCTCGGCAGAATCGGCGGTGGGAGAGGCCAAAGGCATTTGTTGGGAGGGGAAGCGACACAGGAAGTCTGTTCCCTCCTGCTTCTCCCATGGGATGAGCAGCTCTATGCTCCCACCTTCAGCTTCTCTTCCTTTCCTGTTTGCCTGGAAACATCCCCATTCTGGGCCAGCGCTGGACCTCAATCACCCTGCCATAGTCTGTTGTGCACATGGAACAGAATTGGGGGTCGGGGAGCAGACAGGCTGGATGATGGGCAGCCCACGGGATCATGAAGCAGGAGACTGGTCTTGAGCCGCACCTCCCTGGGAGCAGAGCTCTTTGTCCTTTCCACTTATGAGACTACTCTTTTCCCTACTGATCCCCAGGGCATCTGAGTGACACAGGTGCCCGTGACAGTAAGAGCTATTATTCCCCAACACCTACCATGCCCAGGCACTGTTCTAAGATCTGCACATCATCAGCTCCCTTCAGTCCTCCCAGCAGTATGTGAGTTGGTCTCTATTTCCATCCCCATGTCATAATTAGAGAAGCTGAGGCACAGTTTAAGTAATTGGTCTAAGATCGCGCAGTTAATAAGTGGGATTTGAACCCAGGACTATCAATTCCAAAGGCAGCATTGGTTCTGCTATTTCTGCCCAGTATTCAAAATGTCAGCTGGGAAAACGCTTGTGATGTCCTGAACAAGTCACCTCACCCTCCCGGCCTCTTTCTTCATCAGTAGGAGGGAGGTGATATTGGCAAGCAATTGCCCTGAGAATTCATTTAGGGCACTTTGCAAAGTGCTTTGAGGAGGAGTGAGAGCCAGAAAACATCTGTGTAGAAGCGGCCCAGGCAGGGACAGGTACAAAACCCCCTGGGTGCTGAGATGTTCCCCAGTGGAAAGAGGACTTGGCTTCTTTCCACAGATGATGTCCATGGGTCTTCTTCCTTGTCTCCCAGGACTCGGTGCCCAATTTTGTAGGAGAAACTTAATTAAGGAATAAAATAAGGAAGTCCAAATTGCATGAACATTTCCGAGGAAAAGGAGTCATTCTGGTAAATGAAACCCCCAGACCCCCTGTAGCTTGTACCCAGCATCTCACTGTTTCATGCGACATACCAAACTCGGCTGCCAGCTCTTTCCCCATGTCCCAGTCCTAGCCCTGAATTCCATTCTGAATTCCTGAACGAAGTAGTTGGATGCACCAGCGACAGGCAGTGGGTCCTTTGGGAAAACATCTGACCTGGTCGCCATCTTCCTGCCTGTAAGATTCAGATTTGGTTTTGGTTGGTAGAAATGTTTCCTTAGCCTGGATGGATAAATACATACATGCTGACTCATGGCTTTTCCAGGTGACCACGTTTCTAACAGCAAAGCCTGATCCCAGAAGAGTTTAGAGCATGTGACTTTCTATTTTTTGGAATGACAAGAGCTTTGAGTTGGAAGTGACCCCAAACGTCATGTAGTTTGACCCCTGTTGACATTTGAGTCTTGCCTATTCCCAGCAACTGGCTGTCCAGCTTCTCCTTGGGCCATCACTGATGGGGAACTCACTGTATCTCCAGGTCAGCTCAGATGGAGAGGGCAAGCCTTCAGTGTTCTCACAGCCAGACTCTATCTGCTCCAGCAGAAACTCACTACAGTGAAAATCAGAACCAGGGAACTACCACCATCTGCTTAACTAATCCTGCGAGAGGCTCAGCAGTGAACCCTCAAATGTCAGGTCTGAGGGGCTCTTGCTGTTCATCTGGTATGGCTGCTTTACTATATAGAGGCAGAAGCAACTCCCCTAGGAGTGATCACCGGTGGCAGTGTCTTCCTTTAATGACAGCTAACACCGACTGAGCCCTCATGACATTCTAGGAGCTTTGGCGATTGCTTGAAGCTGCATGATTTGATTTAAGTCAAGCCGTTATTATGAGACACTTGCAAGATGGGTATTACTCATTTAACAAAGGAAGGGGCCAAGATTCAAAGAGGTGAAATAATTTGTCCAAAGCCACAGAAGCTAATTCATGGCAGAGGCAGGACTTGAACCCATGCCTGTCTGGTTTCACAACCCATGTTCTCAGCTGTTCTGCTAGACCCTTGGTATTACATCCAGCTTCCTGGAAGTTAAGAGTGTTGGATTTTCTTCTGTGGAAGAAATCGATTGGAACTTATGATAGGGATATAAAGATTCATGTCAGGCTCTGAGTTCATGTACAATGTTGAGCTTGGGTCTATGTAAGTCAGAAAATGAAGGGAAAATGTATCTTTGAATGATAGAAATCTGGTCCAGTTGATAATTTGCTGCTTGTCTACACATCTAGCCAGTTTCTCCCTAGCTGGTGTGTGTATAGTTACAGTTTGAAGACCAGAAACGTACCTGTTATTCTCATCAGGAGACTAATTTCTTTCATTTCCTGACTCATTTGATCTCTAGGTGAGATCATGAGTTGCTGGAGATGCCTAATATTGAGTTTACAAGCATTGAGCTCCCAAAAGATTTTTTGTTTTTTTTTAATTTGGAATGAGAAATGACTGTTTAGCTGGAAAAGAAGTTAACATGATCTTATTTAAAACAATGGAAAGAACTTTTTAGCAATTATTTAAAATTAATTTTCCCTAAGGCTAAAACTTCTGTTAAATCAAAGCTACAGCTTGAGAATTTAGCTGTGGGAATTGATCTATTACAGAGAGACCGCCTTTGTGTACTTGAGTTTTTCAGTGCTGACTTAATTAAGTTTTAAAGCATCCCAAGGCACTTGTCAAAGCTCTCATGTCCTCTCCCATCCCTTCCCAAAAAAGGCAGGAGAGGAAGTTGGCAAAACTTCTGCATTTCCATTTGGTTTCTCAAACAAAATCTGCTGGGTTGGAAGGTGGGATTTCTTATCAGCTGGAGACCATTTGGTTTAATAATTTTTCACTTTGCCCTGAAGTCCTGTCAACCTTTGCTGTGACACGCTGATGAACCGCCTTTCAGAAAAGAGAATCTCCAGCAGGAAGGAGGCAGAATCTCTCTTTGGCCTCCCCCTGCCATCTTGGAGAGAGCTTTTCACCAAAGCTCCATGTCATTTTTCACACTGGGCTGGCACTGCTGGCCTGGGGGCACAGTGGTTCTGACCAAGGGCTGGGGCCTCCTTTTGCGATCTGGAACAGATTGAACAGATTTGTATGTGCGATGAATACCCACAGCATACACATTCATGGAATGTATTTACAGCTATTTCCATGAATCTTTAGACTCCACAGATGTGTATTCATTGGATAACTACATAAGAGTGAAATTGATAAGTCAAATGGCAATTTGTTTTATTAATTGTGATAGACATCAAATTGCTCTCTCCAAAGACTGCATCAGTTCAGACTCCTACTAAGCGTTTTTTACTCTATGGCTTATTTCCCCTGTACCTTTGTCAGCACTGCGTAATATCAGACTTTCTCATCTTTGCCAGTCAGAAAAGTGAGAAGTGGTGTTGGGTTATTTAAGTTTGTATTCCCTTTAGGAGTGAGGTTGAAAATTTTTTCATTTATTTATTTGTCATTTGTTTTGATTTTTCTGTGGACTTCTGCTCGTGTCCTTTGCCCATTTTTGGGTGTGTTTTTATTAACCTGTAGGAATCACTGACCTATGAAGTTGATGTGTTAATATCTAATGTATTGGTATTAATGCTCTCCTCCTGCCTCCTCTCTCCATGACACATGTGATGTCCACCGACCTGAAATTAAAACAGATAGAGAAGTCTTTAGTGTCCCTTAACTGCACACAGCCTTTGAGACTTGACTGTCCACAACCACGAGAATTCAGTGTTCTTGATGATCTCTGGTTCCAAAGGAAATAGACTAACAAGAGATGGAAAGATTTAAAACAAGACTCTGAGGTGCTCTGAAACCAAGCCATCCTGGATCCAATCTGTTACGACAAGAATGCGATCCATATAAAAAAAAAAGACCCTTCCTTTTATCAGTCTGATCCAGCTGGAAGAAATCCATCCTGTTCTTAGCTTCTTGAGATGGCTAGAAAGTGTAGCCTCAGAAGCAACCTTGCTTTATACTGCCTTAACCGTTCCTGGTGTTTAATAGTTAATATCACATATTCTCTTGTATTCTGAACAAATCAGACCATAAATGAGATGTGTGACCTGCAGCTAGCTGAAGATCTTTGTGCTGCTTACTTCAATTTGGATGGCCATCCCATGTGCCCAGTGATACCAGCAGGAGGATTCTTTATTGATTTCTCAACTGAGTATGTTTTCAATGCATTGGGATTGTCTTATCACCCTCTTCACCCTATTTGATCATTTGTGTGTTCAGGAGATTTGAATACCTAATTGCAAACTGAGATATCTGGATTTCCTGCACACACACACACACACATACACCTGATTCTTGCTGTGTGCTATGCTTGTGAATGCATTATTGACTCTATTCTTGTCTTGTCTGTCAACTTCTCTATTGTATGGAAGAGAATATTTAATGAATTTATGATGTGTGTAACGTAAGGAACTGACTGGAAAAAATTCACTGTATTCTTCATCTCTAATCCCTGCTACTGGAAACCAAAGATGAAGAGGAGGTATTGAAGGGAGCAAGAAAAAAAAAAGAGAGAGAGATATTAAATACAGAGGAACAAACGTAAGAATTACAGTTGATCACTCATAGGGAACTGTGTAAGCCAGAAGACAATGGGGTGTTGTGGGGGGAGCATGTTTAAAGTGTTGAAACAAAACAGCACATTTGGCATTCTACACCTAGTGGGGAAAAAAATCTTCCCAAAAATGGAGAAAAAAAAAAAAGATTTTTAAGACAACAAAAGCTGGGAGAATTCATTACCAGTGGACCTGCATTATAAAACCAGATAAAGTTCAGTGTTGGAAGGCTCATATTAGTTCAGCTTGTAGTTCTTGAAGATTTTTGGATGTGTGATTTGATGTATTTCATTATTTTTGGATTTTTTTTTTGGCTCTCTTTTCAAATATTTCTCCTGCTTTATTATTTTTCCCTTCTCCTTCTGAGATTCTAATTACTCATGTAAGAGATCATTTGATATTGGCACCCAGATCTTAGATGCATTTTTCCTTTTTTGTCTTTTTTTTTTTTTTTTTTTTTTTTCTGTTTCAGTCTGGGTAATTTCTATTGACCTATGTTCAGTTCAAGCTCACTGATTCTTCCTTGGCTTTGTCTACTCTGTCGATGAGTAGTCAAAGGCATTCTTCTTCTCCATTACAATGTTGTTTGTTTATAGCATTTCCAATTGATTCTTCCCTAGGTTCCCATCTCTCTGTTGAAATTCCCCATTTTTTCATGCATATGGTACACTTTTTCCATCAGACTCTCTAACTTATCCATCGTAGCTATTTTAAATCCCTTGTCCATTAGGTCCAACCTCTGAGTAATCTTGGAATCTGGTTCTGTTGATTGCTTTGTTTCTTGACAGTTGTTTATTGTTGCTTTTTCTTTTTTTTTTTTTTTTTCCAAGGATTTCATAATCTTTGATTAAATGCTGGACATCCTGTGCAGGACAGTAAATATGAAGGTAGGTAGTATTTATTCCTGGAAATGGGCACGCCTTTTTTTCTGCTAGGCTTTATGTGTAGGGTTTAGAGTTAATCTAGTTAGCCAAACTGGTTTTTGGTCTTATTGTTGCCATGGTTACCTTTAGTGCACTAGTGCCTTCAGTTTCCTCTAGCTTTACTTTTGTGTTTCGGGTAAGGGTTTTTCTCAAAGTTCCCACTTCATCCTCAGGTTTGGGCCTTCCCTGTGCAGCTCCGAGAGTGTCTGTCTTCATGCTCTTATTCCCACTCGCCAGTAGACTGCTGTTGCTAGTGGTTCAGTGCCTCTCAGACTGAATAGCTGGCTGGTGGTAGGGGAAGGGTTTTTTTTTTTGTTGTTGTTGTCCTGATTCAGCCTCAGTCTTAGGTAGGTTCTACACGTCCCTTGATTTGGGCATTGGAGTTTTCTCGGTTGTCTTGCCCCTCCTCCCTGTGGCAGCCAAACTCTGCCATGTATTTCAGGCTGTTCCTGTGCTAAAGAGAGTTTCCTGTTCTCCTCCCATGGGGACAGAACACTTCTAATCATCTGGACCCTAGATGGTTTCCTGTCCCTCCTCAGAAGTATAAGTTTTCATCTTGCGCTTTTTCCTCGGTTACAATGGATTCCCTGGGGTGACAGGATTTGCCCTTCCCCTAGTGTCTTAAGGCTACAGGCAAAAGGTTCTGGACAGGGCTTTGTGTTTTTTTTCCTGTAGCATCAGCTGCTCCTACCTTCATGACTGTACCACAGTGAGGGAACTTTCTCCTGTTGTCCCACCTGCCCCCACCCACCCGCCCCATCTTTCTTGAGAGCACCTGGTGGAGGTTCTTGGAGAAGAGTCTATGAATATGTGTGAACTCCTCTTGTGCCTATGGTTTCGATTACGTCTGCTGTTCCAACGCTAACCCACACTCAAGCTCCTGTGAGTTACTTAAAATACTGTAGCTGAATTTTTCTTACACCTGGTATGTCTTCCTCCCACACTCTGTCACAGAAGGGCAAGTGCCCATATTGTCTCTTCTCTGAAGATCCTGTGTTTTCTTAGATTTCAGGCCACTTTGTTGCCTCAAAACCTCAGCTCTTTGATGGGTTTAGGAAAAGTTATAATTTGGGAGTTTGGTTGGCTTCTTGCTGTTCTTGGGGTAGGAGAAATATTATTTCCAGTTCCTCAGTACGACTCAGTGGTACTCAGCCTCTTTAGAGATTTATGCTTATGCACCCCTCTCATCTGCATGTTCCTTGGGGAGCCATGTCTTCCTTCTTGATGTATCCTCCGTACTTGGCATGAAGAGGGTATCACTAAATGTGGAATGGAATGGGATTTGCAGCTGGTAGTCATGAGGTCAGTGAGGCAGCTAGAATGGCTGGCAAAGGGAGGGTGTTCCAGGAAGGACCAAAAACCATTGCAAAATTGTCGTTGGAAACTTTTGTGCCTCAGATTCTTGTATCTGTGCCCATTTACACTTGCCCTCCCTCAGAGGCCCTTCTCTAAAGTTAGTATATAATTTGAGGCCATATCTGTCAGAGGGGAATGGATGACTCTCCCTTAGAGACTCTATCAAAGTTTGAGGACCCAGAGAATTTTGATTTACCACCAAGTAAAGAATTTTATATCCACCAAGTTTTTATTAAGCTCTATCTTTGTGCCAGGCACTTACAGGTTCTCCTTGATCCTAAGTCCAGTTTGGGGTTCTAGATGAGTCCAGCTGGGTCTCTATGAGTTGGGATAATCTAACTCAATAAACCACCTCAAATTTTCAGTGGCTTAACCCAATCAACATTTATTTCCCATTCATGGCAGAGTCCAATGCAGGCATCTGTGACAGTCTCCCAGACTCTTTTGACGTTGAGCTCTTCCCTCTGCTAGGGCCTCTCCATGCAGCTGGTTGATGATTAAAGAGACCATGGAGAAGACACACCTGCTTCTTAACCATAACAACAAGGAAATGAGACATATTGGTTTTATTATCTTACTGGTGAAAATTAATCACCTAAATCCCCTCCTAGATGAAAGAGAAACTAGGAAACACAGTCCCTTATGGAGATATTGCTTTGTGGCAGCAGCTTTATGCTCTGGAAGGGGAACATCAATCTTTGCTGATGTTTGCTGTCTGTGCCACAGTCTTGGAGAGATTGTATGGGCTGATAAGTGCTGTCGATTGGTTGGTTCTAGCAAAGATTAGGCCTTGAAAAGACTCCATAGTGATGCTCACAACTATCTTGAGCTAGGTGGTATTTGGAGTGTGACCTTGGGAAGCTTCAAGGGTGAGATGGGTGAGATTCAGAGTGTGAGCAGAAGTATAGGTGATGTGTGAGTTGGGGAGATTTGGGAATATGAGTTAACCATTTCCCATGCTTTGGCTAGGCTGTGTGCTAGTTGGCCATACCAAGTGCAAATTCTTCTGTCTGGCACTTAAGATCCTTCTTAATCTGGCCCCAACATACTTCCCTAGGCTTTTCCCCACTACTCTGCTTGTTCCCTCTGCTTGTTACACACCCCACCATCTTCCTTACAGAGCAGATCAATATTCCTTCATTCCATCCATTCATTGATTAAACATGGTGCCACTCCTCAGAGAAGAGCATAAAAACAAATAAGTGAAGTCCCCATCCTCAGGAAGTTACCTTGCTTCTGTGCTCTGACCTTTTCAGAATGAGCCCTTGCTGGGAACTCAAAATGCTGATACCAGAAAACCTTCTATGGGGAAATATCCTTTCATTGCCCTGCCTTTCCCTGAGTCAATACTTACTGTAGATTCTCTGATCTGGTTCTAGCATCAACATAGAGCTCCTTCTACAGCTTTCCAGCAGTAGCCATCTAGTGTTTGTTAGTGATAAGCAAGGTCAGGGGTTTCATTACTTCCTGAGGCACCTGGTAGCTAGAACTAAATCCTGCTTCCTTTTCGGTCCTACCTTTGTCCTTCAGGGCCACACAATATAAATCTGCCCCTTGGTCCACAGGGGAGATCTTCAGAGGTTGACTGGGTCTTCTCTTCAAAAAGGCCTCTCACCGGACAACCCCTTCTTGATCTGAGACCCCACTCATCTCCAGTTGTATTAAGTACACCGTAGGTGTTCTCCAGTTTCCCTGCCCCAAAATAACATGCCCATTGTTATTCTCAGATGCATCTTTTCACAGAGCCCTGTCCCTGAGTGGTAACAAATCACTGTGTTAAAATACAGCCTGACTTGATCTGATAAAGTCAAAATTGAGGAGGAGAGGACTATGAAAGACTTCCTGCAGAAACTTTGCCCTCTTGCTTTTGATAACTTTAAGAAAGCTGGTGCCTACATTTGAGCATATTAAGAAACAGGCTTGCAAAATGTTAAACTGAGTTTTCTAGAAGTTTCATTTGTTTTTCTCCCTCTGCTTTGTCATGGTGAACATTCTCCAAATAACATTCTTGTAGGGAAAAAAAAGTTGGAAACTTCATAAAAGATACTTCTACGCTGTAGTGGGCAACAAAAATATGGCATCTGCTTAATTGATTATAGTTCCCATGGGAAATGTGTGTGAGCAGCATTTTTAAAAGCTCTTTCTTTGCCTTTGGTTTCTCTTTGTGTCCTAATTGAGTAATTTCCTCTCACATCCTTCTGTCCCTGGCCTAGAAGCCTGGTAAATAAGCAAGCCTCAGAGAGATCTAGAGAGCCAGCAACATCCTGGAAATCTGAGGCCACAAGGTTAAGCACAAAAAATGCTCTCTTTCCAGGAAGGAATGACTGAATCAGAGCAATGACCTTGGCTTTCAGTTAGTTTTTGTCCAAACTTTTCCCACTCTTTTCCTCTCTGTCCCCCACCCTCACGTGACCTAGGCTGAGGAGGGGCTGGGACTATTCTTCCCCCCACCCCCCCCACCCCGCTGTCCTGCTTAAGTCCATCCTGCCTTTGGCATGTGCCTCGGGACTTCATGTGTCCACAAAACTGAGTTGAGCCAAGCTTCCCGTCCAGCTCCGAGAAGAATGCCCATCAGGAAGCACAATTATTTCAAGAATGTGAAATACAGTATTTTAATGGAGCCATTTTTCACGTTGCTCTAGAAAAAGGATATAGACTTAGTTGTTGGTCTATCTGCAAATGAGACTTGTTCACACCAGAGCACCTTCCTGATTTCAACACAACAACCTCTTGGTGGTTTTCTCTGCCATAGAGCAATATTGGCTGTGGCCTTCTTCTCCACAGGTGCAGTCCAGTGAGACAGGCTGTTGAAATGGAGGCAGGGTTGTTAGCAAAGGGCCCTGACTTTGGACTTCATCCTGCAGTGACAGTGCCAAGCCAAGCTACAGCGAAACATCAGGCAGGGTGTTAAAATTTATTTCTAGAACCGTGCCTGGTCTTAAAATGAAACCATGATGTTAGCAGCAGGGCAGGAGAATCTCGTGCTCTTGTGCTATTTGGCTTCCACACAAGTGGATAAAGTATTTGATAACATTTTACTTTTGGTTGATATTCTTTCTATGATAAACACCGAGCCCTCCCCAGTCAGTGGCAACAGAGAGCTCCTGGCCATAGAGACAGTTGCCAGGAGTCAAACTCGGTGATTTTCTCTGTGCAGGATGGACCGCTGGATCCGATTCTTTGTTGAAATAGGTTTATATTTATCATGATAATGATAAAGTAAACAATTAAAAAGATAAAATGGAGGGCATAATCCACATCTCCAGGGTACTGAGCTTGGGATACTTCACTACTTTGGAATAAAAAAAAAGAAAAGAAAAAGAAAGAAAGAAAGAAAGAAAGAAAGAAAGAAAGAAAGAAAGAAATACCTCATGCAATAGTCACTGACTTTTCCAGATGAAACTGGACTATACAAACACTCTTTGAGTATGTGCGATTTCACTTAAAACATGTCTCCTGGGTCAGAGACCTAGTGCAAAACCCAGTCGATTCAGTGAAATGAATAATCCTTACTCTTCAATCACTTTGGGAAAGAGAGTTCGGTCTTCTTTGAAGCCAGAAAAGAAATGCTTTTTAGAATCACAGTTTCCTATACTACTTCACTGGGAAGTAAAGGCAGGGGATGGGAATGTGGTAGGGAAAAGCCAAGTGACTGGACCAAAGTTTAAGTTTGCTTGAGACTCACCTTCCTGTCTCTTGCACTGGCTTGATGCCAACACTTCCAGCTGCCTGTCCACATGCAGGGAGGGGAGTGTGGAGGACCACATAGATGGGGAGAAGAGAAAGGGAGAATGTTAGTAATGTTCAAACTAATCACTTCCCCTCACCCCTCCCCCTGCCCCAGGCAAATTCACAGGAAGTCCCATCCCCCTCAGGGCTTCCCTTTTGGTATGGTCTAGGAATTCTCGGGCAATCAGCCTGGAGGGCCCTGGTATGGCTTGAAGAGGGGAGGGAAGAATTACCCTCCAGGGTTCTGCCTGAGGAGCAGGGTTCTACTCCTCAAACTTACAAGCCAGTGGCCATTTGAGGGGATAGATCTACTTGGAGTCCTTTCCTGATCTCAGACTGATCTACTTCAGTGGATCTTCAAAGGAAAGCGTCAAGAGTTGCTTTGGGGACTTTCTCCCCAGGAGGCTCTTTGACTTCTACAAATCCCTTCCGAGAGGAGGGCAGTGGGGTAGAAGAGGGACATGCTCATGCTTGGTTTGGAAAATCTCCAAGTCTGTGACTAATTCTAGGTTTGATCCTTCTCCATTCCCAAGTAGAACTCCATGTCCATGGTAGGAAGGTCTCATAAGACCCAAGGAGAAATGCAATATTTCCCTGTGTCACTTACCAGAGAATTTGAGGCTTGTGGCAAGTGCCGTAATGCTCAAAATATATTCCTAAGAAATTCACCTCCATCTCAGTTATCTGCTCCAATGGGAGGGGACAATTGGTAGTGATAACATTAGTGTTAGGTCTGCTTACCCAGGCTTGTTCTACTAACTCAGAGTGTATATAAGTGTATCTAACCTACTTTTTAATAGTATATATGACTACTTCTGGTTTTAGTGTATATAACCTACTCTGATTGCTACTTTTTCCCCAAAACATTTTATTTTAAAAATTTCAATCCAGGGGCTCCTGGGTGGCTCAGTGGGTTAAAGCCTCTGCCTTCAGCTCAGGTCATGATCTCAGGGTCCTGGGATCAAGCCCCGCATCGGGCTCTCTGCTCAGCAGGGAGCCTGCTTCCTCCTCTCTCTCTGCCTGCCCCTCTGCTTACTTGTGATCTCCGTCTGATAAATAAATAAATAAATAAATAAATAAAATCTTAAAAAAATGTTTTGGGGGGGTTGGGGTTATGGACATTGGGGAGGGTATGTGCTATGGTGAGTGCTGTGAAGTGTGTAAACCTGGCGATTCACAGACTGTACCCCTGGGGATAAAAATATATTATATGTTTATAAAAAATTAAATTAAAAAAAATTTTTTTCAATCCTATAGAAAAGTTTCAAGAGAAGCACAATGCTGTATACTTATACTTTTCCGTAACACTTTAAAAAAAAAGACTAGTACAATGAACATTTATAAATCCTCCAACTAGATTCACCAATTTCATGTTTTACCATATTTTTTGTCTCTTTCTCTGCACACGCACATACCCATTTACCTATATTAAAATGTGTATATATGTGTATATATATATGTACACACACATGCACACACACATATATGCACACACATGTAATTTTGTTTAACTATTTGAGAGTATGTTGCAGACATCATGATTCTTCCACCTTTGCACTGTATGTCTACAAAGAGGACATACTCCTACATGACCATGATCACTTCGAAGAAATTTAACATTGACACAAAACTATTGTTAGATTTGTAATCCATATCCAAGTTTTCCCAGTGGCCATTACAGCTGGATTTTTAAAAAATTAATTAATTTATTTATTTGGCAGAGAGAGAGAGATCACAAGTAGGCAGAGAGGCAGAGAGAGAGAGAGGGAAGCAGGCTCCCCGCTGAGCAGAGAGCCCGATGCGGGGCTCGATCCCAGCACCCTGAGATCATGACCTGCGCCGAAGGCAGCGGCTTAACCCACTGAGCCACCCAGGCGCCCCTACGGCTGGGTTTTTAAAATACCTAGGATCCAGCCAAGGATCATACACTGTATTTCACTATCATGCTCTTCAGTCCCTTCTTATTTGGAACAGTCCCCTTGACATGGTTTTCCATCTGTCGTGACACTGACATTTTTGAGGTGTTCTAGGCAAGTTGTTTTGCAGAGTTTGAATGTGTCTGATTATTTCCACATCATCTGTTGTATGTTGGACACTTCCAACTGGAACAGTGCATGGTTGGTACTGTTCACTTGGCCGGCATCTCATGAGAGGAGCAGCACAAAATGTCTGTCTGTCCCATGATAGGGGACAATGACATGTGACCATTCAGTGTGGTGTTGTCAGCCAGATTTCTCCTCTGTGACTACCATATATTTACTGGAAAGAGTGTATTGAGAGAACATTCTAAGGACTAATAATTTAAAAAATATATATTGTTAGTTACTGGCTCACATAATGGTCCCCTTTATCTCCTCTGTTCCCTTTTGTTTCCTGACAGGATTCCATAGCCATCAAAGCACCGCTCTGGCAGGAATGCACGAGGCATTTTATACAGCTGCCCAGCATTGATAACTGGCCGGTTGCTTGTCCACACTGACTCACATTGGATCGAAAGGTCCTCATTACCCTCACTGGTTTAATGATATTCTCTGATTAAACTTGGCCAGGCTGCCAGCCTAGAGGGAGCCTCTGTGGACTTTTCCTGTCTCTCTCTGGACGGGAACTGACCTGCTGCTCCAGTGATTTCGAAAGAGCCCTGCATATATTTGCTTTCCTCTCTCTTTGGGGCAACAAACAAGTGGATCAAAAGTATAACTCATCTTCCAAACTAATTTCATAAACATGACACAACATTAAACACACACACACACACACACAAGAAGTTTACAATGAGGGAGCTTATGATGTAGAAGACTGGACTGGGGTCAGAAGACCCAGGTTCAAGACTCAGCTCTTGGATTCATAAACCGTATGATTTTGGGCAGCTTCATTTACCTCCCTGAATTTCAGAATTATTATCTCCAGAAATAAAATCCTTTTTATGTCAGTTAGCACATCAAACAAAAGAAACTGGATGAAGTTCCATTAGAATTGGAGGATCACTGCAGTGCATATCAGAACATTTGCTTTGGGGAGTTCTGAAGAGCACCTCAAAAGGATAAATAATTGCATCTGTCTGGTAGTCCGGGTGATTATTTGGTAACAAGTTATTCCCAAACCTCAGAGACTTAATACCACCCAAAATTCTTTCTTATGTTGTATGTTCATGGAAGGATTGGTATGGCTGTGCTTCACCTTGTCTTTACTCCATGACATAGGCTGATAATAAAGCCCCTGTGTGGGACATTACTTATGGAAGAAGGAACAGAGACATGGCAAACCCCATCTTGAACATAAGAGCACTTCATTGGCCAAAAGTAGTCATGTGACCATGACTGCCATTACTGGAGAAGGGAAGTACCATCTCCTGCAGGAGGAGCATTACAGGGAAGGACAGTGATGTGTTTGGCCACCAGCAGCATGACCTATTGCAGAATGCATCCTTGAAAGCAGCTGGAAAAAAAAAGTTCAGGGATAGGTCTTTGGGACCATCTATGTGGAAATATTTTCTCTATATGTTAAGTCATCATAAAACCATAAAAAGTTTAATCAATCAAATATGAGCTCTGACTGATAATCTGTAGTTCACTTATTTCTCAGATGGGCTAAATCTATGCAGTATGTTCCAGACCAGCCGCGAGAGAGAAACACTGACTTAATGATGATTAAAGATTCTCCAGACAATTCTGGGGAGGCCAGCTAGCCTGGTATGTGAGAAGTGAAATCCCAGATCTGCGGATTTCATGGGCTTTCTGTGGGGCTTGGGCATGATGTCATGTGTGATAAGACTGTGGGATATGATGGTGTCATTGTCAACAGGAACTCCTCAGGAGCAGGGAATAGAGTTTACTCATATTTGAATCCCCACCACCTAACCCAAGTAGCACATAGTAGAATCTAAATAAATACTGATAGAATGAGTGATTAAGTGAGGATACACACAAGGAAATTTAGTTAAGGTAAGAAAAAAAATGTCCACATCCATATTAGAAAATGATGGTTAAACTCTTTCTATGAAGTCAGCATAACTTGACCTGACAAAGATGATCAAGGCAGAAAAATTACAAACCAATACTTCTTATAAAAATAAATCTAATAGCCTTAAACAAAGAGTTTTACTTATGGCAGTGGAGTAGCTTGTATTGGAACAACCCTCCTGAGTCAACAATTATACACTCTGAAGAAAACATGTAAAAAAGACACCAGTTGGAGTCACCTAAAAGCAGACAGAAACTGGAGGAGAGGATTCATACTTAGAAGAAAGGTATGGCACAAGGTGAGCTATCGTTTGTTTTTTTTTTAAGTTTTTTATTACCTGAAGAAAAGAAGAGTAATAGAGAAAAAAACCCAATGAGGGTAAAATGAAATTTAAAGTTTTTCTTGTTCTTAAGTGATATAGAAGGTAACCATTTGTTTAAGTAGTAATAATAATGATGCATTGGGTGGATTTAGCTCTGGAGAAGAGAAACAAAACACAGCAGTGTCAGGAGGGGTGGGAGACAAAAATCAGGAACCTCCTGTTATAAGAGACCCATACACACACAGATGTAAAGTGGTATAATGTTATTTAAAGATATACTCAGATTAATTTTTTAAAAAGATTTTATTTATTTGTTTGACAGAGAGAATGAGAGAGAGAGAGAGCGAGAGCGCGAGCATGAGCAGGGGGAGTGGCAGGTAGAGGGCAAAGGAGAAGCAGGCTCCCCACCAAGCAGGGAGCCAGATGTGGGACTCAATCCCAGGACCGTGGGATCATGACCTGAGCCGAAGACAGACGCTTAACCGACTGAGCTGCCCAGATGCCCTACTCAGATAAATTTAAAAATGTATGTTGCAGGGGCGCCTTCTGCTCTGCGCCTTCTGCTCTGCCTTCTGCTCTGGTCATGATCCCAGGGTCCTGGGATCGAACCCCGCATCGGGGCTCTCTGCTCAGCAGGGAGCCTGCTTCCCTTCCTCTCTCTCTGCCTGCCTCTCTGCCTACTTGTGATCTCTGTCTGCCAAATAAATAAATAAAATCTTAAAAAAAATGTATATTGCAAACTCTAGGGCAATCATTATAAAAATGTTATAAAGAAGTGTATTTGATATGTTAAGAGAAGAGATAAAATGAAGTCATATGAAATGTTTATTTACAACCAGAAAAGCCAGACAGAGGGAGGGGGAAAAAATGAAACAAAAAACAAATGTAATAACAGAAAAGAGTTACAAATATGGCAGATATATTCATCTGACTATATCAATAATTGCTTTAAATGTGAAAGGTCTAAATATATTAGTTAAAGGATTGTTTGGCTGAATAAAAAAAAGACTGAAGCATGTTACCTACAAGAAACCCACTTTAAATATAAAGACTCAGATATATTAAGCACAAACAGGTGGGAAAAACATACCATGCTAATGTTAAATGAAAGCAAGCTGGAATGACTATATTAATTTCAGACAAAGCACACTTCAGAATATAGAAAACTATCAAGGATAAAAAGGGTCATTACATAACAATAAAGGGATCAATTCTCCAAGACATAACAATTGAAGTGTGTAGGCATCTAACAACAGAACATCAAAATATGTAAGTCAAAAGCTGACATAATTCAAAGAGAAATAGACAAAATCCACTATTACCATTGGAGACTTCAACACACCTTTTTCAGGAATTGATAAATCAGGCAGACAGAAAATCAGTAAGGATGTAGTTGACCTGAATGACATTATCAATCAACTTGATCTTATTGACATTTCTAAAATACTCCATCCCAAACCAGCAGAATTTACATTCTTCTCAAGCTTACATGGACCATTTGTGACAATAGATCCTGGGCCACAAAACACACCTTAACAAATGTAAGGGAATAGAAATCATATCAAGTGTGTGCTCAAATCACAATGAAATTGAATTAAAAATCAATAATGGAAAGATAGTTAGAAAAGTTTCCAAATATCTATAGCTTAAATAATACACTTCTGAATAACACATGGGTCAATGATGGAGCCTCAAGGGAAATATTTTTAACCAAATGAAAATAAGAATACAACTTATCAAAATGTGTGGGCTGCAGAGGAAGCAGTGCCTACAGAGACATTTATAGCCTTGAATGTATATATTAGAAAAAAAGATTTAAAATCAATAATCTAAGCTTCTACAGTAGGACACTAGAGAAAGAAGACCAATTTAATCCTAGATCAAGCAGAAGAAAAGAAATAAAAATTAAAGCATAAAATAAACAAAATTGAAAACAGGAAATCAATCTAGAAAATCAATGAAATCAAAAGCTAGTGTTTTGAAAAAAATCAATAAACTTGATAAATCTCTAGGGAGACTAACCAGGATAAAACCTCAGTATTAGAAATAAATGAGGACTCATCTACTGATCCCATGGACACTAAAATTTAATAAAGGAGTACTATGAGTATCTCTATGCTCACAGATTTAATAACTTAGAATAAATGAACTAATTCCTTGAAAGTCAGCAACACCAAAACTCACACAGGAGAAACAGATAATCTGAATAGGTCTGCTATTAAGGAAACACAATAAAAAACTAATAACCTTCAAAAAGAACAGCACACAGGGTCCCTGGGTGGCTCAGTTGGTTAAGCATCTGTCTTCAGCTCAGGTCATGATCCCGGAGTCCTGGGATTGAGTCTGGCATTGGATTTTTGGCTTTGCAGGGAGGCTGCTTCTCCCTTTGCTTCTCCCTCTGCCTCTCTCTCTCTCTGTCATTCTCTGTCTCTCATGAATAAATAAAATCTTGAAGAAGAAGGAGGAAGAGGAGGAGGAGAGGAGGAGGAGGAGGAGGAAGAAGAAAAGACATCAGGGCCACATAATTTTACTGGTGAATTCTACCAAACATTTAAGGATGAAATTATACCAATTTTTCCACCATCTCTCCCAGAAAAGACTGATTCATTAATTTAAACAAATATATACTACCAATGAAAGGGCAACTTGGATGTGGGAGATTTTGATAGTGCCTCCCCAAACATAAATCACTTAGATATTTATCTAACAAAATATGTCCAAGACCTTATACACTGAAAATTAAAAATTGATAAGGAAAATTAAAGACTACATAAATGGAAAGCTGTACCACAATTAAGAGTTGGAAGACTTGATATCATTAAGATAGCCGTTCTCCCCAAAATGACCTATACACTGATTTCTCACAATCTCAATCAAAATTCAAGTGGACTTTTAAAAAACACAAATTGGTAAGCTGATTCTAGAATTTATTTGAAAATACAAAAGACCTAGAAAATCCAATTTTTTATTATATTCAGTTAGCCAACATATAGCGCATCATATAGTTTTTGTTGATGTAGTGTTCAATGATTCCTTAGTATATAACACCCAGTGCTCATCACTACGGGTGCCCTCCTTTAATACCCACAAAAAATCCAATTTTTTAAAATTTAAAACAAAATTTTTATTTATTTATTTGACAGAGAGAGAGAGAGATCACAAGGAGGCAGAAAGACAGGCAGAGAGAGGAGGAAGCAGGCTCTCTGCTGAGCAGAGAGCTCGATCCCAGGACCCTGAGATCATGACCTGAGCCTAAGGCAGAGGCTTTAACCCACTGAGCCACCCAGGCGCCCCCAAATTCCAATTTTTTTAAAGACCAAAATTGGAGGACTCTCCAATTTTATTTTATTTTTAAAAGATGCATTTATTTATTTGAGAGAGAGAGAGAGAGCGCACACTTGCATGTGCGCATGTGTATGGGGGAGGGCAGAGGCAAGGGAATCTTAAGCTGACATGTGCAGCCAGATCCAGGGTTCTATGAGCAGCATGATGGGGGGGCTGGATCTCACGACCCTGAGATCAGAACCTGAGCTGAAACCAAGACTCAGACGCCTAACCAACGGTGCCACCCAGGTGCCCCTACACTCTCCAATTTAAAAATTAACTATAAAATCATAGTGATAAAGATGGTACCATTTCAGTGAAAAGACAGACATGGAAACCAATGGAAAAAAAAAAAAACAGAATTCAGAAAGAGCACCACATGTATATGACCATTCTGGATATTCTGCAAAGGAGCCAAGGCAGTTCCTCAGGGGAAAGAAAAGACCTTTCAGCAGTGTTCAGTCAAATGACTATCTCTATGGGGAAAAGTGGCATTCCCCCTTGTATCACACAATACAGAATAATTGACAGGACAGGGATCATAGACCTAAATATATGACTTAACAATGTGAGAGTTCTAGAAGAAAACAGAGGAGAAAATATTTTCAACCTTGGGAGTAGGCAAAGATTTCTTAGAACCAAGAAAGCATATTTTGTAAGAGAAAAAAAAATAATTTGAAGAACTGGACTTTCTCAAAGTTATAAACTTTTGCTCTTTGAAGGGCACATTAAGAATATAACAAGGTAAGCCACAGGCTGGGAGAACTTTCTTTGTGCAAGATTATTCCCTATATCCATAGAAAGTTGTGGTGGGGTGGAGAAGATCTAAGAAGGCAGGGCAGACTAAAAACATAAGAATGTGGCGAAAAGAACTCTCAAAAGTATACAGAGACCAAATATGAAAGGCACAAACGCAGATGTGTTGGCCAAATCCCAGAATAGGCAATGAGGGAAGTCTACTGAAGCAGACACCTAGAGCCAATCATAAGAGCTGCTACTTCCTATAGGGAGGAGGAAATTTCTCGTTTGATACTCTGAGTGGTGGTGGCACTTAAGTCAAGAAAGCTTATATCTATAATATATTAAGGAAATCTGCGAATGCTTGAGTGAACCCTCGCCATTCTAAGGTTGATAGCAATCATGTCTGGTCATCTGTGTGCTGGCGCCTTCTACCTCCTCTCAGCCTTTTACCCTCCCTTTCCCTTCCCACGTGCCTGACCTGTGGTCTAAGCAGAGGTAGCGGAAAGGTTGGCGACGGAATGTTGCTAGCAGGGTCTGAGTTTGATCTGTGTGCCCATCCTTCTACCATGTGACTAGCTCCAGACCACATTCTCTTTGCCAGTGACTAGCCAATGGGCACAGGGACTTTTCCTGACCAGTTCTGGGGGAAAGTGCCTGAATATCATCTCACATCTCTTCCTAGACAGAACAGCTTTGCTATCACTTCATTAACAATTAAGACTTCAAACTGTAGTTGACTCTCGAACAACATGGCGGTCAGGGACATCAACGCCCCCCTCCCACCAGTGGAAAATCTGTGTATAACTTTGACTCCCCAGAGAGCTTAACTACCAATACTCTGGTATGGGTTGGAAGCCTTACCAATAACATAAACAATTGGTCAATATATATTTTTTGTATGTTATATAGATTATATACTGCATTCTTTCAATAAAGTAAGCTAGAGGAAAAAAGTGTTATTAAGAAAATCATCAGAGGAAACACATTTATAGGACCATACTCTATTTCCTGAAAAATATCCACATATAAGTGGACACAGTTCAAATCTGTGTCATTCAAGGATCAAGTGTAACGCTAACTCTTAGTTGGCTTGGAAAAGTCCAGCTAAGAGCCATGTTCCATCCTCAAGCTGCTGCCATCAGGTGGCAACCAGCAGGGGGGCTTCCGTGATTTTGATGGAGTAGGGCAGACTACATGCTCTGCCTTCTGAACACATTGAAAGACAACAGATCAAACTTCTGAACACTTCAGTGAATCCTGTGTCAAGGGACATTTATCTCCCCTGACCGTCTTGCATACCTTTTATGGAATAAGATAAACTCCATTACTGTCTTCTTCCACACACTATTGAGGTTTTCAGTTAGGATTACCTAGTCCCCTACCATTTGTAATTGTTCTGCCCTTACTTCAATATTTTTCTTTTTATCATCATGTCTGAGCTGGAACCGTGCTGTCATTGAGACAGTGATGCGGAGGGCTGTTTGGGGATGGAGCTATGTGAGGAGGAATTAGGGTCACTGTAACTGACCAAGTGGGGTGCAGAACAGGAAATGGGATGGCATGAGGGTGACCATAGCCTGTCTTGAATCTGGGTGTCACGGCAGACTGTCCCCAGATCCTGCCTCTCTAATAGATGCTCTGTTCATGTAACCCAGGAGATGGGGGCGAGGTGGTAGTAAGGGTCTTTAAGGATAAGGGATCGATTTAGAATCAGACCAAAGGATCAGGGGCACTTCCTCCGAAATAATGAGCATTCAGGTCCGAGTAGAAATGTCCCCAAGACCCCATAGCAGAAATGGTAGCACGTCCTTTTGTTTAGGGATCAGTATAATGTGCTGGGTTTGGGACTCATCAACCTTTTTAACCGCTGCTAAATAATCGGTTAATATGGAAATGTGCATACCTGCCCTCCCAGAAAAGCCATCTGTGTACTTCCCTGGTGGCTCTGGGTGGGTCTGATGGGGGTGTGTGTGGAGAGCCCTCCAGGCCTGTCTGACCCCAGGAGAGCAACTGGGCTCCCCAGGGCCTCTGGGGAAGGCCCCTCTCTGGCTTCCAGACAGGAGAGAGGACTGCTCCTTCGAATTGCCAATTCAGGCACAGATGGAAAAGGCAAGCACAAAAATGTAAAGTCCATGCTCTGAAATTATATGCAAGCAGAAAACGCGGCAGCTGGGCAGATGTTCTGACAGCCAGAGACTCAATAGTGGCCACTTGGAGAGAGAAAAAAAAAACAAAAACGAGGAAAGCTACAGAAATTATTACCCTTTTTCATGTAGTCAGCAACTCTTCTCAATCTCCTGTTGCCTCTGGAACCTCATCTGACCCTGACATCTGGACGTGGCATTGATCTGGAAGCCAGCAGATGAGGCTTCACCAAGAGCAGGCTGTGGGGCTCGGACTGGGTTCCCATCTGTAAAGTCTGGGTCACGAGGACACCGCCTTACAAGGCTTATGCAATGACAGATGGCTATCCAGCCAGCAAATTCATGTTCAAGGCCCACTATGTTCCAGCCGGGGCATCTGAAGAAGATCAAGACAGGATTCCTGCCCTCAAGAAATGCAGGCTCTGGAGAAAGCACCTTCCCATTCTTAGTCATTAGCACCTTTTCTCTCTCCACCTCCTTTAGGATCCTCCTTTGTCTTAAGGGTCACTACCTCCAGGAAGCCTTCTCTAACCCACCCCTCTTCAGCAACGAGCTGGCTTAGATCCCCTATTAAATACTCCTGTTGCCCCCTCTAGTCCTCTGTCATAAATATTAGCATACTTATTCCTTGTTCAGTGTATTATTCACTGGACCTTAAGCATCAGGAATGTAAGGACCGTCTTGAGCATTGCTGCCTCCTTTTCACTAAACACAGGCCTGGCCCAGAAGAGGCACCAGAGGAAGAGTTCTTGAACCAAATTAATGAATGTAAAATCCAAATTCTTACCTTTATAGACCAGGAAACTGATGTCCAAAGAGACAAGCTTTACCAAGGCCACCAGCATGCCAAAGAGCTAGACGAGGACGTGGTATCACCCCGACCCAGCCCAGTGCTCTCCTAGGAGAGGTAACTACTTCTGTGTGTCTCCGACAGTCCCTGAGTGGGAACACCTGGTCTGGAAGGCCAGGGAACATGAGAGGATGCTATCTGATGGCCAGGAAGTTTGGGGGGTGTCTCCTTCGTACTCTGGTCCCCTTTAGTCTCCTTTGTACTCTGCCATCGCTTCCTGAGGGTGTCCTCCCTGAAACTACCAGTCTCTTAGCAAACATCAGAAATGTTGAAAAGCTGACACTCTCCCATGCCACCAACCCCAGGCCCTACCCTTGTTGCCTGCGAGGCCTGGGTGTTTGTCAGTGGGCTGCATGAACCATGGACCGTCAAGGTCTTTGGAGAAGGCACAGAACTCAGTGCCCAGGAAACCAGCCACCAAAGGATGAATGGGACTCATCACAGCTGCACGCTAATAAGCCCAGCTGCCACTTTTCATCCGGACCCATTGTTGTTTGCCTTTAAATTTCCCCGACTCTCCCTCTTTGGACAGGCCATGTGAGGGTTGCCCTCCTGTCCTCTTGTCTGGCTTCCTCTCAAATAAGTCCTTTCCTTGCTGCTCACTGGACTGCTCACTGGATGTCTCGACAATGGTCTTTGCTGCAGGCAAACTGAGGCTCCGTGACACACTTGGCGAGCCAGCCGGGAGCTCTCTGCCTGTGGTTCGCCAGCCCCAATGGGAATAGGAGTCCAGTGACAAGTCCGAGCATCTGCCTAGGCTCTTTGTCCCAGGGATTGTCCCCAGGGCCCCATTCTGACTGGGCGCCGCCAACCTTCAGGGCTTAATTTAACATTTGTACAAGGAAGTGGGTTTTGGTTTTAGTTTGGACAGACATCTCTTAGGGCGTACTTCTTGTGCCAAGGCACATGAGCTGATTTCTTCTTCCCATTTGGTTTGGCTCTCTTAGATTTCTTCCATTCAGTAGCCTCCAAATAGAGGGGTTTGGTTCTCTTCGCTTCCTTTTCTTATGTGACTGACAAATTCTGCCTGGGAAGCCATTTGGCTTGGTCATTAAAGCCCCAACTTTTAGGGAGGAACTAGAAACTAGGAAACTGGTTCAGTCTGTGAAGCCCCAACTTTTGAAAAGGAACCAGTGCTCACGGAGGTCCTCTGGCCTTCATTTGGTTCGTTTGTTGTGGAAGCTTTTGGTGTCTTTGAATAAAACCAGCTCTGTTCTAATTGGAAAGTAGGAAATGACCACTGGATCTGTGCACGCAGCTCTCTGGGCTGTCTTCTCCAAAATTAGGTTTGTTTTGTTTTGTTTTGTTTTGCCACCCTGCTTGGCCACAATATTCATTAGACTTTAGAGAACAATGACTGCTTAACAGAGCCATAAATTGTAATATCATCTTGCACTTAGATTTGTTCTGTAAAAGGGAGAGATTTGGAAAGTGGGCCCTTAAATTTTGTTTGTGTCTTGTTTGTGTATTTGTATGTGTGTCCATTTATGTTGTAAATGTGAAATATTTGCTCTGTCTCTGGATGGCATTGCTTCAATTGATGTGTGAGAACGCTCTAGTTGGTTTAAGGGCAACCACTTGTAAGAATGGGGCATTCTAGAACTCAAAGGTACAAACTAACCCAAATGTTTTTCAACTCATAGGATCTTGAAAAATATTCAGTAACTAAAGCTAACTTCAGGTTGTTGGTCATCTCCTTCGAATTATCAGCATTAAATGTAAAACTTATTCTGCCTGTGTTTACCGAAAGTCAGGTAAGTTCATGTTATCTCTGTTGCAAACTTTTCAGAAAAGACAAAAACCCCTTAGAACTTTGTCTAATGTCTAATGAAGTTTTGTGTATAATCTGAGAACAAACAGATGTGAATAATTTTAATAAACATAATTAAGACTACTGGAAATAATAAGGGAAAGAACTCTGCATGCAAGGAGAGTGAGATTGGTTATTTAAAGAAGACAACCTAGGACAAAATCTGAATGTAAAATTGTTTCTGAAACCATCATCAGAAAGATGAAAGGTGGTTCCCAGAGAAACAGTAGATCCAACTCCCCACCAGCTATTGAGAAAACACATTTGTTTTTCTCAACAGTATGTCTATCCAAGGCTATCCACAGAAATGCTCAAACTCTTCAAGATTTTTACCTTGAGCTCCAGAAACAGAGCCAATGGTTAAGGAGCTCACCCATCACTATTACACACCTGGAATCTCTGATTTGTCTAACAGAGGCACAAACAAGGTTGGAACGGAGAGAGAAAGCAACCGAAGAAGATGCTGAGGGTTTCAATTCTATCAACTTGGGCAGACTACCAGAGAGGTAAACATTCAGTTTGCTGATGTAAACGTTGGGAAGAGGGGAACGAGAGGAGTGGAGAAAGGTTTTAACCAATGAAAATAACTCTTCCTTAATTAACTCTATTAAATGCATTGTAGGTGGAAGCATCTTCGAAGCATTTTAAATCTCCTACAATATTACACCAACGACCACTCAACACATCACTATGTCTTATTATCTGAAATTAACAGCCCTTACTGTGACAATTATAGGTTTCATCCTGGCATTAGAACTCAACCACACAGCATAAAACTTAAATTTATCTGGAAGCCTATTTAAATTCTCAGATCTCTTGGGATATTTTCCCACTCTTATATACCACCTACCATCATTTCTGAATCTGTCAGCAAGCCAAAAATCAGCATCACTACTACTAGACCTAATTTGACTAGAAAATGTGCCACAAAAAATCATCTCTTATTTTCAAATAAGAACCTCCACCCTAATTTCTAACCAAAAATGCCTAACTAAATGACTTCTACTCCTTTCCAAATATATTAACCCTAAACTTATTTCTATTTAATTTCCATGCGTCATCTCCATAATAACGAAGACACCAGCCAGTGACAATCACTAACCAGGTCCCATAACTATATAATGCAGTGATTCCCACAGCTTCTTCACTAAAAAATCCCAAATCCCCTATGTCATAAACCACTCAATCCCTTATATCACTGAATTTAAACACAGTCTCTACGTCATCTCCCTTTAAAACATAAAAAGTTACCATTAAGTCTGTTACCATCCCTGAAAGAAATATTCCTAAAATGGTCTTGTTAGATATTCAAATCCCAGGGTACTGTTCAGCAGCTATAGCCATTGTATAACCAAAACCACAAACATTCCCCCTAAATAAATTTCAGAAACTGTTAGATCTAAAAAGGAAGCTTTCAAACACAATATAATACCATAACCAATACCACCACTCAATCCTAATCCACCATAAATCGGAGAAAGATTTGGAGAAAAACTTACAAAACTGAATATAAAATAGTACTTAAAATAAGTACAATAAATATGATTATTCCCACATGAATTTAACCATCACTGATGACATGAAAAATCATTGTATTTCAACTACAAGAAAATGGGGGATGACTGGGTGTCTCGGTCAGCTGGGCATCTGCCTTCAGCTCAGGTCATGATTCCAGCGTCCTGGGGTCGAGCTCCACATCCAGCTTCCACTTGGCGAGGAACCTGCTTCTCCCTTTCCCTCTGCCTGCTGCTCCCCCTGCTATGCTCTCTCTCTGTCAAACAAATAAATTAAAATCTTAAAAAATTTTCAACTATAAGAATATTAACAACCAACATCAGTAAATCCCACCCATTGATCAAAATCATTAACAATTCAGTCATTGACCTTCCAGGCCCATCAGACATAGCGTGATGAACCTTTGGGTTCTCTTTTAGGAGTCTGTTCTGTTCTACAAATTTTAATAGTCTCTTCCTAGCCTTACATCATAGATCAGATACAATAACTGCCTTTTCATCAGTAACTCCTATCTACCCAGATGTAAACTATGGATGAATCATTTGATGTACATGCTAATGGAGCCTCCATATTTATCGGCCTTTTTTTTTTTTTAAAGATTTTTAAAGATACTCTGGGTCCTATACATTCTCAGAAACATGAGACATCAAGAGTTATCCTTATTATTCACAGTAAAAGCCATAGCAGTTATAGGCTACATTCTATCATGGGGACAAATATCTCTCTGAGGAGCAACTGTCATTACAAACCTTTTATCAGTTCTTCCCTAGTAGAATGGACAGAAACAGGATTCTCAGCGGAGAAAGTGATCTAGCCTGATTCTTTGCCTGCACGTTATCCTCCCATTCATTATTTCAGCAGTTACAGTACTCTATTTACAATTTCTCCATGAATCAGAATCTAATGGCTTATTAGGAATATCATCTGAGTCAGACAAATTCCACTCATACTATATAAGTGAAAATATTCTAGGACTCTTCTTCCTTATTCTAATACCACCTGCTCTAGTGCTATTTCCACCTGACTGCATTGGAGACCCAGACAGTAACAACCCAGCCAACCCCCTAAACACTCCACCACATATTAAACCTGAATAATACTTCTTATTTACCTATGCAATCCTTCACTCGAGCCCTAATAAATGAGAAAAATAGCTCTAACCTTCTCTTTCTTAATTCTAGCCATTATTCCTATGCTTCCTATATCAAAACAGCTAAATATCTCAATGCTTCTTCTGATTATCAGTAACAGACCTAGTAACACTAACATGAATCAGAGGACAACTAGCTGAACATCCATTTATCGTGATCGGTCAACTAGCATCAATCTTATATGCTTTTTCATTACCCTGATTCTCACGCCTATTACAAGTATCATTGAAAACAATCTCAGGAAATAAAGAGTCTTGTAAACCAGGAAGGGAGGACAATAATTCTCCCTGAGAGTAAAGGAAGAAGCAACAGCTCCAGCATCACCCAAAGCTGAAATTCTATTTAAACTATTGCCTGATAACTGTCCTTAAATAGATAAGCATGACTTTACTATGCCATGCCAGTATTAAAACCAATAATAAAAAAAAACACACTTAGGTAATTCATGCGTTAGTGCCCTACCACATTACAAATACATATGTCTACACTCATACATACTACATGCCATGTATGATCATATATTAATGATCTGCCCCATGCATATCACATGTACAACAAACCCTCACCCATGATGGGAGTGGCCACAAGAGCCTCCAGTTCACAGCCAAAGTTCACTGGGTGCCAAGTTCACTCATTTCGGGAGTCCAGCCAGCCTCTTCCTGAGGATGTGCTATAGTGACTCATGACCAGCCCTCGCAGGAGAATAACCCAGAATCTACTCGCCAAAATTTAACAATAGCAGCAATTTCATAATCTCCTAGGAGTGACAGACG
This sequence comes from Lontra canadensis, assembly GCF_010015895.1. Lineage (NCBI taxonomy): Eukaryota > Metazoa > Chordata > Mammalia > Carnivora > Mustelidae > Lontra > Lontra canadensis. Next base: position 1,322,271 of record NW_022631032.1, on the reverse strand, counting down.
TCACTGCCTCCAGGGGAAGGGGAGGAGTTCCACACAGCTGTATCCTCCACAAGGCCTCCCTTCCTCTCAGGTGGGTGGCAGGGTTGGCAGGATGGGGCAGAGGTGTGGGTGAAAGGTTGTGTCACTGTTTCATGACCAGAGAGCTTGAAAGGATGTTGTAGTTTGTGGTATCCTCCGAGACTTGGGCCCTTGTGTATAAAATAAGAGTAGGACTGAAGGATCCATAAATGTCCTTGAGGTTCACAAGCTCCACAGCTCTGAACATTCCAGAGTCCCAGTGCTAAACTTGAGGTTTTTCTGCTTCTGAAGCATGAGTTGAACCTAGAAATGAAAGCAATGGAATCTTAAGGAGGGCTGATTCTTCTAGCTTATTTCCCATCAGCTGTAGGGAAAGCTGTCTTTATGTCCTGGTCCCAGCCAGCATGATTTATTTTATTTGCTAATCATTTTTCATGATTAGAAACCCAAACCAGGAATTGGGACTTCTGGGAAAAGGGACACAGCCAAACCTTCATTTCCTGCAGGGGCCGTTACCTCCAGTCTCAGGCTTCTCAGAAGTCAGTTATTGAAGAATTGGAATGCAAGGATGGCTAGAGAAGCCACAGAGACTCAAGGGAGATGCTATACCAATGGCCTGTCCCCTCTTTGAAGACAGCTCCCGGAGCAACATTTCTGATGTCAACCACTGTCCACAGCCCCACCTGGATACTGATGGGTATCTTACACTCAGGAAGCTCAAATCTCACCATACAGACCAGCTCTTCCTCCTGTATCCCCCTCACTTTAATGTGTTCATTGCTGTCTCTCTTTTTTTGGTGAGGGTGGGGCGTTTCCTATCATCTGATCCTTTATCCTATTTTGAGGAAATTTCAATAAATGTGAGTTCAAAGAGAGCCAGACATTCCCACACTTGCTCCCTAGTGACTGGGGCATGGGCACACGACTTAGGCATGGCCATTCAGACCACGCAAAAAAGGATTTTGCTTCCTGAGAGTGACACAAGGCTAGAGATTATTCACAGCAGCAGTAGAAGAGAACAGGTGCAGCAAGTGTCCAAGGACAGGGATATTTTGGCCATGACCTGACCAGGCTGCTCTTGGGGTATGACCTGGGTCCTAGCTTTTCTTGGTTTCTGCCTGTCTTCTGAGTTTGGTTCTCCAACCTTTATACCGATTCAGTGAGCCCTAAAACATGTATATCCAAATACATTCCATTTCTTCTTAGAGAGTCAGAAATAGTTTCTGTTGTTTGCAACTAAGTCCTGGATGATACCTTCATCATTCCCTCAGTCACCAACTGGGAAAGCTGGAAATCCTTTCTAATTGTCCCTAGTCCACTGAGGTCTACTGATCCCACCCCACGATGTCACATCTGTGGCCCCACAGTCACCCAAAGCCAGGCCCACATTACCTTTGCCTATTTCTGTTGTCCTCTGCTTGATGGTTCCTCTGGCTTCCAGGATCTTCGTAACCACGAACACCTGCTTCTGATCAGAACCCAGGATCCTCAGTCTGCCTGTGGTCCTGAGGGAACAGGAGTTTCTCCCTTTCACAGCACTGTTCCTTGTTTTCTAAATTCACATCAATGGAAAGTATTAATTACCCTTAAATGGAAATAAATTAACTTAAGAAGATGTAGTTTTATCTTGCTTTCCTAGTAGCCACGTCCCTTGAGGAAGCATTAATTGATTTTAAATCCAAATCAGACTAATGCACTTGGACACTTTCCTGGGTAATGGAAATGAGTGATGACCCCTATAAAAGGAAGGCTTACTGCCAACTCCTGTTCTTGCACATTTTTATCACTGTGGATGAGGTAAGCCCAGCCATGGGTGGAGAAGGCCCAGTAGTACCAAGCTCTTTATTTATTTAGTAAATATTTATTGAGTACCTGCTTTATGCCAGGGTCTGTGCAAGGCAATGGGGACCCAATGATGAATGAGATAGTCTTGGTCCTGACCTAATTAAGCTTACAGCTGAAGGCATTAAAACGCCTTTCAAGGGTTTCCTACCGTTTCTATGCTCAGCTTCCCCCTACTCCTCTCACTAAAGCTGGCCTTCAGAGGAAGCCAGGCCTGTGAGGAACCTGGTGGAGGAACATCAGAGCCTCATCTGGAAGCACCGGGACACTTGAGAGTGTGAGCCACCTCAGAAGGGAGTCAGCTTGGCTGGACTCATGCCCTCTGTCTGTCTGAGCTGTTCCTCCAGGAAGACATAGTTTTGGGGACAGACTTGGTCCTAGGAAGTCTGTGGAGACTGTCTCCAGTACCTTCTTCTCCCGACACCACCACCTAAGGTTAAATTTTGGAATTAGAAATACAGGGCACTCAGTTCAATTTGAACCTCAGATAAACAATGAATGGTTTTTTAGCATAAGTACATCCCATGCAATATTTAGGATGTCTTTATACATATACGGCACTTAATTGGGTGCCTGTATTTTATCTGCCAATCCTACTAGCCCCACTCCTACCCCAGCAAGTTGCCCTGTGCCTCCATTACCTGTTTTGGAGCAGTGCCTTTCCCAGTACAGGAGCACAGAATCAACCAGCCCCCTTTCAAAATCCACTCATCATGAAGAATATTCAAGATGAATCTGCTCTTAGCTGGCCATCCCCATCAAAGAACTTCAATCCAGACACCTTGACTGCACTGACTCTGAGCAAGGAATGATCCATTCTAAGGAGATGGTAGAGGTGAGTAAGAAAGCACAGTCACTACCCTAAGGAAACTGGAGACTAGCAGGGAAGTGGAATAAGCTATTCAAATGATTGTTATACAAGGTGGAAAATGAAAAATGACTTGGGTGCTGAAGGAATGCTGGTAGGAAGAGTTCACATGTACTTTAGAGGATGGGAATCTTGAGGGTGTATGGAGGAAGTGGCATTTATATTTGAATAGACCGATGACAACTCCATGAAATCATATCACAGCATGCATGGGGTCATTACAAAGCTTCCATCTGTGCCCACAAGTCAATCATTTATGGCTGATGCTGCCAAGAAGAGCCTTCTGGAAAGGACATGCCAGGTGGAGTGATGCTTATAGACCCAAATCATGAGAAAGGACATGTGTGTTTGGAGAAATCTCATGTGGCCAGAGTACAGGGTTCCATGTGTGGTGTGTAACTGGAGAGGTCATCAGAAAGATACATCAAAGACAGCATGATGAAAAGTCAAAAACTGCAGGGAGCTGGCATTTCTATTGGAGGGGGGGGGGCTGCTATCTCTGGAAGTGGGCCTCCATGCCCAAAGGCCTGCATCGGCACCATTCCTAGTCCCAATTCCCAGTGGACACTGGCTGTGCTGAACAAGGGGATACTGATACATTCTTGGCAAATGTTTGGACATCTGAGGTTTTTGAACAGAGAATATTTCAGAGCCTGCATGTCCAGCATCTCATAAGGGAGCAAAAACACTTCTCATTCATTGCTTCCTGGTTCATACGACTGAGCATTGTCCAGACAGGCCAACATTTACAGCAGTGATGGCAGAGTCCAGCCCTGATGCTGCCCTGAAGATGGCCAGAGAAGAAAGCCACACACTCAGAACTGCCTGTTTGTAGAGGAAGTAGCAAAGACAGTGTCCCACAGGGGCTGTGGGCTCTTGGCACTGGAGGGACTCGGTCCATGATCTACCACGGGGAATATTCTGCACGCTCCACACGTTGTGCCCAGGGATCCCAGCACTGAGGTCTCTGGTGACTGAAGAGCTGATGTCTGGTTAATGAATTGTCCCCGAGAAGGCAGACAGACAGACCCCAGCTGTCCCCTAGCTGGTCTGTTAACAGGACTGAGTTCCCTGAGCAGTGCAGAGGGGCTCTGCTGGGGAATGTTATTGAGAGATCAGGGTGACATCACTAAGTGGGTACACATAACAAGAGGGAGCCAATCTCCTTCTCTCACCTCCTTCTGCCCGGCAGCCCCCGCTCTGAGGAAATAATGCATGAGAGCATGTTCGTGTCCCTCCAGAAATTTATTTGTTTGTCTATTTTAAGATTTTATTTATTTATTTGGAAGAGAGAGAGAGAGAGAGAGAGGGAAAGCACAGAGGGAGAATGAGAGGAAGAAGCAGATCCCCAATGAGCAGGGAGCCTGATGTAGGGCTCAATCCTGGGACCCTGTGATTATGACCTGAGCGGAAGGCAGGTGCCTGACTGAGCTATTCAGGTGCCCCCAGAAACTTATTTAAAGCAGGTTGCAAGCTGGAGGCAGATTCAAGCTTGCGGGGGACAGCGTCCTGGGCCCCTCCTGGATCTACCCGCTTCGTGGACTCTTCCCCTCAGACTCCTGGGGACCTGGAAAGAAAGCGGTAGAGACACCACTGGGGGGTGCCAAGGCCAGAGATAAAGGACTCTATCCCAAAGCCTACAGCGGTGCCTTGCCTCCTATTCCTCTCGCCAAACGATCCAGACCTCACTTCCCTCCTTGCAGCCTGCCTGCCCTCAGATCCTGATCTCTTTGTGCTTATTCAACTTCCCTGGGCCTTCGTCATTGGGTTTTGGAGGCTCGGACTCTGACCTGACTCTGTTTCCCTCAAGCATGAGGTCCCTGCTAGAGGGGGCAATGTCTGGCTTCCCCTGGATGGGGCCCAGTGCAGGTATCTTCCCCTCTCCCTTCTCCTCATTCTTCCCTCCTCCTCCCCTCTCCTCCTCTTCCCTTCTCCTTTCTCCCTCCCCTTGCTCCCTTCTCCCTCCCATGGGGCAGCCTGAGCTGGAAACCACAGGAAGGGGTTGGGTTGGCTTGGCTGCTGAGGCTGAGAGCCGGAGGTAAGGAAATCAGGAAACCCAGGCTGGATTCCAGCATGAATTGGAAAGATCTCCATCAGCCAGGACATTAGGTAAATAAGGCATCAAAACCTATGAATGACAAAGGATTTTAAAATTCCATTAAACTTAAAAAATTTTTTGGAGACATAGTCTTACCAAGGAGAAGCAATTATCTTTTTATTAATTCTATAAACATAATACATGCTCATGGAGAAAAATGGAAGTAAGGCAAAACAGGGTAAAGTGAAAAGTAAAGTTCCCCTCATACACCCTGATCCCATATTCCCACTCCCCAGAGACAAACTGCTGGCAGTTTATTGGGGCATATTTATTTATTTATTTATTTAAATTCAATTAGCCAACATATGTCACATCATTAGTTTTTGATATAGTGTTGAACGATTCATTAGTTGCGTACAACACACAGCTCAATTCAGTTTTAAAGAAACAAAATTCAGGATGGAAACTGCTGGAAGCGACTAGACCCTGGGGGGCATCTGGGTTGGGAAGGGGCATGTGTGTGTGTGTGCGCGCGCTTGCACGCTTTTGTGTGTAACCATGAGCCATGCTTTACTAGCACAGGCTCTGCTATCAAGTGTCCGGGAGCAGAGTCTGGCTCCTAGCTGTGTGGTCGGTTGGGCAATTTGCTTACCCTTTTGGTGAGTCAGTCTTATCATTTGTAAGTTGAGAATAATCATAGTCTCTACCTATACAGTGGTGGACATTTGCGTATTTTTCAGCTCATGAAATGATTGTGAACCTGCAAAAGGTGGTGGGACTTCTACTCATACATACCTCTCAGTCCTGCCTTCTTTCAGAACCAACACTACTTACAGGAAGCCCTCCTGTGTGTGTACCTCTGTCTGGTTTACAATCCACATCGTAGACCTCCCTGGAGACAGCCGTGCGAGCCCCTGAAGAGATGAAGAAACCAAGGAGTAGCCCCTTATCTAAGGTCCAGAGCTGCTCTAGAACCCAAACGGCATGCTTTTCCGGTGCCCCCCACAAGGCTTTCTCCAGCCTGTCTGAGCAATGGGCACAGAAGTAGATATCATCTGGGCAGAGGAAGGGCTCTTGTATTTCCCAGGATGTCCCCCTGCCCCCATCCCGGGAGTTCTGGCCTTCTGATTTTGGTGTGACCCCTGGGACAGCAATCCTCTTGCAAAGGGGCTCAACCCGCAGGTCAAGGTTGGGGACAGAAATGTCTTTGATCAACAGTCTTCCTTCTTCCCTCCCTTCCTCCTCATTGAGTTCTTATATATAGTTTTAATCAGACTAATTGCTTATCATTTTGTACTTACATATTTTTTTTCTTAATACAAAAGCGATACCTGTAAAGTATAGAAATACAGACAAGCAAAAAGAAAGTAAAAACAAGTATCATGGTAGAGGTGTTCTCTGTCTTCCTGGAGTGTCTTCTCTGGCCCCACAACTTGACCTGGGGCACTCACCAGTTGCGCAGAATCTTTACCTGGGGACCCCAGTCACGGCTCTCCCAACTTCAGCCAGGGAGCTGATATTCCGTGAAACTTTCCAAGATTCATAGGATTTTATTGATGACAATGATTTGGAGCCGCAAAGGCTACTGTAAGTGGATAACAGCATGACTTGGCAGTTTTTAAAGCCGCTTCTTAATTTAATAATTAAGTTCATGTGAAATTTGATAAAGTCCTTAGAAAAATCAATTTGGTTTATGGACTTGAAAATGCCTCACTGCCTCCATTCTAGCTCTCTCTGATGTGCTATCAGTGGATGGTTTGATCAGGAAAATAAACTTGTAGAGCTTCAACAAGCTATTACCGTGAGTCACAGAACTGGAGACCAGTTGGAAGAGAGAGGCACAGAATGATCAGTTACAATGGTGGCCATTGTGTGTCCCCATAAAGGTGTGTATCCAGGGTTGTGGGGACACCCAGAACCTCGCCTGCAGAGGAAAGAAAGTCTGGTAAAGCTTTCCTGAGGAACTGGGCATCCAGCTGGATCTTGAATGAACATTGAATGGACACCTTGAGCTGGTTAGGCAGAGAAACGATGGCAGGGGAAGAGGGTTGGTAAGAAGACAGGCCTATCCAGCGCATAAGGAGTGGGAAAGGAGGGGAGGGGAGACTTTGAGACAGAGTGGGGAGGGGTCCACACACCACCAAGAGAGGAGGCTGAAGACTGGGTTGGAACCCTGTTATGCAGAGCCTTGTGTGCCATGCTAGAGGGTTTGGTCTGCGTGGGTCTGTGCCTCTGTGCCCTTACCTTAGTTCTATTGAACAATTTCTATGACTGTCACAGGTGGGATGGAGGTAGAAGGGCTCAGCCTTGGAAAAACCCCCAGCGGAATGGAACAGGTTCGGTGGCATTGGGAGGAGAGGGACACTGGGCCCCTCTGGCTGGCACCTTTACCAACCCCTTAGGAGTTTCTCTGGAAAGATCTTGCGTTTCTCTTACCCGTATCTGTTTTCAGCCACGTTGCTTTTTTTTTTTTTTTTTTGAAGATTTTATTTATTTATTTCACAGAGAGAGATCACAAGTAGATAGAGAGGCAGGCAGAGAGAGGGAGGGAAGCAGGCTCCCTGCTGAGCAGAGAGCCCAATGTGGGACTTGATCCCAGGATCCTGAGATCATGACCTGAGCCGAATGCAGCAGCTTAAACCACTGAGCCACCCAGGCACCCTCAGCCACGTTGCTTAAGAGCCCTGAAACACACACACACATACACACACACACACACACACACACACACACACAACAAAGGGGAGCAATTCCTTTACTGGTTTTTCCAAGAATTTTAATCTGGGGACTTGGGATTGTAGGAAAACACTACTAGGGAGAGAGGAGCAGGTAGTAAACAGGCAAAACAAGTAAGTAAAATTGAATCTCCTCAAAGTATTAACTTTGGCTTTTTAGAAGCTTTTCTGCTGCATTCTGACTTGGGTCAACAGAAACCAAGAGGCCCTGTCACTAGTGACTTGGTTTTCCTTGGGTGGATTTTGGCTGTTTGGGTTCTGTGAAGGTGAGGCATTGTTTCAGCTGCTGTGAAAGACCTGCACTTCCACGGGAATAGGGGAGCTGGAAAGAGAAAGTGGAGTTAGGCCTCTTTCTACTCAGCACCTCTCCCTGCCTGTGTCCTCCCCCAACCACCACCACCTCTCACAGCCCTCCAGTCAGGAAGGAACCAGGAAGTCATGGAAACAGGTGGTCCTGGTGGTTGCTACCACCTACTCCACCCCACCCCCACCATCCAGATCTGGGGACCAGCTGATCCAGCTCCCTTGTCCTGGCCCTTAGCATCCACGGATGGACACAGAGCTCCAAGAGTGGCTCAGCTAAGCCTGGCTTCCCTGGGGACATGGTGTGGTGAGGGGTGACAGAAGGGGCAATGGAAGGGCACTGGGATGCCACCTTTCATTGGGGCCAGTGGGATGATTGGTCAAGGACCAGGGCAGGCCCACGTGCCTCTGCTTACTGCTGAGGTGACTGCCAAAATTGGCTTTGTTCTAAAATGTTCAAAAAGAGATACAGATTGGGGGGAGAAAACAGGTCTGATGTGTGACTGCATACCTCCTCGGTCCCAGGCCCTGGGGATTCAACGAAGGACAAGCCCCATGTCTGTAATTGCTCTGTGAACTTCATGAGCCCTTCACGGACCCCCGGGAGGCAGAGGGGAGGCGGCTCAGCACCCCAACATCCGGGCACATCCCATCTCTGCTCTCCCCTAGACAACCTAAACCTGAGAATTTCCCATCTCACTAGAGCCCGGGAATAGGACTGAATTAGGAGCTCCGGACAATGGTCAGATTTTCACACCTTGCTTTCCTACCAAAAATACAGCAACTTTACAGAAAGGTGTAAGATGCAAAACAGTATATTCATGTGTGATCTTTCCATGCCTTCCATAGGCCTTCCTAGGCACCACCTGGATGGTGAGTAGATTTGTCATTTCTATGCTGGTGGGAGCATTTTTCTCTGAATAAGAACCACATGGAGGGGTGCCTGGGTGGCTCAGTGGGTTAAGCCTCTGCCTTCTGCTTGGGTCATGATCTCGGTGTCCTGGGATCGAGTCCTGCATCAGAAGCCCTGCTTCTCCCCGAGCCCCACCCCCGCTGCCTGCCTCTCTGCCTACTAGTGATCTCTGTTGTCAAATAAATGAATAAAATCTTTAAAAAAAAAAAAAAAAGAACCACGTGGAGTTCAGCTCTGGACCGTGGTGCCTATGTACTTTGGTGGAAGGGAATAAATCCTGAGCTTAACATTCTTGGGCCAAGCCTGTTTTTTTACCGCATTTCTGAGGCTAAACCTTGGAAGAACTGTCAGTGTGTTCTGTGTTGTTCCAGGCATTAAAACTCAGGTCTAGGAGGAAGTGATAAGGGTATGGATTTTAGCCTCTGGGGTTTGAATAGATCACTCCTGTGTTCTTTCTCCCTCAAGCCCTGTGATTCTCAGGCTTCACAGCAGCGGGTTGAGGATCCTCTGGTGTTTTCTTGGCTGGAGTGGGGGCTGCCAGGCCGTCTTGACCAATGGTACTTTCTCCCCATGGACCTCCACATTCACCACCTGTGCCTGTGGTTCCCACAGCACTGTGTCCATGGGGGACACCAGTGCCTGGGGCCCTGCATCCAGGTGGAGGAGTTTCAGGGGGTCCAAGAGCATGTTTTGTGTCTGCACCCCGGGTTCCCTGACACAGCCTCAGGGGTAAGATGTAAGTCAGAGGGGAAAGGACACCGGAGGAGAAAGTAAGAGGAGTTGTGGATCCTGGGCCTGGGGCCACCACGACCCATGTTGGGCCCATTGACCCAGCTCATATTCCCCACATGTAACATAGATCTAATGACTCCTGCTCTGCTGCACAGTGACCTGTGACCCCCTAGGGATGGTCAGCCTCTGGAGGAGGAAGTGCTTTATGAAGCACGCTATAGAACCGGGTAGCAATCTCCTCTCGACCACTCCCACTATCATACCAACTGGTCTTCACCCAGAAATATGAGATTCTAGGGAGAGGCGACAACGTGGATGTTCTCAATTTTTTTTTTTAATTTTTTGAGAGAGAAATAGAGAACAAACAAGTGGGGAGGAGAGTCAGAGAGAGGCGGGGAGAAACAGACTCTCTGCTGAGCAGGGAGCCCAATGCGGAGCTTGATCCCAGGACCCTGAGATCACGACCTGAGTCGAAGGCAGATGCTTAACTCACTGAGCCACCCAGGCACCCCAGCCACTGTGGATGTTCAACCAGAGCTAAACCTTCACTTAGTTCCTTCACCTCAAGCTGCTGGGTCTGTAATGACAACGATAGACACTGCCCCGGGGAATTCACAGTGGTCCTTGTGGGTCCAGGGCCCAGAGCTCCCCTTTGGAAGAGAAGTCTGGGGCCTTCCTCTGAAAAGGACAGTGGGACCCTCAAGACAAGATGAACCTGTCCCTAGGGACACTTCTTCTCAGCTGTCCTGTGCACCTGCCGCTTTTAAGGGAAGACCATCCAGATGGTCTTTTGAAACTCGATTGTAGAACAGGGTCTAGTTCTTTCCAGTGCTAAGAATCCAGTGCTTCAGAATCCAGAATCCAGTGATCTTTCCAAGCTAGAGCCCGGCCCAGCTGAGAACCAGGAGGAGAGCTGATCTGCCTGAGACAGGCACCCAGTGAGAGCTTAAGGAGGTTTTCTTCTTGAAACACAGTGCAGGAGCACACCATTCTAGTGTTTCCCTTTGTTGCACGCCCTGGACACTGTGGTTTTGACAGGCTGAAGGCGGCGGCAGCCCTTCGAGGAGCGAGTCTGTTGGCGCCATTTCCCCAACAACATTTGCTCCCTTCATGTCTAGTGTCACATTTTAGTAATTCTCACAATATTTTAGATTTCTTTTTTTAACCATTATTCTATATGTTATGGTGATCTATGAGCAGTGATCACAACTCGCTGAAAGCTCAGATGATGGTTAGTGACTTTTTAACACTAAAATATTTTTAGCAATAAAATAAAATATTTTTAGCAATAAATAAAAATTATTGCTAAAATACTTTAGCAATAAAAAGTTTTTAGCAATAAAAAAATTTCAGCAATAAAATAAAATAGAAATAAAATAAAATAAAATTTTTTAGCAATAAAGTATTTAGCAATAAAAAATATTTAGCAATTAAGGTCTCTACTTTGTTTTTCCAACTTTCATGCTATTACACACTTAACAGACCAGAGTATCACGTAGACAGCTTTTATACACACTGGGAAACTGAAACATTCATTTGACTTGCTTTATTGCGGTGGTCTGGAACCCAACTTGCAGAATCCCTGAGGTCTGCCTATAAAACTGGGCCCCAAATTTTGTTAAATTGAGGGGCTTATTTTCCATAAAGATCTGTCCTCACATACCATATCATTAGAAGTCATTATCCCCAGAATAGTCCCGTCCACGTGACTACTTTTATCCACACCTGTTGAACCAAAGGATGTATCTTAAAGCCCAATGTCTGTAGACATTCTATAATATGGGCTAGGGTTCTTAAGAAATAACAAATAGATACAGAGTTTTTAAAGTCTAAATTTGCTTTCCAGAGGTGCCTGAGCAGCTCAGTCGTTAAAACGTCTGCCTTCGGCTCAGGTCATGATCCCAGGGTCCTAGGATCAAACCCCATATTGGGCTCCCTGCTCAGAGAGGAGCCTGCTTCTCCTTCTCCCCCTGCCTGCTACGCCCCCTGCTTGTGCTCTCTCTCTCTCTCTCTGCCAAATAAATACAATCTTTAAAAAAAATAGATTTGCTTTCTCAACTTGTGACTTTCATTTATCCTGCACACTGTCCAAAAAATAGCCTTCCGGGTTCTCCTCTATACTTCCTGCTCCCACCTTCCTCCCCACTAATAGATTACATCACCTCAAGATCCCTCTTTTTGTTTCCCAGACAGCCATTATTGGGCATAGGCTAATCCTAGACAAAAGTATCAGGTGGCCTCGGACAAGGTAATTCATGTCTCAGAGTCTCAGTTTCACCATCTGTAAACTAGAAATCATAATGGCACCTGCCTTCTAGAGGAGTAAGGAATAAACATGACAATCGGAGGAAAAGATAGTGTCTTGCACATAGTATGTGCTCAGTAAAACACCGACCGAGCTGCTACTGAGATTTATTTCTCTGATTCCAGTTATTTCCCCTACCAGTTCATCAGCAAAACCCATTGGAGGTTCTATCCATGGGGTTACTAAGGAATGAACTCCTTATTAAATTAGAACACACGAATAGTCCCTCTTTGTTTGGTTTATCAATGCTGAACAGAAAACTAAACCATATGAGAAGAGAGCTCAGAGGGACCATTTTCTCATCTGTAAAATGGAGCCTCGCAGGCTGTTTCAAGGAGCCTCGCAGGCTGTTTCAAGGATCAAATGAGATATCAGATGTGGATGGTCAAGGTACCAGGTGGGGCAGACTTGCTGCTTGTTGCCGGGTCCCTTTCTCTGGGAGGGGGGCTGCCTCCCCTGCCTTCTAGCCTAGCTTCCCCTTCATTCTGTACAGCCTCCAGCAGAAGATGTGGGGAGGACTGAAGTTCAGAGTTCATGCCAAGGGCCTGTGGGGCCAGGATTATTGGGGAAAACATTCCCAATTATCTGTTTTTCCTTCACCCAAGAGCAGGCCCAGGCCAGCCACAATTCCCCAAAATGAAAAGGGGACCCCACTTTGGAGTCCTGGTTCTCTCAGGCTTGCCCTGCCCTTTCCCTCCCTTCCTGAAACATCTGCTCAAGCCTTGTCACCTTCCTCTTGGGATCCTGGTTCTTCATATACCCTCTCTATTTCCACTCTCTCCCTACTGCTTATTGTTTGTCAAGCACAGAATGGGGGTGCAGATCGGGGAGCACTGACCTGGATGACAAAAGGCCTGGGTTCTCGCCCCAATGCCCACCCCTTCTTCCCTGACTGACTTCCCGCACTCAGCCAGCCACCTCACAGACACCCACTCTGATAGGTCCTGGGGACAAATGGTATCACAACCAGTCATGGTTCCTACCCCCACACATTTCAGTCATCCCGTGCAAGCTGGGAGACCTTGGGTGAGTCCATAGCCCTGGCTCTATTTCCTTCCTTCCATGCCTTTCTCTGACACCCAGGCATTCTCTGTCCTGCAATGTCCTGTGGTTGAGCTGTTGGCCGAGGCTGGATGCCACAGAGGTGAGAATGAGCAATTTTTGCTGCAGCTAAAATTAACATGGAGGGATCACTCAATGCTAATTCCTCCTAGAACTATAAAATATCACTTCCCCAAGACTCATTTACCCATTTTCTCTGTTTAAAGCCATAACCAAAAGCAAGCCGCAAATATTTGCCTAAGCGCCATGCAACTCACCAGTGAAAGCCCCAAACCACCCACCAGCCAACAATCAAACCAGCTCCTCCCACCATGGAAACCAGCCTTGCAGCGGAGTCTAACCTACTTCCTGTCTCACCCAAGGCTGGGACAGTGGAATGGGATGGCCCATTTTCGCTTGGGGCAGTGTCCTCTGCAGGACCCGTGCTGAAGCTCATCTTGGCAGAGCAAGGCTGTTTTTCCAAAATCATGTTCTCCAGCAGGATAAGGATTTTCCTCTCATCCTGTGCCTCCTGGGGGTCAGGACAACCCAGGGGCCACTCTGGGAGTTGTATCTGGAGTAGCTTAGGGGGGGAGAAGGGGGTCATTCAGGCTTGTCTTGAAGCTACATTTGCATGGCAAGCATTCTGCTTTTATTTATGTTTTACGTCATAAATAAATAAAACATAAAAATGTTTTGTAAGTAAGTGCTCACACTCCCTCCAAAAATGAAGAAACAAACTGTCCTCATGAAAGGTCATTACCTTAACGTTTTGTTGGGTGACCAAGGCCTTGGAGACTTGGTTGGCGGTTCTGAAGACCACCATCCTGGCGGGGCCACCAAGGAAGCAGTGCTGGGAGGGGCCCCCATGTGTGGCAGGGCCCCGGGGATTAATGCCACCTGGGACAAGGCCATTACCACTCTGGGTTTCAATTTCCCTCCTGTTCCCACCCAGTCATGACTCTTAAGAATAAAATCACAAGGGGGCACCTGGGTGGCTCAGTGGGTTAAGCCTCTGCCTTCACCTTTGGCTCAGATCATGATCTCAGGGTCCTGGGATCAAGTCCCACGTCAGACTCTCGCTCAGCGGGGCACCTGCTTCCCTTCCTCTCTCTCCGCCTGCCTCTCTGCCTACGTGTGATCTCTGTCTGTCAAATAAATAAATAAAAATCTTAAAAAAAAGAAAAAGAATAAAATCACAAAAGGTGACAGGTGTAAAAGTCTTTTGTGGGGAAAGAAGATCTGTGTCAATGGAGGGGACTGTCATTGCTTTTTCTGCAACGTGGTCACCGGTCACAGACGGGAATTTGCTTCAGCCACCCGACATGCTGTGGAACAGGTTTCCCACAAATTCCCATTTGATACTCCTTCCCCTGCTCTCCCATCCCTGCTTTCCTGTCGGCCCCTGTGACTGGACTCAGCAGCATGCTTTTACTTCGGTCCTGACCTCAGGTATCCCTTGGAACATGCCATGCCAAATCCAGTTCATTTTGATTCCTCTTCTGACCAGAAAGTGAGTTTGAGTGTGTCCTGTGAGTTAGGTGACCAAAGCAGGCTGGGCAGGACCAGGTTTGCTTGTTCTGATTCTGAGCTGGAACTTGCCCAGAGTTCAAGCCTCACTAAGGGCCAAGTCTGGACCCCCATCATGGGCCCTAACTTCAGAAGTCTTTCCCAATGGTTTGGTGTTCTGGGGGCATCTGCAGTGACAGTCACAGACACCCTCTTACTTGAAGCAACAAGGAAAACACAAGTGTTGGCCTCTTCAGTCCTGTTCCTGCTGCCTGACGTGCACACTTGAGAAGGTTCCAGGAGCATCTAAGGAAACCCAGCGTGTCAGGGCTGGAGGGGTTCCAGAGGGCCTCCAGTGCCCTCCTTTCAGATGAGAATTTGTGATGCCCCAGGAGAAAAGTCACTGCACGTGGATCAGAGATAAGTATGTGGTTGTGAGGATCTGACCTGCCAGGCTATACCAGGTGGAATGGTATCCCCCCAAATTCATGTACAATCAGTATCTGGGAATATGACCTTCTTTGAAAACAGGATCTTTGCAGATGTAGTTAGTTAAGGTGAGGTCGCACTGGATGAGGGCGGGATTTGGATCCAATGGCTGCTGTCCTTACAAGAAGGCCATGTGAAGGACACACAGAGAGGAGGAGATGGCACATGATGTCGGGGGGTGGGGTGTGCAGCTGGGAGCCAGGGAGCAGGGATGCAGCAACCTCGGAAGCTTTGGGAGGCAAGGGTTCTCCCCTAGAGCCTTCGGGGAGGCATGGCCCTGCTGACACCTTGTGTTCAGACTCCTGGTCTCCACGACTGGGAGAGAATATATCTCTGTTGCTTTAAGTAACCTGTTGGGGTGCTTTGTTCGGGCCACGCTGGTACCCCCAACACACAGACCAAGGCTCCTTATACCCTTTTGCTACAGAATAGCAGCGGGGCTCAACCCACTGTCCCTGAGCTCAGGGCCAGGAGTCCAGCTAGATGGTTTGTGGGCCTTTAACCCTCATTGCAAACGCATCAAGAATGCATGTGGAGGCTGGGTGGCTCAGTTGTTGAGTGTCTGCCTTCAGCTCAGGTCATGATCCCTGGGTCCTAGGATGGAACCCCACATCAGGCTTCCTGCTCAGCAGGAAGCCTGTTTCTCCCTCTCTCACTCCCCCAGCTTGTGTTCCCTCTCTTGTTATGTGTTTTTCTCTGTCAAATAAATAAATAAAATCCTAAAAAAAAAAAAAGGTAGAAAGAGTATATGTGGAGTTTAAGAAACAAAACAGAGGAGCATAAGGGAAGGGAGGGAAAAATAAAACAAGATGAAATCACAGAGGGAGGCAAACCGTAAGAGACCCTTAATTGTTGGAAAACAACTGAGGGTTGCTGGAGGGGAGGGAGATGGAAAGAAGGGCTAACTGGGTGATGGACATGAAGGAGCGCACAAAAAGTAATGAGCACTGGGTGTTAAAACGCAACTGATGAACCACTGACCTCTACCTCTGAAACTGATAATATATTAGATGTTCATTAATTGAATTTAAATTAAAAAAAAAGAATGTGATTCTCATAGCAGCTCTAGAAAGTAGAGCGCTTCTCTTTCTTCATCATTGTAATTTTGATAAGTAATGGAGTCCCATGACACAAAGAGCTGCTAAAAGGTTTGATACTCTGTGAAAAGTGTCCTTCCCAGCCCACCCAGTGCTCCACTCTGGGGTGACTGCTGTTCCTACATTCTTGCAGAACCTTCCAGAGCTACTCTGCAGGCAAGCCTGCAAGTCAGCTAAAATACTCTCCTCCACCAGGACATAAACATACCCACCTTTTGAAAACACAAATTGCAGTATTCTACGCAGTTGGCTCTGTGTCTTACTTGTCACGTATCAATGTGTCCTAGGTCCACACAGCACTTCCGTCCTGTCTCAGCAACACTGGATCCAGACGAGCCTCCCAACTCCCTGAAATGTTCCCGCTCTGGGACCCCTCCTTCTTCTGGCTTTCCTTTGGCCTAATTGGCCATCTTTGGTAGGGCCCTTTGCCTGCCCCTCCTTTGTCTTTCCTCATCTGGGTGTTGGTGACTCTCCCGCCATTGCTGAGCCCTCTCCTCACACATCCTCTCACTCTCTTCCAAAGCCACCCCCCCCCGCTAAAGCCCTATAGACATAGATTCATATGTTGAAATCCTAATGTCCCATGGAATGGTATCAGGAAGTGAGGCCTTTGGGAGGTGATGAGGTCATGAGGGTGGAGCCCTCATGAATGAGATTAGTGCCCTTATAACAAGGACAGGAGAGAGCTCCTGCCCTTCCACCTTGTGGGCATACAGTGAGGAGAGGACCATCTCTGAATTAGGAAGCAGGTCCTCACCAGACACCAAATCTACTAGTACCTCTATCTTGGACTCTGAGCCTCCAGAACCATGAGATGTAAGTGTTGTGTAAGTACCCAGTCTAAGGCATTTTAATTACAACATTCCCAACAACCTAAAACAGAAAGTAAGCTCCCCCTTACTTGTCACTGGCTCTCACATACCCATCTCCAGATTAGACCTCTTATGGGTCCAGTCTGCAGAGTCATTTTACCCTCCTTTGGCTATCTCACCAATATCTCAGTACTTACACAATTAATCAGAAATCTTGATCCCCAAACCCATCCTCTCTACTTGTCCTTCTCCATAACAGTAAGTGGCATCATTGGTGTTGACTTGCTCAGGTGAACACCCCCACTAACACACTGTACATACCTACACCATCCTTAATCCATCAACAAGTCCTGGGGATTCTATCCCCCACGAGAATGCTTGACTCTAGCTACTTCTCCCTACCTCCACTGCATCACTGTGTCTCTTGGGGCTCACAGCAGCCTCCTGACTAGTCTTCTCACTTCCCTTCTTAACCACCACACAACCCCCACCCAACTCCATACTGTAGCCGGGGTGATCATCTTAACACTCCAATGGCTGCCTAGTGCTTTAGAACACAATCTGAATTCCTTCTCTGACTAGCAAGCCCTATGGGATAGGACTCCTGCCTATCTTGCCAGCCTTGCCTGGCCTCACTTCAGTTTCTTTTTTTTTTTTTTTTAAGATTTTTAAAAATTTATTTATTTGACAGAGATAGATCACAAGTAGGCAGAGAGGCAGGCAGAGAGAGAGGAAGGGAAGCAGGCTCCCTGATGAGCAGAGAGCCCAATGTGGGACTCGATCCCAGGACCCTGAGATCATGACCTGAGCTGAAGGCAGCCGCCTAACCCACTGAGCCACCCAGGCGCCCTTCCTTCAGTTTTTTGACAGCACCAAGCTTTTCCTGGCCCCAAGGCATATATGCTCTTCACCTGGCAGGTCTTTGCCCTGGTAAGCTCCTCTTCCTCTGAGGCTCAGTTGAATTGAGCCTCACTTCTCAGTGAGGATCTCCTTCACTCCCTTGTTATTCTCCAAGCCAGCTCATGATTTGTTTTCTTACAACACTCATGGCCGTGATTGTGATTATGTTGACATAAATTTGATTTTCTACCCTACCTCCTCACATGTAAACTCCATGATGGCAAGGGCTGTGTCTCTCTCATTCGCTACTGTATCCCTAGAGCCTAGCACCCTGTTGGACACATACTAGTTTCTTTTTTTTTTCTTTTTTAAGTTGGCTCCATGCTGTGTATGGACTTGAACTCACAACCCCGAGATCAAGACCCCGGCTGAGATCAAGAGTTGGATGCTTAACTGATTAAGCCACCCAGGTACCCAAACATATATAGGTTTTTTGTTGTTGTTTTTTAAAGATTTTATTTATTTATTTGACAGAGAGATAGAGAGAGCACAAGTAGGCATAGTGGCAGGCAGAGGGAGAAGGAGAAGCTGAGCAGGGAGCCCGACGTGGGGCTCAATCCCAGGACCCTGGGATCAGGACATGACCGAAAGCAGCCTCTTAACTGACTGAGCCACCCAGGCGCCCCCATATATAGGTTTTTTAAGAAAGGGCCATTGAAGAAATAAATGAATCCCATTTCTTTCACCACAGATGGAGAAACTGAGGGTTATAATTGTTGGACAGTCTTCCCAATGCCACATAGCAAATAAATATCAGAAGCCAGAATTTGGCACCAAGCAGTCTGAATCTGGAGATGATATTTATAGGCAAGAATTTGTAATGGGGGTGAATTTTCACTGGGTACCTTCAGGCATTACCTACCAACAGAAAAGGAATAGAATCCCACACTCTTTTTCTCCTCTTGGGGGCACCATGAAAAGCTCCAGATTTTAGTACTGAATGGGGCTAAGGAAATGGGAGGGGGTTGATGGTGAGGCTTAAGGGCCTGAGGTTTTGTCAGGACTGCAGACAGGGCAGGCAAAACACCTGTCCTCAAGCGTTCCACGGTGTCCTTGCAGTGGGAACCAGACCTCTCCAAAGACTCAGGTCTCCCTGAAAGTGCATCTGTTAGGGAAGGAAGGTTGGGGAGCTGGGGATGTGGTTCTTAATTTACAGTCTGCTTTTAGAACTGCTGCCTCTGCTGTGAGTAAGAGAGACTGTTTCAGGATCGGTCTTGCGGAAGTCTTGAGCCTTCGACATACTCGGCTCTTTCTTTCTCCTTGAAAGAAGTTCAACCTCTGTTAAGCAACTTCGTTGTCACAGGGAACTACCGAAGGCAAGGAGCAGAGGCCAGGAAAACCCTGGCCGTACTAGAGAGTGATCCCTCCAACTGCGCCGACCGGAAGTGTTGGATTGCCGCCGCCATTTCTCTGGCAGGAGAGGCAGACCAGGGAGACGTTTCTCCAGAGGCCCAGCAGACAGGAAGTGCACTGTGTGCTAGGAAGCGCATTTCTTCCTTCCTGTCTTCCCTGCTCTTGTACAGAAAAATTTCATAAGCATATCCCTTCTCCATTAAGGGCTGGGAGGGGTGAAGACAGGGAAACAGAGGTGTTCCTACATCTTTTTTGTTTGTTTCCTTTAAATTATTTTTGAAATATGAAATACCAGAAAACGGCACCTATCATAAGTATCTGGGATTAGACTACTGTTCACCAACTATTTACTTCTCTCCCTGGCCTCCATGGGAGGAGCATATTTCCCCATTCCACTGATGTCGGGCTTAGCTGTGCGACTTGCTTTAACCAAGGGAATGTAGGCAACAGAAGATACTAATTCCTAGCCTGGAGCTTAAGAGACATGTGTATTTCCTTCTGCTTGTCTTGGACTCCTTTCACCAAACGAGAACATGCCTTGAGTACCTGCCAGTTAAAGGATGATGAAGGCATGAGGAACAGCCCTACAATTATCCCACAGCTTACAGCCAAGGCCAGGTCAGCCCCAACTGGAACCCTACCCGTAAATCAGTGAATAGGAAATGAATGCTGTCTACCACTGGGGTTGAGGGTGCAGCCACCTAATGTCTTAAGTGTACAGCTCAATGAGTTTTCACAAACTAAACATACCATTGCAACAAGTACATAGATCAATAAGCAGAACATCACCACCCCTGAGAAGTCCAACCTGCCTGGGACCCCATTCCAATTACTGTGCCCCTCTCTAGGTAACTACTAACCTGACTTCTAATCGCAGAGAGGAACTGTGTCTGTTTTCTTACTTTAAATAAAGAAAACATGCAGAATATACTCATTTGGGTGTAACTTCTTTCACTCACCACCACATGTGTATGGTTGATCCATATATTGTTGTATGTGGTTGTAGTTCATGTATTCTCATTGTTATTTTATGATTTTCCCATTCTCTTGTCATGTGCATTTGGGTTGTTTTTTGTTTTTAGGTGTCATGAACGGTGTTGTTATGAATGATCCTGTACATGTCTTTTGGTGAATATATCTATATTTTTTTCTGTTGGATCTATATTAGAAGTGAAATTATATAATAATTCAATATTATACTTAATTATACAATGAATTATACAATCATACAATATTCGGCTTTAGTAGATACCACCAACAGTTTCCCAAAGTAATTGTATCAATTTAACTACTCACGGTTTCGGAGAATTCTGGTTGCTCCACATCCTTACCAGTACTTGGTATTCCCCATTTTTTTAAAATTTGGTCATTCTTTTGGGTATGGAGTCAGATTGCATATTGGTTTTAATTTACATTTGCCTGATGACTAATAACTCCTTTTTCATATGTTTATCAATCATATGAATATTCTCTTTTGGGAAGTATCTATTCAAATCTTTTATCCATTTTCTACTGGGATTTCTGCCTCTTGCAAAAGCCCTTTACATATTCTGGATATCAGTCCTATATGTATTATAAATCTCTTCTTCCACTTCATAGGTTCCCTTTTTACTTTCCCAGTAGTGTCCTTTCATGTGCAGAAGTTCTTAATTTTAATATGCTCCAATTTCTCAATTTTATTATTTACGGTTAGTGACTTTTTTTGCCCTGTGTAAGGGATTGTTACCTACTCAAAGATAATGAAGATGTTCTTCTATGTTTTGTTCTAAATGCTTTACTGATCCAAAACTCAAGTGGGATTGATTTATGTTTGCGGTGATAGGTAAGGATTAAAATACTTTCTTTTCCCTATATGAGTATCCAGTCGGCCCAGAACCATTCAATTGAAAAGGCCATCCTTTCCCCCACTGCACCACAGTGTCACTATTTGCTTTTTATGTGGGAATTGAGGTTTTTATTTGGTTTAGAGAACATGCTTTCAAGCTAGACAAACTAGATTCACATCCCAGCTTTCATATCTCAGCTGTGGATTTGAGGTACGTTACTTCCTATCTCTGAGTCTCAGTTTCCTTACATGTATTTGAAAATAATGAAGTTTTTCATTTCAGGGTCTTACAGAAATCAAAAAAGAAAACTCATGGAAAGTACTTAGTGCACTGCCTGGGAGGAAGTCTTCAGTACATATCTGCTGTTACTATTTCCATGACTACCGCCATATTCCTGACGCTAGCAGATCCAAGTCAAATGGGATTTTTCTGATCTGGGAAACAAGTCTGTTGCCTGTGCTCAGTTCTGTTTCCAAGTGTCTGTGAGACCTGATACAGACCAGCCGACCACTCCAAGTTCATTTTGTGTTCCCCTCTGTGCTCCCTAACCAGATTCTGGCACTCTCCATTCAAGGACCCTTCCTATTTCCAGTCTTGGCTTTCCTGGACTCTCTCTGAAATTAACAAAGTCCCTGCAATATTTACTCCCTTCCATTCTACTTCACTGCTGCTCTGTCTTTGAAGTCACAGACCCAGCTTCCCTAGTGAGCTAACATCACTGAACATACTTTTCTGATTTGTTTGTGACACCCAGCCAGCTGTTGGCCTATCCAGCAGAGAACCAAAAGACATTCTTTTAGAACAACATCCTGTCTTTGTGAAATTGCTTTGTAGAGAAACAGCTGTGAAAGAAGGCTGCTTGGCCCATGTCTGTGGCAGTGAAATTTTAACCTAATGCAAAGCATAGATGAAATAAACATCAGATATTTCATATCAACCTGGTTAGAGTTATATGATCTGGCTTATTAAAAATGTCTTTTTAGCCCTTCACATTAGCACGTGGACTTACTGCTCCTGCTGAAGCTGGAATGATTAGATTGGAAATGAATTCCCTGGGATTTGGCTTCTGTCTTTGGAAATGTCAACCATTTATTCACATTTTAAGAAGGCAGCAAATGTCACCGTTTGAGATTTTCAAAGTTCAGGTTAAGTGTTTTTCTGGGGAGGTGTAACCAAAATGGTCTTCTCTTCTATAATCTGCATGGAAGACATTGTTCAAGCCAGGGTATGCGTCTCCTTGACATAATGTTTGCGTATTGGGCCCATCCACACATGTGAAGTACTGAATTGTGCCGGGTCCTCTGCTAGGGGCACGGGGTGAAAGGATTAATGTTCTACCTTTTAAAATCCTTTTGCTTAATCAGGAACACTTAATTCACAATATTTTATGAGATGGGCAGGTATTTCCAGAACCAAAGTTAGTATTGTTTTTAAACTTCTTAATGTCATGCCCGTTCTTATACTCCCAATTTTGAAGACATTTGTCCCAGCCTGCCACCTTTGGGACTAGTCTCCCTTGGTGACAACTGTATACCAGCTCCCTGCTGAGCAAGGGTTCTCAATTTAGCTTGATACTTGACATTTTCTAGTCTGATTATCACTAGGATCCATCTATTTAGTCCCTGCCTTTATTTCAAGTATATATAAGTTGGTGTCCAAGGTCTGTTTGGTAGAGTTACCTGAAATCTGCAGCAGGGTGTGAACCTTGACCTTGGAGATATTTAGAAATGGTATCTCTTTCAATGGAATGAGCACTTATTGGGATATTGAAGACAGCTCATTTTACTTTCTTCACTGGAAAAAAATTGTGTATATGTATCAAATTGTAAAGATTTTCCTGCTATATATGGGTTACATATCTGTGACATTGAATCATCAATGAATTCATGAAACAGAATTTTGTGTTTTCCAAAATACTTCTGCCATATCTGGTTCTTCACACAAAATATTTTTGTGTGTGCTCTCAAGACCAGGACTTTTGTGTGTTTGTGTGTGTGTGTGAGAGAGAGAGAGAGAGAGAGAGAGACAGTGCAAGAGAGAGCGAGCACAGAGGGTGATGCGTGCTCCCTACTTACTGAGTGAGGAGCCAGATGCAGGACTCAGTCCTGGGACCCCGCGATCATAACCGGAGCTGAAGGCAGATGTTTAACTGACTGAGCCACCCAAGTGTCCCATAAGCTTTCTAAGTGAGCACCTATTAGTAAAACCAATTTGAATATCCCCTTTCAAGAACTTTCATTTGTTTGCTTGTTTATCAGTTATAGCCACAAAGAGACGTGGAGTAAGGAACGCCACATTCTAAAGAAATCTGTTAAACATGTTCAAGGGGGACCTAACGACAGCAAGACTTGTCCAGAGTTCCCCAGACTCCTGGCCTAGATAAGTGGGGCCTACACACTTCCAAGAAGTTATTGAGGTCAGGGAATTCATCAAAGTGGAAAGGTCTTCTGCTTTGTTTTCCCCTCTGCTCTCTGGAGGCATCTACTATACTCTAAGCCAAGGGAGGGAACTTTGGGAGAACCACTCAAAAAGATGAGAAGTATCAGCAAGAAAGGGAGATATGGAACCCACTCTCTGACCTAAGGCTTGCTGAGCTCCTGCGGGGAGCCCTCTCACAGGGGAACATTGTGACATGAGTTTCTTGAGAGAAACTAAAGCACATCTCGAGGTGAGCATAAGGACTGGAGCTTATTGAGCACCCAGACAAGCATGAAGGTGGGAGGTCAGCTGGGGCTGCCTGTGATGGGCAAGGAGAGAGGCAGAGGTGGGTGCAGCCTCAGCCGACACAAACTGGCTGGGCACAAGACCCCAGAGGACCCTCAGCTATGGGGTATCTGGAGGAACACCTCCCAAGAGAGTGGTCTAGGAGCTAATGAAATCCCAGTGGTAAAAATGAGATCTGTAGGAGCTAAGAAAGGGGTTTTGCAAGAGGTCATTCAGAGAGCACACTGCTAGTGACAGAGAGAGTGAGTGCAGTGTGTGGGTCTCCCTGTGGGGGGAGGGTAGGGGTGGGAGAGTCATCTCCAAATAATGCACACAGGTATCCCATGAAACAGACAGGGTTTTGTGGATGGCTAGCGCAGCACAAGTCACCAGCAGTCAGATTAAAACAGCAGAAGCAGTCACCTGCTGCAGGTCCTCAAGCCACGAATCAGGCCTGAAACAGGGGAAAGAAAGATTAGTTAACTGGATATGAGTTTAAAGTTTTGATTTAGGCTGGGCTGAAGTTGAGGCCGAGCGCTGAAAATGATGGAAAAGCTGAGGGATTGTTCTAAAATGTGATCGAGAATGGAAAAAGGAGATCCAACAAAGGCAGGTGAAGGCAGCAGCGGGAGGACAATAAAGCTCTTTCCTGCTGGTAGTTCATTGAGATCAGCCACTCAGTAAAGTGGTTATTACATCTTCGAACCTGGAATTCCCCCCTCTCTCTTTCTTCCTCCCTTCTTTCCTCCTTCCCCCCTCCCTCCTTCCCTTTCTCCCTTCCTCCTTCCTTCCTTCCTTCTTTCCTTCCTTCCTTCCTTCCTTCCTTCCTCTCCTTCCTTCTTTCCTTCTCTCCCCTTCTTTCTTTCCTTCCTTCTTTCCTTCCTTCCTTCCTCTCCTTCTTCCCTCCTCCTTCCTTCTCTCCCCCTTCCTTCCTTCCACCTCTCTTCCTCCCTTCTTTCCTTCCTTCCTTCTTTCTTTCCTCCCTCCCTCCTTCCTCTCCTTTTTTATCTTGGCAAAAATATATGCAGATAGAAGTCCTAATATTTCCTCTTATGCCCTAATAGCTTGTCTCACAGAGCCCCAGGATGAGAAGTCACTTGGAAGCCAGTGCCACACACCTGGTATGTTCAACAGGAACCCAACCTGACCCTCAAGGAGATGAAGGCCTCTGGAGACCAAGTGGCCTACCCCTCTCAAAGCCAATGTTCAGGAAATGCACCATCGTCCACTTCCAAGCCGCCTAGACTGATTGCCCACTCATTCATCCCACATGTGTTTCCTGTCGGCTCCCAAGTGTCAGGCTCTGTGCTTGGCTCTGGTACCTCAGCGGTAAGTAAAGCAGACAAGACAGCTGCCCTTGAGAAGCTTATAATCTAAATGCACTATAAATACATAAACATATATTTACATGTCATGGGTAGTGTTATTGTAGTGGCAGTAAAAATGACAAGAAAAAGAAGTCCTGGAGTACAGGAATAAAGGCTTGTGTGTGTGTGTCTGCGTGTGTGTGTGCGTGTACACATGCACTTTGATAGGGGGGCAATCCACTGGCAAATCCTTACTTAACTACTCTAGCAACTGAAAATTACCAAAAGGAAAACCAGCAATTATTAAGCATTAAATTGGACCTTTTTATTTTAGAGAAGAGTGTTCTTGGAACGGAAAGGTGGATGATTGAGAATGTGTGTTTGTGCATTCACTTAAAAGATCATTTTGCCTGATAAATGTTTGCTGAGAACCTGCACTGAGTAAGGAATCATGCTAGGTAGTACCGTGCAGAGAGACTGACTAGTTAAGTCTGGATCAGAAGTCTATGTGTATTTCGGATCACGAGGAAGCTCTGACCCGCCTAGAACAGCAGAGTGGTGAGTGCACATGCAGCCGCCTGACCCTGACCTGTCTGGGCTGGAACAGACACCCTTTCTGTCTAGGGCAGAAAGAAAGTGCCACAAAGGATGTCACAAGGAATCATTTAGATTTCTCTTCGAGACAAGCAACCCTAAGACACAAAGCTTCAGTGATGGACCACTTTCTTCTTGGCTCTTTTGCTTTCCGGCTCTTGGTCTAAGACATGAATAATAATACTGCATCCCCATTACGCACTGGGAAACTCCCCAGATGCCCTATACATGATTTCATACATGATTTTAATCTCACCGCAGCCGCATGATGTAGGCATCAATATCTTCATTTCACAGATGAGGAAGCTGGGACCCAGGCTAGTCAAGCCCTTTGCCCACATTCCATGCAGCCTAGTTTCTGATGCATATTTGTCCCAGTGCAATCCTGTGCTTTTTTCCCCACATACACCCCCAATGCCTGCAACTGGACCCTAGACTTTGGGCATCTCGAGGACTGAGACCACGTCTCATTCATTCCCGTGGACTCCAAAGCCCAGAATTGTGAGGAATGTAGTTATTTATTTATTTATTTATCTATTTTTAATTTAATTTAATTTTTTTGGTGTTCCAAGATTCATTGTTTATGCACCATACCCAGTGCTCCATGCAATACGTGCCCTCCTTAATACCCACCACCAGGCTCACCTATTCCCCCACCCCCCACCCCTCCAAAACCCTCAGTTTGTTTCTCAGAGTCCACAGTCTCTCATACTTACCCCTCTACATACTTACCCCTCTGACTTACCCCAATTCACTTTTTCTTTCCTTCTCCTAATGTCCTCAGTGTTATTCCTTATGCTCCACAGGTAAATGAAACCATATGATAGTTGACTCTCTCTGCTTGACTTATGTGAACATTGGCATACAGATGGCCCTTCTTTTCACTACCTCTTTATCTTTGGGATAAATACCCAGTAGTACAATTGCAGGTTCGTAGGGTAGCTCTATCCTTAATTTCTTAAGGAATCTCCACACCGTTTTCCACAGTGGCTGCACCAACATGAATTCCCACCAACCTTTCTTCACATCTTCTCCAACACTTGTTTCCTGTCCTGTTCATTTTGGCCATTCTAACTGGTGTAATGTGGTATCTCAATGTGGTTTTGATTTGAATCTCCCTGATGGCTAATGATGATGAACACTTTTTCATGTGTCTGTTAGCCATTTGTATGATTTCTTTGGAGAAGTGTTCATGTCTTCTGCCCATTTTTTGATGTGATTATCTGTTTTGTGAGTGTTGAGTTTGAGGAGTTCTTTATAGATCTTGGATATCAGCCCTTTGTCTGTACTGTCATTTGCAAATGTCTTCTCTCATTCTGTGGGCTGCCTCTTAGTTTTGTTGACTATTTCCTTTGCTGTGTAGAAGCTTTTGATCTTGATGAGGTCCCAAAAGTTCATTTTCACTTTTGTTTCCTTTGCCTTTGGAGACATGTCTTGAAAGAAGTTGCTGTGGCCAGTGTCAAAGAGGTTACTGCCTATGTTCTCCTCCAGGAGACTGTCTTTTTTCCACAAGATATTATTTCCCGCTTTGTCGAAGATTATTTTATTACAGAGTTGCAGGTCCATATCTGGGCTCTCTATTCATTTATCCATCCAAAAATATATTTACTGAGCACCAATTAAGGGCCAAGACCTGTGTCCTATGGTCATTGAATGTTCGAGATATGGAAGAGGGAAGGGAAAGAGAAAAGGGGAAAACATATCCAAGGGCAACAGTCGGATGCACAGTGGGTCTCAGGAGGGAGAGCCTGAGGACCCTGGGCTGGATGAGCTGCAGTGGGGGAGGGCGGAGAAGAGCCCTCCAGCAGGAACCAAGCCCTGGGTATTGGTGCTACTTTGCTACATGTCATTGCCTCTCTGAGCTTCAGTTTTTACAGAACTTTCCAGTGTTCCTCAGGTGGTTTTTCAACAGGTGATTGTGAAAGCTTTGTAAAAGGAACAAACCATGTGCCTGACCACTCCTTTCACGTCTGTGATTTTTACACGATTTGAATGAGTCCATGGAAGGAATGACCTTTTTCCCATGGAGTGAGATTAATACCTGAAGTTTGCTTTTTATATGTATGGAATTGAGTACTTACTGTGTGCAAGGCACTAACATGTCAAATGTTGACTGACTGATTAGATTGGTACATGTACTGGAAAGAAATCTGAACTCAAATAAAAAACCCCAGGTTCTAGAACTCATTAATGAATAATTTGTTGTGTGACTCTGAGGAAGTCACCCTCTTCTCTGGGCCTTGGAGATGCTGATCATTAAATCAGATGCATCAAGGGCTGGGAGGGGGCAATGGCTGTTGATGTCTTCAAAACATTCTCCACCAGGTGATTCAGCTGTATAGCCAGGATCCAGAACTACTTGTTTATTGAAACCCGGTATCTAAGCTCCAAGGCTCCTCGCTCAAGTACCTGACCCCCAGGAAATAAGAGAAATATTGGTGCTGTTGTTTCCAATGAAATAATTATGGAGGAAAGCAGAAAGTAAATGGCAGATTTAGAAAGGACAGAAGCAGTAACAACTCATGTTGAACATCAAGGGATGATTATTATCTCCACCTGATCTCTCTGGACCTCTATTTTCTACCTGTAAAAAAATGGAGAATCTCTAAATCCTGGCAAACTCCCAGACTTCCCCGCTCAGTAAATAAATAAGTAAATAGCCCCGCTTTGTTGCATTTCCCAATTTCTCCTGTGGAACACTCCCATCATGGCCGATCTTTACTTACCCCCGGTTTCGCAGTGGTTCTGAAAATTCCTGGATATTTATCAACAGCTGTCCTGAGCGCATCCCAGCCAGCTCAGGGGAGATGAAGGAGAAGCATACATGACATGCTCTGGGCAGGGGAAACTGACATGTATCAGCTATTATCACTATCATTATGGGTATTGTTAATATTGTTATTTTCCTTACTCTTATTTTGCTAATAGGAGTTTGTTTGCTCCACCAGGACTCAGAGATGCTGGGGGATAGGATTTTTTTCAGTGCTTTAAGTGGTAGTCTGGTAACCCTTGACCCCTATGCAGCCTTCTAATGCAATCTGCTTTGTAATCCAGAGATCATTTAACAAAAATAAATCACATTTTATGAGAATTCATAGTGTCTGAAGCATTTTCACGTTTGTTTTTTTTTTTTTCCTCCTCTTTTGAGACTCATGACAACCTGATGGGGTGGGTAGGTCTCTCCATTTTGCGGATGAAAAACCGAGGTTCAGAGACAGCATGACGTACCAGGGTCACACGGGGTCACATAGTCACATCAGTGATGGAGCTGGCTCTCAGAAAGCCCCGTGCTCTTGACCCTACAGTGATTGCCTCTTCATTTCCAGGAGGCACTTAGGCGGGACACACGGTTTCCCTAGACCAGAGACCTGACCTACCCTGGGAGAGCGGGAGGGAGGGAAGGAGGAGACCAGATGATCTCATCTACACTAAATGGAAGCCCACAACACTCACAGGAGATGAGAGCTTAATAGGAACCCATTTAATTGTGTAGATACCTTCCGTGAGCATTTTCAAGGAAGGCATCTCCAGAGGGAAAGATTACTAATTCATGATAGGGACAAAGTGGACCCATCTCTCACTTTTAATGTGAGCTTGAGTTACTGCAATAATTAAGTTTGGCTGTGAGAGTATTAAGCTATGTAGCATGAGAAGCCCTGTTATCTGCAAACCAGCAAACACAGTTTAATGGAATGGGTATGCGTGAGTGCATATTAAGGACAGGCTGGGGAGGACTCCCGTGACATTATGGGGATTGGTATCTGCTAAGTGGGGCAGTTACTGGGCCTTCCCAAATGCCTTTCTCAGGCAAAAGGCCTCTCCCTACTGAAGAGGCAATGGCTAAGTCTCTAGGGAAAGTCCTCCCTTCTGTATTCCGGGGATTAGCAAGAAGGGGTGCAGGAGAAGGAAGGCACACATGAGGTTTTACATTTGTCACTTGTCCTGCTTAGTTTGGATTCCCCGACATGGAGGGTGGGTTGGGGAGTGATTCTCCTACATTTTCTTCCCCAGTCCTTGGTAACTTGGATGTTTGCAGGAGGACTTAGAAGGAAAGTAAACTCTCTGTGGCCCCACAAGGAATAGAGCAAAGGGTCTATTTGGAGGCTGGGCGCCCTGCTAGGCTGACCACAGGAGAGCTGGCCCCAGATTTTTCTGTTTCCAGGGAAACCCCCCAACACATCAACACACATGAAGTGCCTGTTTGTTGACAAACAACATTAAGAGAGACCCTTCCAAGTGGAGCGTCAATTTTTTTTATTAATAGAGTTTTACTAATATTATAAAATCAGTAATCACAAATGACTTGCTTCTAGACCTTTGTTGTTTTGTCTAACATGGCCCAGAAAGAGCCATACCAGTGCCCAGGGGGAAAGCGGGCTCCAGGGAGCCTCCGTGTTCCAGGCAGCTTTTCAACAAGCTATGGATTCTGGGGCCCCAGAGGACCTGTTTCGTGGCTCCGGCACAGTTTCGTGGCTCCAAACACCCTCTGGCCTGAAACTCTCCAGGTGATGTGCTCCAAAGAACTGTGTTTTGAGATGCTCCCCTTTCCTCAGGCTGATGGCCTCATCAGGACATGTCCCACCTGGGCAAGTCCCTCTTGGGTTTGGAGCCCGGATGTGAGGACTCCCACTTTTGTCAAGCAGTTCCTAGGCACCCGCTGCCACGGCAGGTGTTTTCTCTATAACCACGAGTGTGAGGTACCTACCGTCACCCACTTTTTACAGAAGAAGCAAGATGCCCAGGGTGGTCAGCCTAGAAGTCACCAGAAGACAGTGGATTGGAATCTCACGTGGCTTGCCTGGCTCCTCTGAGCCCTGTGTTGCAGGAATGGGACTCATTCTTTCCTTGTTCCAGCCAGAACACTTCCACTGATGTAGTCCGTGGACAAATTAATTTTGACACATTGCATTATTGGCCCAGAAGGAAGAGGGCTACAGTTAAAACTATGTGGCAAGCCCTCTCTTAGGCCCATGTGAGAGGCGGGAATCACTCCATGGCTCTGGCACTACTTTGCTGTATGACCAGGATTTTATGTTTGCGTGTGAAGATGGCCAGAGCTGCAGCTTTGGAAAAAGGATTCGGATTCAAAATTCACTTGCTAGTTGTGCAATTTTGGCAATTTACTTAATCTTTCTGAATCTCAGTTTTCTCATCTATAAAATGTGAGTAATAATAGCTCAAACTCTTCTTCACAGAAATGCTGTGAAGAGTAAATGAGCTCATTGATGTGAGAGGACAGCAAGTCTTCAATATATGTTACCATTATCATGTGTTCTTCATAAATCCATGCTAAGTGCCCATAACCCATCCCTTTAACAATAGGTCTAGAACTCCATCCAGAATGGACTTGACTTTTACATCAGTATATCTCAGAGTACCTCTTCATCCGATTTTTGAAAATAGGACTTCATTGGCCGTTTCTCTATGGCCTTTTCATAATTCACAAATCATCTCAGGTGTTTTAATGGGCGTATTAAGTCACTGTGTAATCTAGGAATGCATTCCATCCTCACTCAAGGGAAGTAAGAAAAGGTTCTGGGAATGACAGGGAGGAGAAATCTTTCATTTACCACTTGTCCTCTGTTATTTAACACCTGCTACGTAGCATATCATGTATCGTTTGGCACCTACAATGCAAGGTATCATGGAAGACACAGATGTGAAAGGCACTATCTCCATCTCCATGGAGTGAACACTTTAGGAAACAACCCAACAATGAGGCACAGAGCATTTATGTGTCTGAGAAGCAGACCTCCAAGGAAACAGAGGATCAAGGGGAAGGAGAAACATCTTCCTATTTGGGCACCACAGAGGAAGATGAATTTGGACAACTTCTTTAAATTTCTGGACCATGGACAATTCTGTTAACCTTTGCACCAGATTTTGAAGAGTGGATACGGTTTAGGAGAAGATTGAAGAAGGGAAGGGGCAATTTGGGGCCCATGGGGAAATACACAGGACATGACCAGTAGTCCTGTCTGGTTGGAGCTTATGAGCTACGTGAGGGAAAAAGTAAGGTGGGTGCCAGAGGGTGGAAATCTTAGACATCAGGCTATGACTCAAGATTTTCAAAGAGGAGTGATATGATCCCAGGCTAGAGGTGTTCCATCAGTCAGACAGGAAATGGAGACCAGAGGGAGGTGGGCTAATACAGAAGTCACTGGCCAGGTGAGAGAGAAAAGGGTGACATTTGGAGTGGTGGCAGTGCAAGGAAGCTGGGAAAGGCTACAAAAGCAATGTCCAACACAAGCGGCTTACAGACAGAGCCCTCTGAGATCCCCTGCAAGACCTACCAGCCCTCCACGGTGAGGCCTTGCTTAACCTCTCTGGGCCTCAGCTCTTGTGGCTGGGAAGTAATGACCTTGGACCAGACGATTTCTAAATGTCCTTCCAGCCCCAGCCTCTTCTGACTGTCTCTGCCATTTCTGCCATTGCTTTTCAAGCTTGCTGGACAACTGTCACTGGAATGGGGAGGACCCCTGAGCAGCACCCCAGTCACATTGCCAACAGCTGGTGATTTTTCTTTTGTAAAGCCTTGCAAAGACTCCCAGCTGATTAAGTCAGTTCTGTTTGCTTTGACTTTACAAATCTTCCTGAGCCAAATGATGCTAAAATAAAAAACAGATCAATGGAGCAAAATAATAAAGTCAAGAATACATAAGAATGTTGTTTCATTACAAAGGTGACATTTCAAATCAGGGAACAAAGGGTAAATTCACCCAGCAGGCCTGGAGCAAATTACTGTTTAAGAAAAAAAAAATAGCATTCCATCCCTACCTCACTCTCTGGACCAATATTAATTCCAAATGGTTTCAAGAGGGAAATAAAAAAGTTACTGGAAGAAAAAAATGAAACTGCTAATGTAATCGCGAGATAGGGAAAGTCTCTTTTAACATGACACTGGGGCAGTTACCATAAAAGAAGAGATTGATAGATTTGACCATATAATATTTTAAAATTCTGCATCCCCAAAACACCAAAGCCACTCTGTAGTGCATTACCAGCCCTTCTGGGAAGGGTTAGGAAAGCCAAGCTAGTTATTTCAGCATGTCATGGTGGAACCCATGACTGAAGGAAGTAAAGACAAGGAGCTTCAGGGGAACTTGAGAAGGGAGGGGAGTCTGCACTGCAGGACAGAATGGTGGTTCTCAAGGAGGGGACACCAAGAGCCGTTGGGATGCCCTAGGGAAGAGCCTGAAGGCCCTGCCTGTTTCCCCGGCCCTGCCCCATCCCTACGCCAGGGGTGAAGTGAACTTGTCTGTTGGAAAAAAAAAAAAAAAAAAAAGCCTCTGCCAGGTTTGCTTTGCCTTTTCTGAGCATTGGAGCTCATGGCTGTCTGTCTGATAGGAATGAAGAGATTCACCTCGCTCCTGACGGTATCCTTGGACCCCCCTCCTAGGAGCTGCAGGAGCTTGTCTTTCCTGTTCTGTCTTCACCACCCGGGTATCAGAAGGGAGGGATCTGGAGTCACGCTGACTTCACAGCCCATGACTGTGTGCCAGGCCTCAGTGCCCACAAGAAACACCATCCCACCTGTTCTAGGGAGCACTTGGGCCACGTGCCTCACAAGCTCACTAATAAGTGGCTGGAAGACTCCAGGGATAGAGCGCTACTGTCAGAGCCTGCTGACTGTCCCCCAGGGAGGTGAAGAAGGAGCCCCAGCACTCCCTGCAGAGACCAAGCTCTCCTTCCGGTCTCCTTCCCATCCACAGGCTACTGGCCTCCAGGGAGCAGTGGTCTGCAGTGGGCTGCCTGGACACTGCACTGCCCTTGGCAGCAAATTGGGTCGTGGCCCCAAAAGGAGAATTTTAGAAATGACAGGTGATATGGGAGCTAACATGGTTCCTGGGGAAAGATTTCAAGTTGTAGCCACAGGTGGAATTTACACATACCTGGTGTTTCATCTGGCAAAATGAGGAACGGTGGCCCAAGGAGAGGTTAAGGGCAAGGGGAGCTAAGGAGCTCCTGGAGAGAACACCCATCCTAAGGGAAGAAGGAGCCAGGCATGCTGACCTTGAATGAGTGCCAAAGCCTTATTGTTGGAACAATATCTGAGATTCTGATTTGGCCCCTGCATAGGTCTTGTTAGATTCATGTTTGAGCTCTATGGAAAGCTACACCCTAAATAGAACCCAACTCTGGACCAGCTCAAGGTCATACACAGAGTGTATCTGTCAAGATTCTTCCTTGTGGCAACAAAAACTGATTCTGGCTGATTAAAGCCGAGAAAGAAGGTTGTAAAAGAATACCATATAGCTCAGACAGCCAGCCAGAACGACTTGAAAATGAATAGAAACAAAGGTTACTATGCAGCCAGAACCATCCCTGGAACCACAGGCACAAAACCAGCCTAGAGAGAAGGCTGCTGTCTTTTCTGTTGTCAAACCCAGACAACTAAGCAGACCATAATATTGCCAGTCTTGAACACTGGATGTCACTGCCATCATCACCACCATAACACTATCTATCACTGCCACCGTGACAATCACCAATATCACCATCACCAACACCACCTCCATCACTACCACCACCTCCATCACCACCACCACCATCACCTCCATCACCACCACTACCACCATCACCACTATCACCGCTACCATAACAATCACCAGTATCACCATCACCAACACATCTCCATCACTACCATCACCTACATCACCACCATCACCACCACCTCCATCACCTCCATCACCACCACTACCACCATCACCACTATCACTACCACCAGGACAATCACCACTACCCCCATCACCACCACCACCTCCATCACCACCGTCACTGCTACCCCCACCACTGCAAGAAAGAATTTGCCCCTGCCCCTACTTCACTGTGGTCCCTGACTCCTGAATTAAAGTCTGAGTTGAGTGAGGCTGATTATCCCACACTCTATTGTCCTAGGAAAGGGAGTAGTCAGTCCTCTTCAGTGTCCAGATTTATACATTAGGGAATTCTCTCAACACAAGTAGCTGAGGAAGAGGGTAGTGAGAAACTGGCATCTCAGAACGAGAAAGAGAAGAAACAAAAAACATTACAGCTTGAAACGGATACTGAAGAAGTCACTTACGTTCTCCGGGCTGCAGTCTTCTCTTCCATGAGGAGGGTACAAATTGCCTTAAGTCATGGAGACAACAAATGTGAGACTCCATTGTCAACCACAGTGTGGACAAATGGAATCACCATTGTCATCGTCATCATCATCACCATCATCTTCTTAAACATTATCTTCTGAGTGGAATCTGGGTCTTCAGATTCCCAGCACAGTGCAGACTGAGGGGATTAACAGAGAGATCCCTGTCTCCACCACAGAGTCCTTTCTTTCCCCCTAATCCAGAGTCTAGCCTCGGTCCCACTAACATTTTTGTACCAGATAACACTTTATCGTCTAGGCGGTCCTATACATTGTGGGATGTTTAGCAACATCCTTGGCCTCTACCCAGTAGCTTTCCAGTAGCACCGCCTCCCCAGCTGTGAAAACCAAGTGTCTCTAGACACTGCCAAACATGCCCCAGGTGGCAGATTACTTTTGGTTGAGAACAATTGTTCTAATCTCATCCTTAAATTTTCCCCATTCCATTGCCACCATATTGTCTTAGAGATGAGCTACTCACAGGGTCAGGTCTCCAGTTGCCTCAGCCCTCCTGCTAGCCCATCTTGCTAGGAAAAAAGACCTAGACTTTTCCTCTGGAGAGAGTCTGTCCCTCTGGGTTCATGCCATGGACACAAAGAACACTAGGGTCCCCTCTTTGCTCCTGCTAATGGAGGCCGGGTGAACAATTCTCGGTAGCCTGATATTTATTCTTCGTTGCCCTGCACATCCTCATCTCTCAGCCTCTGCTCACTTAGCATGCTCTCCTTCACCCCAAACACCCCCCATTTGCCCAAGCTGACCTTTCCTCTCTCCTTGAATTGGTTAGCATTTCTCCCTTTCTAGAATGTTCAGGGCCCTAATCTAATATCACATTTTACTCTGGACTCCACCCTGAGGTATGCAGTTGTAGTGGGGGTAGGGGTGGGTGTAAGGGTGGGGGTGGGGCAAACCACAGCTGGTGCTGAGACAAACCCTGGACAGTCTCTCTGTGAAAATCCTTGTCGGGGAGATGGGTGAGGTCACTGCTCATTTCATCACTCAGTGCTGTTAATTAAGACCCTCAGAAGAGATGCCTGAATCACTCCTAAGCAAATGGTCAGTTTTTATTTTATGGGCATCACCTTGTCTATTCAGCTGGATATAGATTTCCCACACTTTGCCTTCCTCTGCTGTGCCATGTTACACAGAGACTGTAAAAGGCTGTGCTCAATGAATATTTGTTGAATGACTGAATCCCATTTAAACTTCCAAATACTGCCATGAGTGAGATAGCAGCTATGATTATCATCGCTGTCCATCCAGGTGGGGAAATTGAGGTTTAGACATATGATCATCAGTAGAGTCAGGACCAGAACTCTTTATAAAGCATGGGAATCTGCTGGGGGTGTAGAGCGGGTCTCCACTGAAGCATGGATCACCCTGAAACAAAGTCTGGGACTCAGGTCCTGCAGACAAACCAAAGTCTCCACCACTGCAGTCATCTTTTTTTTTTTAAATTTAATTTAATTTAATTTTTTTTCAGTGTTCCAAAATTCATTGTTTAGCCACCACACCCAGTGCTCCATGCAGTCATCTTTAAAGACGCATTCGTTTTTTCATCCATTCATGCATTCACAGGCAACACTCACTTATCAAATGTGGGGCTATCCTAAGCACAGTGAGGAATATAAGAATAAATACTACCATTTTGGGGCAACTAGAAGTCTAGCTAAAGAGCCAGACTTATAGACAAAATCATGATGCACGTGACCGGCATTCATGGTGACTCTCCTCCAAAGGTCCCTAAACCATGCATGTGACTTTATTGAATCAATTTTCATATTGGATTATAATTGTTTCTTGTCAGTTTTGCCCATGGTTGTGATCTTCTCGAGGGAAAGGATGGCTTTCATTTTAACCTTTGCATCCATAACATCTAGTCCAGTCCCTGATACCAGTCTGCACTCAGGCAATCGTTGCTGAAGGACAACTTGCAGGGGGATTTCGGGCTCAGAAATGGGCAGCTCTGAAGAAGCCATGGAAGGCATCACGGAGAGCACTTTTTTTATAGAGTCTGAAAACTGAGGTTTGCTGGTAGAGATGGTGTTGATGGGACACGGAGCAGCATTCCAGGCCAGGGGAATCCCCGTAAACATCCCTAACCTTAGGTAAGCACTTCCTGTAAGCTCGCGATGGTGTGTAGAGGGGCTCTAGGTGAACTATTGTGTATTGGTTTGTTATGTTTTCAATTTCACTTTTCTATGACAAGTGAAGTTGTTTTGATCTAAGGGTGACTTTGTTTACACTGAAGAAGCTATATCAGGATGTTGTTATCGACATCTGTTGTCGATAAGCTCTCAGTAGCTTAATTGTTGACGGGCACTGTTGGGGACTTATCGATAAAAACCCATGGAGGAGCATCTCTTCAAAAGAAGAGATGTTTCAATTTTAAATATCAGGAATTTGTGAGGACTTACCGAGAGTGTTTGGTCTGGGCAGAGCTGCTCTTTGCTGAACTAAATAGATCTCTGGAGTTCTTGAGACATTTGGTCCTGCTGTAGCCAAGCTACGCTTAGTCGGCAGTGGTGTTAAATCATGCAGCAATCTCGGGAAGAGGGCAGACATCTGTTCCTGCCTTGGCCAGGCTACTCCTTACAAACAGTGGTGCAAGTCATGTCACAGTACCTGGAGTAATAACCTTCAGAGTGGCAGACTTGCTGGCCAAGTCTGTGGTGTCACCCACAGCAGCGAGGACCTAAGCCAGCAGGTGATACCCAGCTTTTGGTTAGAAGGACTGACTCTACCAAGAACCAACCTGTAGAAAGATAACCCTCAACTAAATCTGAACGTTATTTCTTTCTTCTCTCCTTTGCCTGGAACAATAGTGTAATTAATCTATCATTCATTTGCAGTATGTTATTTCTTTATTGGCTTGTTAAGAGACATTATCCTGTATGCTGTTGGCCTATGAAACAAAATATAATTATTATTATAAATTATAATTCCCATGGTGAACTTGAACTTTTATCAAATAAATTATTAGAAAAGACAATCTCAGTCTGAGCAAGATTTGCCTCAAATAAAACAACTATCTCTAGATCTCACCATACTCCCAGGAGGGTTTTGGCATCATTAACACAATTACTCTTATGGTTGAGGGAATGAAGTCATAGAGAGATTGAGTACCTTGCCCAGGGCCACACAGCTACCATGTGGCAGCAGTGGGACTGGGATGTAGGATTGCCACCTCCAAAGCCTGTGTCCTATCAACCACTCTGTCATATAACCATGCCCATGCAGGAAGGGAGAAGTGACCACCACTTCCCTCCACCTCCTTCTCAGAATTCTGGATAGGTTGTAGCTCCCTCAGTCACTGAGACCCCTGGGGCTCCGGGATCAACAAGATCTCAGTTTTTTGCAATGAACATGCAGCAATGTAGAGAAGTCAAGCCTGAACATTCCATGTAATGGAACCATCCTTCTTTTCTACTCACTGAACAGATACCTCTGTAGCTGCCCCAAGTTCTTCTAGGTGCTGGCCAGGGAGCCTAGATGGATGGGGATGGCTTAGGCACATATTCCTTCCCACCTTAGTCCAGAGAGGCCCTATCTTTCCTCTCTAGGCATTTGCAATCTATAAGGAGGAATACTTGGAAAAGAAGAAGCCCAACTGAGCCAACAGTGGTGGAAAATGCCAGCCATTCACTCTTAATGTAAGATTCTGGTTATCTTCTCATTACACATGTGGGGTTTAGCAGTGCAAGGGGAGTGAGCCCTATGGCCATGGAGGAGCTTCTGACTCAGGTACTCATAGCATATCTACCAGGGTCAGTGTGCTTTGTTACCCAGCTGTTCTCACACTAGACCTCACCCTTAACTAGCCGTCTCACAGTGTCACATGAAAAGGAGACATTGTGCATGACCCTATTAGTGAGCATTATTCAGTATGTTTGATTGCTGGGTCTCCCTATGCACTAGACATGATGGAGGTGAGTTTACAACATGTTCATCTGAGACCTGCTGTGGACCAGACCCTGAGCTGGGCTGTGTGCTCTGGGGAGGCTCAGAGAGGCCCAAAGAAGGATCCCAGTTGAGAGGATCACAGATATGAAAAAGATACCATCAGCAGCCTGTTCTCCACTTTATGATGAGAGAAGTTTTAGTGGATATTAGGGAATTCTATAATGAGTCACCAGCATTTATTGAAAGTCTATTAGACATATAGAATTTCTCTCATCTTAATAACAACCTTTTTTTAAAAAAGATTCTATTTATTTATTTGAGAGAGAGAGAGTGAGAGAGCATGAGAGGGGAGAAGGTCGGAGGGAGAAGCAGACTCTCCATGGAGCTGGGAGCTGGATGCGGGATTCAATACAGGGACTCCGGGATCATGACCTGAGCCGAAGGCAGTCGCCCAACCAACTGAGTCACCCAGGCGCCCCCAACCTTAAATCAGATATCACTGTCCCATTTTACAGGTAAACAGAGTCTCCAAGAAGTTAAGGATATTTCCCAAGACCACACACTCTGTAAATGTCATAGCTAGTATTTAAACACAGGACTTTCTAGTTCCATATCCCATTCACTTTCCACTGCATGTGTGCATCGTGTGGGGGAGGAAAAAACATTTTCCCTCTATTCTTCTAGGTTCTTGCCTGAAATCCCCTATAATAAAAGCCAGATTCACGGGAGAAAAGCAAACAAAAGTTTAACAACACCTATACCTCCTATGTATACGGGAGACATCAAGGAAAACTGAGCGATTCTCTGAAAAGACCCAGGCCACCACTTTAAATAACATCTCCAGCTAAAGACAAAGACGTTATTGAGGGTAGGGAGTCAGTTGTGGGAGGTGGCCAGGAAAAGCACAATAAACAAGGTAAGGCTGTTAGGTGAATTGAAGTCCTTGCTTTCTCCACTAAGAGTTTCTGGAGAGTTGGAGTCTTCCTTCTCCTCCTGGTACAGACAGATACTCTTATAAATGGAGATTTCTCTAATAAATGTAAATGTCTCCTGCAAAAGAGTAACTTATTTTCAGGGTTTTTCTTATACCTGCTGTTTCTTAAAAATAATCAGACTGAAATAATCCTTATGATAACAAGACACATATTCTGTTCTCCTTTCATCTCAGCGTGAGCCGTGTATACAATACTTACCATCACCATCAGCATCATCCACACCATCATCATTCTCAGTGTGTACAATGGGCTGTCAATTGGTGCAAGAAGATGCAGAAATAAATATGGACCATCTTTTGGAGATGCAATTTGTTTAGTGGTTTATAAACATTAGTTTTATATTGAAATCGACATTAGCATATTAGAGAAGAGAAGACAAGATTAGCATAATTGTTTACAGTGAAAATAACACACATCTGCAGGCTCTCTGATGCTCTGCCCTGGGTTTATGGGGAACAAAAGACACCACCCCAAAATATGGCTCTTTAGCACATGGATTATTTTAGGCCAATTATTTTTAACAACTAAGAAGCTTCAGGAAAAACCTGTGATCGTCCCCAAACTGCCTAAAAAAATTTAAATAGAGGACCTGCTTTAAGAAAGGAGCTATCACCATAGGTAAATAAGGTATGTAACCAGTGTTCAGAGGTATAAGAACACCTGCTCCAGGGGTCCCAAACAGACCAGATTTGGCCACTCACCACTGACCAAATCCAAAGGCAGAGAGATGAACGGTGGTGAAATGAAAAAGGAATTTATTTCAGTGAGGCCAACACTAGGAAGACAGTGGACTAATGTCCAAAGTGCTGAAAAAACTCTAGGTTTATATAAGGAAAATGTGGGACAAAGGTGGGTACATATAAGCAGGTGGTAGTAAAAGTCAGGTTGACCATTGTCTTGGGGTCAATCACACAGGGTCTTGCTGGAGTCAGGGCAGTCCTTATTGCTTGAGGGGGTTGTTTCTGCTCCCTTCATGGGATGCTTTGCCCTCCATGGGATGCTTTGTCCCCCAGGTCTTTGGCCTGAGTTAGATAAGCTGGAAAGAACTTAAACAGAAAGTACAGACTAAGATCAAAATGCAGGTAAAGTCCTCTTTTAGGCTTGGTAGACAAAATTTCTCTCTATGTCCTACTATTTCTGAATGCCCTAGCAAACATTAGTTTACCAAACATTTGCTATTTTTCGTCTTCCTGTGAATTTCTTTCCTTCCCTTTGAAATCACAGACCTTGGAGTCCCTTCTCCTCAGGTCAGAATGACATTTATACCTCATTCTGCCTCATGTTTATGTGGATTCCCCCTATGTACATAACTAATTTTGATTTTCTCCTGTTAATCTGTCTCGGGTTTTTTTAATTTTTAATTTAATTAATTTTAATTAAATTTTTAATTTAATTTTTAGGCCAGCTAAAGGGTAGAATAAAATTTTTACTCCCCAACACCACCCCAAAATATGTCTTTTTGGCACATATATTATTTGAGCTAACAGCCATTGAGAATCAGCAGAAGCAGGAAAAGCTCTAAAAACATGGCACAAGTTTTCCTTTTGTATGGAAATTTATATTTATAAAGGATTTTTCCATTTTTAAAGGTGTCTTGCTCTCCTGTACAAGGAAGAGGAAGAGGAAGACCCTTAACAACTCTTATCAGTGGAGAAGACACCAACTTAAATGTGCATAACAAACCTTACTAAACAAATTTGTTCTCCATAATTTACCTGGTCACATTCCCAAAACTTCCCTCTCCCTGCCAGGAAACTCCAAACCCCTTTTCTTTTGTTGGTATTCAAACCCAAGTTCTAACCACCCCTTTACTCATCACTCAATACTCCCAAATGTACATGTGTGATACATATGTTAATAAACTTCTGTTTGTTTTTCTCATTAATCTATCTGTGGCCAGTCTAATTTATGGGGCCCAGCTGGAGAGAACCTAAGAAAATCATGAAGGATGACAGAATATTCCACCCCAAAATATTTTTGGCATAAGGATTATTTGGAGCTGATTATTTTGAGAAACAGAGACACAGGAGAAGCTCTGAAAGCAGAAGTACAAAAAAGAAGT
Organism: Lontra canadensis; assembly: GCF_010015895.1. NCBI lineage: Eukaryota > Metazoa > Chordata > Mammalia > Carnivora > Mustelidae > Lontra > Lontra canadensis. The sequence continues at coordinate 1,280,799 of NW_022631032.1, read as the reverse complement.
TTTCCTTTTGTAAAGGACATTTACATTTATAAAGGAAATCCTCCATTTGTAGTGTGTCTCCTTCTCTGTACCAGGAGAGGAGGATGACTCTATCACAAGAGACCCTAATCAAAGAGAAGGCATCTACTTAAATCTGCAAATTATACTTTACCCTTGTTTACTCTGCTTTCTCTGGTAACCTCCCATAACTGGCCTCCTCCTCCCCCATCTTTTTATTGTCTTTAGCTAAAGATGGTATTTAAACTGGTGGCTTAGCCTACCTCAGGGAGTTACTCATTTTTCCCTGGATATCTCCCAGTATACCTGAGGTATACATGTTAATAAACTTGCTTGCTTTTCCTTCTTTTATTCTGTCTTTTTTTAGTGGGAGTCTCAGGCAAGAACTCAGAAAGGTAGAGGGAAAATTATTTTTCCTCCCCTACAGGTAGAGAAAAGGATTTTGACTCCTTCACAGGATCTTCTTTTTCTTCTGCCATTAGAGACAGTTTGTGGAGAAGCCCCAGACTCACCTAAGAAAGGTTGACATGTAATGGTGGTGAGGGAAGCAGGGTATCCTGAGGATCACCTCTAAATTGGGATAGATAGGAATTGGTCTGAGACAGATTGTTCCAATGCATTTAGGCAAGCTAGGGGCAGAGGAATGAACTGTGGGACTCTTCAAATCTTTTCTAACTTCAGGTAATTCTGTCTGTTTTTATCTTCTTGTTCCCTAGGAAATTTTTTGCAAAACAATACTCTCATGTACTCAGAGAACTAAGATATGCCTTTCCTGACCTCAGTGGACCTCTCCCAAGAGGCGTAGGAAGTTGTTTCTGTATGGCTACCAGGTCGGTTAGCACATTTCTGGGATTGCCAGGAGGGTCTTAACAAATGCTGATGCCTGGGCCCCACCCCCTAAAGGCCCTGATGTGCTTGGCTGGGGGTGTGGCCTAGCCCTTGTGGGTGTTAAAAACCTCCAAGGTAATCTAGTATACAGCAGGTGTAAAAACCACTGTGTCCAGTTTCAGGCCATAGACCAGGATCTCTGGCTTTTGGTGGAGCAGTTTTGAATAGATTTGAGCTGCAGAATTGCCCTCACCTTACCCCTGCTGATTAAGAAAATTTAGAGAAAAAACTCTCTGCTAAAATCTCAAGGTAATAGAGTTTACTTTTTTTGTAATTTTTTATTTTTTACATTTCTTTTCAGTGTACCAGAATTCATTGTTTATGCACCACACCCAGTGCTCCATGCAGTACATAATACCCACCACCAGGCTCACCCAACTTCCCACCCCCTGCCCCTTCAAAAACCTCAGATTGTTTTTCAGAGTCCATAGTCTCTCATACTTTTAATAGATGAACTTACAAGGGAAAGGGTTTGATTTGTTTATAAAGTCCTGCTTAGGGGTGGGTTTTTTCCTTGCCGCCATAAGAGCTCTAAGACCATCTAAAATGAATTGGATCCCAGCAGCAGAGGTTGATGGAATGCAGGTACAGGGAAGAACAGCTGAAATTGAAAACCAGAAGGCCCACTGCTGGCCTCTCTCTTGAGCAGTTTCTGTTTTTCACAGATGTTTCTGCAATAGTCTTGAATCCATCTATGTTTCACTAATCTGTCGTTACCTAATCCAGGCCTTGAATCTTCTTGTTGCAATATAAGACTCTTAACTGTCTCCCTGCTACCAGTCTTGCCCTTCTCCAACCACTGCATCTTGCCCAAGAGACCAGTCTAGAACATGTATTTGGTCGTGTCCTCCTGCTTAAAACTCTTGCAGTGTCTGCTTCCTTACTGCATTTGAAATAAAATCTAAACTCCTTAGTACGACTCATAAAGTCATTCATGATCTAGAATATGCCTGCCTCTCTGACTTCACCTTTCAATTTCTCCATAGTCCCCCAACCTCCATGCACTCCAGGCCACAGTGATACAGATGCATAACTTCTTAAATATGTTGTGCTCTTTCATGCCCCCAGGCCATTGTTCAGAAGGATCTCTCTTTCTGGAACGCTCTCTTCACCTCCTTCTTCCCTAGGCTAAGTCCCATTGGTTTATCAAGAAGCTTTCTTGAAGCCCATGACTCAGGTTAAGCAGACCTCCTCTTTGTGCCCACAGCACTCAGGCATAGACCTCAGTTAGCACTCTCATTATACTGTATTATGATCACCTCTTTACTTGTCTGCACTAGACTGTGATCTCTTCAACCTCAGCCCAGCATCCAGCCCACAGCCTGCCAGATTATTGATGCTTATTATGATTTTCAATAAAAGGGGGCAAAAGAATTCCCCAAATGTGTTCATTTCTGCCCACTGTCTTCTAGCAAAATGGGTATCTATAAAGTAGTTGGTTTGTATGGATGCTAAGAAAATAAACCTTTGTCCTAAGTGGCACCTCTTTCCCCTATATGCTAATAAAATCTCTTTGAAAAGTATCAAGCAATTGCTGAATGACCAGCACTATGAAGGAGAAACAGAAACTAAGATATGATTGATTCTGCTCAGGCAAATGTCCTTCCTTCCCCCTCTGCTGTCACAGCATTAGGTATTCCTTGCATGAATCCCTTCGTTCTCTCCAGAACTGGCATGGGTCTTTTATACCACCACACTCAAAGCATTTGGAGGACAGGAATCATGTTCCATGATCCCTCCATGATCCACCTGGACTGGGACAGGTGTTCAGGAAATGCTGTCCAATTCTGAATTATGATGAACCGAGGATATAGGGACACATGCTGAAATGTTTGCTTTGGGGCCCCAAATTAAAACTTTCACCCTGATGATGTTTTCAATCCTTTCTGGAATAAAGCAAGCTATAAACAGATGAAGACCGGAGAATGAAAATATACATAAAAACTATTAAGTAAGGAAAAGAAAAAATATTTTGGTGAAAATCATTCCCTCTCACCCATTCATTTGTTCATACATTTATTCATCAACCCATCCTTCCATCCAACTAACCATCCTCCATTTAGCAAATAATATTTGTGCCTGGAGCCATGCCAGGAACTGTGATGAGCAAGACAGAAACAGTCTTTGCACTCACGCGTGGGCTGACGTTCTATCAGGGGAGCAGGCATTTAATAATTGCAAGGATCCCTAGGAGAATGGAAAACGCGGAAAGGGTGCGGCATGTGTTCATTCATCCATCCAGGTGTTTGCTCACCCACGCACTCACTCGCTCATTCCTTCACTCCGCTCTCCCCAGCTCCTCGCCCAGAGGACCTCCAGGAACACCACTAAACGCTTACTGAGTAACTAGGTGAGGGCTGCTGCTGATAGAGTGTACAATTAACAAAAAAAAAAAAAAAAAATTTATCTGAAAGTTTTACTTGGAAGTCCCAAATTTAAATTTACATGTCTTAAAACATCTGCTTTCCTCAGCTCTCTGTAGTAAGGAGAACAAATATGTAGAATGTCAGATTTAGGACCCAATGATGGGGCAGTCATGCCACGCTTATGAGGGAGCATCCTTGGCCAGAGGAGCAAGCATTCAATAACACAGTCCCTTGTGCCTAACCAAAGGACTTTTAACTTTCAATGACAAGGAAATGACATTTCTACCACCTGCTCCCCCGAGGGAGTTAAAAAAAAGAAAAAACAAATCATGGTGCCATAATTTTCACAGTAGATAAGATCCAGCTTGGACTGAAAAGGCACAACCACTCCTTTCTCACCTACTTGCCCTTCAGTTGGCAAGCCTTGGGCACAGAAGCTTCTCCTAACTCCAGGGCGTCCTAGGGAATCCAGCCAGAGCCAAAGAGAGACTTAAATAATATCTGCCGTTTGATTTGACAAAACATCGGGCTTTGCATTTCCTAGCTAAACAGGAGATGGGGAGAAACAGCAGGGGCAGGCCTGGAGATGGCACTACGACCTTGGCTAGGGCTCATTCCACTGCCAACATGAGACATTTGAGAAATGGAGTCTCAGTTGGTTGTGAACTGGGTGTTAACAACACTTGATACAATTTGAATACTGTAGTACGTGTGATGAAAGGTCACTCCCTGATCCTGCTTGATTCCGGACCTGAAGAAAGATCAGTGTGTTGGGAAAGCTGAGGCTGGTTCTATGCATTTCTGTTTCCCAGCTTTAGAACAGGTAGGGGATCTAGGTGCTTAAAAAAAAAAAAAAAAAGTGGATCTAGGGCACAAATTGGGAGACCTGGTTCTAGTTCCAGATCTGCCAACAACCCTCTATGTGTACTTGGACATGTCACTTTTTCCTTTCCCTCTGGGCTTCATTTTCCCCATCTGTAAAATGGAGGTTGGTCTTGTTCAGAAGCTCTAACTTTTGGGTTCCTGGTCTACCAGAGGTTCTCAAAGATAGTCTGTGTCTGAGATTTCAAAAACCTGATGGTAATTTACATTTCCCAGTGAAGGGCTGGCTTGACCAAAGACCTAAATTCCATTGCTTTGACTAACGTTGCATGCATTCCTTATACTGGAACTCCTGTGCTGATTAGAGACCCTTGTTGGTAGTCAAATATGTCTTCAATAAGCATTGGGAGAATACACTCATTCTAACTTAATATATTAATTGGTTTAGTATACAAAATCTTTCTAAATGTGAAACGAGGATGAAGGATAATTTTGCACACTTTGAAAGTATTTTTATTAGTAAGCATTTTTGCATGGGACAGCCCAGGGCACCCAGTGATCCCTCACCTGGGAGATTCTAAGATGGGTCAAGAATCCCAGGCTCTCCTCCTTCCTCCTGTTCCCTCCCCCACAGTCAACACCAACCATCTTCCCCTAGCACCAGGCCACAAGCATCCTTCAGTCAAGAGCAGAAGCCCACCTGTATGCTCAGGAAAAGCTCCAGAACATAATGATCTGGGATTCTGACCCCAGCTGGCCCAGAGGATCTCCAAAAACCACAGGCAATTCACTTTTGTCATCGTCTCAGTTACTTTTTCTACAAAAATAACTTCCATTTCTATCCATCCTAGAGGAATCTTTCACCTGCTGGATACAATATAGGGACAGGCAAGGGCTGGAACCAGAGTTACAATTCGTTGGTGTACCCACCACACATGCGCACTTGCATACTCATAACCTCCTACAGTATACAACCCTGACCCACCTAGCCCTCTCCTTGTGTCCTTTTTTTTTTCTGGCTTGAGTGAGAACAAGCAGTTGGGGTGTCAGGAGAAGAATTTGCTCAGTTTAGTGCCTGAGATATGGAAAAGGCTTTGACCATCATCCACCTCCCCCTCTTTCAGATGACACCAGAGACAGCTTGGCCTGGGAGTGGGTATCAGTGCTACAGTTCCCTGATGCTCCAGGGAGGACATCTAGGAGGGGCCCTGGACTTGGCGGGGAGAGAAGATACTCTGAGATATTCCATCCAAACTCCCTCACAAAACTAAAAATGATTCTTCAGAGCCTGGGTGAGAACCCAGGGATGGGTGGGATGCATACAGTTAGGCCATTACAATCAGGGATCTGTGTCATGGTGTGATATTCATAGGAGCTGTGCATAAGAAATAGTTCAGCCAGCCTCATCACCACTGCTGTCCTCACCATTGCGTGGAGAGAAGAGCATCTGCTCCATGCCCCAGAATGCACAAATTTCACATCCATTCTCTTATTTGAGCTTCATAATCACCCTGTAAAGTGGGCACTGCAGGGATTATTTCCGGCTCTCCATACCTTTTAAGAATGAGAAAACTGCAACTCCAGGAGCAATGACTTGTCCGGGGCCACCCAGCAGTTAGTAGCAGAGACAGGATTCTAACCCAGGCCTCCTGACTTCAGTCCAGAGTGCTTTCCCCTGCAAGTTTGCTGTCTTCCCAAAAGCTAATGGTGGGAACTGGGAAGGGGAGCCCTCTGGGGTGGGCTAGGCTGTAGCTTGCGCTGATGATGGAGGAGCAGAGGCTCTGTGCCCTGATGGAGACCTGAAAACTCTCTGGCTTCTTTGAGTCTGCTCATGGTCCTCGTTGTTCCAAGGGAAGCAAGTGATTTTCTGGTTGGCTCACTTTGCTGATTGCACTTGAGCTGAACCTTCAAATTGAGTTTGTCAGAAAAATTGGTACAAATTAAAGAAGAGCCTTTTGCTCTCCATGGCTGGTTGGAGTTGAGGGACCTCGGGGAGGTCAACAGGGTGGGGTCTTTCCACATGAGGTACAACCAGCCCTCATCCTCTGAGGCTCTTTTTCTACCATCTAAGGGACAACACCTCACCATGCACATCCCTGGCTCTCCTTAGCAAAACCTCTCTGCATACTGTCTCCTCCTGCGGCCTCTCTTTTGCTCCTTCCCATCTATCTCCTTTAAATCAGCGCAGCCTCTTCACAGAAATGTGCTAAAAGCACCTGGATGTTCAGCTGCAACCATGAAGCTCCAACTACAGAAGGAAGCCAGGCCATCTGCTGGCCTCTTGGATGCGCTGATCCCCATTCCCCTCCCTGCTTCTCAACCCTCCACCTGCTACCTAGAGAGGTTCCCATTCTGCAAGTTCCCCAGCCCGTGGCCAGCAGTGCAGGGTCTCCCCCTCTCCAGTCTCCTAGTCCACAACCCGAAGCAGTTACTTCTCACTGCTCCACTCCCCACCTGAGGACACCCCTCAGTCCTCTTGGCTGCTCCCCATTTCAGCCACATACCTCATGTGTCCTTGATAGAATGCAATCTTTTTATTTGCTAATCAAAGTTTAGCTAATCCATGTTGGCTTTTGAGCGTGGATTATATTAGCCACACTATTAGTATCATTATTAGTGATTTCTGAACTCGTCATGGCCTAGAGCAGGGTCGGGTCATATCGGTTGAGCCCAAGAATCACTCAGTGAATGTTGGTAAAAGGCTTGCCAGGAGCTGCTCTCTAAGCAGGCTCTCCTTAGAAGGGTGGACTTGGGGCAGCTGGGGAAGGAGGGTGCTGCTTAGGGTATTTGCCCTTGAAAGGAAGCAGCACCATCAGTGTCTTCACAGGCCCCTTGGGATATCCGTCATGAAGGATACTTCAAGTTGAACTTCACTGGGTTCAGAGAAGAGGAGTAAGGCAGCGTGTCCGACATTCTAGGCCCTAGGTTGTTGCCCCTTCTGAGGGATGGACCTCTTTCTAAAGCCCCACTTTGGGGAGTGGTTGGGGGGGTTGCTTCCCCAGGCTGGGGAATGGGTGAGTCAGCCAGACACACTGGCTTCTCAGGAAGAAACTTGGGAGGGAGTTAACACATGGCCCTAGGAAGTCTTCCTTGCCTCCCCTCCCCGACCTTTTCCTCAGGCTGGGATTTTCTCAGGCTAGGATTTGTGTTTCTGACATGTCCTAAATTGCTCAGATGAATCATCTTTATCTCAAGCCTAAATCAGGTAGCAAAATTGACTTTCTTTTTCAAGGGTTGTAAAAGAGTGTAGGATGAGGTGGGGAAGGTTCTGGCATTATGATGTTTAGGAAGGAAAGAAGACACTCTCTTCTTGAAATTTTCAAGGCTTTCCAAAAGGCTTCTCAGTTGGCATGACCTGAATGTATGTTCTCATCTCCTCCACATCCCTGGGCTTAGAAGGAAGCACAAATGACGATGTTGTCATCAGTTCGTTTTGCCCTTGCAAAAGTCCTCGCTGATTGGATTCAAGATGATGTAATGAAGACTATTAGATCTTAAAAATTCTTTTGCTTAGTCTTTTCATTAAAAAGATGATTAAGGATTACATCTATATCTTATGTCTATACAAAATTCACTTTCAGGAAGGATTTTGTACCAATTCAAGGAATTAATAGAAGGGAATCACAGTGGATGCATGGAATGAAACTAATCAAATGCTACGATATTTAATTTGATTACAGGTTAGAATTCATTACTGCAGCTTCAGCTTTGACGTAGGCTCCTAATTGCAAGAAGATTCTAGACTCCAAATATTATATCCTCTTTGTGTGAAGCAATCAATGATTCAACACGGTCAAAGCACAGAAACACAGAAGCATCACGGCATTTCTTACCTCAAACACATTTTGGAATAAGGTGAAAGAAAAAAGGAAAGGAGGGAAGGAAGGCGGGAAGGGAGGTGGGGAGGAAGGATTACAGTTTTTTTTTGTGAAGAGATCTGGCCTAATGAACACTTTCTAGTGTTCTCTCAAGGGAGGGTTCTGGGAAACAAGATTCACAAGTGCATCACTAAAACAAAGCCTCTTCAGGAATCCTTCAGGAATTTTCACCATTGCTTTCCCCTTTTTGTTATTTAGATGATCTATTACTTGGTCAGCCCATATTCTGGTCCTACAGACCCTGCCCCAAAGTTCTTAAAGGAGAGGTTTGATTGAATCTTTAGTGCTCAATTCCTTTGCTTTACACTTGTCTATATTTAAAAAAAAAAAAAAAAAAAACAAAAACAAAAAACGACTCAACTGAGGGCTAGCCTTCCGCTTTTCTACAAAACCAGAAACCATGCACTTTCCTCAAACACGGTCTCCTTCTCTTGGCATGATTTGAGCGAGTGTGCATACGAATGCGACACTTGCCAATTATTTCTGCACCACTGGAGGGACGTGAAAGTATTTATCCTTGCTCAGGTGCAGCAAGGGTCAGGTCGGTACCAACATGACTACTCATTTCTATTTCACCTTGAGGAGAATGTTCTTTCAAGAGCAGTTAAAAACAATGGCCTTGTTGGGACAACTAAAAACAGTGTAAGAGCTGAGGATTATTTAGTCTGGAGAAAGAAGACTCACAAGGACAAGACAGCTGTCCCCAAACACCTGAAGGGCTGCCCTGGGGGTGAGGGAGAAGGTTGGTTCTACGCAGCCCCCATGGGTAGAATGAGGCTCAAAGGGCAGATGTGCATCAAAGGAAAGCATCCCCCCAGGCTCAGCTGGCCAAGGACAGAGGTACTGGCTCCCCAGTACTGGCTGTCCGAGCCAAGGCTGGAAGTGTGTACTTATTAAGCACACTGTAGAAGGGACAGCAGCTTTGGGTGACAACTCTCTTCCAGCTCTACCTATCTGGGATTTCATAGTCATCTTGCCTGAGTCTATCTTCTTAAGTATAAGAAGCCTCTGGAAAGCTGTAAGATGAGTTGGGGAACATTGTGGCAGGGCTTCCAGAGGACAGGGAGCGTCAGCTGCGTTCTTGACACGAGCCTAGGAAGGAAAGTCTCAGGCCAGGTCTATACCAGCTTCCCAGACTCAGAGCTCAGACTGCGGCTTCTTTGGAAAGTTAAAACAAAATCTACTGAAGTTAGGTTATACCTTCAGCCAAACTTCCTGTTACTCGGTGCAACTCAGTTTACCCAACTTACCTCTTGTCTTGGACAAGCTCTGGGGGTGGCAGTAGGGTGAGGGGGAGCAGAAATAAATCAGACCCCCTGCCCACCAGGACCTGCAGTCTGGTCATGAGCAATGCAGTAGAAGGCAGTGACTTGTGAGTACCATGGCCAAGGCACAGCATGTGGGGGCTCGCAGGAGAGAGCATTGTGACTGGCTGGGGATCACATGTGCTTCGTGGGGAGGTGGTGTTTGAGATGTGTGCTGAGCAATGGGTGAGAAGGAGAGGGCCGTCTGTGAACCAGAAAGCAAGCCCTTTTGAGATATGACAACCTTGGACTTCCAGACTCCAGGACATGAGGAAAAAATCTCTGATGCTTATAAATCACTCAGTGTATTGCATTCTGTTAAAGCAGCTGGACGGACTAAGACAGCCCCTCATTCCTGGTTCTCTCTGCAGAACTACAGGTGACATGGCTCTTTTCCAGAGTTCTCTGCAACACTCAGTGAAATTGTTTTTAGGAGACAGAATAAGCTGGTCTTGTACCAGTCTGTCCTTTCGTTCACTTCTGAAGGTTACTATATACTCTGCTATTCATACACACCCATTTGTAGCCCTCTGTACTTTGGGGGCACCCTCTTCTTCCCTTCCTTGTTGTAGTCTTGTTTTTTTTTTTTTTTAATTTGCATGCTCTCCTCTGTTCAGAGGGAGAGTAGATATTTCAGCGCACGCAGACATCACCTTTCCAGGTAACTCGGAGGGAGCAATTTGGATTTACTTATTTATTCTTATTTTTATGTGATCATAGTTAAAATCTTTTGGGCCAATAAAACTATTAATACGATGTAATAACATGACAGTTACCATGTACTGCTTTAAATAACATCACTCAAGTTTTCATTTTTGTGGTAAGAACAGATTGTGGCAGAAGTACTAAATAGTACTTTAAGGAGTTCTCTTCTTCCTGCTCATGGTCATGGAATGGGAGTTGCTGTGAGTGTACAGACCACAGAGCCCACCATGAATAAAACAGGAGGGAAAGAAGGGGAACATGGTATCCCCACCACACTGTCTGGTTGCCAATTCAGCCTTTAACTATCAGGCTGAGTGAAGGGCAAAACCTAACGGCTGGGCCAGGACAATACTGTAACAAGTGTATTGTGATTGTGGATACCAGAGTCTTTAGTTCTGATGGAAGGTCAGAAAAGCTTTGTGGAGGAGCTGTCACTATACTTCAATGAGGAAGCCATTTGAAGAGACTAAGAAAGGGTGGCAGGAAGGAGGAGGATGGCACTGGCCCTCATCCCCTTGCAGTCACCATTTCTGTGAGAGCTGGATTTGCGTGGGACAGAGTCATTCCCTCCCCTTCCCCCCAGAGCTCCACCACCAGTGACTGAATAAACACGCCAGTTTCCCCAACTCTCAGGTGGCTACGACTCTGATGTGGGTCATACCACTGTATCCCAGAGTTCCCCAGTAGAAACAACTTTGTTGCCTGCAATGGGAATCTGCTCATTAACATTCCCTTTACGGATTTCCTTCCTTCCCCACTATCCCACTGGTGTTTTCTTGACCATCCTCCCCATCTTCCCTCCCCAAAATATGTGCACTTGAATCCACATCTCAGGTCCGAGAATCTATCCTAAGACAAAGGATGTTTCAGTAGCTGGAACAAAGCCTGTAGGGTGATGAGTTGGGCTTACTTGGGGAGTATAAATGCCCCCAAGGATGCTGATGGTTTAGAAGTCCAGCAGAAGATGAGACTAGAATGATTGGGGTCATGATATGAAGAACCTGAATTCTGGATGAACTAATCTAACTTTCCTGTAGACAGTGGGAAACCATGGGGAGGGGGCGCTGGTGACTATGGTTTCAAGCATGTGGCTCAGGGTCTTGTGGCAACCTGCCTTTGTCCCAGCCCATCCATTCTGAATTCCATGCTTGGTAGGGATTCTGCAGGCTGCACCTAAGATCCACTGAGCTGATGTTTGCCTCTGAGGAGAACATGGACATTTCTCTTCAGCTTCTTGAGCTTCTGTGTGGAAAGGGCTGGGATTTGGGGGAAGGGCCATGTTCCTGGAACAGCATAGGCTGTTCTGGCATTAACTGGATTCTTCTTCACAGGTAGAAGAGGGCAACTGGTTTCAGCCAGTAGTCTCAGCTCTTTGAACCTCAGAAGGAATATTTGATATGAAATCACACTTTCTAGCCTTGGACAGCCCTACAAAAGCTCAGCTCACAGGGTTTACTCAGCACACCAATAGGAAGAAACTTCCAGCCTGCAGTGGGGAATCAGATGGCAGTTGCTGGGGACACTGATGGTATCAGGGCTGTTCACAGGGCTTTGCCGATGGGAGGATGGCCATCAAATACCACCCTGTCCACTGAGGGCCTTCTGAGCTTTAGAGAATGACCCCAGCCCTGCTGGGTACCTGACATAGTCAGGACGTATCCCAGCAAGAATGCCTGAGAGACTGTTCATTCCTGCTCACCAAAAAGAAATGAGAAGAAGGGAAGGAAAGTTGTGTCTATCTTATTGGAAAGGTATTGGTTCTGGCCAATCAGAAAGCTAGATGGTCTTATCATGCAGATGTGGGGATGCAGAGGGATATCATTAACCCAACTCATGTTTGTCTGGTGTTACATTTGAGCCAGGTCCTGAGCTGGGCGCTGAGGGGAGTGAGGAAGGGGGAACAATGAGAGCCCAAGGCATTCATGATCAGGGATCCTCAATAAGGTATATACACATCTAGCCAAAATTCCAGAAGCAGTCTGACCAGTGCCATGATGAAGTGCCAAGTTCCTGCAAGGGCGCAAATTCACATTTGGGTTAGAGTAGAGGCGATTTATGGGAAGACAAGAGGAGAGGTAGCCTCCAAGATGGGTCTTGTAGGATGTGGGAGGTTTTGACATATTAATAAGGAGCTTAGTGGCTATGAGGATTTTAGTACCAGGGACATTCTTGGGAGGAGTGAGAGGAGTCACTCTGGGCTCCTGGGGAGGGTTCTTCCTCCGCTCACTCCCTGCCTGAAGGCAGTGGTGCCACCGGGGAGCCTCCCTCCACTGAGGTACCTTCTGCCATTCCTGGCATTCAGGCCCATGAGCAGGAGACCTGGCTATAGTTCTGGCACATTCTGGCGTTCAGGGAGATTGTATCCCCTCTCTGGGACACTGTTTTACCACTTAGAACCAAGGAGAGTTAGGTTGGTCAAGAGTGTTAATGTTAGGTAAAGGTGGGCCCACAGGGGCTATCTTAGTCCCTCCTCTCCCCATCCAGGATGACTTCTCCTAACTGGACTGAACTACTAGTTTCTGACAGAAGAGAGGATGACCCATCCCTCAGGTGTGTCTGTGTGTGTGTGTGTGTGTGTGTGTTAGGAAATTCACTGGAATGGGCCTCCCAAACATTTTAGAATTCCTTTAGACTGACACTCACCCCAGTCATCTATGTTCCTCCCACACCTTCTACCCCCAACCCAGCCACATGGCAGTTTGCCTGTGGTACATGATGTGCCGATGCCCAGTGGACTCTCAGGAAACTGGCTGGCTTCCAGGCTCAGCACAGGCTTGCCTCATAAGGAGAGCTGTTGGTTCCTGAAAGCCCTTGATTTGTCAGCCTGTGAATGCACACTCCCGTGTGCCAAGGTGCAACAGGAGTCTCACGAAGGACTTATTCTCGTGAAAAACTTAAATGCAAATAGACAGAGGCCCCTGGGACCGACACTCTCTCAGAAACTCACCAGAAGACTGAGGCACTGTCAGCCGGGGGTGGGTCACCCCTTATCTTGCCAGCCCATTCTGGACTGTTTTCTCAGAGGAAATGCATCCTCGGATGGAATTGGTCTGTCTCCTCCTGACTTTGACCTCTGGTCTCAGGTATGTCTTCCGGCAAGATCAAAGCCCAGCCACTCATTCAGTGCCCCACCTCCTGCCCTTCTGGGTTCTTCTCTGCTGATTCTGCTAAGCTGCTTCTTAGTAGCTCAGGCCTCTTGCCTGGGTCTTTTCTCTGATGGGCGCTTCTTACAAATCTGTAGTCTTTGGGTTATTCAGCACTGACCTCCTCAGGTCAAGAGGACTTTTAGTCCATGCTGAGCACTGCAGGGGAACACAAGGACATGGTGCCCTGGTGGCTCACAGTCCAAGAAAGGAGATACCAGACCCCTGCAAATAAGTGCTTGAAAAGAGGCATAGAGAGGGTTCTGGAAATTGTGGACAGGAATCCAGAGTAACATCCAGTTTGGTGGTAGTGGTGGTGGTGGTGGTGGTGGTGTGTGTGATTGTGTGGTGGGGGAGGCTGATGGGGATAAGAACCAGGAAAGATACCAGGGGAAGGGGGCTTTGAGTTAAGAATGATGTAGAGGATTTGGTCAGGGGAAGATGGGGGATAATCCAGAGAAGAGTGACCAGGAAGATGGAAAAGCCAGGGAAGGTAAAGGAAATTGAAGAACAGTCTGGCAGATGTATGGGTGTGGTTGGGGATCAATGGAATTGATGTTGGAGAGATAGCCCTTTCTCAAGAAGCTTGAATGCTGCATTTGGAAATTTAGACCTATGAGCTGCATTTTCTCTATGTGCCTCTCCAGATTCAGTCTCAACTCTACTGTGATAGATTAATTACAAAAACAATCATCAGCAGCTGGGTGGCTCAGTTGGTTAAGCGTCTGCCTTGGGCTCAGTCATGATCTTGGAGTTCCAGGATCAAGTCCCACATCAGTCTCCCAGCTCAGCAGGAGTCTACTTCTCCTTCTGACCCTCTCCCCTCTCCCCTCTCATGCTCTCTGTCTCAAATAAATAAATAAAATCTTTTTTTAAAAAAGACCATCAATCACCCCCCCCCCTTGTATCCATGCCCTCTTGTCATGTACCTTTTGCCACTATTCTCTGATCCTGAGCTCAGCCCGTGGGATGTTAGCAGCTATATATAAGGAGAAGCTTGAAAAGTGACTGGACCTTGGGGCTTGTCCCCCTCTTAGAATCCAGCCACCAAGCAGCTGAACATGCCAATGGCCAAGAGGAAGAACATGTGGAACACGACACATGAGAGGACACTGCCCACAAACACGTGGGTGAGCCCCAGCAGAGATCAGCAGTACTCCTCAGTTGCACACAGGCCAAATGGCCAACCCACAGGATTGTGAGCTAAATAAATGGTTGCTGTTTCAAGCTTCTAAGCACCGGGGTGCTTTGTCACGTGGCAAAAGCCAACTGCTACAGGAACAAGGCCAGAGTCGAGGGATCCAGGTTTGGAGGTCCTGAGGTATGAAGAGCATATTTTGCGCATGGGAGAAATGTGAATAATTGTGGCTGGAGCCCAGGATATGGCAGGTTGCAAAAAATACCCAGACCTCCCCTCAAGAAGTAGACTTTATTTTTCTATCCCTTGAATGAGGATGGCCGTGTGACTCGTTCTGGCCAAAGGTCCAGGAGCAAATGCAATGGAAGCAGATGGCTGAAAAGAGCCTGCTCTTGGAGGTTTGTCTGCTTGCTTCTCCCGGACCCCTTGACTGCGTTGTGCGTAAGCCCAAGCTAGCCCCCTGGAGGGCAAGAGATCTATGTGGAAAGAGGCCGTGTCTTTCTAACCAGCTCACACAAGGCCATCCTAACTAGCCAATCCTGATCAACCCACCAAGTTACAGCAGACACATGAGTGAGCCTAGCTGAGTCAGCCAAGCTAGTCACAGATGGGACCAGAAGAACTGCCCAGCTGAGCCCAACTTACATTGTAAATTGTTAAGCTACAAACTCGAGGCCTTGATTATTGATCATTGCCTTCAGGCACTTATTTTGGAGTGGTTTATAACAGTTCCCTGACCCAACCCGCCCATTCTGGTGCCAGGAGGCTGATGCGTATGGGCTGCCTCAGTGAGTTCCTATGCTCTCTGCCTTCCGCCTGGAGACTGAGATAGAGGCCTTTGTCCTCCTGAGCCATATGGTTTGGCCACAGACCCCATCAGCCTGCCATATGGCCACAGCTCACTTTTGCTGCTTCCTATGCTTTTCCAGCCTGGGTTGGGGGGTGTGGAGCTAACATCTCCCTGATGCTGGCAGCCTGAGGCTTCTTCAACCTTCCTCAACCCTGCCCACAACCTTCATCTTTGCCCCATGACCACCTATTTATAGGGTGGCCACCTATTTCTTGAAAGGACCCTTACTTGCACACTTTGTTCTGTGAACAGATAAGATCTTACATTTTAGCAAATGGGTACATCCAATTTAGGGAGAGCAGGACAGATCTCCTGCTCTCAAGGGTCCTGCTCTGAACCTCCCACAAAAGCTGCTTTTGGCTTAGACATTTGGACAGTCGTGCTGGCAGACAGGATTGCCAAGGAGCAACTTTCCTAGGAGCCCGTCTGGAGCATTGCTTTCTGCAAAGAATAGTCATGGCCCCTTTCCCGACCAACTCTCCAAGTTAAAGAATGAGAAATGAGCGCTTCCGGTGCGCCCGGCACCTTTCCTCCTCAGGAGAGAATTTCTCTTGAGCACTTTTAATCAAGCCTTGGACCATTTAAAACAAATCAGAGTCACTTTGCCTGAGGCCCTTGGTTAGCAGAAACACGGCCCTGCCCCATTTTTTCTGAACCACTACCCAGGCAGTTGGGGGCCCTGTGACAGAGCCCCCACCAGTGTGAGGCTCTGTGCAAGGCTTTGCATCATCAACAATAGTAATAATTGATAACAATGAGGTGGAGGGGGTGGATGGCCAGGAAGGTGAGGACCCACCTCTGCCACCACCATTGCTGTTGTCTCTGATGGAGAAGTGTTTGCACTCTGCTGTCAAGTTCGGATGGGAAGCTTTCTAATGTATATTGGGGTGTGACAAGAGTGGTGTGAGTAGGGATGATGCATATTTCTCAAATAGAAGGGCAGGGTGGGGAAGGACCTGTATCCTTTCAGTGGTGAGAAGGGTTCAATTGTAGGGAAACACAAAGCACGGCACAGGTCAGCTTGCATGCCATTCCCACCATGCTTCTGCACTGGTTCAGGCATAGGACAGGGATGGCCCCCTCACTCTGGGGAAGCCACCCTTCTTCTCTTAGCGGAGCAGTACTGATTGCTTGCAGACAGAAAGCACTGGCATTCCACTCCTGAGGCTGCCAAATTTGGAAGACATCAGGTGGGGGCTTTGGGAAACTGAGGCTTTGATTAGTTATGAAGAGACAAGTGACAGAATCCAGAGAGGGACAAAAGGATTTGGTGACATTTGAGGGGAGATTTTGAGGGATACCTATCTGTATTCACCTTTTAGGCACAACAGTTCTTCGTTGTATGGGACTGTCCTGTGCATCACAGAATGGTTAATGTCCCTGACCCCAGCCCATGGGGTGCTCGTAACACCTCCAGTCTGTGAAACAACCAAACATGCCTCCTTCCTCTTCCACCAATCCTGGGTCCAGGTGGAAGGGCAAGATGGCTGCTAGTTGGAAAGCACTTCCAGGGACGGGCCACAGGGAGGGAGGGAGAGGGCAGAGAGGGAAGGGCAACTTCTAAAAGCCTGGGGAATACCCAGGGACAGCAGGAGCTCTCCCCCTCTCTCTGACTCAAATGCACATGACACAGTAGCAGAACCCTGAACTGAATAAACACTTAACCTCCCTTAGAGACCAGAGGAGGTGAGGCATTGAGGCAAGAGGCAGGATAAGTACGGGTAGGGGAAGCCTTCTGTCTTCCCTGACCTGTGGCAGCCAGTGGCCTCCATGGTTATGGCACCATGTCCTCATCAGGACAGTGAGGATCATCCCTTTGAAGGTGAAGGCCGGGCTGGAGTGAAGAAGGTAAGCTCCATCTCCAACTTTCCCTATCTTGTAAGACACGGTCTGGGAGCCATAGGAAAGGAAGGAGCTGGCCACAGGGCTACAGGTGTAATCAGCTCAGACTAATTCCTGCTTCCCTCTGCCAGGAATGACCCTCCCCCAGGTCTTGCATGGCTGGCTCCTTCTCTTAATTCAGGTCTTTGCTAAACAAGACCTCGCGTCCCAACCCCAGCACTCGCTAACATTTCTCCTAGCTCTTTTCTTCAAAGAACTTCTCAGCATCTTAGATTAGATTATTTATTCACTTCCTTACATGAGCTTTCACGAACATAGGTTCATTGGAGCAGTAAATTGGTCTGTCTCTTTCACTGTTATATCCCTAGCGCTGGGCACATGATAGGTACTCAATAAATATTTGTTGAATAAACTAATAGAACACTGGGTGCTGTGCTAAGTAATTTGCATGCATTGTCTCATAGACTCTTTAAGGTACACACTATATTTTCCCCATGTTTTGCAGAACCCAAGACTTAAGGGGAAAGTGTAAACTACCTGCTTGAAGAAAAATGGTGGGAAGGTCTTGCAAGCTGGGCTATGTTGTGGTTAATTCCCCTGTGTGTACCTGATATCAAATGCTTCCTCACCTCTGCAAGGATAAATGTCTGTCCAAGCCCTACCCATCTAGATAAGAAATACATATCACCCCTACTACAGAGGTGTATGGCTACTTCTCAAAGTGGTACAGTAAGGATTTGATTGACTCCAGGATCCAGAGTCTGGCAGGAAAATAAGCAGAAATATAAATTACCATATTTTACAGGAGCAAAGGCTAAGTGGGCATTGAGGCAAGAGGGAGGATAAGTATGGGTAGGGGAAGCCTTCAGTTTTCCCTGACCCATGGCAGCCAGTGGCTAAGAGGGGTGGCTGCATGCAGAACTGTGGGATTTTAGAGAAGGGGAGGCAATCACTCCCAGCTGGAAGTAGGAATGGGTCAGAGGAGAAGGCTGCATTGGCTGAGCCTGGAAGTGTTTCGGTGTGTGGAAACAGAGCAGAGAAAGGAGATGTGGGCCAGAACCTGTAGAAGTGTATCAACTATCCAGGGACTGGTAGCTCTGGAGTGAAGGATTCACCCAGGGGATGGTGGGAAATGGCTTTGGACAGGAGGCCGGGAACCATTGCATGGAGAATACTGAGCCAGAATGAGGATTTTATATGTTTTATGAAGGAGTGGGAGCTCCTTCAGTAATAATCCTGGCAGATAAGTCAACAAGATCTATGTCCCACCAAAAGCCTCCAATGCTTCCATTTCTGCAGGAAATCTCCAGTGGGAGACCGGATGAGGAAGCGGGACTGCCAGAATGTCCTGAAGGGGCTCCCTGAAAGGAAGATGTGCCTGGGCAAATCAGGGGTTATTTCTTGGGCATCCATGCTCCTATCTCAGATCGTTTCCCTCAGAGTAGACAACAGCTTCAGGCAGAAGCTGGAGAGATCGTGGTCTGATTTGTTCAAAAATACAATTTTGGAGGCACCTGGGTGGCTCAGTGGGTTAAAGCCTCTGCCTTTGGCCCAGGTCATGATCCCAGGATCCCAGGATCCTGGGATCGAGGTCCACATGGGGCTCTCTGCTCAGCGGGGAGCCTGCTTCCCTTCCTCTCTCTCTGCCTGCCTCTTTGCCTACTTGTGATATCTGTCTGTCAAATAAATAAATAAAATCTTTAAAAAAAATGCGATTTGGGATTCAGTCTGGCCTCAGCCACATTCCCAGCCTCACTACCATGATGGGTACGATCCTTACATCGTGCCATTGTGCACCTGCTGGGGTCTTCCACTCCGGGACACTCGGCAACCACCTGCCCCACAATCTATGTCTGCCCCACAATCATGACAGTGACATTGGTCAGTCACCTTTACATGTTCTCTTGGTTAGAAGCCAGCAAGTCCTGCCCATAGTCAAGGGAAAGGGATCATGCAAGGGCAAGAACATAAGAGGAGGGTCATGGGCCCATTTTAGCATCTCTCTGCCACACATGCTTTTCTCCCAATCTCCCTGTCTACTCTACAAGCCTGAGCCTAAACACGATTTTGTAAAAGCTTCCTTTATCCATCCCAAGCCAAATTCTTTCTTTTCTGAGTTCCCACAGGGTGTTGCTTAAATGGTTTCTTGGAATCTCATACATTCATTCTGGCAGTTGACAAATACAGTTTGAATATCTACTATCTGCCTGATGCTGAGGTAGTGCAGTGTAATGGTTAAGGCTGAACGTTCTGGAACCAGAAGCTCTCTGTCCAAATCCTGTGTCCTCTACTTCATGCCGGGTCTCATCTGCAAATAACATTACCAGGAACAAAGAGTTGTGAGTCAGGTTTAAATGAAATCACACATGTAAGAAGCCTGACACTGAGCTGGGCTCATACTAAGAAATAAGTGATGATTAAATCTTAAGGTAGGTGCTGGGGAAGCAAAAGTGATTCCGTGGGATGTGGTCCTGCCTTCCCAGCATGCAGCCTGATTTTTTTCATGAGTGTTTTTTGTGTGTGCTTCACCTCCTAGCCTCATCTCAGGGCACATCCCAGCCTCTCTGTCACCTCAACACCACTTAGCACAAGGTCTAGAACATTTGAGGCTTCGGTGTCTAGGTCTTTAACCAATGCCCATTGGCAGCCCATTATGGTCAATACACCCAGTCCGTCTGACGCCGGTCCTCACTTCCCCACAGAACATCCACATCTTCATCTGTCCACCTACATCTGTCATGTGCCGTGTGCTCAGATGGGAAATTATGGAATTGGTGAGCAATCACAGCTGACTGGGCGTTCCACCTCCCTCCTCTCCTGCTTGTCACTTGGCAAATGCAAGTTACTAGCGTGTCCTGTGGATGAATTTCCCAGGGCGAGAACTCAGGGAGTCAGGGTTGGGAGTGGGTGGGCAGAGGCTGGAGGGCACTGGCTGAGTGGAGAACAGAGCCAGAGCCTCTGAAGCCACATAGTGGATATTTTATTGTTTACTTGCCCAGAATCTAACCTCTCCTTCCCGAATCTGCAAGAATCCTTGCTGTGTGAGTCTTGCTGGGAAGCAGGGCTCTGTCCCACACAGAGAAAGTCAAAGGCCCAGCCTTTGTCATAGCCCCCTTCCGTGTCCTGGCATTCAGGGCTTGGAGGCTGAGGCAGATTTTGGCTGTGGACTGTCGGCTTTAGTTAGTTCAGGATAGCACTGGCTATCTTAGGCTATCTCTGGAGTCCTATACACGTAAGACAGACCAGCCCATCAAGCATCTTTCTATCCCATTTCAGCTTCTGAGATGCCTGCCTGTCTTGGGGCTGGGAAAGACATGGTTCAGAGATGAATCAAAGAGGGTGTGTCCTCTGCATATACCAATGTCTCAGCTCATGCTCTGCTGTACAGTTTCCCCTTCCTTCCTTCCTTTCTTCCTTCCCTCCCTACTTTCCCCCCTTCCTTCCTTCTTTCCTTCCTCTCTCTCTCTCGCTTCCTTCTTTTTTTCAGGGAAGTTGAAGGAGAGAGTAAAACTGCAATTAGCTCCGGCATTTGCTGTGTGGGCCTGCACCCAGCTCATCAGGACAGAGCCCACAGCATTCACATGCCAAATGTGTCACCAGGGCCTAATTGTAGCCTCAGAGACTGGGAGTGGGAGAGGAAAATTGGGCCATAGGAAAGTCAGAAAAGCAGGTGTTTTTTTTTTTTTTTTTTTTAAGCTGCTACTTATAAAAATTAGGATTTCTGAACTGGAAAGAACCCTAGAAATAGAATCACAAAGTTGGACTCAACCTTGGGAGTTGTCTAATCAGAAATTCATGCTGTGGCAGGCTGTGTGCTCTGCCCACCCAGGAGCTCCCACTTCTTCCTGGCTCTCAGTACCCCAGTCTAGTCAGGTACCGGGTACCCATGGCTTCATGGGTGCTCCCCATGCATACCAGCTTATTAAGCGAATTCTTGTCTTTTTGCCAGTGACTGGTTGAGGTGCACCGGTGTGACTCCATGACGGGTGTAGCCCACGACATGGAAAGGGAAACCTGTGAAGGCTTCTGGGAAGATTTTCTCCATTTGTGAAAGAGATTCAATACTTGCTCCTGCCTGTATTCAGTATTTGTATGAGGACTGTCACTGGCAACTGTGGCAGCCTCTTGGAGCATGAGGGAAACCCAGGAGAATTCCAGAGAAGCTGTCCCAGAGCCCTGTCATCTACCAGCAGCTTTGCCCCTGTCAGGACTTTCTATTATGTTAGGTAACAGTACACCGTATTATGATAGATAACAAATTACTGTTTAAGCGACTTTTAATTTGTGATTCCTAATTTGTTAACATTCCTTAAAGTTGGTTGCCCAGAACTGAGCCTAACACTCCAGGGTGGTCTTCACGGTGTGAATGGAAACTATCTCCACCACGTAGCTTACAGTCTACATGATTTATTCTACTACCCTCATCAACATAACTCTGAACCATGATAGCAAGTTCTTGCCCAGCATAATAAAAGTTGCAAACAATGTTACTGTTTACATCGAGAACTTCCCAAGAGACTTATCAGCTCTTTAATAGAAAGCATCAAAAGACAATTTCCACCCCAATACTCTCTGAGCCCTTGCCAAAGGTCCTTGCCTTACTGGGTCTCCCAGTCCTAAACTATTAGGTCATGAGCTCCACCCAACCCTACCCAAGCACTGCCTTCCCCAGATGGAAGGCTCATCTTAAACCAGACTTCAGAATCCCAGAAAGTATCTTGCCTTTGTCATTCTCTCTCCTGGACCTTCCTAAGGCTGATGAAGTAGAACTTTCCCCACTGCAGTAAGAACAGATTCAGTTTTTTCCTATCAGCAGGGTTGCTTTGGTGATTCTTGGGGAGCCAGTGTTGGACACCAGCAAACAATAGACAAGCACGCGTACCTTCCCGACTCATTTGCTGAGAAGTATCACCTTCCAGCCCTCTAACTTCCCAGGTGTCCTCATCATGGACTGTGAGGAGGTTGTTCTTCTCGGGAGTTCCAAAGGACCCTGGGCCATTTCTTTCCATGTTCTTCCATCTTCTTGCAACTGGGTTTTTTCCCTCTGGAACTTGAGAAGGAGGAAGCTTTACATTCCATGGGTACCTATCACCCACTGCCTGTCTCATTTCACTCAATCACTTTCTACCTCCCCACGTACAGATAAATTAATCTAGAAATCTCAGTGGCCACAAAGTCAGAGAGATAGTGTTCTTAGTCTCAAAGGCCTCCCTTACCCTGTTCATGTTCTTTCAGCATTTTCTCACTCAATTTTGAGCTTTAACAAGTCTGCTTCCAAAATGGTCACACTCCGTTTTTTAACACACCTTTAATTGCCTTTTCTTTTTTCTTGGGGAAATTTCATGCTATACTTTCAGCAGCAGTCCATGTTCTGTTGGATTAGCTGTGGAACATTTATTTTCATAAATGAGTATGTCTAGGAAATGGATTCCAAAGGCCTCCTGTCTGGCATATGACCTTGAGCAAATCCCTCCCTTTTGCCAGCCCAGGTTCCTCCTCTGTCAAGGAGGGCCTGGGACAAGTGGTCTCCAAGGGCCATAAAGGCTCTTGAGATCCTGCAGTTCTCTGATTCTATGCCTAAAGGAGAAGGCATTTGGAGGAACACTTTATGTTGTTATTTTAAATTATAAAAATGAAACAGACTTGTAAAACAAAAGTGTGGAAAACCTAAAATGTGGGTGTTTCTTCCTTCTCCCATCAATCCCCCTGGAGAGGACATTTCGGGGGCAGTTTTTGGCAAGTGCACTCAGTGCATGGTTTTTGATGATATTGACCCCAGTGATCCCCAATTCACTGGGACGTCTAAGGGCTATTCTGAGAAGGAACTGTGTGTGTTCTTACAGTTTCTCTTCTCCCTGGAGGAAAATTGCAGAATTTTTCATGTTGTTTAAAAGTTGCATGGCTCTGCTACCTGTGACCTCACATATGTCTTTGTCAGAAAATAGAACACAGAATCCTGGCCTTAACTCAAGACTCAGATTTGCAAGGACCAAGACTTTGGGAGAGCCAGTGACCAGAGCACTGTCTGTCTCACGGTAACCATGGCTGGAGAGTAGAGCCTAGGACAGTAAGATTGACCTCCACACTTTCGTTGCCCCACAAACATGAACACCATCTTCTTTTGTTAATCAGTTAGACTTGGAAGCGGAGAACTAAGTTGATAAAAATTACTGGAGAATAACATAGAGGTGCATTTTTTAGAATTAAAATTCAGTTAGCCAACATATAGTACATTATTGGTTTTAGATACAGAGTTCAGTAATTCAGTTGCATTTAACACACAGTGCTCATCACAGCATGTGCCCTCCTTAATGCCCATCACCCAGTTACCCCATCCCCCACCAACCTCCCCTCCAGCAACCTTCAGTTTGCTTCCTATAGCTGAGAGTCTCTCATGGTTTGTCTCCCTCTCTGATTTCTTCACATTCAGTTTTCCCTCGCTTCTCCTACGATCCTTTGCATTGCTTGTTATATTCCACATATAAGTGAAACCATGTAATTATCTCTCTTTGACTGACTGATTTCACTCAGCATAATACCCTCCAGTTCTATCCACGTAGATGTAAATGGTAAGATTTCATCCTTCCTGATAGCTGATACATTCTATTATGTATGTGTGAGTGTATGAGTGTGTGTGTGTGTGTGTGTGTGTGTGTGTACCACATCTTCTTCATCCATTCATCTGTTGATGGACATCTGGGCTCTTTCCACAGTTTGGCTATTGTGGACATTGCGACTATAAATATTGGGGTGCAGGGCCCCCTTTGGATCACTACATTTGTATCTTTTGGGTGAATATTATCCACCATTCTGGGGAAGCAACCCATTAGGGAGGAAAGGATTGAGGGCACTGACTGCTAAAGTTCTCAACCACCTGCTCAGCCCCTTTGCATGCACTCCACACCTGCCTCAAGGAGGGTCAGATCCAAGGGAGGAGGAGGAGTGAATAGAACTCCGTGTGGCCTCACGAAGGAGATCGGACAGAGCCTTATCGGTATGGGTGTGAGAGGTGGCTCAATGCTTAAGAAGGGTCAGGTGCCAGGAGAGCCATGCAAGGGAGGGAGATAAACTGGGCTGTTCAGAAGGCAGAGGTGGGGGAGGAGGGCCGATCATAAGACACTTGGGGGAGGTTGAAGAAGGAAATTCAATGATCAACTGTTGGCTGAAACTGGCCCACGGCGGCTTGCGAACTGCCCCACACCAACAGCCTAGGCTTCAATCCCCAGAGGGGCCTGGGGTCTGGAGAAGCTCATTAGGGGTTAAAGAAGCAGAGAGCAAAAAACCCCAAGATGTTCAGATACTTGCCATAATACCACTAGGTTGTTTGTTCATCCATTCACTTGATAAATGTTTATTGAGTCTTTTTATGTGCCAGACCCTGGGATAAAATGATAAATAAGAGAGATGTGGTTTTTAATCTTATGAAAGCTTCAGTTTAGTGAGGGAGGCAGACATTAAGTTAATTTCTAGGTGAATGACCAGGCATACAGGTGGGAATAAAGGGCTGGGGATCTGAATGTAGACAGGCTCAGAGAATGACCAGCACCCCAGGGCAGAAAAAGCAGGTGCTTACAAAGAAGTAAACCATGGAACGGGGTTGAGGAAGGTTGTTGGCATAATCCTGGGGAGAGACAATGGTCCTAGGGTGGGGCTGTAGCTTCTAGAAGAGTCTAGCAGGTACATCTAGCTGAGTTGGTATTGGATTGGACATGTCAGGGATGGAGAGGGGAGAGTCGTGGGTGAACCCTAGGTTTATGGCTTCGAGATGGGTGAAGTTGGGGTGGAAGTGGGGAGCTCCCCACCACATGGTCTCAGCAGTTCGAACCACATGGTCACATGACCTCTGATTCAGGACGAAAGTGTTTCCTCTCTACAAAGCCACGAGGAGCGGGCTCGCAGTCTCTCTGCTCCCCTTGAGGATTAATTCATTCTCAATATTTTCTTCTCGACAATGAGTTGGAATAAGCAAAAATTAGGAATTGGAATTTGGAAGGGGAGACTTAGGAGCACTTTCTTAAAAAGAGGGTGGGAGAAGTTGATGGGAAGCAGGGCCCCAGGAGTGACAAGAAGTAGGACAGTGCAAGGAATTTGAACAATCTTATGGAAAAATCCATTTTTTCCCTGATCCTACCTGGCAATGGATATTCTATGTGCTCGGTTTCTTCATCTGTCAAAGGAGGCAGTCATCTCACAGGACAGTGGAGAGAAAGAAATTAGACAAGTCATGGTATAAAGCACCGTCCTGAAACACAGCAGGAATTCGATAAACATTAGCGTCCATCCCTTACCCTTGACTTCAACCAGCCGCTATGGAATGGAGGATACTGTGGACTGCCCTGGTTTCCCATGAGATTAAGTAAAGTAAGTACATTGAAGTCTTTGACAACCTGCACAGTATTACACAAACAGGTATAATTGCCAAAGAGATGATGGTGATTTATGGTAACAAATATAATGAAATGTGACCTGTGGGATCAGTAGACTTGTAAATAGCAGGGAGAGCCGGGAGCCCCTGTAGCTACTGTCTTCCCTATGCAACAAATATGAATGGGAGCAGCAGAGCTGGCTAGGGAGAGCTTGGGATGTGGTCAGAGGGATTTGGAATCAAATCTTGTTTCTGCCACTACCAGCTGTAGGACCTTATGAAACTATGTCACCTCCCTGAGTCTTATCCCTTCGTGTGAACAATACAGATAACGCTGTCTGGCTGAGGGTTGTCACCGGCAAGCAAGTGAACACGTAGAGCTCCTGGCAAATGCCAGCTGGAAGACCACAGTGCCAGCTGCAGGTAAAGGGGTAGGGAACCTGACCCTGCAGTGCCTCAGCTTCCTCTGTGAGAAGCGGATGATAATTTGTATCTGCATCCTAGCATTTGATGATCAAATCATACAGTGTGAAGAAAGTATGTAGAACAATACCTAATCTTGTCAATGTTAATTATTACCAAAATAGGTATTCTACTCCTACCCCAGGCCTCCTCTGACTGTTGCCTGTGGCACTTACCTGTGTGGAGGAGACTCCTTTAGCATAGTAAGGGACTGGATTCCAGAATTTTGTGCTGTCTCACATCTCTATAGAAAGCAGCCTGAAAGGAGTTTGGGAGGTATGGGTGGACTCTTCTGGTAATCTTGGCAGAGCCTGTGATTCTTTTACAATTCTAAGTCCTATCATTCTACTAGAGGTGGTAGGGATAGCTCATGGATTAGTAGGGATTCCACAGAGCCAATAGGAGACACACACATACATACATGGATAGATAGGTACAGATACATAGAGATGATAGATAGATAGATAGATAGATATATGATACAAGATAGATGATAGATAGATAGATAGATAGATAGATATATGATACAAGATAGATGATAGATAGATAGATAGATAGATAGATGATAGAGAGATAAGAAGATTTTGAAGACTGGGCTCATGTGGTTTTGGAGGCTTAGTAAGTCTCAGATCTGCAGGGTAGGTCAGCAGGCTGAAGACCCAGGAAAGAGTTGCCGTTTTAGTCCAAAGGCAGTCTGCTGGCAGAGTTCCTTCTTGCTCAGGGGAAGCCAGTCATTGTGTTAGTCAGGCCATCCTTCAGCTGATTGGATGAGGCCCACCCACATTATGGAGGCCAACCGGCTTGACTCAAAGCCCACTGGATTTAAATGTTAACCTCATCCAAAAAACACCCTCACAGAAAACATCCAAAATAATGTTTGACTAAATATCTGGCCACCATGGCCCAGCCAAGTTGACAGACACATAATATTAACCATCATAGGTACTTTCTTCTATTTTCTTCTTTATTAGATATTCTGGATTCAGACTAAGGCTTTGAAAGAAATGGAAACATCCTTAATTTCCCATGGACCCATAATGCTCACTTACCTCCTTAAGATGGCTTAGTGTCAGCCTAGAAATCAGTGATTCCAACTGGAGATGGAGAAGCAGAACCAGAGACGGGGAGTAATTTACCCAGGCCACACAACAAAGCCAAACCTACAGCCTGGGGCTCCTAGCCAGCTCCATGTTCTCAGAGTGGATGTTGCGTTCACTCTCATTACCCCTGTAAAGGCTGCGAAGAGATTCTTTGGTGTATAAAGAGACCTCTGTCTGCTCACTACCACATCTCTGTAAGATCAGCTATTTCTAAAGGGAATTGTCCAGCCTTTTATTTATAGCACATTCTTTTTTCCCCCAAAACTCGTTGTCTTCTACTGAGTTGAACTGGATTGGGAAGATCAATGACATTAACTTTCACTGAAGAGAGTTAGTGATTTCCCCCCTTTGGATATGATAAGGCTTCCTGAAGCTTATAATCAGATAAGCTATTCTATCTTTTCTGCTGAAGGTTTCTCAGAAGAATCACAGAGTCCTGGAGCAGTAAGGAGCTTCTAGAAGGGTTTTATCCAGTTCCTTCACTTTGCAAATGAAGAAACAAAGGACCCAGGATAAGAAAGTCAGTCCCAGACAGTAAGAAACAGCTAATCAGCTGTCCTAGCAGTGTCCTCTTCTTTTATTTGGACCTCGGTCTTAGGAAGGAGGAGTCTGGGGCTGGCTCATGGAGAGGAGAGATAGAAAGGAAGGCTCCAATGGAAGCTACTCCCATAGTACGGGTGAGATGTGCTGGGGCCTAGGGGCAGTTGCAGGGTGGATGGGGAAAATGAAGGCTAAACACTGTATACAAAGACAATTCCAAAAGATAACTGATGTGGCACAGTGACTGATTGGATGTGAGTCAGGAGAAGGACGGACTTTGGAGTTTCTGGCTTGAATACTAGGTAAATAGACATTCGTCTTCTGGTGAATAACCAGAACCAGGAATGGCTTAGAGACGGGAGATACAGAGGGAGAGGCCATGAGCTTTGTACACATCAGGGGAGGTAGTTATGGGATGACCAGAAGATACTGTTTGGTAGGCAGTGGGATGTGTGGACCTGAAGCTCAGAGCACAGGGCAGAACATGAGATGTGGGATTCCACCAGGATGTTCTGGAAGCTGAACCCATGGGAGGGAAGATCTGGCAGAAAGAGCTCCTGGCCAGGCAAAAGCAGAGCCAGAGCATCTCCCGGGTCTGTGTTTGTTCCATGAAGTCATTTTGCCAAAGGATAAGGAATTTCAGAAACCTCCCCAGAGTTTCTGTCCCACATTTGCATTGTCTACACCTCCTTTGACCAACATCTCATATGTCTGTTGATATGATACTGCCTCTCCCTGCCCAAAGAAGCCAATGCCCAAATTTTCAGGAGCGCCAAGACTGTTTGCTGCTTTCTGTCTTGGTAAAGAGTTTCCTTGGAGTTGGGAGAGCTTGGAAGAGGAGGATACACATGTGACTGGCACCTCTGTCTCTCCACCACTCAAGGTGTTCCAGGCTGAGTACCTGCATTTGCTGAGTTCTCTGACCCCTCCTAACCCAGGCAGGCCCAAAGCCACACAGAAGGGACAGAGCTAAACACTAAGAGGTTAAGTGGTTTTCTCTGGTGCCCTAAGCGCAGCATTCAGAACAAATGTCAGTAATTTTTCACCTTGAGTTCTCTCCAGCTGCTTGGTAATTCATGTTAAATTCCAAATGAGTATGTGTGCTGCTTCCTGGCAGGTTTCAAAAAAACAGAGGTCAAGAGCAAAGGAAAGCATTTCTGGGATTTCTTAGATCAGGTGGCTTAAACTTTTTTTAAAAATTATTTTTAAATAACCCACTGTAGAGTTAGCAGAAATTCCATTCAGATAGACTGTGGCATAGCAGCATGAGTTGACAACACTTCTTCTAAATTATGCATTATTTATTCAGTGCCAACGATAAACCCAACAGGTGACAAGCTAAATTAAACTTCCTGGCACATACATGCAGAGTTAAGAAACAATGGAGTGACAGCAGCCTAGTCTTGAGGTGACCCCCTCTGAAGAGGACTAAGAATGTCGGTGGTGAGGATTTTTCCTTACTCTAAATGGGGAAAGGGGAATTTGGGGCCCCTGTGTGCCCAGCACTGTGCTAGGAGTTGTCCATATATGATGACATTTGTTCTTCACCACAACCTATGAGGTGAGTGTCATTATCCTTATTTTACAGATAAGCAGGTGGGAGCTTTCAAGATGATAGTAACTCACCTAAAGCCTCAAGGCCAAGACTCCAATTCAAAATCCAGAGCTCCTTTCAATAATGCACTAGAAGAAGCTATCAGCTGTTGTGGTACCTAGTCCCCAAAATGGCCCCAATTCACTTATCTCAGTGTTGACACCTTTGTGTACGTGTCTCCAGGCTGAATCCAGGCTTGCCCTGTGTAACCAAATGAATGTGGCAGGAGTGATGCTGTGTGACTTCTGAGGCTAGCTCATAGGAAGAATTTCAGCCTCTTGAGCTTTTAGAATGTTTGTTCTGGAAACAGTGCAGGGGTTCAGAGCAAGGCCTCCCCAGATAGGCCACTTTGGCATGTGGACTATTTTGAACTGAAGGCAGTTGACACCCAGCAAGCTTGGGAGGTTTTGTCCCTCCCTTAACTACCTAGGAGAATCCAAACTGGGAAGTCTTTCCCAGAATAAGAATTATTACAAGAGATAAATGTTATCTAAAAGGCCCACCCATATGACTAGGTAAACATCTACTACCAAAAATCTGCTCTCCTTATTGCCCTGGGAGTTTCCCTCCTCCTGTTGAAGCCCCAGGCTCCTATCCGATTCCTTATCTCAGGGTGACATATGTACCTCATTTTCCCTTTCTGTCTTTGAACCTCTCACATATGTGGAGTTCCTGTATGTACGAAATTACATTTTATTTTTTCCCTTAATCTGCCTCATGTTGATTTAATTCTTAGGCAGGAAGAATATTTGAAGGATAGAGAAAAATTTTCCTCCCCAATAGTAGTCAGATACCCTGTAAGGAGTCTGACTTCTCCAAGACCAGCAGGTTAGGAGGAAGCCCAAGCTAGCCAGATAAAGAGGCTACATGGAGACAGAGCAAGAACTCAGCCAGCCCCCGGGTGTTCAAACCATCCCAGCTGAGGCACAAAATATGTGAGTAAATAAGCACTTTGAATGTTCCCACTCAGTCAAATCTTCAGATGATTCCAGCTCCTCAGCTGTCAGCAGAGTGCCACCACATGAGGAACCCCAGGTAAGAACTCACACCAATCAGAATGGCTAAAATTAACAAGTCAGGAAATGACAGGTGTTAGTGAGGATGCAGAGAAAGGAGAACACTCTTACATTGTTGGTGGGAATGCAAGATGGTGCAGCCACTCTGGAAAACAGTATGGAGGATACTCAAAAAGTTGAAAATAGAGCTACCCTACAACCCAGCAATTGCACTACTGGGTATTTACAACAAAGATAAAATGTAGTAATTTGAAGTGGCACCTGCATCCCAAAGTTTATAGCAGCAATGTCCACAATAGCCAAACTATGGAAAGAACCTAGATGTCCATCCACAGATGAATGGATAAAGAAGATGTGGTATACATATAGAATGGAATATTATGCAGCCATCAAAAAATGAAATCTTGCTATTTGCAATGACGCGGATGGAACTAGAAGGTATTATGCTAAGCAAAATAAGTCAATCAGACAAAGACAATTATCATATGATCTCACTGATATGTAGAATTTAGGAAACAAGGCAGAGGATCATAGAGGAAGAAAGGAAAGAAATGAAGCAAGAAAAAAACCAGAGAGGGAGACAAAACATAAGAGAGACTCTAAATCTCAAGAAACAAACTGAGGGTTTCTGGAGGAAAGAGGAATGGACATTGGGAAGAGTAAGTGTTGTGGTGAGTGCTGTGTATTTTGTAAGGCTGATGAACCATAGACCTGTATCCCTGAAACAAATAATACATTATATGTTAATAATAATAAAAAGAGAACTACCCAGCTGAGCTCAGTCAACCCTCAGAATCATGGGAAAGAATAATAAATTTTTGTTTTAAATGAGCAAGTTTTGGAGTTGTTTGTTGCACAGTGATAACCAAACCAATTGGGTTTCAGAACAATTTTATCTATAATAGTCATTATGGCCATTTTCATTAATCACTTACCGTATGGCAGACACTGTATAAAGTATTTGTTGATTATTCCTTTTGATTTTCATAAGAACCCTATGAGACAGGGTTTATTATTATTCACTATATCTGCTTTACATAAGACAGAGGTACAGAGATGTTAAGTAATAAGCCCAAAGTCACAAAGCCAGTAAGGGGGAAAACCAGGATTCAAACTTCTAACCATCCAACCATAGACCTCATGCTACTGCACATGGCTCTGCTTTGTTACTAGATGCAGCTGAGTCAGGGAACTCAGATCTGGGGAATTTGCCTTCAACAGTCTTCTTTTGCCTAGAGCTCGTTCCCAAAGATTTAGAGCAGTCATCTGGGTTTGTGCTGAGTCTTCTGGGGACAAGCAGCCAGGACTTTGTGAATTCATTCACACGGAGAAACAAATGGCTCTGACCTTTTCTTTTTAAAATGTTTTTCAAGGGGAGTCAGTGCTGCCAGCAGGGTCTAGATTGATGGCATTGGATCCCAAGAAGTAGAACCTCCGCCCTGTGTCGTGTCACTTGTTACCTTGGGTCAGATCAGCCAGAGACTCAGCCAGACTTGGAAATGTCACATCGATTGCCTATTCAGAACACAGTCTCCCTCCCTTTCCTCCCCACCTCCTTGCTTTTCTTGTCTGTAGGACACTGGGGGCTGCATTCAATGTCCTGTCCTCTCAGAACAAGAGATAGAGAGAAGAGGAATCAATTCACATAAAATTAGAGGGCAGAAATGAGGACAGGAAATAAAGGGTAGGGGTCAAGGACCAGGTCTCTGAGTGCAGACATATGAGCTAACACTACTGGATCCTCCAGGCAAGGCCAGGTGTGGTTAGCAGGTCAGAGACACACAGTCCCATGGACCCCTGCGACATGTCCTTGTGTGGGTAGCTGGGCACAAGGGATCGTGGCTCTGACCGCTATGGCAGCCCTTTTTCTGGGCCTCATTATTGGAAACTGTTGATCTCCAGCCTGTGTCTCTGCTTCTTTTCAGGCCTCTCCATGGTGCCTGCCCTCTATATTACACCCCTGCCCACAGAACGTGTCCTGAAGCAGACACCAAGTAAGGCCCAAGAACAGCACTGGCACTGCTCCCAGGAAGATATGGTAGCCTGGTGGGAATGTCCTCCACATTCCAGCCTCCCAAGAGCTCCCCGTCTGCCCCCCCACCTCTCCATCCCCATCTGGGTTCTGCCCTGCTCACCTGAAATCCTCTACCCGCACATCTTTCCTTATAGCTGAGGAAGTCTCTTCACCACACCCACTGTCATTACGTTTCCCAAACATCAGTCCTTGAAGCCAACATTTACCCTTTATTCCTATATCCAAATACCATATGCACTATTAGTTATTTACTAGCTTTCTTTTTTTTAAATTTTATTTATTTTTTAAATTTCTTTTCAGTGTTCCAGAATTCTTTGTTTATGCACCACACCCAGTGCTCCATGCAATACGTGACCTCCACAATACCCACCACCAGGCTCACCCAACCTCCCACACCCCGCCCCTCCAAAACCCTTAGATTATTTTTCAGAGTCCACACTCTCTCTACTAGCTTTCTTTAAATTGGCTTTTCCTTTATACATAAATCAATTTATTTTGAAAGTGAAAACATAGGATTAAAAAAAAAAACCACAACAGAATCACTTGCCATAAATAGAAGATACCAGAACAAATGAATGTGGTAAAAAACCAAAGTGTCATCACATTTTATTTAAATATTATTTTCTGCCAAACTCTAGGCTTGAGACATGTCCTATATTTACTAGAAGGAATGTTGCTCTGTTACAAATGCACCAGTGGAGACTCTTACTAATACAAACTGAAAAAACAAAAGCAAAAACAAAAAACAAAACAGAATGAAAAAGGGCAAAATCTTCATGCTATGCAATTTAATACTGTTCAGTGCTGTGTTTGGATCCACCCAAAACCATTTCTTGTCCCACCTGTGGCCCATATTTCATGCTGTGATAGTCACTGACAGAGCCAATTGTGATGTGTCTTTAAAGACCAGCTCAAAGGATTCACTGTCTCCCAAAGTCTTTCCTTACCATTCCTGCCTCTATCTTTCCTTTCTTTCCTTAAATATTTGTAGGAACAGATACAATTTTATAGTGAGCAGTTACCGTTTATTATGACATTTATTTTAATCTTTTATTCTGGAGCTCTGTGACTACTTTTTCCTGGGTCTCACACTCCTAGAAGGCAAGAAAAGTAAACTCTTTTTGTTTTTTTTTTGTGTGTGTGTGTGCAGTTGTGAAGGGAGAGGGGTGGGGGTTTCACACGATATCTTTCCTGCTGCAGAACACAAAGGTGATGCTTGATTTACCCTGATGAATTAAATGGAATTCCTTGTTCTGCTATTTATAATCGTGCTGCTCTTAAGTGGATTTCATACTATCGTATCATCTAACATGTACAAAAATAACAAAATAATGTCCAGATCGGCGTGTTTATTTCACACAACATGCAACACAACACAACTCTGGCGTAACAAAAAGAATCAGCAGAATCACCTCCATTTTGTATGAAGGCGGTGCCGTCCAGCATTACAGTCACATATGTCAGAGAGGGAAAGCATTTGAGATTTATAACTGACTAAATTTCTCTTACTCATCCATTCAACCAAACTTGACAGAACACCACCACATAACAAACACTAGAAAAATCTAGAGGAATAAAGAGGAAGAATAAGTTGTTTCTGATTTGGAGACACTCATAATTTAGAAAGAGAGATGACATTAAACCCGATCATTATAGCTCAAAGCAAATGTAATAATGCAGGTAGCCACATAGAGCTACGGGAGCCAGCACAAAGATTTGGTTCTGACTAGGAGCCCTGGAAAAGGTTACACAAAAGAGATGACCTTTGAATTAAGCTTTGAAAATAGCCAGACTTGTCAAAGAAAGGGCATCTCGGGCTAAGGAATGAGCAGGAGCAGAGGCTTGGCGGCTTGCATCTGTTTTAGAAGTGGTCAGTGGCTGCAGGGGGTTTTAGCAGAGAATATCTGGAGGAATGGACAGGAGCTAGAAATGGAATGAGAAGAAGGGGCCCATTGGGGAAGGGCTTTCTGTGCCTGGCAGTGGGGAATTGTTGAAGGTCTTCAAATAGGAGTGTGTAACAGAGATGGTTAGTTGTCTGCTGCGATTACTTATTATCTCCTTCCTTCCTTTTTACAGAATCCTGCTGGTTAGCTGGGACTATGAATTTCCAAAACCAAAGGCTGTATTCCTCAGTTTCCCATGCAATTAGAGGCAGCCATATGAATAAGTTTTGACAAAGAGATATAAGCAGAGCACTGTGCAGAACTTATAGGAAGGCCATTTAAAAGGAGGTAAGTTAGCTAGATGAGCCCTGATTTTCCCTTCCACGTTTCCTCTTCTTTTGGTTTACAACTTGGACATGATAGTTGGAGTTCCAGCAACCCTTTTGGACTACAAAGTCACCTTGATAATGAAAGCCAGAACCAAAAATGACAGTGTAGAAGAAGAAGCTACCAACTCTGTGTGTCATCTTTTCTTTTATGGAAATGATCTTTTATGGTATTTAAGTAAAAGTCATTTGGGAAGCTTTATAATATCCAGCCAAACCGTATCTTATTAAATATCGAAAGTCATGGTCTGTCTGATTTAAAGATCATGTCTGACAACTCCAATATCTGGATATGCTTTGGATCTGCTTATGTCGATTTTTTTCCTCTTTGTTTTCAGTCATTTGATCCTGCCTCCTGGTATCCTTGGCAATTTTCCTCAGTTGTGCTAGCCACATTTTACATGTTCATTGGCTAAATATGGCTATCAGCTACTGTATTGGCCACTGCATATTATAGAATATTTCCATCATTGCAGAAAATAGACATTGTGGGTATAGAGATTATCTGATGCTCTGGAGGATATTATTTTCCTCCAGAGGAAACTTTCATTTCTGATCAGCAGTTAGGCTAGGCATTCCTTTGCTTTGGAAGATCTTCCACTCCAACTTTGGTCTTTCTGGCCCTATGAAATTGTTGAATGCTCTGCTCAGCTTCTGGAACTCCAAACTGCTACTTACAAATACTTGTAAGAAAGGCTATGTGCCAGGTTTACCCCTTTGTACTTCCCTTCTTTGCAGAAACTTAGCCCTTCACATTTTTGGCCTTGGTAGCTCTCCAATGATTTCAAGTGGACTTTGAAAAAACAATATATTTTATCTAATTTCCAGTTAATTCTGGCAGAAAGTTTGGTCTGATACAAGCCAGTCTGCCCTAGCTGGAAGCAGAAATCACATCTCTGTATTAGGCACATGGATCTGGAGGCAGTGAAGAGAAAATCTGATAGGATACTCTAGACAAGAGGCAGTGAAGGTTTGGTTTAAGAACAAGCAGAGTGGGAGGGGAAAAAATTGAGAAATCTGGGTGATTTTGGAAAATAAAGTTAGCTGGAATCTGTCTTGGATTCAATGTGGAATATGAGGGAGGGAGAGGAAAGGAAAAATTCAAGAATGACTTCAGCTCATAGCCCTCAGATCTCTTAAGCAACAGATTGGATGCATTCTTCTAAGGAGACTTAAAGGAGTTGGGCCCGGGGCAGGGGGAAAATTCTTTCTGGTGGCTCTGAAGGTGGCCACACCAAGTGTGCTGCATTCAATGCCCTCTGCCAGTGATACTGGGGGTACAACCTGTGATATCTGATGGTAGCAGTATCTTCCCCAAGTTACTTCAGTAGCATGGTCTTAGGGTGATTCTGGCTGCTTTTCTTCCCCCTCCACCCCTGCCCTTCCCCCTGTTCCTCCTTTTCTTCTCCCTTTTCTCCTCCTTCTTTTCTTTCTCCTTCTCCTCTACTTCTTCTCCTCTGCCTCCTCCTATTTCTCCTCCCCCTCCTCATCTTCCTCCTTCTCTTCCTTCTTCTTTATCCCTACTCCTTCTGTTCTTGCTTCTCCAGGCATCAAGGCAATTCTGATATTCTTTGAATGAACTCATTTTCTGTTTCTGGAGTCCATTTCTGTTGCTTGCAGCTCAGAACTCTGATGGATAAAGAATTGTACACTCACAATATCCGATGTGTATTTTACAGGGGTTTTCTTCTCATGGATTAAATTTCTTAATATTGCTTAGAAGCACACTTGTCCTATTTTTTTATATATTATGAGAAGTGATGAGAAAAGGTTACAATGTAGAGATGAAAGATGAAGCAGAATGGCTATTTCAAGCAGCAGTAGATATTGTAATAAATATTTATTGCTTACTTGAATTACTGTATGAGTTCTAGTAGTTTGGGGGTGGAGTCTTTTGGGTTTTCCATATAAAGAATCATGTCATCTGGGAAGAGAGAGTTTGACTTCTTCATTGCCAATTTGGATACCTTTTATTTCTCTTTGTTGTCTGATTGCTGTTGCTAGGACTTCTAATATTATGTTGAATAAGAGTGGTTAGAGTGGGCATCCTTGTAGTGTTCCTGATCTCAACGGGAAGGCTGCAAGCTTTTTCCCATTGAGGATGATATTTGCTGTGGGTCTTTCATAGATAGATTTTATGAAGTTCAGGAATGTTCCCTCTATCCCTATACTTTGAAGCGTTTTAATCAGGAACGGATGCTGGATTTTGTCAAATGCTTTTTCTGCATCAATTGAGAGGACCATGTGGTTCTTCTCTCTTCTATTATTGATTTGTTCTATCACACTGAATGATTTGCAAATGTTGAACCACCCTGTAGCCCAGGGATAAATCCCACCTGGTCAAGGTGGATAATCTTTTTTAATGTGCTGTTAGATCCTGTTTGCTGGGATCTTGTTGAGAATCTTAGCATCCATATTCATCAGTGATATTGGTCTGAAATTCTCCTTTTTGGTAGGGTCTTTGCCTGGTTTGGGGATCAGGGTAATGCTGGCTTCATAGAAAGAGTCTGGAAGTTTTCCTTCTGCTTCAATTTTTTGAAACAGCTTCAGGAGAATAGGTGTTATTTCTTCTTTGAAAGTTTGGTAGAATTCCCCAGGGAATCCGCCAGGTCCTGGGCTCTTGTTTTTTGGGAGGTTTTTGATCACTGCTTCAATCTCGTTACTAGATATCAGTCTATTCAGGTTGTCAGTGTCTTCCTGGTTCAATTTTGGGAGTTTATAGTTTTCCAGGAATGCATCCATTTCATCTAGGTTGCTTAGCTTATTGGCATATAACTGTTGATAATAACTTCTGATGATTGTTTCTACTTCCTTGGTGTTAGTTGTGATCTCTCCTTTTTCATTCATAATTTTATTAATCTGGGCTTTCTCTCTTTTCTTTTGGATTAGTGTGGCCAATGGTTCATTGATCTTATTGATTCTTTCAAAAAACCAGCTTCTAGTTTCATTGATACGTTCTACTGTATCTCTGGTTTCTACCTCATTGATCTCTGCTCTAATCTTGATTATTTCCCTTCTTATGTGTGGAGTTGGTTTGATTTGTTGTTGATTCTCCAGTTCTTTAAGGTGTAGAGACAGCTGGTGTATTCTGGATTTTTCAATTTTTTACTTGACGTCTTGAGAACAGCTGATATTTCCCAGACATTGTGTAACCTGAGAAAGAAATAGAGTTTGTGAGTTTTTATTTAGTCCATCCCCTTCATCAATCAAGGTAAGATGTTCCCTTCTGGGGATGCTGAGCTAATTCTAGGGACTCAGGATGTATGACTTCCTCTTGGCATGCTGTTGTGCTGGTCAAGCAGAGGCCAGCCCAGAATTTGCCCTTCAGCCTGGCCTAAGTGATACGTTCTCCTCCTGGGCATCACTGGTCTGACCTGACTGCTAGCTCTCCTCCCTCTAAGGCCTAAAAGCTGCCTGGAGAATAGACCACTGAGTCTTCCTGGAGGCAGAAGCCCTAAGCAGGAAGCCCAAGGGCCAGAGGCCAGAGTTAGGGGCCTTTGTGCTAGTCTCAGGCTGTCAATTGTGCTGCTACCAGCTAGAAATGCCTGGAGGCACTTACCTAGGCTTGGGTCACCCTTTTGGAATTAATGTTGTGGCTGGGCTGGTCCTTGTTATTTTATGCCCTTTTTATTAATATGATTGCAAGACACCCTCAAGGAGAAACCATCAGGAAACTTTGCAAGAGACAAGGTTTATCACTCACACATTCCGGAGGGTACACAGCATGCCTGGGGCCACACAGTGAGGTCAAGAGTAGATAGAGGGAGTGTGTGCCTGGGGTTCTGCTTTCATTAGGGTTGAGGGTAGGGGCCTAGGGTTTTTGCAGCTCCCCTCTCTATTAGTGAATTTAAAACATAAAAGTGGGGAGGGGGGAATCCAACAACAACAACAAAAAACAGGATTTAAAGCACAGGAAGGAAAAGAAAAATGTGACCAAATGGTCAGTTATCTAAATCAACCAAAGACCTTTAAACAAAGAAACTGTGTGGGGGGTAGGGAGGTGGCACTTGCTCTTTATTTAATTGTATGGCTCGCAACTTGCTTACTGGAGATAGCTCTTTCTGAAGTAGGTGCCTCAGCAATCAAAGCTTAAGACAAAAAGGAAATCCAACTGTCAGGCCTTGTATGACCTAGGGCATCCCTATATCAGTGTGGCCCTGGAAGTCCATAGACCACAGGGGCAACATGGACATTGCCTGACACCTGGACTGGGTTTCTGCTGTTCAGAGATCAGCAGAAGTCAGACCTTGAAGGGTCCTGCTGGCCAAGTGCAGGCATTTGGACTTTATTCTGGGAGCACTGAGGAAATCAGTAGGTTAAGTCATGTGAATTGCTCTTTGGAAAGCTGACTCCAAGTGCAAACAGATGGGAGAGGATCTGCTGCCTAGGATCTGCTGGCTGGAATTCTGCATGAGAGGTGATGCAGATTTATACGGGAGAGTATGGTAGGGATGGTGGGGAGTGGGTGGGAGAAGAGCTGAGAGACATTCAAGAGGCAGAAAATGACAGAATGTGGACAAGATCTAGGGCGACTACCGGATGGTGTTCTCAAAGGCAGGGCCACAGGAAGAACCACAGGATGTGGAGAAAAGACAATGAGCTCTGTGTGGATATGATGGTTTGAGTTATCAGTGGGACATTCAAGGCAGCTGGACAGACTGTGACTAAGGATCAAGGCCAAGTTCTAGGGGAAAGATGTGGATTTAGAAGTCTTTGATTAGAGTTGGGTTCTCTGAACCATCCCTACATCAGACCCCCTGGTTATGGCCCAGGTTGTCTGCATATGAGCTCTCCCTGATCTCCTGAGGCTGGACTCCCATTACACTTCCTTATGCCATCTTCTGCTAGGACCCCTCCCCCACCAAGATGACCCACCATGTCCAGTGGGCTAGCCATATCTGTAGGCCCCAGTCCTCACAATCCATCCCATACTGCCTCTTAGGAGCTGGAGCTCTGATAGGGGCAGGTACAGCCATCTCAGTCCTCTATCCGGGAGAGGCCAAGGCTCACAGTGTAACAGGGCTTGCAACTTCTCAGAGTTGACTATGTGGAGGAACCACACCCACCCAAGAAGGCCATAAAAGGATATGCAATAGAGGAACAACTGTCAAGGGAAATCTGTGAATGCTGGAAGAATCTTGAGGAAAGTAGCACCTACTCAGACCACAGTACATGGGTCATGGCCTAGCACTTGGCTCCCACCAATGCTGAATTCACTATTTAACCTTCTCTTCCCTTGCCAGCACCCAGAGCCTCCAAGTCAACCTTTGGTGCACTCCTGATCATGTTTTGTCATGGACTTCCCCCATATCTCCTTCCCAATGAACTAGGACACATCCTTTATCTGGTTCCACTGTCACCTCTTCTTGGAAGTCTTCCCTAAGCCAGGATCAGTGCACCATTCCCTGGGCTTCCATGACTCTGGGCAGCCTCAAATCCGATACCACCTAGAATATCACATGAAATGTTTGCAGTTCTCTCTCAACTATCAGACTGTAAACTCTCTGAAGGCCCTTTTCATCTTTCTGTCCAGTACCTAATCCAGGCCGTAGCATAAAGAACTTGATAACTTTGTAATGAAGATTTCCACCACCATTTTAATTCAACATAGTATTGGAAGTCCTATCCAGACCCATTAGGCAAGAAAAAGAAATAGAAGTCATCCAAATTGGAAGGAAAGAAGTAAAACTGTCACTATTTACGTATGACCTAATGTTATATATAGAAGATCCTTAAAATTCCATTAAAAAAACTTTAGAACTAATAAATTTAGTAGAGTTGAAGGATACCAAATTCAATGCACATAAGTCTGTTGCATTTCTATATACAATAATAAACTACCAAAAAAGAGAAACTAAGAAAACAATCCCAGTTACAATTGCATCAAAAAGAATAAAATACCTAGGAATAAATTTAATCAAAGAAGTGAAAGACCTATATAATTGAAAACTAAGAGACATTAATGAAAGACACTGAAGGAGACACAAGTGAATGAAAGATATTCTGTGTTCATAGATGGAAAGAATTGATGTTTTTAAAATGTCCATACAGCCCAAAGCTATCTACATCTTCAATACAATCTTC
Source organism: Lontra canadensis (assembly GCF_010015895.1). Lineage (NCBI taxonomy): Eukaryota > Metazoa > Chordata > Mammalia > Carnivora > Mustelidae > Lontra > Lontra canadensis. The sequence continues at coordinate 1,240,401 of NW_022631032.1, read as the reverse complement.
ATCAAAATTCCAGCCCAAAGCTATCTACATCTTCAATACAATCTGCATCAAAATTCCAATTGTATTTTTCACAGAAATTGAACAAACAATCCTAAAATTTGCATGGAACCACAAAAATACCCCCAAGTAGCCAAGGCAAACTTGAGAAAGACGAACAAAGCTAGAAGCTTCACACTCCCTGATTTCAAACTCTATTACAAAAGTACAGTAATCAAAACAGCATGGTATTGTCATATAACAGACACATAGACCAAGGAAATGGAATAGAGAGCCCCGAAATAAACCCATGCATATACGGTCAATTAATTTATTACAAAAAAGACAAGAATATACAATGGGGAAAGGAAGGCCTCTTTAATAAATGATGTTGGGAAAACTGGACAACCACATGCAAAAGAAGGAAATTGGACCACTGTATTTTTATTTTTAGATTTTATTTATTTATTTGATAGAGAAGCCACAAGCAGGGGGAGTGGGAGAAGGAGAAGCAGGCCTCCCACTGAATGGGGAGCCCGATTTGGGGCTCGATCCCAGGACTCTGGGATCATGACCCAAACTGAAGGCAGACACCTAACAACTGAGCCACCCAGGTGCCCCCACTGTCTTATATCATGCACAAAAACTAACTCAAAAGGAATAAAGACTTGAATGTAAGACCTGAGATGAAACTTCTAGAAGAAAACATAGGTGGTAAATTTCATGACATATGTCTTGACAACGATTTTTTTAAATCTGACACCAAAATCGAAAACAACAAAAGCAAAAATAAAGAAGTAGGACTACATCAAACTAAAAAAGTTTCTGCACAGAAAAGGAAACCTTAACAAAATGAAGAGACAACCTACTAAATCGGAGAAAATAGTTTGCGAATCATATATCTGATAAAGGGTTAATACCTAAAGTATATAAAGAACTTATATTATACAACTCAATGACATAAGAACAAAGAATCTGATTAAAAATGGGCAGAAGATCTGAATAAACATTTTTCCAAAGAAGACATAGAGATGGCCACCAGGTACATGAAAAGATGCTTGACATCATTAATCATAGGGAAACTCAAATCAAAGCCACGAATCAAAACTACAAAACCACAACAACCTCAGACCTATTAGAATGTCCATTTTCAAAAGGAAGAAATAACAAGTGTTGGCGAGAATGTGGAGAAAAGGGACCCCTTGTGCATTGTTGGTGGAAATGTAAATTGGTGCAACTGTGGAAAACAGTATGAAGATGCCTCAAAAAATTAAAACTAGAACTACCCTATGATCCAGGAATTCCACTCTGGTTATTTATCTGAAGAAAGTGGGAACACCAATTCAAAATGATACCCGAGTCCCATGTTCACTGTGACATTACTTATAGTAGCCAAGATATGGAAACAAGCTAAGCATCCATCAGTAAATGAACAAATAAAGATGTGGGATATTATTCAGCCATAAAAACGAATGAGATCTTGTCATTTGCAACAACAAGGATGGACCTTGAAGGCTTTATGCTATGTGAAATAAGTCAGACAGAGAAAGACAAATTCTGCATGATCTCTGTTGTACGTAGAACCTTAAAAAAAAAAATCAAGTTCATAGATACAAAGAACAGATGGTGGTGGTAAGAGGCAGGGGGCGGGGGCGGGAGATGTTGATATTTTGGTTTTTTTTCTTAGTTTAAATAAATTGAATAAAATGTTTAAAAAACAACTTGTTGAATGTATACATGAATAAAATAATTACACAAAAGAATTAGAAAGAATCATCGTCTGGCCAACAGCAGATCTGAGTCCAGTGGGAGCCTCTTTTGCCCCAAATCACTCCCTGGTCACCTTGGGCATTTGTTACTGTCCCCTTTTCAGCATCATCAGCTATAAAATGAGAGAGGTAGGTCCCATTATTAAGGATGATCCTGATGTTCTGTAATCTATGAATTGATCTCACCTGAGAGTTTGCAATATGCAAATAAAGAGATTCCCAAAGACACAGAGCTCTAATTAGTACTCAAAGCCTTGAAGACCTCAAAATCTTGTCAAACCCATAGCCACAGAAGTCAGGTGAGTGTCCTGGAAGAACGATTGGGAGCAGAAGAGGAGAGAGGGAGGCGTTGCGGGTGTAGGAAGCAGAGGCACAGAAGGAAGACAGGCAGGTATGTACTGAGGTCCAGTGACAAATTGGCTCTGGGGATCAGGCAGGTCCCCTATCCTCCCATCATGCCCTGGAAACACTTGCAGCCTTTTAGAAGGGCTGAAGAAAGCCTCCTTTTTTTGTTTTTTTTTTAAGATTTTATTTATTTGACAGACAGAGATCACAAGCAGGCAGAGAGGCAGACAGAGGAGGTGGGGGAAGCAGGCTCCACGCTGAGCAGAGAGCCCGATGTGGGGCTTGATCCCTCGACCCTGAGATCATGACCTGAGCCGAAGGCAGAGGCTTAAACCACTGAGCCACCCAGGTGCCCCTGAAGAAAGCCTCTTTAGTGAAAAACAATTGAGTCCCCTCATCGTTCAGCTGGAGAAATGGAGGATAACAGGGCTGGCCCAGGGCCTCGTGGAAGGTCTCCTGACTCTGCATCTGGTGCCTTTAAAGGACTGACACATCTGTCTTCCCTACGTCCCAGGTGCCTTGTGCAGAGCCCTGTACCCAGAAGGTGTTCTGAAAATGCTCAGCGGGAAACAAATAACCAGCCAAAGAACCTTGAAGGATGCTGTTCGGTGTGCTAAGCAGTGACGGCCACTTGGAATGGGGTCTGGGTGAGGCTTGAGTAATTTTCCAAAGCTTTGGAGGCCTGGCATGGCTCATGGTGAACCCCTGGGAGTCAATTGCTTGCCTCTGTGAAATGAATTAACTCTCCCAGGGCACCAAGTGGTTAGAAAAAGAAGTAATTCACTAAATGGCCCCTTTCTGCCATGGAGAAAACAAATGTGCTTCACGTGGGCATGGAAATTACTTAACACAGGAACATTTCTGGAGTGAGAATAATTCCATCGGGGCTGCAGAAATCATGACAAGAGGCAGCCCGGTGACGCTACAGCCAGCCAGCCCCGGAGAGAGGTAACGCCTCTTTATTTTCAGTAGCAAAACCTGAAGACAGGCCCAGGTAGGCAGACAACGCATGTGAGAATTCAGGAGTGTCTTTTCCCACTCTGGCATTCTCAAGATGGGGAAGTTGAGGACCAGAGAAGTGGAGGCCCCCCTCCTGACTTTCAGGGCTGGGGCCGGGGCCACATGGCCCGACTCCCACTGTGGGCTCTGCCCTCAGCTGGACTCTCAGAGCCCCGGCGAGTCCTCCCTCCAGATGACTGGATTCCTCGGTCACTAGATGAGTGCCTGGACCTCCCACCCATGCCCCTTTACTGCCCCTCACTTTTCACTAAAGGGGCTTTCCCTGTGCCCACAGGGCCCAGGTCAGAACCTGGGAGCATAGGGAACTGTCCCTACTCTCCACGGGTGAAGCAAATCTGCCCCTTTCTGCTCCTGAGCCACAGGAGTGCATCTTTGCTTGAAAAGACTCAAAATTTATCAGCCTTTGAAAATGAGAATTTTGAAAAAAACAACCAGGAACTGGAGGCAGTAGAAAAGGGACTGGTAGTGCCCTGGGTGGGACCCTTTATCTTAGGTTACTTTATTATGTGTGCGCGGATATATTTGAGTGTGTGTGCTGTTGACAGATGAGGAAGCTCGGACTCAGAAACACTGAAAGATGGCCTGTGTGCACCATCTAGCAGGGGAGACCCCCATGTCAGGAAATCCTAGAACCTCCTTAAAGTCCCTCTTGTCCAGTTCCTGCCCAGCCACTCAGTGTTTAACTTCTGTTTCCATTTCATCTTTGATTGATTTTTCCCCTATCAGCCAAAATCATGCTGTGCTCAAAGCTCTTGAGCTCACCACCAGGCGAGCTGGTTTCTGACTATTTTAAGTCCTTGCTTATGCCCCAACGGAAGTCCTTGCAGACTTGGAGGCCCAGAGGGGCACCTTCAGGGATCCCTATGGAAAGAACTTCCATCTGCTGCTTCTCCTATGAGGTGCGTTGTCACGCACGGGGCTGAGTTGTGCCTATCACCACGCCCCAGCTGAGGTCCTGACCTGAGAGAGAATGTCACCGAGAGATCACTGGGCCAGCAGCATGTGGGCTGAGAGCTTGTAACACTGAACACCCAGCCTGGGGACGCAGGGCTAGTGGCCAAGAGGATCCTGTGTCCCAGCCCATGGCTCCTGGGCCCTAGCCTCTTGCCTTCTAGAGGGTGGCTGAACCTTGGGCCCCCTGTGTCAGCAGGACCCCATAGCCGTCCTGGTTGTATCTTCTGAGAGGTGGACAGGGAGGAAGAAGGAGCTGCGGAGGGCAGAGTGCAGACAGGGGATCCTGAAAACTGTAATTCCGGCAACTTCACCAACTTGGATGATTCCTTTTACTTCTTTATCCTTGTCTCGTTTGTGCCATGAGGCTGTGGCGGTCACACGTGGCCTTACGGCTTCGCGAAGATCAAGCACGGGCCTGGGAGAAGGGGAAAGGCCGAGGAGATGGGCCCCGCCAAGGGTATCTACATTTTGAAAAGGGATCGGGAAGGTTTGGTAAAGCCCGTCTCTTCCAGCAGGACATGTGTGTGTGTGGGTGGAAGCAGGAAACACTTGCCATCTCTTTCTGCCCGGGTTCCATCCACCTTCTTTGGCAACTTGGCCTGCCTGCCCTGTGTGGTCCAGTGAGGCTGCTGATCACAGTACCCTGCTCTCTGGCCAGAGTCTGAAAGAGCAATATGGTGTGTCCTTCCCCTGGTCTTTCCCCACCGCCAGGGAAGTACGAAGGATTTAATATGGTTATCAGAAAGTAGACGCCAGTCAGGCATCGTCCATCTCTTCCCACTTCCTCTTAGGACGAGCCGTGTGCAGGAACCTGAGGCTCTCCCTGGTCCAACCCTCATGGATGTTTCTATTTCTGGGGTTCTCAAGGTAGACGCATACTTACTCACATCGCATTCTCTAATAAATGACTTAGCCATAACACAGATGGTATTTGGGTCTCCCCTGGCCTTATTCCTTTGTCTTATTCTCTGTGGGCTCAGAACTCACGTGGAGAAGATGAGTACTAGTTTTTAAAAAGGCAAGGATGCGTGACATGAGCCAGGCCAATAGGATTCTCTCTCCTGGGATGCTGAGTCTCGAGACACACAGGGACCAAACTTGGTTGGAGCAGGGTTGTCTCTAGGCTGTGCTGGGAGAGAAACACTTTTGCTTGGCTCTTGAAGAAGAAGATTTGTGGGGCCGTGATGGAGAGAAAGCAGGATGAGCACAGACCAGGAGTAGAAAAGTCCAAGGAATGTTTAGAGAAGGGTCAAGTGTCACTGGCTAAAACACACTGCAGATGTAGATGCGTAGGAGATGTGATGGGCTAGGACCAGCTCTTGACAGATATTAAATGCCAAATAAGGAATTTTGATTTTGTAATGTGGGTATGTGAAGACACTGAACAATGTGAAACAGAGGGCTGGCACCTGCGGGGGGTAGACTGAGGAGGAGGGGCTTCCAAAGGGACCTGAGTTACAGGCCAGCTCCGCCATCTTGCCAGCATGTCCCAGCCCCTATAGTCCCACTCTCTTGACTTAATCAAGATTAAAGGCCTGGGTAATTTTTGCCCACCTGTCACACAGATAGATACAAGCAATCATAGTGCCCACTCCCACCCTTTTTAGAAGAGCTAACATGTTATCATACACATTGCTCTGTTCCTGGCTTTTTTCACTTAAATTTGGCAAACATTTTCCAAGTCACTGCACACATATCTAACTCAGTTTTGTTGAGAAATGGTTGCATTTTAATCTATGCATAGATTTCCTATAATTTGTTCAATCAATTATTGATGGATATTCGTGTTGCTTCAGGCTTCTGCTAATACAAAAGTTAGTGTAACAAACATCCTTCAAGTTTACTCTTACATACTGACTTTCACAAGTTTTGTTTAGAATACATGCTCCAAAGTAGTACTCCTGTGTTACAGAGCTAGTCCGTTTAAAATTTTAATACATATTGGGGCACCTGGGTGGCTCAGTGGTTAAAGCCTCTGCCTTCGGCTCAGGTCATGATCCCAGGGTCCTGGGATCGAGCCCCACACTGGGCTCTCTGCTCAGCGGGGAGCCTGCTTCTCTCTCTCTCTCTGCCTTGCCTCTCTGCCTACTTGTGATCTGTCTGTCAAATAAATAAATAAAATCTTGAAAAAAAAATTTTAATAAATATTTTCAGGTTCTATTCCAAAAATATTGCAGCAATTAATTCCCACCATCATGTGCACTCATTTGATGGCAAAAATGAAGAAGTCTCACAATACCAAGTGTGGGAGAATATATCCATTAATTGGATCACTTACACATTGCTGGTAGAAGTACAAATTAGCACAACCATTTGGGCAAGCAGTTTAGCACTGTCTTATCAAGTTGCACATTCATATACCCCATGATTCAATGGCTTCTCTATGTATACATAAGAAAAACGCCTTCACATCTATACCAGGAAACTCATACAATGCTCTAGTGGCATTGTTTATATCAGCAAAAATGGTACATTATCCCAAATGCCCTTTGGCAGAGTATTGGACATCTAAATTGTGATATTGCCACACAATGGCAGTAAAAATGGATGAACTATAGTCTTCATATATTTTATTACTGTTTGCTATAATATGGCATATACATATTATATACTATATATACATGCATAAAATGTTGGGTGAAAAATTAAGACCCAGGAGAATACTGTTTACCACTTCAGAAACAATTGTACTTGTAGTAAAAAGAAACAAGATTGTACATATAATAAAACTTAAAAAAACAAGTCAAGGTAATAATAGACAAGCGTTTGGCCTAGGTGGGGGGAGGATGGAGGAACAGGTGGAGAAGGAACACGTAGGCAGATATACTGTTGAGGCTCTGGGTCTTTGAAGTGGTTCATCAGTGTTGATTATATCATAAAGAGATGATAATTAATTAACGAGCTCTCCAGCTAATTGGAAGAGGGCCATTCAGAAAGTGTGTCAGGAACCAAAACTATAATAAGAAAAAGAAGACAGAGAAAAATGAAACAAATACCAAGGAACGAGAGATGGGACGTCAGCCCTGGGGGGCCAGGTTTCTGGGATGACGTCAGGACTCTCAGCCTCCCGGGTTTGACCCAGGCCACGTGAGGAGCACTGGCACTTTCAATAGAGTCCCTGTAGAAACCCAGGGGACTTGGTACTAACAAACACCAAGGGTGGTAGTCATGGCAGCTCTCTTGTGTACTGACATCATCAGGGTGCATCATCCTGAAGGTCTGGCCACGACAGGTTTCTTCTTACCTCCTATGTTTCATCCTCTGGGGGAAAATACTGTCTGGAAATTTTCATTTCCAGACAATATTTGAGGGGAAGTATTTGGGGGAAAATACTGTCTGGTAAGCCTTGAGTGATGCTTCCCTTGGTTGAGGTGAACCAACTTCACACACCTGGGTTTGGGGTTTAGCGTGAGGTCGCCCAGAGCTGGTGAGCTATGCCAGAAGGAAGCCCTGCTTCTCTTGCCATGTAAAAGATATACTCCCCTCTGCATCACCTCTCTGCTGTCCCAGAGAGCTGGAAACACCTGCAGGCCCAGGAGGGCAAGAATGGAAAGGCAGAGCAGAATGGAATAAAGACGTCTGCCATCAGGATGACTTATCAGGGACCTCTCCCTGCTGGCTTTACTACAGGGTTATCTGATCCCTCCTGAAGGGTTCCTGCACTAAAACCATCACCCACAATCCTGAACTGGCTCGGCTGCCCTCTGTCTTCGATCTTCGATCAGGAGGGACTGAGTTGGGTTCTGGTTAGGTGGGTCAGGGTGAGAGCACAGACTTTCTATTTGCTTCTGTATCCCGGAGCTTGGAATGAATCGTCCGGAGGAGCAGCCAGAATTGTATGATGACAGATGAAATACTCTCTCTCTCCAGCAGGATAAGAAGATGGCAAGCTGTTACTGTTATTATTTTGTATTTACAAAAAAAGACTAAGTCATAAAGCCCCAGGGCCACTTAGCTAATGGACACATAATTGACCAGGCACTCTCTAATGCATCATGTTAGGAGCATTACGCTCTCTGCTCCCCTCCTGGCCCAGGTCTGGCTGAACAGTTGGGGCCCGAACCAACACAATCCGAACTGACCCCAAACAGTCCAGGATGTTTGTACCAAGCACTGACCCACCTTCAGGCCTGTGTTGTGACCCCTGGGCCCGCAGAACTATTTTACACCAGTGAATCTGAATTTGTTAACCATCGAAAGGAAATTAGCTACTCAAGAAGACAGAACTCCACTGACAGTCATTTCCCTGACTGTGGTCACTGCAGAGATTGCAAATATAGGGACCTATCCATCTGAACCTTCTTCTTCCTTTCAATAAATAGGACCCAAGTACATGGGTTTACTTGGTCTGCAAAGAATCTTTACACTTGGCCAATAGACTCCATCCCCAGTGGCCAGATTCTCTTTCCCAACTTTCTGTCTCACAATTCTGCTTCTTCTTCAAGCCCCAAGTCAAATATTGTCTTCTCTGTAGAACCTTCCTTGTTTCTCCAGGTTGGAATGAAATTCTTCTCCTTCTGCACTTGCCCCACTTGTGGCATCCAAACTGGATACCATGACACTGAATGCAGCTCTGCCTTTCCTGTTTGCTTGTAAGTCCCTTGAGGGCAAGCAATGCAAGTAAGACACATGAAGTGTTAGCAGAGGTAGAGCACAGCAGGGGCTAAAGGAAAGCTAATGCCCTCTTTCTCAGAGAATGGCCTGGGAGCAAAGTAAGCCTTCAGGTTTTAGTCGAATATGCATGGAACCGAGAAAAGGACAAAATGATGAGTGAGCCAAAGCAGGCAGAAACAGAATACCAGTTTTGCAAGACTTCTGAATTATTTGTTTTGAGCAGGGACAGATAGAGAATAAGTCCAATTTTGTTAGGATTTGGAGGGGGCTGTTCCAGATTTAGTTGCACTGAGTACAGGAAACAAATCAGGTTGTGTGATTTGCATTTGCTGATTTTGAATATTCCAGATGGATTCCACGTGTTGTCCTCATCCAGCCCCAGGGTATCTCTCAGGAGGATGAGAAGGTGGCTGTGTCTTTAATCACAATGGACCCCATACATGTGGATTTCCTGCCTTGCTTAAAGTGAGTGAGGGAGTCAGCCTTGAGATGTGAAGTATTTTGTGATACAGAATTTTAATGATATTTGTGATAATGAGATTTGGTCTCCAATCTAGCAGAGAAATTAGAATATTTTACTGGAAAGGACAATCTGCTACGATTGTTTTTGTTTCATTCTTCAAATAATCTTGATCTTATTGTTTATCTTTAGATAGAACAAAGTAGAGGGAAGGGACCAGGGACCGCCTGGGGCAGCATTCCCGTCCTTGCTGCACAGCCCCCTCCCGTCAGCACCATCTATTAGTTGTCGCTATCTCTAAGCTGTACAAGAGCCCTGCAAAATAAGTAATATCTCCTCCTTTTTAAGATAAAAAAAGCACTGAGGCCCACAAAGAATACGTGATTTTATCTCAAAGCTGAAGCTAGGATTCAAAATCAGATCCATCAGCCTCTGAGGCTTGTCTAGATCCGGCTCACCTGCCCCCCAGTTTTCTCCTTCCATGAAGCCAGGATGACTTGGGGGGGAGCTTGTAGCAGCGGTCAGGGTCACGAAGCCCAAGAGAGGTACCACTTGCATTATGCACATCTGGAGATCTTGCCGGAGAGTTTATGGAGAGCTGGGGCTCCTCATATCTGAAAGACCCTTCTGATCATTTGATATCACGAAAAAATTTCGTTATCCCCATGCCCTCCCCCACTTTGGATCATTAAAAGGCAATCAGGACACTGTATAGTATCCCCTATAGCTTGAGCCCTGGTTTCTCTTTACAGCCCCTGCAATTGCTCTAAGACAGAGTAGAAAGCTCACCCAGACTGTGAACACAAAGCTGTTTACCTTGAACAAGTGACTTAGGGTCTCCGAGCTTCAGTTCCCTTAAAATGAGGCTAGTACCATCCTGTTCTCAGAAGGCTACAATGCTGGACTGATCTGTTGAGGTTTAATGCCTACAACAGTACGTGGAACACACTGGGCATTCCATAAATAAGTTTATGAATTAGTTGAGTAGATGAGTGTGATGATAGCCCCTCAGAGGGCTGGTGTAAATTTTGAGCGGTATGAAGACCAAAGGGCTATATTAACGGAATGCAGTGGGAGCATACATGGGATTATTACAGTTGATTTTACAGATAGGGACCCCAAGCCCTGGGACAAGGAAGTGATGGTCCAGGGTTTCTTTTGTTCAGTGAGGGAATAGATGTGTTGTCCCTCCTCTGTCCCATGCAGCCCGCGCCTCAGTGCTCTGCACAGGGTAGGAAAGGATGGACAGTAGGAGGCGGGAAGGCTGGCCTGAGTTCAGCACCTCCAACAACGGAGGAGGTGAGAAAAGGCAGACCTGCCTTCAGGAGGTGAAAGTCTCCAATGTCTCACTGTAGGGGAGACTCCCCCGCAGTTTCCTTCCTTTAAAGGAGTCAGAAGGCAACAGTCTCTAGCCTATTTAAGTAATGCAAATCTTGTATCAGGAGAGACACAGAAGTGGTTAGAACTCTGCTCACATTTGTCAGTTCCAGAAGCATCTCCAGCGCCCAAGCCGGCGACTCGGACGGAGGCCGCTCAGTGGGAGTGGGTGATGGATGTGTGTAATATGCTTCCGTCGCTGGGGCCGGCCCTTTATCGCATTAGCTCCCACGCCCTGGAGCAGGATGCGCTGATTCAATTCACTTCACCCTGTGGACGGGCTCACTCTGACAGGAGGCCAGGGAGGGGATCCTGAGGAAGGACGTGGGCACGGAGGGGCCAGACAGCTGTTCCCCATGTTTGCACAGTTCACCTGGCTCCGGAGGACCAACGTGGGCGCAGAGGGGCCGGACGGCTGTCCCCCATGTTTGCACAGTTCACCTGGCTCCGGAGGATCACAAGGCAGATGGACTTTTCCGGAAAAAGAGGGAGGCCATCCCTTCATCTTGTAGGACCATTCGTTCCACTTAAGATGAGATGGCTGAAGCCGTCAGGGATCAGTAGCATCTCAGACTTCTGGAAGCTGCTCCTTTTCATCTAAAACTTGTTTGCTTTCCTGCTTCCAGCTTGTTTGGCCTCGGAGTTTTGAAGTCATTAAAATCTGTTTATTTATTGTTTTCAAAACCTTTGGCTCACTGAGACAAAGGGAGCTTGGATTATTGGAGCGAACATTTCATTAGGAGCTCCAAGACCACACTAGCTCCATGACCTCGGGCAATTTCACTCTTTGAACAAATATTTAGGGCCCTCATTATGTGCAGGGGACCCTGCCAGATGCCATGAAAGATGCCAAGATGTACAGAAAGCCTCTGCCCCAAAGTGCCCGACAACCCCTTCCCATGTCTCATTGTCCTTATCTGAAAATTGATAGAGGATAGGCCCCACTTCCTCCATCAGGCTGGCATTAGAATCCAGAGTGAAAGCCTGGAGCTCGGTGCCAGGTCCCTGGAAGTGCTCAGCGGGCATGTCTGGCAATGGCGCTGATGGTGACGTCACTCTTCTCCTGTCCTCACATATGCCGCGTCTCATTAACCAACATGTCACCAAGATGCGACTGCTGGCTTTCCATCTTTATGTAACAACAAACATTAATTCTAACCCTTTCTGCTGATCCAAGGATATGAATTTTAAGAACCAAACAGATAAAACTTAGCCTTTAAGCAGGTCTGAGGAAGAAGCTGGCATGAGGGCGGAATCAGGAGAGGCCTGCTTGCCGGGTGACTCTGCTCTCATGCCATTAAAAATATATAGTGCCCAAAAAGTGAAGAAAAAGCGTAGTCTTAAATCATCCTGGGGAAAAAATGTAGGCCATAGGAAAACCGATGAGAAAAATAACTACCCGCCAACCCCATTTCATCATCTGGAAGGGAAGGGAGGGGACCGAAGAGGCCACTCAGCGAGTGCCGTGGGTGGGCAGCAGCTATGTGCATTCCCCCCCAGGAAGGGCAGACGTGGCGTCCCCAGAGCCTAGGATCAAGGCAACAGAAGGGCTCTGAGGCTCAGCCAGGAAGCCGGGCCCAGGCGTGGGGATCAGGTTGAAGACTGTTCACAGAAATGGCTTCTCAGCAGCATCAACTGCCTACTCCATGGGAGGGAGAATCTCAGCGGGATCCTCTGATGAGGAAGGAGAGCTCCCTGCCCTCAGAGGCCACCGCTTGGTTGGCATCACACGAAAGGGCAAAGCCCGGGAAATGCAGCATCCCATTTAAATCCCTGTTACCCTTTCCTGAGCGGAGTCCCCTGGTCGACCCCTCCTGCCTAAATACCATGGATCATTTCGGGGGGCTGAGGGCCACTGAGGAGCAGCCACCAAGGAACATCAGTCTGTCCTCAAATAATGGACCGCCCAATTGGAGGGAGGGCTTGGGCTGCCAGGAAGAGGAGGCTGTGTTTGCTGATATCTGAACACAACTTTGCCTCTTCAGCTTCATAGACAGGGTGCTGGAGGCCTCTCAATGACAAGCAGAGGGTGGGCACTATGAGCAACAGGTGGTTGGCAACTTAGCAGAGGGCCAGCGGTAAGCTGGGGCAGGGTCTCTGTCTGCCATAAACCATGCTTAGCTTACAGTCAGAGCTGAGGGAGTGATGGCTTCAGAAACTGACGTCCCCTTCTTTCCAAGTTTCTTTACCCACCAGAGGGGATGACAGATCCTGCGAAGCAGTCAGCCTGGGCCAGTGGCCCCTGGGACCATGCGGACTCTAAAGATGGCACCCATGAGAAAATGGAGTAGCTGGTTGCACCCAGGGGAGAGGATAGGCACGAGGGTCTCCCTGTGCAGGGTCCTTCGTGCCTAGAGCAATGGGAGGCATGGCAGTGGCATGATAGAACAGCAGCAAACTCTATCATCCAAACTGGTCATAATTATTCCAGGACAACTGGCGTCAACTGAGGCTGTTGTAGCTGTTTTGGGTGCTGCAGTATGCTACCCAAATTTCTCGCATCTCCCCACTGCTGATGACTCCATCTCGCCCTCAGCTGAGAAAACGTTATGCCACCTCCTCAGGGATAACACCCACCAAAGACCGGCTGAGTAGGTGCACAAAGGCTTGGCCTCTTTGCTTCGATTTGGAACAGACCTGAAAGGCCATTCCAGCGCCAGAGCTCTCCCCGGGGTTGGCTGAGGTCTTTGTCGTCACAGTGTGGCCCTTCCATTTTGCCCTCGGCCCACCCAACCTGCTTCCCTCCTTCCTCGAGTGTTCCTGCCGACACAACACCCCAGCAAACCCACCCACAATTGTCTATCTCAGAGTGTTTCCTGAAGAACCCATCTAAGACAGCGGTGCCACTACGTGTCCGAGGCTGACTCCAAAGTGAGAATGTGGGGCTGGCCGGTGGAGGGTGGGCAGCCCCTGGCATGCTCTGAGATTTCCACTCTAAGACTTGGGCTGGTGGCAAAATGGAATGGAGGGCTGGGGGGAGGGCCGTGCTAGCAGGTGCAGTGTCTCAGGTGTTCAAGGGGCTAGGAAGGGATCATTACAAGGACTAAGGAATCAGACAGCTATCCCAGAGGGCCATGAATGTGTTGGAGAAAGACGGGCAAAGGCTGAGGATGACTAGTTATCATTTCAGTGATGATTAGGTCAAGGATGAGAGTGATTGTATAAAGAATGTTCGTCTCCTGCGTCTGGAGGGCAAAGCTCTGGATCAGCCTCAGGGCTTAGCCTTGAGGGTAGCCGAGCTCCAGAGAAGCTGGAATTCTTGACCTCAACAATTTTGCAATGCCACCGAGGTCATGCTTGGAAAAGAACAAGGACCTGGAACTTGGCATAGGGACATCTGGGCCGACACACTTGAGAATCATGAAGTCTCTTAAACTTCTGGGCCTGCAGAATGACTAGTAAGTTGTGTGCCATATCTTTGATGCCTAGAAAAAAGTCAAATAGAAATTCTGAAACTGCAGGGCACACAGTAGGGGAAGGGATCCAAGGGTTCAGGCATGTTAGAGAGGCATACACTATATAAAGTCAGAAAGTCCACCAACCAGCTCTGTTCCATGAGAGGGTCTGGAAGCCCCTCCATCTGCTAAGGCAATAAGAATGGTGATGGGGTACCAGGAGATGCTGGTACAGACTGGGGCTCCCTGGTAGCAATGGGAACAAGAGAGTCTTGGCAGAATAGAGACCCAGCTGACAGCACTTAAGACCATCAGCAGCTAGTGGGAGGGGACGGGGGCAATTATCATAAGGAACAGCAAGGATGCTGCACCTGGGTGGCTCAGTCCGTTAAGTGTCTGACATTGGCTCAGGTCATGATCTCAGGGTCTTGGGATCAAGCCCCACATTGGGCTCCCCTCTCCGCAGGGAGTCTGCTTGTCCCTTTGCCTCTGTCCTTCCCCCTGCTTATTCTCTCTCTCGCTCGCTAATAAATAAATAAAATCTTAAAAAAAAAAAAAAAGGGACCAGCAAGGAAGGATGTGCTGGCGGTCAAGAGGCCTGACTACAGAGCTATGTAGATACAGCTAATGGGCTAGGGCTGTCCTTGGGCAGCATGGGACGGCAGACACGGGCTTCATCAGTCTACACAACAAGAGCAGAATCAGAAATGGATGTTTGGGAGGCTGAGGGCAGCTGCCCCAATAAAAAAAGAAGCCATGCTCCCAGCTTGGAGCCACATCTGTCAGAGATGGAAAAAGTATTTATGACTGTGGGTCAGAATGCTAATGCGACCTACCTTGAAAATACAAAACGAAAAGGGCAGCTAACATGGGATGACAGATGGAAGGGATGGAGAGAGGAGGGAAGTTTTAATATCCTTATCTGTTATGATGAGAAGAGAGGAGATAGTCCCCATAGTGATAGAACAAGAAATAGAAGTTCAAATATATTAGTTAAATTTACTGGTAGAGTACTAAATCTAGTGCTGTAGACACACTAGGAGGGGGCCGTGGGGTGGTAGGAAGGGTAAGTGGCCTAAATTTCCATCTGTCAAGGCAACAAGCAATGTCTAAAGTTAATGATTGAAGAACTGATCACATAAGCTTTGAGTTAGAGACATGGAGGTAACCACTAGGAAATTAACTGAAAACGGTGTCTCCCCTCCCTCGACCAAGTGGGTATGAATGGTTGTCTTTGGGTTGTGGTGGTGGGGTGGACAGAGATAGGGTCTTTCTATCCTGAGCTCTTACATACTCTTATTTTTAATCAAGTACACATGTCATTTGGGTGCTTTTTAAAATAACAGTAGAAAAAGAGATGAAACAGAAACCCTTGTATTGTCAAGCCATGAATGCTCACAAAACATTGAAAGATCATGTGGAATTTGTCATTTGTTAAATTGTCTTCTATGAAAGTGAATTAGCTATAAAGGGCTGGAGAGAGAACGATGAAGGGCTTGGCTTCAAATTCAAAAAGCAAGTGGGGGCAGGCGGGTGAGAATTGGAAGATCATCGCCACCAGAGTCACTGGGTGTCAGCCAGGCACGGCTGCAGGTTGGCTTTTGGCAGGTAAAGACCAGAAAGCAGCCGCTGGGCTGGAACTGGCCCTGGAACAGAGGGCCAGCACACAGTGGGTTCAAGGTGAACACCTTGGCATCCAGAGAGGACACGGTTTCTGCAAAGGGAGACAGGAGCTGTTTAAGTTTTAGGATGGTCTTGCCTCAGTCTTTGGGGAGTCCTTTAGTGATGAAACGGGAGAACAGACTCAAGTCAGGTGCCCTGGCTGGGCAGGGATCCTTCTTCCTTCTGTCCCTTCCAGTTTGTGTGACACCATCCCCCAGACAGTCACTTAGCTTCAGCGAGCCTCAGTCTCCCCACCTGTGAAATACAGTCAATGAAACTCTCCCAGAGTAGCCAAGGGGTTCGCTAAGAATGAATGCACAAAGCATAGCATCCAGCCTGCCATGTGGGAGGAGGACAGAGAGCGTGAGGAGGGCGGAGCCTGTCATCACCCAGCCTCAGGGGCTCCCACAGGCTGATTTTCCAGCCTGTGGGACCCAGAACACCACCAGGACTAGGAGGAAGAGAGGCCCTGACTGGTTGGGAGAAGGCAGGGGGACTGAATCTGGTTGACCAAAGACAGACGCCATCTGACAGTGTCTCTGCACCCAGGAACATTCCGTCAGCTACCTGGCCAGATGCCTCACAACTTCATAAATAATCAAAGGGCACTGAATCATAGGGAATCATAGAGAATGGCTTCTTTGTGCTAATTTTATTTCCTAGGACAGCTTGGCTTGACTCTCCATCTGTTTTCAGTGTGACCCTGATTTCTACCTAATTTCTCGGTTGGATGCTAGAGGCAGAGAGAGGTTAAGTGGTGATTTGCCCATCAGTCCTTGGTATGGTTACTTTTATTAGGGTGAAGTCTCGGTGGCTGAGTCAGGGCCTCCTCCATAGTAATCCTTTAGCAAGGGTCAGGGAAAACTGTGAGTTTATAGACAGACTTGATAGCACATTCCCTGTTGGAATAGAAAGCCCCATGGCTTAGGCTAAGTCTCAGTTTCTCCACCTGTCGAATGGGTTCGATGACAGCCTACCAGACCATTAAAAGACATATAGCCAATGTGTAGTGGTTCTCAGCAATGCCTGACATGCTGTAGGGACTCCCTGTATGATGCTATTACTTTGCCACATACAGAATCTTACAATCACCAAGTCCTTCAAAATCCTGCCTTGGTGGTTTCTTTATAGACTTGATTTCACGGACCAGTTAGATTTCCAAAAAATACGGGACCAGTATAGGATTGACAACTTTCATTTTGCCAAGTAAGGTCATTAAAGACAACTTCCATCCACTAGCAACATCCTTTCCTAAAAGAAAGGATATTTTAACACACACGCAGAATAGAAATGCCGTAACATCAGAATGAAGGACAATCTTTCAAAATTGGGGACAATTCAATTCGTAAAGCACTCACTTTTTCTCATTTCTCCACACACTAGTGAAACCCCGGGCATCACTGACAGCTCTCTGTAGATCTGCCCTGGGCAGCCCCTGCCCCAGTTCCTTTCACCCTCAAGACAACCAATAAGGAAAAAGTGGAAGGGATTGTAGCATTATTTCCACTTTACAGAGGAGCAAACTGAGTCAAGGAGGAAGGAACTAACTCCTGAGGTTCCTTAGAGTTCAAAGTACCTACTCTATTATTACCACCATTTTCCTCATCACCCGAACCCATAATGGCATATTTGCTAAGTACCAGCCACCGTGCTAAGTAAGTTATAAGCAATGCCTCGTCTTATCCTCGCAGAAGGCCTGTATCTGAAAGAAACATAATCCCCATTTTGATAATATGTCAAGTGTAGGTTACAAAGTTGTCCAATGTCACACATTCAGTAAGTGGCAGAGTCTGGATTCAAACCCAAGTTTAGGCTTCTGTGAAGCTGTTGCGTATTGTAGGTCCTACCTTCCCAAAGTCACCAGCTAAACCCTCTGATTCCTGGCCCACTGGTCTTTCCCCAACACGGAAGTCTGGAAGCAGGGCCCTCTCGGCCTCTTCCTGCTGCTCCCATTTGTCCAGACCTCCATCACTTGGCTCCAGTGCCCTTGACAGTGGAAACCCCAGACTGGGAGTCAGAAGCCACGGGATGAATCCAGAGTCACAGCCCCTCCCCCATGCCTGCCAGATTCTCATCAGCAATGAGCTAAGGTTCTGTGCCTCTCTTGCCTGTGAAACATTCACACACACACACACAGAGACACACACACACACACACACAAATGCTCTTACCATTCTACTCTTAATGGATTCAGATTCTAGCAAATTCTGGGGGTGGTGAACTCTGTAGAATCTGTTTTGTAACCCAGATTAGGAGTCAAAATTGCATCCACCGTCTCGGTCCAATGGGCAGTGCCCACTGATAAAGAAGGAAGCAAGGGGGGAGTAGTTTGTAACCTTCGAGTTAACTGCATGTTAGTCAGATGCAGGGTCTCCCCGGGAACCCGGCCGTGCAAATCCCTACCCTTCACCATGCACTTCAGTTCACTGCAGTGTGGACCTTCCTACAGCCACAGGGTGGGGTGACCACAGGCCGAACAGCTGTGCCCTGCTGGAGCCCCTACCCGCCTGCCCCCCCCACCCCGAGACCATGCTCTGGGGACACGGAATGGCAGAATTCCCTCTAACAGCAGCAGTCTCCTTCACACCAGGGCCTGAACTGGCCTCTCACCCAACCTGCAGGTCAGGCTGTGGCCGAGGCATGAAAAGAGGACACTGTGTTAAAGTATGTCTGTGGGCTGAACACACACGTCCCCTACCCCGCCTCATACAGTTAGGGGCTCCCCCTCTCCTGCACCCACCCCTTCTGCACCAGTGCCAACAGGAGAAGGGAAATTTATTCTCTAAGGAAGTTTAGCAGAATGGATTTTGGCTTTTGGGTCCCTAGGCTCAGTGGTGGGGGGCAGGGGTGACCCATGGGCTGAGAACAGGACTCAGGGAAATCTGTACATGTACCAGCGAGCTCCCATCCCTTTCCCCACCTGCAGCCTGGCCCTCCAGAAAGGAGCCAGACTCTTGCACTGCACAGATGCCAAGAACAGAGCTGGAGAGGCTGGCATGTGGCGGTCCTTCAGGGAAGTGGCTGGCTGGTCCATCCTGCCACGGCCACATTCCCCAGGCGAGGAGCTGGTGTTCTCCTCGCTTGCCTGGGGACGCCCTCCATTCTTCCCACCTCCCTCCGCTGCGCTCACAATCACATACCTCTGTGTTGTCTTGCGATCCTCCAAAGCTCTTCTGGAAAGCTTGCTACCCTCCTCAGCAAGGGGACAATTGCGTGCTTTGTCCTTTGTCCTCTCACTCCATCTCTTGCACCTGATGACCTCGTCTCATCCTTCTTTAATAGAAACCACCAGAGAGAAACACCCTCATGTCTCCCCCGCCCCCTGCCCAGCAAAGAGAGAGCCACACCTGCCTGTGCACCAGCCTCTTCCCTCCACTTTAGCAGATGGGGTACCCTCCTCCTGCCCGAGGCCCTTCCCCGCTCTGGGCCTTTGCTCCTGCAACATCTCCCTGTCTGCTCAGGCATCCCCGCCAACAGGCGGCCTTCAGTCTTTAAACACCATTCGCTCTCCTGCCATCCCTCACCAGCTATTTGTCCCAGGGGTTCCGTCCCTCCTCACAGCAAGACACTGAAAACAGCGGCCGCGCTCACCAGCCCCTTTTCTCACCTCCCACTCATTCCTTTAAACTTACTTGTTAAAATCTCTTTTGGATTATTTCTCATTTGTGGTCCCCAGTGCTCCAAAATTGAGGAGCATTTGGCTCTACAGTTGCTCTGTTCTAGTTTGTTCCAGTAGAAGGTGGTTGTCTGGGGGTGGCCCCCAGGCCTCAAGTCATGCAGGCGTCTGTACAGGGCGGCTCTGCACGAGCCTTTGCTGGGGCTGCTGGCATGCACTGGTTCTGCGCTGGGTTTGGAATGAATTTGTTGGTCGGGGGGTTCTGCATGTCTGGACGCATGTGCAGTGGCTTTCCCCTTTCTCCACATGCCTTTTCCCACTGGGCACAGGTTCAACCTCCTCACTGGTAACCCAGGACTGTGAGTGCAGGGTCTCTAGTCGCTTCGGGACAGAGAGCTCTTTGTTCACCTTGTTCTTCCTTTGCGGACCAGTAAACAGTCACAGCGGGATAGTTGTTCCTTTAAGATTTGACAGCAGGAGGAATGACACTCAGAGCACAGGACCCTGTGCTGAAAACTCTGGAAGTTCACTGGCCAAGTTTTCTGGAGAATATCAGTGCAAGAGTGGAAATAATATAATCAAACTATCCGTTGTCTCGCTAAACATAGTCCAAAAATTAAACAATTGAAAAAAGAAATTATTTAATTTCTGGTGACTCTGTCCCCCTCCATCTCTCCCTTCCTCCCTTCCTTCCTTCCCTCCTTCTTTCCTAGATTTTATTTTTCCTTCTTTTTCTCCTCTTCTCTTCTTTTGCTGTTTCTTCTGTCTTTCCTCTTCCTGAGGCTTAGTGATGTGAAGTGGGCTCTACCTTGATTGACTATTTTCCTCTGGCAAACCCTCTGCCTTCCTAAAAGTGTGAGGGGATATTTGTAATTTCTCCTGATGATTTCCTTAATCCTTTGCCTTTTTCCTACATTTCCTTCTTCTTTCCCTCCCTCTCTTCTTCAATTTTTCAACACAAATTAACCCTAAACAAATGAACAACAAGCCAAATAATCCATTAATTAATTTATATTGAGATGGTAGAAATGCACTGATTAAGACCAGCGACCCTCTTGCTCTCTTCCCTTCCCCATTATCTGCAGAAAGTATGTGGGGGAGCTTGTTTCCCTTTGGTTTCCATCAGAGTACACACTTTGGCTATATTCTAAGGACCTTGGGAGGTGGAAATGCCCTAAGTTTTCTTTAAAAAAAAAAAAAAAAGATTTTATTTATTTATTTGACAGAGAGAAAGATCACAAGTAGGCAGAGAGGCAGGCAGAGAAAGAGGGGGAAGCACACTTCCTGCTGGGCAGAGAGCCCAATGTAGGGCTTGATCCCAGGACCCTGAGATCATGAGATTATGACCTGAGCCGAAGGCAGACGCTTAACGGACTGAGCCACCCAGGCGCCCCTCCCCTGAGTTTTCTTAAGAGTGAATGTCCCGTCATTAATCGGCTTGGGAATGATCCATTCTTGGTCCCTTCTGTGTTTTACGCTGTGTTTAGCTGTACTCTTCCACTTGGGGATCAAAGCACATCACACTGCTGGGGGACACTGACACTGCTACATCCCCCTTCTCCCCATGTTGCCTGGGAAAGGCTTCATTTCGCCCTGAGCATCCGCTTCTGTCCCCTGTTTTGTTTTCTTTCTCTTCAGGAAATAATCCCTACCTCTTTTTTCATCAGTGTGTCATGGCTTTACCCTGGGGTTGAAGTATAAGGTGTCCTCCTGGAAAGAGGGAGGGGCCAGAGACTTCATGACTCTTCTAAAGCCTTTCCCGGGAGGCTGTGGGGAAGCAGGGCCTTCCCCAGGGAGGTGGGCTGTGGAAGCTAAGGTGGGACTTCCCACCTGCAGGTGTGAGGCTCCAAAGCACATATGCCTGGCCTCGGGGGAAGCAGGTCTAGTGACATGCAGAGCATCTTTTAAACCAAAGCTTCCAGGTAGGACCTGTGTGCCCGGCCATCCCACCTGGTTTATCCCCGGAAGCACTGAATGACGTCAGAGACAACTCGACCTGAGACTCCGGCAGTGACTCAGCCTCTCTCCAGCCATCTCCTGCCCGTCTCATCTGCCTTACTTCGAGATTCCTGAACCAACAACGAAAGGTCCAAGACCACCCAGAATATTTGCTTGTCCCGTCCCCTGCCCAGGTCTCATGAAATGTGTTTGAATTTCCTTGACGGGCATGGGCACCTGCCTGCCTCCATCTTCCCCAGAAAGTGTTTCTAGGAAGAGGTGGGAAGATGGGTTACAAAATCCAAGGGGCAATTATCAGGTATGACTACTCCCCAAAGTTTGGTAATCCCTAATCTCAACTATGTGGCCGTTGGTGAGAGAGAAGAATGTAGAAAACCAAAAATTCTGTGGGTGGGGACTGGGGATGAAGTCATGGGTTGCTAAACACCGTTTTAAAGAATGTATTTAAAAAAAAAAAACAACTTGGTGTTGTACATAAACAATGAATCTTGGAACACTGCATCAAAAACTAATGATGTATTTTATGGTGACTAACATAACACAATTAAAAAAAAGAAAAAAATGTAAAAAAAAACTTGGTTTACAAATGTATTAAATTAGGGGGAAAGTAATTATTTAAATTCCCCTTCTTACTTAAGAATGCCTTCAACAATCAGCATGGACTAGTGGGTGGGACTCTGAGCCAGGCTTCCACTCACCAGCTAGTTACCCAGCCTCTGTAAGCCCTGAGTTCTTTCTTAAGCTATTAATACCTTTCCATATGGTCAAAGCCAAGACCTTGGCAGTTAAGTCAGCACCAGTGAGGTCCCTAGTCCCTTTCAGTGAGCTAAGGTCATGGGCCAGACAGGGGCAGGCTCTGCTCACCAGAGGAGGACAGCCTAGTCTTCAGAGTCGGGGCAGTCTTGGGTGAGCCCTGTCCGGGTGACACAAAAGACACCCACAGAGGACACAGGAGGCTGGACCAAGCTTCAGCCATGACCTGCAGGAATGAGCACAAAGGCCTAATTAACATCAGTCCCTGTGGGATATGCCTGACAGGTGGTCGCATGGCCTCCGCATGGATCTCTCCAGCATGGGGAACTCACCACTTCCCAAGATAGCCTTTCAGCCACTCAAAACCTGCTACCTTCTCTCCCTCGGGGCTCTCAAGGAGGAAGCTTGCCCCTGTTGCACACACAGACCAGCCCTTCAGAAACTTGAAGGCAGTTCCCCTGCCTCCCCTTAGTGTTCTCTGTTTCAGGGTCCCTCTTCCTTCAGCTGTCCCTCATGAAGCTTGAATGAAATAGGAGCTGGGTGTCCCCCCATCTGGCATCTGGTGTGTGTCCGATGACACCACCATTTTTAATAAGTGCTCACCTTGAGGGATTCCTCATTGAAGAAGCGTCCTGTGATGCTTCAGCCTGGAAGACCCATGTTCCCGGTCAGGTCTGTAGCAGGGGTATTTAGCAAGGGTCAGGAAGGCCTGTGTTCTGAGAGATTATCCAGCGCACCGCCCAGATTGGAAGTGAGGTAAAAACTAGAAAGATCTTGCGTTTCTACCCCTTCCTTCCTTCGGTTCTTTCTCCTTCGCACACTGGTCACTCTGAACTCCCCCCAGCTGCCTTTGGAGGTGCAGTCGGGCTCTCTGTTATTGCTTCCTCACATAAATAAGGCCCAGGGCTTCACCCTGTTTTCCTCTCCTCTGGATGGCTCTCACTGCCACTTTATCCCTGGCATTCTCTTCCTCCTCTAGCCTGGCTCTTGCCCCCACCAGTTTTTATCCTCTTGTCTCCAGGCAAACACACAGGCTCTGAGACCTAAAGGGCATAACCGCTCACCCTTCAGGAAGCCATCCACAGGGGAGAGTGGTGGAGGACTGGAAGGCAGGAGGATCTCACAGCTCTAGAAACATCTGTTTCCAGATGCCCTTCTGAGACAGCAAATGCTAACTCCATTAGGCTTCCAGTCTTTTATCCCAAGGGAGAGAATCCGACCTGATTACCCAAGCAACCAGGGTTAGAAAAACCACAGAGGCAGGAAAATAGTACAATAGAACATTCGGTATTGTAGAGCAGCTCGCTGTTTACTTTACCTTTGGCCAAGTAAAGCCAGGGGTGGAATAGAGTGGCCTACTTCAGTAGAACCAATGCGTCCAGAGCCAGTGGCCCTAACTTTCTAAGAAACTCAGCCTCTTGCTGACCTGGCTCAAGCTGACATATTTTACACACCATTGTACAGAAGGTGTGGGAGGGCACTGGCTATCAAAGACATAGGCATGGCTCCTTCTCACTGTCCTTCACAGACAGAAGGGACAGTCTCTCTTCTCAACCCAGGATCTCACACAAGATTAAAAAAAAAAAAAAAAGTCTTAGCCCATAATAGCATATCATCCATGTGTTCATTTTTTATTTGGACTTAGGAAGCTTTTTGGCTTAAAGAGAACAATTTTTGTGTTAGAAAATTCTGGATGTATTTAAATAAAGAAAAAAATATATATACATGCATATATATAAAAGATTTCATATATTTTTTATATATTGTATTTTATATTTATATGTATTTTACATTATTTTTTTACATATATATTAAATATTTTATTTATTTATTTGACAGAGAAAGACACAGCGAGAGAGAGAACACAGCAGGGGGAGTGGGAGAAGGAGAAGCAGGCTTCCCGCTGAGCAGGGAACCTGATGCGGGGCTCCATCCCAGGGCCCTGGGATTGTGACCTGAGCCTAAGGCAGACGCTTAATGACTGAGCCACCCAGACACCCAAGAAAATATACTGAATTTGGATTTAAAAAAAAAATTTTTGCAAATATACTCTACCATTTTTTAGTAGAAACAAGAACTAGTGTTGGAAGCTTGAAAATATCAGAGTGCCTGCTTCACAGGACCCTTTCTCATGGCTCCCAGAAGCTAGGAGATCTGGACTGAAACCTGCATGTGAGTCCCCGACTCTCCTGAACGCTTATTGAGCAAACTGACGAGGCCGAGTGTGAAAGAGACACCCCTTCCCTTTACCTTCCTAGAAGCCGTTTCCTGTTCAAACACAAACAGAACCTCGTGCGGCATAAATTCCATAATGGGATGGCAAATTTCCTTCCCCTTAGACCCATGTCAGAAGCACTTGCATTCCAAAATCCAAGTGACCTGCAGTGTTTCCTAAACTGGGGCAAGTGTATCCCAGAAACGTGCCTGCACCAGGCCTGTGTCCACGGAGGCTTCTTTCCAGGATGAGGGAGCGTGTCACCACGAGTGGCAGACAGGGTCCTGCAGGAAGATCGTGGTGAACACCCGCGTGCCCCACGTGGGCATAGGTGTCCTCCTGTGGCGAGCAGGCATAATTAGGCACTGGTATATAGATAGATGATAGATAGATACATAGATATAGATATATTTACATGTATTTTCATATGTTTTAATATATATTTTTATATGTGTTTATAAATATGTCTGGCAAGGCTTTATGTTTGCACAACAAATGTCTAGGAGGGACCGACCATATGTTTAGAAGTATTTCAGGCCAACTTTGAGTCACTGCTTTCAAGGCATTCATAGTCTCCTTAACATTTGGTGAAAACATTCTGGGGGAAAGGAGTGGGCAGAAGCATGTGGAGCTAGCCATACCAAGGCACTGCCAGGCTCCTCTGCTAGAGCAGGGGGAGGAGGACGTGGGAGGGGAGCGCTCGAAAGAAGGGCTGGAGGAGGGCTGGTAGGGCAGTACTGTCTGCCAGCTGTCAGTTCACCCTTCTGGGGCAGGTACAGGTGCTGGGCTCTAGGAAGGCAGGTGACACTGTCTCCAGTCCTTGCTGACCCAGGTCGGGGAACATCCCCCTTCTCCTAGGATCTCTCCAGTAGAGAGATCTTCTAGATCTCTCTCTACTGGGCTCTGAACCCCAGTCCCTTGGCTTCTTGGGACCCCCCATCCTTCTGTTAGCATAACCCCGTGATTCAGGGTAGTGTCAGCTTGTCCTCCTTGCCTCCTTACCCCGGGGCAGGTTGCCCCAAGTCTGTCTGATCACGCCTTGACCCTCTGTTTCCCTCTGAACACACTCGCCTAGCTTCTACGGTCTTTACTTGCCCTCCTCTCTCCTCCAGCCTGGACCCATCCGCCTCTGTGAGCCCCACCCCACCCCACATTTGCCCTAGCCAAGGTCACCCCCTAGACACCTTGCACCATCATGCTGCCTGAAAGGACACACTCACAGGGCCTCCTGCTCAGCACCCGGCCCGCTCTGGTTCTGGACATGATGCTAACTGCTGGCGGCCTGCTCCCCAGAGGCCAGATTGATTCTGGGCTCTCTGTCCTCCCGGGCCCTTCCATGCCGTGTCTGCCTGTCTGCCATGTGTCTGGGCCATCTCCCTGTCATCCCCGCCTCTCCACTGCCGTGTTTCCCAAACTTGGACCTGGGAACTTAAAATCCACCGAAACAGGGGCTCACTGAACAGTAATTGGATCAGAATTTCTGGGGATGGAGTTCAGGGGATCCTTTTTTTAAAGCTGCCCTCTTGACTTGGATAGAAGTGCAAGGTTGAGAGCCGCTGCCCTATAGGCTTCCTCGACTCCCCGCCCCCTTCCAGACTCTCTGTCCAAGCCCGATTGCTCCTCTGAATTCCCAGTTGTGTATGTGACTTCCTGCTTATTACAGCTACTGGGCTATCCAACTGGCAACTCACCACAACCAACTCAAACCAAGCCTGGCTCTCCCTCTGCCTGCTCCTCTTCCATGTCCCTGGCTTGCTGAATGACATGGGCCTGCTCCAGGTCACCCAGGGCTGAACCCTGGGCTTGCCTCAGATTCCTCTCCTGTCCACACACATCTCACTGACCACCAAGCCCTGTGACTCATTTTAGCCTACCTTTTAATCACTTTAAGTACTTCTAGAATTGGATCCTTCTTTTTCATCCTCTCTGACCCTGCCTACCCTATCCAGATCCCTAGCCTGCCTCACCTGAGCTATTTAACAACCTCCAAGCCGGCCCCGTCCTCCAGTCCCCCATATAGCAGGCATAGGGATGCTCCTACAGGTACATGGGATCCTGCTAGTTGCTGCTGAAAACCTCCAGTGCCGCCCAGGCCCTTCAAATGACCCCTGATAGCAGCCCAGCCCTGTGGGCCCGGCCTCCTGCCTGCACCTGCTCTGACCTGCTTTTGGATCCCCGGTGTTCCCTGCTCTCCTGCGTCTCCTGCCTGGCCCAGCCTGCCCCCTCTGTCTTCACTGCTCCTCTTCTATTTCCTGCTCAGCCTCCAGACCCCGACAGGGATGACCCCCATCTTGAAGCTTTTGGTGACTTCTCCCACCACCCTGTGTCTACCACACACCGTAGAGGTGTGTCCTGTCACGGCCTCCTCCCCGGGGTGGGGATGACCTAGCACAGTGGGGCCTTGGCCAGAGTGGGTGCACAGGAAATGTCTGTCGAATGAACCAAGGAATGGTGAGCGGTCTGACTACAGCGGAGCGTGGACGTGGCCACCGTGTAGAAGGCCGAGAAGCAAGAAGCTTAGCCCACATGGGGATGTCCAAGGTCATCCCACCCTCAGACATACTAGAGGACTTGTTTTGTATTCTACAGCCTAACAGGGGTGTTGTAAGAGCACAAACAGTCCTTTACTACCCTCAACTGTAAAATGGGGATAGTAATAGCCTTTTAGCAAGAATGCCCTGAGGATCTGAGAAGGTCATGGAGGTGAAGGCGCTTTGAAAATTAGAAAGGACAGTTCCAACATGGGTGTGGGGTCTCCAGTGTCCTGACTTGGCAGTGTCTCTGTGCCAGTGGCTTACAGGATGCCTGGTGTGGGAAGGTTGCATGCCAGCGACGGAAAGGTGGCCCTGTCTGCCTGGCAGGGTCCCTGGGGAGGGCGCGTCTGCACTTGCAGTGTGCACCTTGGCACAGTGACAAATTCCCGTGGTCAGAGAAGAGTGGGGGTTCAAGTCCAGCTCCTTGACTGACCCAAAGGCCCACTGAGCAGTAAGCGTGGTGCCCTTTGCGTGCAGTCCGGGAGGAGTTCTGCTCTCTTGGCTTGTGGTTGACAGCCTGCAGGACCTTAAAAATAGCTCTGGGAAGATATTTTTAGTGCACCATCCTGAGGCGTGGCTGGAGCCCATGGCCTCCTGTGACGCATGGAAATTGTTTTGGCTCTGTTTGCAAGTGATTCAGACAGCTGGTTTTGGACTTCAGGGGTGTAAAAATAAAAACAAAGTGGGGGAAGCTGGGTTCCAGACTCAGGGCATCCCCCACCCCCATGACATCTGAGTAATCACTCATGAGAATGTTTAATGCGAGCCTTGGCTCCCTGGAGACTATACAGATCATGGCTCCGGCCGGAGGGCTTTGGGTCCATTTTTCAGGTCAGAAGGGGAGTGTTGTGTGAGGTCCCTAAGCCACTTCAAGTCCCCAGACAGGAGGTGGCAGAGCTGCCATTAGAGCCACGTCTAACTCTAGAGCCCCTGCGGTCTTGCCTATCTCCTGACTACACAACCCCCGAGGAGCCCACCGAGGAGTTCCAGAGACACCGTCTTCTCTTATGAAGCAGCATTAGGATGCTAATGTTACAGGTGAAGAAACTGAGACTCAGAAAGCAAAGAGACCTCCTCTTCTCCACCTGCTGAGCCCTCAGGACACACCAGGGCCCTCGGGCTCCAAATCCCTCATGCCCAGTCAGCATCAGGCTTCACGGAAGGCTCTCTTCATGGGGTAGAAGGCCATGGACGCAAACTCTGTGCCACCTGGCAGGCTGAGTGGGGACAAATGTGTGCATCTTGTCAGCCTTGTGGGTGCCTCTCAGGGACTGGGAAGTGAAGGCAGAGAGTCCAAAGCATGGCCTCCAAGGAAGATGCAGGTGGGGCAGACTCCAGGCTCAGGCCCTGGCTGGTCCTGCTGCTCCTGAGAGAGCCTGGTGTGTAGCATTTTGAGAAGCAGCGAGCGTGGGGACCAAGCCCTGCAGGGGTGGCCCAGTCGCTTCTGTTCCCACCACAGCTCATCGCCTGGTCAGTCAAGACTCCATCCCTTATTAATCAAGAGAAGTGAGATGTCCACATGGCTTCTGATGTTGTGTGAGGAAGAGTTAATAAAAATGACCAAGCCCACAGGGCTACATCATCCTTTCCAGGATCGGCCATGCAAGCAGACTCAGAAAACATGCAACCTGCAGCACCTTACCACGCATGCTCATAACGTTCAGAAGCAGGAAAAGCAAAGCCATGTGAAATCCTGCAGTGTGGAGCTGTTTCATATTTGGTGACTGTCATTCATCCCAGGCATGTCTTTGCACTTGGAAGAACGTGAACTATTCTACATAAATGGGAAAATCCTGCACAGGATAGGCTATCTTTTCACTTGCTTTAAATAGTCGATCATATCAATGAATTTCAATCTATATCATTTTAAGGGGTGCACCCAATTCCATTGTACAAACGTACCTGACATTATTTAATCAATATTCTTCTGATGGAAGTTTGCTTTGTGTTCCAGATCTCAATTATCTTTCACCATCTTTAAGACTGCACCTCAATCAAAATACCCAAAAATGTATACTTTAATTACTTAACAGATTAGCCTTCATTTGGCCTCATTATATTTCTATTTCACGGCAGGAAAGGGGAGAACCACTGAGATATGAGAAAAGAACTTCTGGCCTGCAACTTCCCTGCTCCATTATCTTTTTAAATGTAAGAAAGTCTGTACTATCTTTGTAATTCTTACCATAACCAAGCCAACTTGATGAAACACCAGTCCTCTTTTAGGGCCTTATCTTACCTACATGTCATGCATTGGAGCCATTCCAGCCACCAGAGGGACAGAAGAGAGATGTTGTACTCCCTGGGCACACAACTAGACCAGTCCCACCACCTGTTGCTTTCAGCCCACCACAAGCAGCGTCCTAGTCTCCCACTTCACGTCCCTTGCAAGGTCATGGTTTGTGAATCACCAAAGCAAATGTCATGATTTATGTGAAAGTGATTCTTTTTTTAAAGTTGCCAATGGCTATGTAAACCACAAAAAGATTGTTTCATTAACTACCGTGGTTCCTAGCCTTCCTAACCACTGTGTAGCCAGTGGTTCCTAACCTGTTTCAAATATAAGCCTTTTTTTAAAGTTAAAAAAAAAAAAAAAGTCCCTGAGTCCTGATGACTATCTATTAAGGACCTAGTACTCACTGGCCTTGAATGAGGTGCTGGGAGTACAGTGACAGCCACAGATTCGTCCTTCCTGGAGCTGGCATTCCTGCAACCGGGAGTCATTGCATAGTAGTGTCCCTTGTGTTGTCCGCCAAGTAAGAAAAGCGTGTGACGCCTGGTATGAATTTAGAGCTACTTTTAAATGAATGTTTATTTTGTTAGTCACAGTCGCAGCTCTGTTGTACACTTGACAAACAATGTATATTTGCAAAACATAACACTCATTTAGTCAGAGACAATGCTTGATTCATATATGGATTTGTAGACCCCTTGCAATAATTCTGAGCCTTCCATCCACTGCCCTCCACGGCAGCCCAGAATTCTGTGGCCCTAGGCCTGGGGCTCTGGAGGGTTATACTAAATTTCTAGACACGTTATGCTCATTCTTGGAATCTGGCACCTGTTTCAACTTTTTTTCAGGCCAAGAGTCAAGCCGTCCTTCTACCCCAATCTTTGGAATTCATCAAACTGATCAGATTGACATAGAAAAGCTGATGGAGTTTCCATTGCAAAGCCTCGGGATACCAATTAGGAGGAGTTCCTCAATCCCTCAGAGAAGTCAGCAAGAGGCAATGGAGCTCTGAGGATGAAGTCTTGTGACCAAAGCAGCCCTTATTTCTAATTCTGTCCTTATTGCTATTCATGGATTTTAAGAGGATCATTCCAGGCATGATGATCTTTGGACATCCCTTAGAGGCAACACAGAGGAATAAGAGTAATCCTCAAAAAAAACATGTTTGAAGCAGCACCATGGACCACAAAAGGTTGAAAAGGACCTCAGAGATTTGGATTCCAGGATTTTATACGTGGGAAAACTGAAGTTCTATACAGAGAGAAGTGGCTTGCCCAAGTTTACAAAGAACTCAGCACTCCCGACTTCCTGCCAAGGTTTTTTCTCACTGTGTCACCTGCTTTACTAAGATCATCCCTGACATCAAGACCTGGGACTTATCTATCCCAGCAAATTTATTCATGAATGAATTAATTCAATACCTATTGAGCTCTTTCCGACTATAAGCCGGGAACTGTGCTAGCAACTGGGGATACAATAATGAATAGGTCTGGGTTTCAAAGGTCTTACATTCCAGTAAGGAGAACAAAAAAATTAAGCAGGCAATTAGCATCAACTATGGCAAGGAACCAACAGAGGGTTACCAGGAGGCTCTGGGAACAATAGCTGGGAAAAGGAGTTGATAGTGGTGAAAGGCATTGAGTGTTCTGCCCCAGTACCCTTAGGTAGTATGCAAGTAGGATCTTCAAGATTGACGAGGAATTTGGGAGGGGAGAGCCGGGAGCTCTGGGCACAAGGGCAGCATGTTCAGACACCTAAAGCAAGAGCAAGCATGGGATATGAGTAGTGGGAGCATTAGGATAAGAGATGGAGTGCTAAGGAACACGTATGTAGCTAGAGTTCAACAGGGTTAATCTGGGAGGATTCTGTGGACCAAGTTAAAGGGGCTTGGGGTTTTTTTTTTATCCTGAGATCTAGGGAAGTCATGGGGTGGGGGGTAGCAACAGGGACCCATCAGATCTGTGGTTTAAAAGACGGCTCTGCATGTGGGGAAAGTGAACTAGAGGGACTCAGAGGAAAGTCAGGCAAGCAGGCTGGGGAGCCCTGCAGTGTCCAGGCAGGGGTGTTGGTGGCAGGGGGGTGGAGACAAGCAGATGTAACCAACAGATATTAAGAGGAAGAGTCAAAATGCCTTTGTGAATTATTGGAAGTCTGCATTCATGAGAGAAGCCCCATAATTTCTTGCCCATGAAATTAAAAATCCTTTCATTGGGGAGATAGGCTTATTGGTTCACCTAGAAACCTAACACAGAAGAACGTGTAATCCACCTCACCGATGTGGCTCTGGCCACCTCTGATGGCCTGGTCCCATGCCCGTCAGGCCGTACACCCTTGGGACTTTGCCTGCCTGAACATTCACATCATCAGCTCAGCTCCCAGAGCCCTCATCGGGAGTCTTTCCTGGAGATAACTAGCAAGGAGGTTGCAACAGATGTGGGAGAGCTCCAGGTGTATACAGAGCCAGACATATATACAAATCTTATGTATATATCTTATACGTATGTATCATAACTATATACATTTTCCCTTCAGGAATCTATGGACAGGACAACTCCTAGAGAATGAGTCCCTAACAGTGGTCTACCTTTCGTCCTGAAAAACTCCTGTGGTGGCCTGGAGGACCAGCCTGAGGTTGAATCTGCCTTCCACTCTCCATCAGATGTGGGGTGCAGAGACGAAGAAGGAGGAGCCTGGCAGGCAGTTCCAGTTGAGCCAGAAAAAAACAAATAAGGCAGAGAGATATCTCTAAATCAGGGCAGGGTATTTTTGAGATAGGTGAACATATTGTAAACAAATGATAAGAACAGCACAGAGATGAGATTAAGGATCCCTAAGGGCACCCACCGAAAGGCTGTGTAAGAAAAAAAGGGCAAGTCTTAGAAACAGCACACGATGTGTGCCTGGGTGGCTCAGTTGGTTAAGCGACTGCCTTCGGCTCAGGTCATGATCCCAGAGTCCTGGGATGGAGTCCCACATCGGGCTCCCAGCTCCATGGGGAGTCTGCTTCTCCCTCTGACCTCCCCTCTCAAGTTCTCTCATTCTGTCTCTCTCTCTCTCTCAAATAAATAAATAAAATTTAAAAAAGAAAGAAAGAAAGAAAGAAAGAAAGAAAGAAAGAAAGAAAGAAAGAAAGAAAGAAACAGCACACGAGTAGTAAATACTCTGAAGGCCACAATCAACAGTCCCGCTGATGTCTGTAATCCCAGCATGTGGCTGACCTGTCCCAGAGGGGTACTAATGATGAGTGAATGATGAACAATTACTTAGTAGAGTATTTACTCCATACTTACAAATTCAATAAGGTCAAATACTGATTTTGGCCTTCTGGAGCTTGTGTGAGGGTCCTTGGAGGGGTGAGTGCAGGGATGTGTTCTGACAGGACAAAGTATGCTGGACAGAGTCCCTTGGTGCTGAAGGGAGTCATCTGTGAGCTACTGAGGTCTCTTCTAAGCTTCCAGGGGCCAGGATTCTGGACAACCAATCCAAAAAGAACTAAATGAATCCCAGTATCCCTAGTGTCCAGATCCTATAAAGAGGATCCCCTGAAATGGACCCCTTTGGGCATCCATCAGGCTCCCAGCAAGACACCAAGGAAAGTGTACTGCATGCCCCCCTCCCCGGAAGGGAGACACAACACATTGTGTCTGAAGGTGGCTGCCAGTGAGAGACCTACAGGAAGCGTGGGGTGGGAGGGGGGCAGGTAATGTGTGCGCACGTGCCCATGACTGCTCACAGGGCTGAAACTCTGTGATTAATGGGTGTATTAAAAATAAGAATCCTAGGGGCGCCTGGGTGCTCAGTGGGTTAAAGCCTCTGCCTTCGGCTCGGGTCATGATCCCAGGATCCTGGGATCGATCCCCACATCAGGCTCTCTGTTCCTTGGGGAGCCTGCTTCCTCCTTTCTCTCTCTCTGCCTGCCTCTCTGCCTACTTGTGGTCTCTGTCTGTCAAATAAATAAATAAATAAAATCTTTAAAAAAAAAAATAAGAATTCTATGCCTATTTGGGGGTTGATTTAAATTCCTTTTTGAGATTTGTCACTTAATGGAGTTCTGCAGCACCCTCTCACACCAACAAAAGAAATAACATCTAATTAGCAGCAGGTCTGGAGTACAGATCTTTCTGCCTAGTAGCAATGTGGGAAAATATTAAAAATCTGAATGCGAACTCTTAAAGGCTGGAATATCAGAGTTTGGGGTTTATTGCAGAGGATTTTTTTGCTTCTTTCTGGCTTGTCAGTTGAGCTCTGAATTGAAGAGGGTGTGAGATGATAACCTTCAGATAAAGATGTTACTATGGTGGGAAAATAGTGTGGATTCATGGAAAGCTCCCCACAAATAAGTACAAATGGAGGGAATAAAATTAGGGAAGGAGGGAGGGAGTCCTTACGGTATTTAAAAGAGACATCATCTTGGTTGAAAGGGCACAGGTTGGAAGGATTCAATGAAGCCTCCTTCCTTCATTCATGCATTCATTCATCCTTTGTTAAAACTCTATTTAATGAATTTTAATGTCTGCCATGAGTCAGCTTCTAAGCTGAGAGCTGGTTGTATCGTAGTGGACAAAACCTGTACAGTCCCTGTTGTCATGGAGTTCATTGTCTAGAGAGGAAAGGAAACTATGAATGAAATGAATAAAACAGCAAATGCCATTTTTAAAAAATCAACAGGCATAAGACAGAATAATAGGAAAGGCCCACTTTGGATTGGGCACCTTCTTGGGGAAAGTTACATTTAAGCTGATACCTAAAAGATGAGAAGGATTCAGTCATGCAAAGAGCTTGGGGAAGGCCATGGAGCAGAGGGAACAGCATTGGCAGTGACCAAAAGCAGAAAAGAACTTGGCATTGGGAGAAATTGGAAGGGAGAGAACAGTGTGTCAAGAGTATGGGGAAAGGAGGAACAGGAGATGAAAGAGAGAAGGAGGAGGGGTCAAATGGTACAGGGCCTTGTGGCCTGCAGAAAACAGCTTGGATTACATTTTGAAGGCACTGAAAAGTCACCAGTGGGTTTTATAGGGTAGAGGACTCATAGGACTTAGGTTTTTCAGCATCTGGTTGCTCTGTGAGGAACAGATTAGAAGAGGCAAGAGTGGAGGAAGCAAGAACAGGGAGATGGTTTCAGTGGTTCAGAGTGGAGAAGACAAAGGAAGGGCCTGGATGCAAGTAGACCTGGGAGACACTTTGAAGCTAGAATGGGCATGACATTCCGACCAATGGGGTTTGTCGGACATGAGGGTTGAAGAGAGGGCAAGATCAAAAGTGATTCCTGCACTTCAAGTTTGGGCAAGTGCTTCTTTATTTGTTCAATCAGGAAGAAAAATTACATGATGTAAAACTTGGGGGAAATGAAGAATAGGATAACTGCAACAAGTATTAATTGAGTAATGCTAGCTCTCTGCCCAACCCTGCAGCAGGTAAGAAAAGGTTTCACAAGGCCTGAATGTTTCCCATGCATTCTAGGTAGACGGGATTACAGTCCTGCCTTTCTGGTTCCTGTGCTGATAAAGTAAATAAAATTGAGCTCATAGCTCATGAAAATAAATCATGTACTGAGTGAATAGTGATTACATTAGAGTGAGATGGGTTGTTATTTTAAACTAGGATTTTCTGCCTACCAGAAATCTGGGGGAAAAGATCAATGCATGATGAAATTTTGGAAGTCAAGTAACGGAAGAAGATACAATTAGCCAGATAAAGAACTTCCAAAACTGAAGCCTCAAATCAGAAAGAAAAAATATAGCAGGAGAGGAAAATGTAAAGATGGTCTCAGAGAAAAAAGCATTCACAGGATTTGAATGTGTAAGAAGAGAAGACACCTCATCAGAAGAACCTGGGTAAGAAAAGCCTCACCAACACAATCCAGAAGGAAAAGGGAAGTTAGGTGACACACTGTTGTCTTACAGTAAAAGAGGAAATGAAAGGACAAAGGGCATACTGGCAGATGGCATCAGGATGACCATGAGTGCACAGTTGGCCCTGCTCTCTCACTCTGCCCCAGGGAGGGAGGGAAGGCTTTTGTTGTTGTGGTCCCAAAGGGAGCTGAAGATCTTTTGTGTTTCTTGTGCCCCTAAGCCATTCCCATCCTTTCCTTCCTCCTGCCCTACAGAGCCAGCACCTGGCCAGAGCCCTGTCCCTGCAGGCTGGGCTTCCCTCCCATTCCCTGGCAGAAGGGCATCCCTCCTCTGCCATTGTCACAGTCATTGCCAACAACATTGATCAGCATGGATTCTGTCAGATGTGAAGAGGCACAGTGGTATGAGAGGCGCAAGACAAAGCAATTCACAGCCTTTCATAGTTACTACGTCAAAGGGCTCACCCAGCAATTCACTGACATCAATTAATTAAGACAGGCTTGCTTCAGGGAGAGAAAAATGGAGCCAGCTGACAGAAGTATCTCACTATAAGAGGCAGCCTAGACTAAGGATGGAAGCTGTGCCCATCTAGGGAAGTTGAGGGAGGCTTCCAGCTGACAGACAGCAGGAAGTCAGGAACCTCACGCCCACGGATGCAAGGAAATGCATTCCACCTTCCAGAGTAAGCTTGGAAATGGATTCTTCCCCAGTCAAGCTTCCGGACTAGCACATAGCCTGGCTGACACCTCGAATCCAGCCTTGTGAGACCTTGAGCAAAAGACTCCGCTGATCTGAGCCCAGACTCCCAACCCACGGAAACTGTGAGATGATGCAGTTACATTCTTTTAAGTTGCTATCTTTGTGGTTATCTGTCACATGGCAATGGATAACTAACGACCTCATAGGTGTCGGGAGAAATCGATGGAATCCTGCCCACAGAGTCTGACACATTTTAGGGCCTCAGGAATGTTGGCTATTCCTAATATCTCCATCACAACTTTGTGGTACCAGAGACCAGGAGGAGAAATCTGTGACCTTGGTCCTTCGGGGAAGGCCTCCCAAGAAAGCAGATCTTGAGGTGAGTAGCCAAGAAGAGTAGGACTTCAATAATGAGCGAGAAGATGGTGTGGAGGAATGGGGACGTGGATGGGATACTACTGGGGGACAGTACAGAGGTCAGATTTATATGGCGACCTACCAACTGTCTCCTTCATTCGCTCACGCATTTCAGGTTGCTCCTAGGAGCTGTGGAAACAAAGGTCAATAGGCCCATTGACTTACAGAGAAGTATAGGACTTACAGGGATGTGCCATGCCCACAGTTGGAGAATGTGCTAGGGGACTTCAGTTTGGGCCTAATGGAGGATCTCTACAAGGGGAAGGTGAGAGGTGGTCGAAGAGTTAGGGAAAGGTCAGTGGGGTCACCACTGTCCTCACACAAAGGTGTGACTCAGAAACCCAGGTCCCTGTGACAGGACCAGTCAGAAAAGGTATGTCTTGAGTAGCTGCAGCCCTGTTGGTACTAGACTTGTCAGGCAGAAGGTGGCTTTATGCATAATAGGAAAGATGGCCCTTCCTATGGAGGGGCAGATGTCGTTCCAGGCCATGGTAAATGGAGTGTGGGCTAGATGCCAGCCCCTGCTTGCCCCATTCAGCTGGTAACTTTGTACAGAGCACACACTCTGTAGCCATGTGCCAGGGCCCTCCGAGGTCAAAAAGGCAAAGGTTCTGGACCCAGGGTCCTGCCCCCTGTAGACCTACTTCCAAGACCAACAGTGGCTGTCCACCTGTCCCCAGTTCATGCACAACTCTGCAAAGTTGTCTGTATGTTGCCCATCTTGCTCCAGACAGATGCCAGGTCTATGAAAGAAGGGGTTGGCCCAGGTGCCCCTGGGTTGCCTTCTTCTTCTGCATTCTGCCCTCCCAGCACTGTGTGCTCTGAAAGGGTTAGAATCCTGTCTTGGCATTTCCCCTACAAGGTCCAGCCCAGCGTGAGCTCACAGAGCCCTTATTGACTCCCATGGAAAGATTCAGGATGATCCAGTCCTATGTACCACTTGTGGTGGGGAGGGCAAAAGTCCACTCAGGATAGTGAAAGGACTGGTTGATTACAGTTTTTTCAAGTCCAAACCATGAGAATCACAACAGCATTCACTTCCAGACTGCATCGCAGGTATCCACGCCAATTGGCTGGTTATTCCAGGCTCAGAGAGAACCAAAAGACTTAATGGCAATGAACACCCGCCCACTTATAAAAACACTTGCTGTTTTTAGAGGATGAATCAGTTTCTTTAGTAACTGCAACAACTTGGGCAAGTTTGGGGACAACTGTGTGCTGGCATCCACCTCCAACCCTTCACCCCTGCCTCCAAAGAGCTCCACTCAGAGCCTTCTTCAGGCCAACTGCAAATGTGAAAGACTGCTCAATGCTTCTAGATCTTGGCCCCCCAAAGGTGCTTTCTCTAACAATCAGTCTTAAGTTCCAGAAGGAAATACTTTCAGAGGAGAAGGAGCTGCTAGGGCTAGGTCACTGGTTTGTGGACAGGCAGTCAGAGACTGAAATAGCCTTAATAATACAGAGGTTATTAATTAGCCTTAATGATTCCTATTAACCTTGATAACTCAAAGAGTCCCTTGCAATAACAGTGTTGTGAAGAATGTGCTCATTTAACAAGGACTTTTTATACAGATGGCTGCCCAGACAGCAGCCATTACCAAGTTGGAAAAGATGAGGTCCCTGCCCTCCAACCATAGGTCATTGGAGCCATAGAACATGGAACCCCATAGGTGTAGAACAACACAGAACACAGTGAGACAAGAGAGTCACCACAAAGAACTTGGAGGCATTGCATGGGTTGACTAAGAAGTCTTCATGAAGAAGATGACATTTGGGACAGAGGGATGGATAGCACATCTGCAGGCCTGGAAGAGAGGAGCACATTCTAAGCCAAGGGAAGAATCTGAGCAAACACAGTGTCCTAGGGAAGTTCAAGGTTTGTGCAGAAAACAGCGAGAGGCTGGCTGGGTTGGGGGATATTCGGTGGGATATCCGATGTGGGATCACTGAGAGCTAGAAAGCCATTTGCAGCCCAAGCAAGAAGAGGTGGTGCCAGAAGAAAGGGATCAGTAGGTAAGGTTAGAGCCACAGATGATGTTAGAGGAGGTCATGCTTGAGCTCCGTTTGTAGCACACTGATCGGTGATAGGGACTGGAGCAGATAACCAGGGGACAGAAACTGAGGGCCTGAACTGATGGGGACAGCGGAGCAATTGAAGGTCTTATGGGACAGAACTGAAACGTGCACAAGCATCTTTTTGAAATTGGGAATCCAGACTGGCCCCGATTATATAGCCAATAAGAAGTCCTCAGTCGGCTTCATGGTAAGACATCTGCTTTTATTTGCTGAAGTCTTGGTCAATAGCATCAACACCAGACCTGGATTTGTGGCTAATGGGACTGACTCAAACAGTGGACAGACCAGGAAAAGGGAATCAAATGAGATCAGAAGACCCAGCTTGTAGCCCAGGCTAGCGGCTGGGTGACCGCAGGTAAATGGCTTTTCCTCTCAGGACCTCTGTGTCTCCAGCTGTAAAATGGGACTATCCAGGGCCCGTTCCAACACTTACACATGACGATTCTGAGAATGCCAAGTCTTGTGCAGAGGCCTGTGCTGGTATAGGAGCCAGACACTGTCCTGACTGCTTTTACATACATCAAAACTCATTTATTTCTCAAAATAATGCCATGAGGTCCATACTTGGTGTTGGCTGAACGTTTATGTCCCCCTAAAATGCTTCTGTTGAAATCCTAAAATCCCCGGGAATGGTATTGGGATGTGGGGTCTTTGGGAGGTGATGAGGGCTTGAGGGCAGAGCTGAGCCACACGAATGAGATCAGTGCCCTTAGGAGAGATACGCCAGAGAGCTAGCTCGCCCCTGCTGCCATGTGGGGACCAGAGGGAAGATGGCCATTGGGCACCAGGACACGGGTCTCCACCAGACCCTGAATCTGCCAATACCATGATCTTGGACTCCCAGTCTCCAGAACTGTGAGAGGTAAATCCCTGTTGTTTATAACCCACCCGGTTGATGGCATTTCATTACAGGAGCCTGAGCTAAGACAGTAGCTTGATCACTCCCATTGTGAGAATGAGGAAAGGGAGGCAGGGAAAGTTAGGTAGAAGCGCAGGACTCCAACTCAAGCAATCTGACTTCAGAGCCCATGCTTCCAGGCGTATAGACAGCCACTGCATACAACACAGCCATACAGCCTGACCCCGGGAGAGGTGGGGCCCCATCACTGCGACAGTGCCTCTTGGTGAGTGCTCGAGAGCCGAGCTTGAAGGCCAGCACCCCGGGTCCTTCCTCCCAGGGCCCAGACCACTCCAACAGACAGGAAACTGTACTCAGTGTTGCTTAGACAATGGTTTGGGGATTGCAGCATGGGTGGTGTGAGCCTGGAGACAGGGAGTTGTGGGGTCTTGAACCTGGTCACTCAGGAAATGTCATCCCTCCCGCCAACCCATGCCCTCCCACTTGGGCTTCTGGGAAGTTAAACTTTTCTGGTATGAATCATGTCCACTCTCCATCTACCACCAGCTCTTTTCTGTGGCCAGAGTTTCACGTGTCACATTTCCCAAATGTTAGAATTCCTGGTGCCCTAGTTAAAGAGGGCAGTACCTGTCCAGAGGATCTGTACCATCCGGACAGGTAAAAAAGAATGGATCCTGTTTGAAGTTGCAGGCAAGATTAATTATCTGGGAGTATGCCCCCCACCTTGTTAGAGAGATTCACAGTATGCAAGGCATGTCTGTAAAAATGATGTCATTTCATGCTCAGAAACGACCCTATGCGTTTGCTTAAGAGAGATGCTATAGAATGCTCGTTTCATGGCTGCCAGAACTAAGGCTGACGAGACGAAATCCTGGAGTCCAAGCCAACCCACTGTCAAATATCAGGGGAATGGAAACCCTGTCTTCAGATCCAGCACCCTTCCCTTCGCACCAGAACATCCCAGTGTGAAACGGAAAGTCAGTGGCCTCTGTGGATTTTAATCATGTGTGATGAACAGCCAGACAAGAAAGTCCTATCACTGCCATCGCGTTCCAGTCCTAGAGCACCTCCCAGCGTGTCCGCGTGCCTTGCTTTGTCTATGCGGGAGCCATTCCAGGTTGGCCGAGGAGGCTGAGAGAGGCGTGCTGCGTGCATTGCTACTTTGGGATTGCCATAACTGCCTTACTTGTGTGAGTACCACAGTCCCATGGGCAACACTGAGGAGAAGGAGCACAGGCTCCTGGACAGAGCCTTGGACTGTGAGCCTTGAGGCCTGAGTTCAAGTCCCTGCTCTGGCATTTACTGATGGGATTGCGACAAGCCATGTACCTTCTCTGGGACTCATCTTCTTCATCTGTAAAATGGGGATGATAACCTGTGTCCCACGTGTCTCCCAGGGTTGTTACAGGAACCAGATGTGATAATGGACATCAGAGAAGCATATTTGTCCCCTGAGGAACATGTGCTTTGCCAAGAAGCACAAGAAAGGCCTGAAGAATACACAGGCCAGCAACACCAAGGCCATGAGTGCATGTCCTAAGGCTTATCAAGGCCTGTCAAGCCTGAGGAGATCAAGCCCAAGATCCCAAAGGATGGAGCCAAAAGCTCAATCAACTTGCCTACATTGCTCACCCCAAGCTTGGGAAACATGCTTGTGGCCACATTGCTGAGGCTTTCAGGCTCTGCTGCCCAAAGGCCAAGGCCAAGGCTCAAACCGAGGCTCAAGCTGGGGCTCCAGCTCTGGCTCCAGCTCCAGACCCTGTTGCAGCCCTGGCTCCCAAGGGTGCCCAGTCCCCAACAAAGGCTCCAGTGTAGAGGCTTCTGTCTGCCAGTGTGAGGACGGAGGGACTGGTGTGACCCTTGGGCTTCTATCTGCATGGGCTGGTGGCCTCCTGTGCTGTTTGTACAACTAAACCTGTGGCAAGAAAAAAAAAAATGGGTCACCTGGGTGGCTCAGTCGGTTAAGTGTCTGCCTTTGGTTCAGGTCGTAGTCCTAGGGTCCTGGAATCGAGTCCTGCATGGGGCTCTCTGCTCAGCAGGGAGTCTGCTTATCCCTTTCCCTCTGCCTGCCTCTCCCCCTGCTTGTTCTCTCTCTATATATATCAAACAATAAAAACTTAAAAAAATAGATATGTGGGAAGGGTCAATTCCCAGCCATTCAGAATCTTTCCCACTCCAGGGTCATTTGCTGACTCTGGAAAAATGACCTAGAGTGTCCAAGGACATAACTTGGACCTCCTCCAGCTGCTAAGACCACCCGTCAGGTCCCCTGACTAACACTTGGAGTCTTCCTGCTAACCTCACTGAAAACATTGTCACTAGACCAAAGGTGCATGGAATCACTGGCTTCCTTTTGGGGAGGTGGTCCCACTAAGAAATGTGAGATGGGGCATGGAGCCACCTTTACGGGGTGGTACAGGGAGCAGCTTGGCTGCCTGGGGAGGAGGGATTCTCATGTGCTGTATCAGCCCACGAATCCTGAGCCACCTTTCCACTCCTTCCAACTCAGTGTGTCTGGACCATCTCTAACTTCTCCTGTGGCCCTAAAAGTCTCTGAATCTATGAAGCTAGTTCACAACTATTCACCATTCCATCACTCTCACCCATTCACTTTCCCTCTCTAAATGCCATTGCCCCCTCTGCAGACCCCAAATCACACTTCCTTTCTGCCAGCCTCAGGGTGCTGCTGGGCGGTTTGATTAGAAAGTCACTCTCAACCTGATGATCTCCTTGGAGGACATCTGCCTCACTCCAGCAGTCGGTTGTAACAAGGTCACTGCTGGAACTGGCAGCTCGCACAGCTTCAGAATTCAAGCAAAGCACTGCAGACTTTCCACAAGATCTGCGTAAGCTGGGGGTGGCCTGGGGGTGACTGCTGTCCAGCCAATGTCAACCTTCCCCCGCAGCAGCCTCGAGGCTGCTGATAGATGGACCAGGGTCCATCGATCCCCACTAGGCTTGCCGGGGCAACTCATAAAGTTCTCCCCACAGGCAGCACTCAGGCTTGCTGCTGTTCTTCCTCAGAAATCATCTCTATCTTCCAGCAGAAGAATGAATGGAAGATTGAAGTTCATAAAATGCTACTTCTGATCTCGCCAGTCTTCAGCCTGCAGGAAGAGGAAACCATTGAGAGTTTGTGCAATAGTTCTGCTGTTCTCAGTGTGTGTAATGATGGATCCCTAGGGTCAGCAAGACCCTTTCAGGGGTGACATGAGGTCAGAACTCTTTTCATAACGGTACGAAGACGTTCATTGCCTTTTCTCTCTCTGTTGATTTTTTTTTTTTTTTTTTGGCAGCAATAGTACAAAAGCAACAGTGAGTAAAACTGTTGTCTCCTTAACCAAGACCAAGATAGCAACACTACACCACACTGGGCAGCATTATACTCTCCACTCTCATGCACTTACTGTAAAAAAAAAAATTTTTTTTTAAAAACTGGTTTCACTTAATATGGTCTGATGGTCTGTGAGGAAACAATGAAGTTATCAAGTTTATTAAATCTCAACCCTTGGGTAACACACTGTCTTAACACTGTGTGTGATGAGCCGGTAAGTGTGGTAACTACTTCTGCCGCATTCGGAAGGACCACACCATCTCCAGGAAGAGCCAGTCATGGGACTGAGTACAGAGAGCTGTCCTAGTCACTCCTTCAGAAAACGTGTTTTTATGTGAAGGAAACAACTGACAAGGTCTGGTTATTCAGACATGGGTTTTAGCAGCTCCTTTTTCAAAAATGAATCTTCAGGGGAAATGATGGACAGTATTCATTGCCAATGACAGAATCTGAGCTTTCTTAAAAAAAAAAAAGTGTTGTTGTTGTTGTTGTTGTTGTTGTTGTTTTAAATTTATTTATTTGACACAGAGAGAGCAAGCACAGGCAGGGGGAATAGCAGGCAGAGGAAGAGGAAGAAGCAGGCTCCCTGCTGAGCAGGGAGCCTGACACAGGGTTTGATCCCAGGACCCTGGAATCATGACAGAGGCCAAAGGCAGATGCTTCACCAACTGAGCCACCCAGGTGCCCAGAATCCAAGCTTTCAAGTGAGAATTAGAATTTTGGGAAAACTGCTTCTACTATTGTGAGCTTGACAGCTTTCCAATATTTAAAGCCTTGGCCAATGATAGTCCAATGGTGACATTAACAAGAATGAGTTTTCAATATTGGATAATGAAATATGTTGATATTTGGAGAAAGTGAACCAATATGTTTCAAATGACCCATGGACTGTATTAGAAAAAGATGCGTTCAAAGTGCAAGGTAAAGGAAGAATTTTAACGTAAGAATGTCAAAGTTTAAGGTGCCTCAGTGGCTCAGTCAGTTGAGCGTCTGACTCTTGGTTTGGGCTCAGGTTATGATCTCAGGGTCCTGGGATCAAGCCCTGAGTCGGGCCCAAGCTCAGTGTGGAATCTGCTTGAGGTTTTCTCTCCTTTTCCCTCTGCCCCTCCCACTCTTGCTATCTCTCTCTCCCTCCCTCTCTCTCTCTCTAAAATGAGTAAATACATCTTTAAAAAAAAAAAAGAATGCAAAAAGTTCACTGATGTGGTTTCAAATGTCACCTTGTAAGGGAATTTTAAGAATCTACCACTTCTTGAGTTGAAATGTAGTATGAAAAAAGAATACCCAGAATTATCTAAGAAACCTATTAAATACTCCTTCCTTCTTCAGCTACATGTATGGGTAAGGCCAGATTTTCTACACACATGTCAACCAAACAATGTAATACAACAGATTGAATGCAGGAGAAGCTATGAGACTCCAGCTTCGCCGCTTCCCCTAAACATTAAAGTAATTTGCAAAAATATAAAACAATGTCACACTTCTCAGTAACATTTTTTGAATACTTAAAAAAATGTTTTAATTTATTTGAAACAGAGTGAGAGAGAGCACAGGAGGGGAGGACAGCCAGAGAGAGTTGGAGAAGCAGACTCTCCACTGAACAGGGAGCCCTATGCAGTGCTTGATCCCAGGACTCTGAGATCATGACCTGAGCCAAAGGCAGGCGCTTAACTGACTGAGCCACCAGGCATCCCTCAGTAACATTTTTGTTTTGGGAAATATAAAAACTTTTTATAAAAATTGTTACTTATATTGAC
Organism: Lontra canadensis; assembly: GCF_010015895.1. Lineage (NCBI taxonomy): Eukaryota > Metazoa > Chordata > Mammalia > Carnivora > Mustelidae > Lontra > Lontra canadensis. Next base: position 1,196,525 of record NW_022631032.1, on the reverse strand, counting down.
ATGTTTATTGGTGTTATTTTATTTTTTTAAGATTTTATTTATTTATTTGACAGAGAGAGACACAGCCAGAGAGGGAACAGAAGCACAGGGAGTGGGAGAAGGAGGAGTAGACTTCCCACCGGGCAGGGAGCCCGACTCAGAGCTGGATCCCAGGACCCTGGGATCATGACCTGAGCCAAAGGCAGACCCAATGACTGAGCCAAATAGGTACCCTCATCATTGTTATTTTAAAATGAATTAGTAAATAAATATCTTCAAATCCCCCTGTTTTAATTTCTAACACCACAAATATTGACAGTTATAACTCAACCAAAATCTCTTTGGGGTCCTCTGTAATTTTTAACAGTGGAAAAAAGTCTTGAGAACAGATTGTTTAAGAACCCCTAAGCTTCAATATCTGTAGTATTATGACTAGGGACCCACAACAGTGGGGAGGCCTGTGGTCAAGGATTGTATGGGAGCCTTCTGGAGAGGCTGGCAAGAGCTGATGAGGGCCAGAACAGTTCTTAAAGGTGACAATGGGGCTGGCCAGAAGTGTGATGTACATTCATCTTGAAAACCAACGTCACTGGGTCACACTTTGGTTTGATTCCACTGCTGACGTCTACAAGACCATCGCCCGGGAGTGGACTTGGTCTCCTGTGAGTGTCTTTTCCAGGGCCAGTTACTCGAGGAAGAGATGTGTATCCTGACAAGAAGCAGGAACAAAGCATATAAATAGGAGAGGCTTGTTCCAGTCATCTGGATGGAGGCTTGGGGAATCAAGGGGACTGACTAGGCACATACGCTGCTTGTCAAGTGCTGAGATAATGCCCACCAGTGGGACACAGAAGGGGAGGCCAGGAGGAGGCGGGACCCCCAACCTTCAAAGAGAAAAGCCCACCCTGTGTCTCCTTGTGCCCTGCGTTCTCTTCCTTTCTGTTATCACTGAGTCTCTCATGACCCAAATCTTATCAGAGTCCAGCTTTGTCTCCACTGGAGGAAAAGTAAAGGAAGAGGCATGAGTTTATGCCGGAAGAATATCAGGCTGCGTCCAGAGTACTGTGGGATGGGAGCAATGGTTAGAGAGAAATTCTCAAGAAAAAGGGGAAACTCATGAATCAGAGAAATGGCTTCTCCATCTAGGGACAGCCAGATTTTGTTGACAAAAGCCAGCATTTTCCTTATAGGAAGTGACTGACCTGAGGTATATTTTGGAAGAAAGAGTAAATGGAATTTGTTGAGTGCAGCCGCTGAGATGATCCTCAAACCTCTTCTACTTGGGGTCCGAGATGCCGGTGGGACATCCCAGACAGAGATGCCCAGAAGACAGCCTCTTACAGATGCTGAGTGAGGCTCCGGAGTGCTCAAGTGAGCCTACCGCCCTGAGAACCATAGCTCTACCTGAGTCAGTGGTTCTCAGGCTTTGCAGCAATTCAGGGTCATCTGTGAATAACAACAAAAAGGAACATGGCCGTCCCAGACCCACTGAATCCGATTCTCCAGGGATGCTTCTGAGGCACGCCACAGGGGCTCACAAGGTCAAGGAGACATTGGGATCTCCCAGGAAAAAGAGAATGAGTTCAAAATGCAGCCCCAAACCCAAGAGCATCTTGCTCTTAAGCACCAGTGGTCTGCCCTTCCTGTCAGTAAAGAATGTGCTTAATTAAACCCTGATGAGCTTTCCATGGCTGGCACCGTCCAGCCCAGAGTACATGAATCACTCATCCTTCGGCAGGGCAAGGGTCCTCCGCTAATGTATGCTGCCTTAAATGCAGCCACTTAAGCTTCCCCATCGATCAGGCATAACTAGGGATCTCAGAAGCCTCCCATGGCCTGGCCAGAAGGCAGTCAGCGAACGAGCCGGAAGGTATTGGGTGACAACCCCCAGCCCTTCCTCGATGCCGCCTGTGGGAAGTGGGCACCGTCTCCTAGAAACAAACCCTTTCCCTGTGCCCCAAGACTGGATGAAATGAACATTTCTGAAACATGTCCAGGAAACAGACTGTTCTCTGGGAGGCTGCAAGCTGTCTCTTCTAGCAAAGAAGGAGAAAAGGTTGAGTAAAACGTTTTCCAGTTTTTAAACAAGCTTCTCTTGGTCATATACAAAGAACTCCCTCTACAGACCAGGGTTTTAAACGTCTTCTTTTAAATGTCGCTATTTTATTCCCCTTATAGAGTATATGGTTTGAACCATATTGCCTGCTGGAATGCCGTAAGTAGTGCCTTGTTTGCCTGTGTACTAATGAATCAATGACAAGTGAGCATATAATCTTCAGGTCAACCTTGTCTAATATAGTGGGTACTCAATAAATGTTTGCTGCCATGAATCCAACCCAATGTCTCCATACTACTACTACGTATATCTATTTTCCACCAAAGGCAAAGAAAATGGATATTTTGGTCACTTTTATAGTCTTGTTACAGTTTAAAAATTTTGGAAATAGTTCAAGGATTTATTTGTAGTTCCATGGAGCACTCGGGTTCCAGGGAATCCATGGCGAGAAGTTTTTATATGGGCTTTGGTCCCCAAACTGAGCACTGACGAAATATATGCTTCTTCCTATCAGAACATGCAGGAATGCCTAGCAAGACGTCTCAGTTGACCCTGGAAGAGAGGGGAATGCCTGCTAAGTACAGATAATGGAGATGCTTCATTTGGGTTTCTGGAACAGAAAGAAGATGGCACTGGCCCAAGGACATATTTTGGAGGCTGCATAGTTATATGAACAGGTTCGAATGAGCTGGAAGAAGTTGTTAAGGCACCTGGAAACACCAGTGACATTGACTGAAGGAAAGGTGGGTCAGGAACTTGAGGCTCCCCATCTGCCTGCAGTGGGAGCTCAGTCCCACCGAGGTACATGTCAGGCTGCGTACCAAGTCATGGTTAACTATCAAGGTTAAGACTAACCACCCTGGTTTAGTCTTGCCATTGTGGATCCAAGAGCGAGGGCGCATGAACGGCAGGAGCCAGGTCACTGAAGCCAGAGCTCAGTCCCATGGCTGGACCTTCTGCTCACAATTTGGAACCATTCCTTCACCTCCTTTGCCCCAGCATCTTAATCGGTAAGTAGCATCCAAGTTCATACCTAATTCTTGGAGCTGTTACTAGATCCATTAATAGATGTTGAAGAAAATGCTTAGAAAACTATAAAGCAGGCTAGGTTTTAAATGTTTCATTTGAGATGCTTGAAGATTTAAGGATTTCTTTTCCTATTTATAAAAGTCACAGATATATGGGTTGCAATCATTTGGGAAAGCACAGAAAAGAATAAGGAACAAAAAATTCTCCAGAACCCCGCCACCTGAGCAACCCTGGTCATTTTTATTTCTTTCATTCTTTTTTTTTTTTTTTGAACCAATTCTTTCTGCACAGCTGAGATCATACTCTGTGATTTTGAATGCTGTTTTAAGGTATTGTTTTCTTTTTTTTACTCAACATAGTATAAGCATTTTCCCATGCTATTAAAAAGTCTTTTCAAACACAATATGTAACCACCACACAAACATTTTAGAGCATAAAGCTTTTTATGCATTTTGGATTAGTTTTGCAAGATAAGTGCCCAGAAGTCAGATCACTGGGTTAAAAGGTGCGCCTCTTTCAAGATCCTTGATGCATGTGTTGTAAGCTATCATTGTATCCCCCTTTTTCCCAGAGTTGGAAAATGAAACACAAAAATTGAAATATTCTGTCCTAGTTCACACAGCTACTCGTCAACAAGTCCAAGACAAAACACAGGGTGAGACACTCCACGTTCTGTGGTCTATGCTCAGCACAGCCCAGCAGAGAAGACTGCTACTGTCCTACAGAGCATCTGATAATTTGCACCGAAGAGGACAAACATACCTGTGGGTGATCAAATAGGGCCCAAAGGCTGCTGCCCCTGGGGCGCGGGACACTCCATCACCCCAAGCAAAGCAAGTCCCTTTGACCTCATCTTCAGCCTCCAGTCTGGACCTAACACACTGCCCTTCTGCCCAGATACCTCACTACTGAAATGAATACAGAAATATTTTGGTTTTGATTTACATAAAAAGACCCAAGATAATCCATTTGCTCCAGCTTAATGTAACTGTTTGCTCTGTTGGCTATAAAACTGATCTGGCTGGATCCCAAAGCCAGCAGGTTGGGGTGAATGAGACAGCCAGCTCCAGAATACATGCCCCAAGCCGAAATCTGCCCACAAGTGGCAGGAGAATGCAGTCCGTTCAAGATCAAGTCAGAGGGCCCAAACCACGGCTCAGTGCTCATCGCCAAGCACCGCCGGTGGCACCATGAAGAGATCCTCTCAGTCCTGGCCCTTGGGACAGAGGGCATCGGCCCCAGCCTGGCCCTAAACAAACGCTCTGATGGGCAGCTGCCCGGGGTCCTCAGAGCATAGAGAACAGGGCACTAGTTTGTTCTCCCCAGTGACTAGAAAATCAGAACACCACATCAGCCTTTTCGAAACTAGGACCAATGGGACACAGCGAGTGGGCACGTCTGATGCTGCCACGCGAACTGCTGCATCCCAGGACTTGGACACAAGGTCTCATGTTCCGGGTATAGGGTCTAGTCCAGAAATCTGTGGGAAACAGGGCATTCCTACGCCCGCATTCCTGTGTTCCAGGATAAGGGTAACAGATGGGAGGATATGGATTCTGCAACATTTTTGAGCCTGGAAAACTGTCCCCGCGCCCCCCTCCCCCTCCATGGAAGATCTGTCTCATCTCTCTCAGAAAGGGGAATGGCGAGTTCAGGGAAGAAACCCAGCAGGAGACTGGGTAATCTGTGCAAAAACATACCTGTGAAGTGTCAGGAGCCCAAGCTGCCGACATGGAATGGGTCATATATGTCATTTACATTATGAAAAGCTCATGGGTACAAAAGAACACACTTTCTGCAAGAACATGCTCAAATAAAAAGATAACCCTAAAGGCATTAAAATGGTGGTCTACGGGTAAAGAAAGGGAATGGATTAGAGTATGGAAAGAATTGCCTTTGGTCTGGAAAAAGAGAGGCCTTCCAGTTTTGAGAATGTCCATGAATTGAGGAATATTATTAACTCAGTCCTCTGGACCTAAGGTCCAAAATTCTTAAATGAAAAGAAAGAAAAAACAAACCCGACCTAGGAGATGTTGGTAAGAATGGTTTTGGAGGGGCCATGAGTTTATTTTTGTAATGGAAGGAGATCACTTGACTCTATATGAGACAGAAAAATTTTGACCCTGGGGGCACATCTGGGCCACCAGGGGAGCCTTTAGAAGACACTGGATTAGTCGCTCAGGGTGAGCCCAGGCTTTGATAGTGGAAAAGAGCCTGGTGGGTCTGCTGAGCAGCTCGGCATGAGGGAACAGCACTGAAGTATCCCTCAGGTGAATTTGGGCTCCGGTGTGTGGGACTCTCAGGGAGGAGGGCTGGCTGAGAGAAGAGGAAGAAGCATTTTTATTTTTTCAATTTTTAAAATCTATTTTATTTTAAGTCAATGAATTAATATATAGTATATTATTAGTTTCAGAGGTAGAATTCAGTGATTCATCCATTACGTATAACACCCAGCACTCATCAGGTCAAGTGCCCTCCTCAATGCCCAGTGCCCAGTGACCCCATCCCCCCACATCCTCCCCTCCAGCAACTCTCAGTGTATTTCCTGTAGTTAAGAGTCTCTTATGGTTTGTCTCCCTCTCTGATTTCGTCTTATTTTTTTTTCTTCCCTTCCCCCATGATCTTCTGTTTTGTTTCTTAAATTCCACGTATGAGTGAAATCATATGATAATTTCATTTCTCTGACTTATTTCACTTAGCCTAAAACCCTCTGGTTCCATCCATGTCGCTGCAAATGGCAAGGTTTCATTTGTTTTGATGGCTGAGGAATGTTCCATTATATACCACATCTGGAAGAAGCATTTTTAGAGAGAAGGCATCCGTTGGAGCGGCTCACAGAGAAACACTGTTTTGGAGAGGGATGTTGAGGTAAATGTAGGGCCTGACGCCGTGGTAGGGGATAGGGCCAGGGTGACCCCTGCCACTGACCCCCTCATGTCACGGACGTGAGGAGAAACCTGACACTCTGAGAGAAAGTGAGGAATCCACAGATGGGTCTCCAACACAGGTACCCCAACTCCCTGGGTCTTCCCAGAACTCTTGCCGCTGTCCCATGGAGCTTCCAGCCACTGCTGAGTCTCCCTCATCCTCCTCCTTTCTGAACAATGCCCACCACGGAACAGGGGAGAGCCCACCCCAGAAGGAGCTGGCAAGTGATTTGAGTTTCTTGAGAAAAAAGCAAAAGAGTTGAGGAAGGAATCTGACTTGTTCTTGTTCATTCCTTTCCCTTTCTCAGGGAAATATTTCCCTTCACTGCAAACACTGTCACACTCTGAATTTGGGTCTTTCTTTTCTTCTTCTTCTTAATCCCTTAATTCTGGAAGCTCATTTGTTTTCAGTTCTTTCAGTGTTGCCAGCCAGGCTTGGTGATTATCCTAACAACTCTTGATCCCCTGAAGCCGTGAAGGTCTGTTTGGCCACCCTATAAAGGAAGGGAAGTCCGCCAAGCGAGGGTCTGAAGAGGGTGGCTGGGAACGTTTGGTTTCAGCCAGAACACGTGGAGGGTCCTGTGCCCACGTGTTCAAGGTTTCCACATTTGCTCAGTTTTTATAGACAGGAAAAGTAGGCCCAAGAGAGGTTACATAAACGTCCAAGTTATGTGCAAACTCCTCCAAGGGGATTGGGTCTTACTCAGTCCCCTTATAGGGGATGGTGCCTTGCAGCCCAGACCAACGACAGCACAGAGTAGATGCTCATAGAATGCTCACCCAAGGGAGTGTCTGAGCCGAGCTCTGCCCTAGGCCTTCTCACCGCAAGCCCCTCACTGGACCCATCAGCACAGGAGTGGTTCTCCTCTGAAGACCATATTAGATACACCTGGCCTTGGCTGGGTCTGCACGCAGTCCTGACCTAGCATTGCGCTGGGCACACAGCTGGTGCTCAGCCAACATTCACTGGACGATCCTAACAGCTTTGTTCACAACTACTTTGGCCCTAATTGCCCACTGTCTGACCAGATGTATTGGCAAAAAGCCTGCTACCAGGGTGGGTCCTGAGAAGCATTCCAGAAGAAAATCCCGAATCACAGGGCTGGGAGGGAAACTAAAGGTCATCCAGGTTTTTTCCTCCCTTCCTCCTCAGCCCCAAACACACACACACACACACACACACACACACCCTGCTTCTCTCCCCTCAGGCACACTCACTCTGCCGCTGATTGGTTGAACCTGCAGGGACATTTCTCGCTCAGGAATATTTATTTATTTGAAATGGCTAAGGTGGAGAAACTACACCAAGGGGACATTTACAGGTATTCTAGCCACAGCTCACCTGAAGACCCAGCTGACAGCTACATGAATCACCAGCCACATAAGTGGAGCTACCTTCTTATAATATATTGTGATAGAGTTATGAACCATTATTAGAGTTAGATAGAGATAGAGTTAGATTATTAGAGTTAGATAGAAAGAGATAGAGATAGAGTTATGAACTATTATTAGAGCTCAAGGAGAGAGCAGTTATTAGCAGTAGGGATATCAGGGAAGTTTTTTTCGAGGAGGTGGCAAATGGGACGGTCCTTACAAAACGGAGAGGCTCTGGCCTTGGTAGTCTGGACAAGCTGTGACGTGACTGTAGTCATGAGGGACCTCGAGCACCAGGCTAATTGCTGTCAACCAGAGAGGGCCATGCCCTTGGAAGCCCCAGGGTGCCCAGCAGGGTGGTGACAGGGGAAGAGTTCTCAGTCACTAGATGATGTCTACTTGCCCCAGGGACTCTGAACAAGGCCTCAAGACTCTGGCCAGTTTCCTCATCTCTCAGGGAAGGGCAAGAGGTGGGAAGGGCAGTGGGACAGGTACAAGGGGATTTAAGACCTTGGACTTGCTAGTCTCACTGAGTCTCTAGTCTTCTCACCTATAGAGAGGGATGGCAATGTCATCTTTCTTCAAGAAAACATGAATGTTTGAGAAACATCACAAGTGGAAGAGCAAAGATGATTGCTGTCTCTGGGGCCCTACCTGAGGAGACATGAAAACGGGAGTTACTGAGCAGCTGGGGGCCAGTGTACCGGGGTTGTCTTCACTTAGACGTTATGATGGAGGCTGGCCAGCAGTGGCATCTTCAGTGGGGTGGTTGCTAGAACACTGGTACACGTCCTCTTTGTGTGGTCTCTCAACCTGGGGGAGTTGGGGCCTCTTGGGAGCATGGCGCCTGGGTTCTAAGAGAAAGTATTCCAAGAGAGAAAAATGGAAATGCGTGGAATTTGTATGATCTAGCCTCAGAATGCACATGACACCACTTCCTCCATGCTCTAGAGGTCAAGGCAGTCACAAAGCTCTGCCCAGGTTCAAAGGGAAGGGATATAGACCCCACTACTCAATGGGATGGGTGCCAAGGTCAGGTTTTAAGAAGAGCATGCCAGAAGGACGTGTTGCTGCAGCCATCTTTGAAAAACACCATCTACAACATCCCTCCTCACCTTGGCACTCAATGCCTCCGCTGTCCACCCCCAACAGCCCCTCCTGCTACCGTTGCACACAAATCCCCCTCAAGGCAGGCCGGCTTCCTCACCGTGCTCAGAAGATGCCATACACATCCCAGCCTGAGAGCTGGAGCCCTGTTCTACTCATTTTTCTTGATTATTCAAGTCTTATCTCCCAAAGGACTCACATTCCTGGTATGTTTGATTAGCAGTTAAGACTAAAAAAGAAGTCCCTTGGCAAACAAAGTTCTGGGGTCTTCTTTACTCTAGAGTCAGGGCTGCCTCTTCCTTCGAATGAGTAAAAATTCAACCGTGCTGGGAATCACTTGTTCTGAAAAGCGTCTCCAAGTGTGGGCAGGGGTCCCCTTCAACGGTAATCATTGCACGCATTCTTATGAAATTCAGGTTCTTTATTTCTCCTAAACAGAAATAATGACTGCAATAAATTAAAACGAGCTTGTTTTAAAGCCAACAAATAACATGGCTGACAATAGAAGTGTAAATATGATTACAGTTAGTGGATTTTTTTTTCAGCTTTGCTCCATTTCAGCTCATTAAACTTTTCACTAATAAAGGACTAGCCAGCATGGCTCACTAATCACTCTCCAATTAAATCAGGGACCAGGCCCCTGCCCTCCTCTGCAGAACTCAGTCCCTAGGAGTTCCGGGCATCAAATAGTGCTCAGAAGACACATGGGAGCCTCTTGATGAGAAACACCAACAAGGCAGCCAAACCATTCAGTTTCCTCTATGCTCCAGCTAGAGATGCAAGTTCCCACTGAGCACAGCAGAAGCACCTAACATGGAACAGTGATTCATGCCTGATGGGGAACTTGGGCATCCGTTCTTCACTCACAGTGCAGTGAGGCATAGGGTGAATGTAGGGTTGTCCCCATTTTAATGATGAGAAACTGAGGCTCAAGGAGATTAGAGGGCTGTTGCAGAATCCGTGCCTCCCATGTAGGGTGCAAAGACTCTGAACCCAGTGTTTCCATTCCCCAGTCTTGATTCTTTTCTCCTGTACCACCTCCCTTCAGCTAGCTTATTCTCTCATGTCATTTTTCACTCATCGATTGATTTGACCAACTCTGATGAAGTACGTACTTTCTACACAGCATGACATAGGCCCTGGGGCAACAATGATGAGCAAGGCAGAGTCCCTGCTTCCATCGGGCATGTTGTCCAGAGGGAGAGATGGCAACAAATATCCAAACAATTATATAAATAGAATTTGGCATAATGGCAAATCCTGTAATGGGGTGGAGAATGGCCAGGGTTGTTGGGGGAGGGAGGTGAAGAGGGGGCCCCTTAGCTAGGATTGCAGGGAAAAGCTTCTCTGAGAAGGTGATGTTAGAGCTGGGACTTTAAAATACCAGTCATTTAAAGATCTGAGGGGAAAAGTTCCAGGAAGGGACTACAGAGGGTGCAAAGGCCCTGAGGCAGAAGTAGGAATAAGCTGGTCATGTTAGAGTGACAGAAAGGACAGTTAGAGCAGAGCATCTCAAGCAATCGAGAGAATGGAAGGGACCAGAAGGTGTAAGGCCTTGTAAGCCATAATATAGTCTATGTAGGCATTATATTAGTTGCCGTGGTACAGAGGTGAGCAAAATGGGTATGGGTCCCACCTTGCCAGGAACAGCTAGCCCCAAGCCTCCATGAACCTGTCACGCTTGATGTCAAATTGCCTCTGCCCCCTGCATCGAGGCAACCCAGGAACCACTCTACTTCCCTTACTGGCAGGATTGCCTGAGGGATATGATATAGACAGAAAGAGTTAAGAGAGGAAAAACTGGGGATTCCGAGAATCTCTCTTGGATTCAGTCTGTCCCTTCTACCCTTCACCTATGGATCCTGGCACTGGAGGAGGAAATGCCTAGAATTCCACAATTCCTTCATGTGGTTCCCCCACCCCTCTCACCATCTCCAACGCAGAGCCACCTGAAGCCAGAGCCAGCCTCCCACCCTCAAGGAGGATGTCAAGGGGCAGAAGATCATCCCCAGAGGCCTAAGTCTTTTTTGCAGCATCAGATGGACTGGTGCTCCGAAGAAGAAAAGACCTGCTGCATGAAAGTGATTGTTTCCCCAAATCGAAAACAAAGTCTCCTAAAATACAGGAAGCATGTCCAGGAGTCAACCCTGTTCAATTAGAAGAACAGCTTACTCAGTGTGCTCTTTGGTTCGAAGCTTTAACTGGGACCCAGTGACAATACGCCCAAGTCATGGCAAGGATGGCTAGGTGAGAAGGAAAGAAGAATCTTTCATCACTATGACCTTTCCATCTTCTACCCTCCATATTGGCCTAGTCACTCTCTCATTCATTCTCTCTCTCTCTCTCTCTTTCTCTCTCTCTCTCTTACGCAAACACACACACTTCTCATTCTATTCCCTCCGGATTGCTGTGGTCACGCGCTGCCCTGACCCCGACCCCGTCCCTGCATCAGACCAAAGACCATGTTTATTCATAGGCCAACCTTTGGGAAAACAGACATCCGGGATCTGCTTCCTAAACTTCCAGTTATACATAAAGAACCCATTGTCCTTTCAAAGCCAGGACTGAGACCTAACATTTGTCCCATGCATTGCCACATTACATGGCTACCACGAATGGGGACAGACCGTAAGCAGCTTTGCATGTCCCTCAAGGATCTGAAGCCACTTCTGCTCTGGCTGGACACCTCAGAGCTGAGCTCTGATGTTTCTCGTTGACCGAGGAGCTCGGCTCAGCCCTGTGAGGCCACTGGCGGGCCCAAAGGCGGCTCACAACATGGCGCTCCCCTGCTAAGGAGCCACTTGTGGGCAACTCGGATGTCCACGCCTGATGGGTGGAAGGACTCCTGTGGCAGAGGCACGTCACAGGGCACTATTCTAACTAGCTGTTAGAAGTTGTTGTCTGGATGTACATAAGCAAGTATAGATCAATCTTAAAACCACAGCACCACGGAAAAAGTCAGAAGCAGGGCGCACTGGAAAAAAACAAAACCATTTGCATACATTCAAACGACATCCAAACAACAATGCACCTTATAAGAGAATATGTAAAAGACTGAATAAATGTAAGTATAAAATTTTTGTACCTTATATAAGAATATGTAAATAACAACGATGTCAAGTATATTAGAATATGCTGTGTATGGATGGGGAAATGAGAGTAAATAAGTAAGAACAATGAGGATATAATGTGTCATGAGCTAGAGAGTGTGGTAAACTCTATCTTTCACCAGAAGTCAGAAAAATGTAAAGGAAAGTCACAAATCTCTGAGCTGGGAATGACCGAGTGGCTCAGTCCATTAAGTGTCTGCCTTTGGCGCAGGTCATGATCCCGGGGTCCTGCGATTGAGTCCCGCATCGGGCTCCCTGCTCAGATGGGAGCCTGCTTCTCCCTCTGTCTGCTGCTCCCTCTGCTTGTGCTCTCTCTCTCTTTCTCTCTCTGTTTCTGTCAAATAAATAAATAAAAATCTTTTTTTAAAAAAGAGGCTGGAGTTGGTCATTTTAGGAAGTAGTGAAGCTCTCTTTCTTGGTTCAGCATATATGCATTCAGTAAACAACTATTTCTAAGTACCTGTTCTGTGCTCGGTGCTCGTTTTAGGTTCGAGGATTGACAAAGATTCCTCCCTCTAACCTCGTTTTTCTCTGCATCGTCCAATTTTAGCAAGAATCCTGCCAAGTCAGCTTAGCTCCAATTCCCTGTCCTCTGTATCTGGTTACTCTTGCTATCCAATCAGTCTTCATTGTGATATTGTGATAATGTGGTTTATAATAGAAATATATAGATGGACTTCATTCCTGTTGCTGGCATAGTGCACCTCAAATTCTTGGAATTTCCTAAGTGCTAAGAGTGATAAGGTACCTTATTATTCATAACAAACCTTTCCAGCCACTGAGTTCATGCCAGTAAAGTAACTTTCAGAAAGCACCTAAGGATGGGGACTGGTTGCCAGGGGAACCAACCATGTGACTGGAGGGTTGGAACTTTCAGTCCCTGCTACCCGCACCGCCCCCCCCCATCTCCAGGGAGGGGAGAAGGGCTGGAGGTTGACTCATTCGCTGATGGCCAATGTTTAATAAATCGTGACTGTGTCGTGAAGCCTCCATAAAATCCCAAAAGGACAGGGTTCCAAGAGCTTCTGGGTTGGTGAAGACGGAGAGGTCCTGGAGGAGTGCCCCGCCCCCGGATAGGGCATGGAAACTTCTCCCCCTTGCCCCATACCTGACCCTGTGCACCTCTTCCAACTGGCTGTTCCTGACTTATATCCTTTCATAATACACTGTTAAGGTAGTAAGTGAAATGTTTTTTCTGAGTTCTCTGAGCTGCTCTAGCAAAGGAGGGGGTCCTTCTCTGATTTGTAGCCAGTCAGCCAGAAGCATGGGAGACAACCAAGGCTTACGAGTGGCTCCTGGAGTGGAGGGCAGTCTTGTGGGACTGAGCCCCAACCCTGTGGAACCTGCTGCTATCTCTGGGTAAAGAGCTTGAGAACAGAGTTCAGTCATAGGACACCCACGTGCTGGTGTGGAAGGGAAATCCCACACACCGAAACTGGTGATCAGAAATCTACCCATCCCACACCATCCCTCAAGGGATATCAAATCACCGGTTCTGCCATCAGCAAGGACCCTCTTAGGTCTGTTTAGCCTGAACCACTGCCTGTTATCCCTGACGTTTCCTCTTAGGAATTTTCCCTCCATGGATTCCCTTCCCTGCTCCTTGGCTACACATTCCCACTTGCCCACGCCGTCATTGCGTTGAGCCCAATCTCTCTCCCCCACTGAAAAACCCCATTGCAGGGGTTCCCTACACTTATTGCAATGGTCCCTCTGGACAAGGTGTGTCCTGTCATTCTTTAACAGGTGCTACTGAATAATTTTTTCTGAAATCGGCTGTGATGGTTAACAAGAGCAAGCTAGGCCTGCCCTCCAAGGGCTGATGGATGATCGCCTAGTCGCTACAGGAGGGTGCAACTCCTACCCAGTCTCCAAAGACAAGTCTCGAATTTTACCAAATTCTATTTCCGTTCTCCTGGGGCCTGTGCAGCGCCAGCAGCAGAGGCACGTGGCTGGCTGGGACCCAGCTGCTCGGCGCAGCCCTGCCAGGACTGGTGTAGAAGTGCCTGGCTCCCAACCAGGGTGGCGTCTGCTCTAAGTTGGGAGCCTAGCAGACTCTAATTGTCCTGTGGCCTCGTGACACTTACAGCCTATCAACTGAATCTGAAAAAGCTACTCCCATGTTTCTTGGTTTCCTGGACTGTATGTAAGTCACTAGAATTTTCCTTAAGAATGGAAGAGCTCAAAGAACAGGATGTGGATGCCTCTCACATGCCAGGACCCACGGGGCTGGCACTGATGAATGATTAAGGAAAAGCTGTTCCAGAGTCTGCCCTGCTGCTTGCTGCCCATCCGCCCTTCTGAATGGCACTGGCCCTTTCTGAGCCCTTGAACAAGGTGCCAGGGACCCTCACCCCTATCAGGTATCACTGCTTTGCTGTGTAGCCATGGCCAAACCCCTTCCCTCTCTGGGCTGGTATCCTATCTCAGTGTCTCTTGAACAGATGAAATCACAGATGCAAATGGGCTTTTTAAGCCTGAAAGAATGTAAGATCCTGTGGGAACTCTCTGTGCTTCCCACTTGATTTTGCTATGAAACAAAAAATTATCTTTAAAAAAAAATAACCTATTAAGAAACAAACAAACAAAAAAGTTAGGCCTTATGGGGAACCCTGGGAAGGGAGTAAAACCCTAAGTTCTAATAGAAACTCTGCTCTTTTCAGTGTGGCCTTGGGAAGTTGGAAACTTCTCTGAGTCTCATTTCCCCACCCATTGTGACTACTATGAGAGCCAAATTAATGGGTTTCAAATATTAAGTTAGGGGCACCTAGGTAGCTCGGGTGGTTAAGCAGCTACCTTTGGCTCAGATCATGATCCCCGCATCAGGCTCCCTGCACAGGCAGGAGTCTGCTTCTCCCTCTGCCTCTCCCTGCCACCCCTGCTTGTGCTCTCTCTCTCTCAAATAAATAAACAACTCTTTAAAATACTGAGCTAATTATAGAGCACCGCCCCTCTGTGAGGGCTTCTTGTTAATATTTGTCGTTTTCTAAAGAGACTGTAGTGAAGGCTGACCGGTCAGGCCCAAGCTGGCAGAAATTCTGCAGCTCTTAGAGACACTGGAAAGTCCTGGAGAATGTATGAACAGATATCTCCTAGGCACTGAAAACTTAGCATGCTCAAAGCTGAGCAGGAGATTGAGAAGGAGACAGAGGAGGAGAGGGGGAGAATCCAAAAAAAATAGGAGAAGCAGAAGGGAAAGAAGGAGGAGAGTGAGGAAGAGGAGCAAGGGTGGGAAGAAAAGCAAAAGCAGATACAGAAGCAGCAGAAAGGAGAGAAGGAGCCACAGCAGAAGCTGCAGAGGCAGCAGGAAAAGAAATGGAAGAAGAGAAAAGATGAGAAGGAGGGGATGCAGCTGTGAAGGGGAAGCGACAGGAACAGGATAAAAAGTAGAAACAAGCCACGGAAGTGAATGCAGCGGAAAGAATGGAAGCAGCAGAAGCAGAGGTGGGATAGGAAGAAGAAAAGCAGAAGCAGGAAAACCAAGGCAGGAGGATAAGAAGCAGAAGGAGAAGCAACAGCTGAAGAAGAAGCAGAAGGAACACAGGCAGAAAGAAAGAAGCGAAAGACGCTGGGGGTGGGGGAGGAGAAAAGAGAGCAGGAAGCAGAGAGGGAGAGATGGTGGAAGAGAAAAGCACAGCAGTAGCGGAAGCAGAAGCAGCAAGAAGCCAAAACCAAAGCCAAGAAAGGAGAAGCTGAAACTAAAGCAAAGGCAGCACAAAAAAGGCAGGAGAAGGAGAAAGAAGAAGAAGCAGAAGCTGAAGTGGATGCACATGTGGCAGAAGAAGCCCAGACAGGAAAAGCAGAAGTCTAAGTAGAAGAAGCAAGGTAGGAGAGGAGAGGGAAAAGAAGGAAGCAGAGGGGGGAGTGGAGGGAGGAAGGCAGGAGAGGAGGGAGGAGGGGAGGCAGATGGAGGAGCGGGAGACAGAGGGGGAGAAGGGAGGGAAGACGGGGAGAGGAGCGGAAGAGGGGGAAGTGGGGGGGACAGGAGTAGAAGTCTCAGTGGTGGCAGGAGGAGAAGCAGTAACAGGAGAAGCAGAAGCAGACCAGTAACAGGGCAGGGGGTAGCAGCTGCAGAAGAAGCAGAAGTCAGAGGCTGGAGTCCATGGAGTATTATGGAAGACAGGACCCAAAGCCAATAGCAGTTTCCCTCTTGAGACAAATGAGGCAGGTGACTCGGTGAGATGTTCTTGCAGTTCTGATAGTTGGGGGCCTGAAGATGAGGTTGGGGGTGCAGTACCACTCACACCACCCTCCACTCCCCTACCCCTTTCCGAAAGGACAATGAAGGAATGCACTGTGATCTGCACAGAGGTAGAGGGGACACCGCCCCTGCCTTTCCTGAGCTCATGGTCAGAGGTAGGACCACACTAAGGGTCAGGACAGGAAAACATCTGAGGAAACATCAGAGAGGCTTTAGAAAGAGATGAAGTTTGAGTTCAGAGTCAATGGGTCGAGGTGGAATTCAACCGTGAAATTGGGGTGGGGAAGAAGGGTTCACCTCCCAGGAAAGAAGGGTGCTCAAGGCTCCCAGCTTCAACCGGGCTGGTGGCCAGCCTTGCACACGGGCTTTTTGCCCACAGGGCTGAGGCTACAAGACATCAGACTAGCAGACTCCAACAAACCCCTGCCCCTGAAATAATTCCCCCCCCAGGCAAGAGACCCATGACATGGAGGTCAGGCTGTCCTGCTGGGGACAGAGGGCCACCTTGCCAACTAGAAGTGACTATGAGGTGACCACCTCCAGACACTGGAGGATGAGGTTCCGGGGAAGCGACGGCTGGGCTGACCAGTAACCTTGTAGTGTCCCCAGTCTTCTGAGGGGTTGCTCCTTCCCTCCCGAAAAGCCCTTGGCCGTGTGACAGTGAGGTCAACCCTCGGCACCATCATGTGATGAGGCATCTTCTGCCTGGACTTAGGGCTTCCCTACCCCTTCTCTCGAGGCCACCACAAACCCCACCACATGGTGTGAGGTCAGAGGTTCTCTTGTGTGTATGTGTGTGTGTGTGTTCAGGGGAGGAGATCCGGGGAAAGATGGGTTGGAGCATTAGGGAGTCTAAGAAGCAATGGGGTCTGTCACAAGGTGACATTTCAAGAGATGATGGAAGTTGGAGACAATGGGGAAATCAGAAGCGATAAGAAAGGACAGAAAGAAAAACCTCAGCCCTCCTGATGCTAAAAGCTTCTGAAGTCTGATAAATACTTCTTGGAAAATGCCTGATGATGCATTTCTCTCCACAGCATCCCACAAAGCACTGGGCATGGAGAGAAGGTAGTAGGAGGGCAGCACACTGCAGTGGATTGGAGCACTGGCTCAGCAACCAGGGTGACTCTCTGAACTTCAGTCTCATCGTCTATAATGTTACCCATAGTTGAATGTGAATGGCTTAGAGCAGTCCTCGCAGACACTAAATGCTCAATGACTCCTAGTTATTATATCATTAGGGGAAGAACATATAAGCACCTGCTAATTAACTGATTAGAAAAATTCTATTAAAGCCTGAATAGGCAGTAAAAATGTATATTCTGAGCTGCTCAAAGGTGAAGGTTATTCAGGGAAAAGGAAATCTTCTCCTTCAACGTGATGGCAATAAGAGGAAATGTGACCATTCTCCTAAACCAATCTTGTCCTTGAGTCCTATTCTCTTAGGGCAAAACAACCACCACTAATAACCTTGTATCCATTGAGTTGTCTCAAAGTTTCCAATTACAGTAGAACCAGTTTCAAGTCACTTACTTAATGGCAGGCCAAGCTGTCTGTCCCACCCCTCCTGTGTTGGAACGTCTTTGGAAAATACTTTGAGAGCAGCAGATGAAAGAAATGGTTTTGTGGAGGAGGATCAAGGCTCCAAGGCGTCTTTGAGCAAGAAAGGAAGGAAGCCCAGCTTCTCTACATCATGAGGTCATGATTCATATGGTCCCTCGACTCACCTTCCCTGGACAGGGAGCCAATACAACTTTTTCCTTGGATGTTGAAATCCCAGCTAGCCATGATGGACAGAGAAGGGAGAGCCCGAGATTCTCTCAAATGTCTCCATTCCTCTCCATCTCCACTCCCACTACCCTGGCCTAAGCTGCTGTTTTGGCTCTTCTAGAAGAGACATCTTGGAAGTCTCATATCCATAGTGGACAGAGAGATTTTTTATTATTATTATTATTATTATTATTTGGTTTTATTTCAATTTAAGTTAGTTAACATATAGTGTATCATTAATTTCAGGGTAAAATTTAGTGATTCATCAGTTGCAGACAACACACAGTGCTCATTACGTCAAGGGCCCTCCTTAGCGCCCATCACCCAGTTACCCCATCCCCCTACCACCTGCCCTCCTGCAACCCTCAGTTTGTTCTCTATAGTTAAGAGTCCCTTATAGTTTGTTTCCCCTCTGTTTTCATCCTATTTTATTTTTCATGCAAATCTGATCATGGCAGATCCCTACTTGAGATTTCCACTGTCCTTAAATGAAAGGCAACCATTTTCCTCTGTTCCCACAGACAATTCCATGTGTTTTGACACTGCATCCCCTTAGCTCCTCTCTTGCCCAGCCCCCTGCACTCCAGCCACACAGGCTCTCCTTCGGTTCTTAAGTACACCAAACTCCTCGTCATCTCAGGACCTTTGCACAGTTCTTCCCTCTGTTGGGAACATCCCCCTCCCCACCACACACCATTCCTATCCTTCACCTTCACCTTCACCTTCACCTTCACCTGCCCCTGCTCTTCTTTGGGGAAGTCTCCCAGACTTCCCTAGACTAGATCAGGTCTCCAGGCCCCAAGTGAAACCCTATGTTTCCCTTTATATCATGTCTCCCAATATCCAGCAGGAGTCTGGCAATACATGAATGTGAATGATTTTAATATATTTAATAAATTAAATGAATGAATTTCATTTTCTAGGTAGCCAGAAATCCCCATTGCAAAATGGGGATTAAAATTAAAATCCCCATTGCAAAATGAAAAGAGCATGGGAATAGTGTCCAGAGATCTACATCTTGACCCCACTCCCTTCCAGTCAGCGTTATGACCTTAGGCAAGTCTCTTCCCATTTGGGGACTCAGAGTCCTTAAAGCAATACTGAGGAGCTTGGGCGGTTTGGTCTCTCAGGGCCCTCCCGGCTGGGCGCACAGTTTTGTGTTGCAGAGTGCACTGACTGTGGATCCCTCCTCCCGCAGACAGACATTGGACCCAGCAAGTCACATGGTAGCAAGTGGAGGTGAGCATGAATATAGAGAAACAGACCCTCCTGCTCCCTCTGTTGTCAGAACACTTGCGCTTGACAGTGACTTTCATAACCAGAGCCAAGGGAAGATTTTGTCACCAGCAGTTTAATTTTTGGTTTCATTACTTAAACTGGTGACTGAAACATCCCATTCCCTCTCGAAACAGCCAGAAAGTGGACAGAGCTCACCACAGCCTGTCCCAAAGTCTATAGGCGGACAATCTAACACAGGCAAGTCTTTAAATCACTTGCCAAGTGTGATGTTGTGTTCAAGAATAAACAAGGCCATCTCAGGCACGTTAGCTTGGGGAATCTCCTTTCTGGCCTGGGATATATTCCTTCCCTCCTTAACTTTCATTCCTCCTGAGTTCCATTCTTATATCTCTAGAATTAGATTGTCTAGCCTTCTTATGCTCAGGACACAAAGTAATAATTATTCTCGCTTTGTTTCCACAGCATCAGCCCGCGTCTCGCATTTGCCCACTTTAGTTCCAAACATTATTTAAATGCAACAGTGAGAAAATAGAGTCATTCAAGCGGATCAGATAGGAACCTGATTCCAGGCACTCTCTGGACAAGACGTTTTCTCTCAACTATGCAGAGACCCGTGGAATGTGCACTTTCCCATACAACACCTTTTATGTGCCGGTGGAACCATCTCTTTGTGGAGAATTATTTCATGCATTCCCTCTTGTTGAAATTACCCTCCAAGAAGCCTGGCATGCAACCAGGGACCCAAGGTGTCTCTGGGGCTGACACCCTGGGGTCGGGACTTCTCAGCCATTCAGAATCTGAGAGCCTGATGTTTGCGCAGCATTCCTGCTGAAAGCTTCTCTTTGCTGTGAAGATGACCCAAGAAGTCATCACAGGGAAGAGCAATGTACCACGGACAAGGAGCCCTTCACTTCCCGCGAAGTCACCCCATGGTCGCTTTTGGGGCACCTTCTTTGCCTGGGTGCACTTCAAATAAGCTTGAGAGCAACATCACTTGGCCCCCTGGCCCAGCCCTAGATTGTGAGCACACTTGAGGGCAACAACTGAACACAGCTCCCGCCCTGTAGTAATTCCTACTTCAAAGGATCAGCCCCACCCAGCTCTGGGTGGTCCTCAGGTATTTGAAGATGAGTTCCATCTAATTAGGCTCATAAAAGTTCTTCCAGCTTAATTAATTTGTTCCGGGTAACTTGTGTAGAAAGCCTGAACACAAAAGAAAATTAAAATACATCCCAAAGTGGTGTTATTCTCCAACTCTTGTTGAACAGAGTGAAGAAATATGGACACTTCTATGATAGCAATACCGTTTAGATCTTAATCAGAACAGTAACTGAAACTGTTAATATCTCCTCTGTACACTAGGGAAAATGGAGAATAGTTTCTCAGCTGAAAATCTCTGTTGCAAAATTTCTATAGGATCGCTCGCTGTAGGTAGGGCGATAATCCATGACGTTGCGACAGCTGGTCTCCTCCCAGCACACACCAACCCCTGACAGCATTCATCTCTTGGATCTGAATCATTCTTGGCAGCATACAAATAGCTCTGACATGGGTGGAAACCAAGATATAGACAGGTTAAGTAACATATGCTGGGTCATGTGGCTAATTAGAGAGCTGGCTCTTAGCTGCCGTCTGAAGTTACTCCATTACCAAGCCGATTGATACTCATGTCCCTTGTGGTAAAGTGAGGCTTTTAGTGGGAAAAGAAGCACAAAACAATGAATCCAAACCAAAAAAGAAAAAGAAAAAAAAAAAGTCAAGTGTTTGTTCCCAGGCTTATTCTCTTTGAACGTGGCTTTGGAAAATGGTGTAGTCAGCGTTTTTCCTACCAATGGATTTTAATTTTCCCACCTCTAACACTGCAGGTATTGGCAAGAATCAGAGGGAGTTTTAAAAAACTGGAAGTTCTTGGTTGGTGGGATAGCCCACTTTGGATCAGAAAGCCCCAGCACAGGGTCACCTTGGTGGTTCAGTCAGATAAGCATCTAATTCTTGATTTGGCTTAGGTCATGATCTCAGGGACTTAGGATTGTCCCCTGCCCTCGGCATGGAGTCTGCTTGAAATTCTCTCTCTCCCGCTCCCTCTCTGCTCCTCCCCCTATTCACATGCACTCTCACTCTTTCTCTCTCTCTCTCTCTCTCTCTCTCTGTAAAATTAATAAATAAATAAAATCTTCTTTAAAAAAGAACCACTAGAAAGCCCAGTACAGTCCAAGTTTCTCCATCCCCCTCCACCTCCTCCTCTTCTTTCTCTCTTTCTCTTTCCCCTCTCCACACAGACACAAGATCATTCAGCCAGAAGGAGTTTGGGAAGAAGAGAGATAAGCCAGCAGACTTTTAGGTGCCTTTCACATTTCCCTTTCAATGAACTTAAGTAAAACATCTGTCTTTTTCGGCATATGGCCCAGAGAGTCACCTGTTAATACTGTGTCTCTAGCAAGGGCTCTTTAGCTAATGCAAAGTCAAAAGAGACTGGAATGAGCAGGTAATCAGTATTCCCACAGAGATGGATCACTTGGTGATACATAGAGTTTCCATCCACAAAGTGGAGGAGACAAACACTTAAAATTTTAAGTGTTCTTTTTATAAAATAATAATACAGGAAAGTCAAGAGCTAAGCCCTGACAGCACAACTAATTTCAAAATAGTGCAAATTGGTCCAATGTTTTTCAAAAATCCTAAAAGTAAGGGCATCTGGGTGGCTCAGTTGATCAAGCGTTTGCCTTCGGCTCAGGCCATGATCCCAGGGTCTGAGGATCAAGTCCCGCCTGGGGCTCCCTGCTCAGCGGGGAGTCTGCTTCTCCCTCTACCCCTTACCTCCGCTTGTGTTCGCTCTCTCTCTAAGCTCTCTCTCGATATTTTAATTGAGAAAGAGAGCTTTAATATTTAATTGAGGATAAATATTAAAATTAAATTAAATTAAAATTAAGTTAAAAAATAAAAAACAAAAATAAAATATTAAAAATATTTTAATTTAAAAAATCCTAAAAGTAACAGTCCACAGACTCACCAACCCTCCCCATGTGCTTTCAGGAAATCCTACCAATGGCAGAAGAGAACCTGAAGGAGGACGGGTCTGTCAAAGAAGATGAGGGAAGCCAGGTAGAAGCTAAGGCAAACCCTACAGTTGTGTTGTACCATTCACTCTGCCATGCCCAGTACCCTCCAACACTCACACTCTCCACTATTCTCTCCCTCTCCACTTACCTCTTTTTCAATCAGATCATTTCAACAGTTTTCAGTAAGGAAAAAAAAAATCCCTCCTCTTTCCAAGGTGGAGGGTAGGGGAAAATGTCCTCAAGAATGCAGGATTCACTTCATCAGCCTGCGGTGGTTGTAATAAACTGTGAGCACTCCAAATGAACGATTTTTTAAAAAAATCCTTAATCAAGGGGAGGTATCAGGCAGTAAACACACACTTCTTGTACGCATGCACATCATGGCCGTGAACAAGGCTAGGGCGTAGCCCCTGAGCTGGCCCCGGGTGAAGCCCCAGCTCATTCTCTTACTGGGCGCCTTTGGGCAGTTATTTCATCTCTTGAGGCATCCAATCCTTCATCTATAAAATAGGGGTAATAGATAGATGATAGATAGATAGATAGATAGATAGATATAGATAGATAAAATAGGGATAGTAATAATACTTCCCTCCAAATGTTGTTGGGAAGACTGAACGAGGTCAATCCTATACGGGCAGCTAGTCACACTTGACGCAATATAAGTACCTAATGTGTGTGATTGGTGATCATTTATCTTCCAGTATCTTTTCTGAGATATCATACAGGACATGGGACTGGGACAGGAGGTGCCTATCTATAAAGATTTTCAGAATAACGAAGCCCAGGTCTTAGCTCCTTGGAAATGGATACAATTAGTCTCTGAGCATCAAGTGTCCCTGTCCTAGAGACTTCTGGGGGGATCCTGAGGAGGAAGTGTTCACCCCTTCTGTGGCTTCTGAACATAAGTTTGTACCACTGGGATGGCTTGGAGCAGTCCCACTCTGTACTGGTCCTCGCAGGGAAGGCCGCCTGTGCTTGAAGTGCTTGCGCTGTTGAATTGCCTTCTTTTAGTCACATGGTCTATGACGGAAAACTGGAGTCTCTCTATACTATACTCGGGAGGAGCCTGAGGGCATGAGGGAAAGAGAGGTGCACCTATCACAGATCAGCAATAACTTCATAGGGAGTTCACGCCTCTGTCTCCCAAGTGGTTACAAGCACAGTTCAAATCCCGGCTCTCTCCCCTCCTGTGGAAACCTGTGCAGGTTACTCATCCTCTCTGAGCGTGTTTTCCCATCTGAAAAATAAAAAGTCGGTCCTGCCTGCCTTGGAGCATTGCTCTAAAGACTAGAGGTAATATATAAGGTGGGCACATGACACCTGGAAACGCATCCCACACCATGCAGCGGTTCACGCATCCTTCATAAACAACAGCGCTCATTCTGCAAACTGGAATGGCATGGGTCAGAGAGGACAGTTTCCTTCTGTGAATACTGAGAGGTATTTGGCCCATGTGAGCCCAGAAATGAGCAGACCTGGAGCAAACCCCCACTTGCTTGCCCTGTGACTTTGCACCAGTGGCTTCCCTAGCCTGAGCGTCAGGCTTCTTGTATGAAAATGAAGGGGCTGGACAGATCATCTCAGAGGTCCTGGAGCTTGGAGACTTGGAGAGTGTGGCCCTAGTATCTAGACTTATGCTTCTGGGCTCATTGGATAACAATTACAAGATCAAATTATATGCAGCAGTGTAATGTATGACCCAGCATCCCACTCTTGGTTACACACTCAGCAGGAAAATGTACACACATGCAACTGTGTGTGCAAGGACATGCATTACAGGGCTAATTGTAGGAGTCGGAAGCCAAAAACAAACTAAATGTCGAGGTGCAATAGAATGAGTAAATAGGGGTGCTGGGTGGCTTAGTCATTAAGTGTCTGCCTTCAGCTCAGGTCATGATCCCACAGTCATGGAGTCGAGCCCCGTATCTGACTTCCTGCTTAGTGGGGAGCCTGCTTCTCCCTCTCCCTCTGCCTGCTTCTCCCCC
Source organism: Lontra canadensis (assembly GCF_010015895.1). Lineage (NCBI taxonomy): Eukaryota > Metazoa > Chordata > Mammalia > Carnivora > Mustelidae > Lontra > Lontra canadensis. Next base: position 1,172,689 of record NW_022631032.1, on the reverse strand, counting down.
TACTTGTGCTCTCTCTCTCTCTGTCAAATAAATAAATAAAATCTTTTTTTAAATATATATAAAAAAAGAATGAGTAAATAATTGTGGTGTCTTCACGCGATCCAATACTACACAGCAAAGGCAATGAGCAGACCCATACTACACACTAACAAAGGGAAGGGGACACAGAAATACAATATGAGCCAGAGAATTCAGACATAAAGGAGTCCCTACTGTTTGTTTCCATTTACGTAAAGTTCAAAACCAGGCAAAAAATTAGATGTCCATCAACAGATGAATGGATAAAGAAGATGTGGTACATACATACAATGGAATATTACGAAGTCATCAAAAAGTCCACAAAGTCTTGCCATTTGCAATGAGGTGGATAGAACTAGAGGGTATTATGCTAAGTGAAATAAGTCAATCAGAGAAAGACAATTATCATATGATCTCACTGATACTGAGGAATTTGAGAAACAGGACAGAGAATCATAGGAGAAGGGAGGGAAAAATGAAACGATGAAACCAGAGAAGGAGACAAACCATAAGAGATCTTAATCTCAGGAAACAAACTGAGGGGTTTCTGGAGGGAAGAGGGTGGGAGGGATGGCATGGCTGGGTGATGGACATTGGGGTATTTGCTATGGAGGGTGCTGTGAATTGTATAAGACTGATGATTCACAGACCTGTACCCCCTGAAACAAATAATACATTATATGTTAATAAAAAAGGATGTTTACCCAGTTTAAAAAAAAAAAAACAGGCAAAACTAATGCATGATGTTAGAAGTCAAGACCACCATTAGGTTGCAGTAACAACTTTGGGGGGTCAGAGGGGAGTGTCAGGGGTGTGGGTAAGGCACTGTTTATAGACACAGGTGTGTTCTCTTTGAAAACACATAGAGCTGATACACGTACGATTTGTGTGTGCATATATATGTTATATAGTTCAACAAAATGTGTACATAAAAGTATGCACAGAAACATCTTTGGTCTCCTGAGTCCCCAACTTTTATTCCTCCTCTGTGTGAGACACTGTCCTGGGGAAGCTGAATAAGAAGACAAAGCATCTACCATCAAAGAGCTCACAGCTTTGAGGGAAGACAGATGGGTAAACAAAAAATTACAATGTGATGAAAGGCTGTGATGTGGGTTTGAGCTGAGGAATGTGGGAACCCAGAGAGACAGAGGAGTGATGTTTGAACTGGGCCTTGAAGAGCACTCCAGGCAGAGAGAACCATGTGTGTAAACACAGACTGGGGAGGAGGATTGAGAAGGATCAGCGTGGAGGAGGAAGGATATATAACCCGGGGCCAAGTGTTTATCTTTTAAGTCCTTGTATCCTAGGCTGAGCTTAATGGACTCTATAATGTAGGGCACAATAGGGAGTCACCGAAAGGTCTTTAAGCAGCTGAGATTTTCTAAAAGCACTTCCCATCACATCATCGTACTTACTTGTATCTTCCCATCTTACAGATGAAGTGTCCTCTCCAAGCACTCTACTTCTCTTGCCTGCATCATCAACATTTTCTCTTTATGGAGCCTTTGACACTAGCACACAAACCTGCGATTACTTCTTCCATCCTAAAAATAAAAGGTGCACTCAGCCTCATTTTCTTCTCCAGTTACCATGTCCCTTCTTTCTCTGCATGACAAAACTCCTAAAAACATTGTTTATGCTTGACCTTTCCACTTCCCATCCTCCCATTCTCTAGTAAACACACCTCAAGCTGTACCTTCACCCCCAGAACTCCACCAAAACAATGATCTCCACATGGCCCCACCCAGTAGTCAGTTCTCCAGTCTCTACCTTGCTTGACCTTAAAGCAGCAATGACTTAGTCAATGACTTCTCCTCAAAGCACGCTCTTTACTTGGCTACCAGGGCACTCTGCTGGCTTTCCTTTTACCTTACACCCTGTTCTTTCTCAATCTTTATTGGATCCTCCCCTTTTCTGGGCTTCTTTGTCTTGAAGTTGCCCCAAAGCTCAGCCTTTGAATCCCTTCTCTATCTCCACTTATTATCCTGGTGATCTCATTCATTTCCACACTTAAATTCTGTCCATAAGCTAATGACTCCCAGATTTATATATGTGGTCTGTATTCTTCCTCTGACTTCCAGACACATCAGTCCAATTGCTGCTGACATCTCCCACTTGGATCATTAGTAGGCATCTGAAACTGAGCTCATGATCAGTCCCTCAGATCTGCTCCTCATATAGTCAACCTCATCTCAAAATGGCGACTCCGTCATCCCCAGTTCCCTGGTCAGAATGGTCATCCTGACTCTTCTCCCATACAATGCATCCAGTCTGTCAGCATCACACTGCTGAATGGTGGGAAGTAAGATGTAGAACGATAATGTCATTTACAACAGTCTAGAGGAGTGTGGGACACAAGCCTGACCACGAAGGTTGGACCCTGACCACTACTCTTTGAAAGAGAATGTGGTCTCTTGCACTATAAGACCTCACAAACAACAAAGTTCTTCACTATGGATGAAAAAAAAAATAGAATAATTGGTAGTGGAGAGCTATCATTCAGCCATAGTTGGAAAGGATTGTGCAGACCTTAGTCAAACCAACTGCTTCGCTTGGTTAAGGAACCTCTCAACTAGGACTCCTAGCCAAAGGTCGCCAGGCTCTGTACCACACACTTAATTTCCAACATGGGCATATAGCTGTTTAGAAAAGGAGCAGCCCTTCCTATGATTAGCATTAGCCCACTGGCTAACCTAGAGTACTTGTCTGTCAAAAAATGGTGTAACAAAAACCATATGGTTTCACTCAATGAGCTCACATGTGGAATCTGAGAAACCAAACAAACAAGGAAGCAAACAAAAACCAGAAATAGACCCATAAATACAGAGAACAAACTGATGGTCGTCAAAGGGGAGGAGAGTGGGGAAAGAGCAAAATGGGTGAAGGGGAGAGGGGGAGGTCCAGGCTTCCAGTTATGGAATGAATAAATCACAGCGATGAAAGGCACAGCATAGGGAACAGAGTCAATGGTATTGTACAGCACTGTGTGGTGACAGATGATAGCTACACTTGTGGTGAGCATAGTATAATGTATGGAGACATTGAATTGCTATGTTACACCTGAAGCTAAGGTAACATTGTGTGTCAACTATACTCAAATAAAAACATTTTTTTGAAAAAAAAAAAAAGTAAAGGGTCTAAGATGATCTTAGCAAATGCTTAGCATTCATGCTTCCATTACCTCCCCGCATGTGCTCTAAGACATTACTAATCAATCTTGCTACTCTTTTGCTCTCAACGTAGATTTGATTTCAGAACCCCTTTCAACCCAGGAGCCTAAGAAGTCATCACCAATTGATCTATCAGCTTTGGCAAACAAGTTTAAACCTAATTATCTTCCTTTATGGCAAACAAGTTTAAACCTAATTATCTTCCTTCCTTCCTGGTCCTTGACAAGTAACTATATAGTCACATATACATACTCAAAACAAACAAAAAAAGAAATGATAACAGTAACACTAGGCCATGAAAGTTAGGCTCAAAACCCACCCCCCTCTAGGATGGGGTTTCCTATCCTAGGATTTCTACCCCACACTCATCCCTCCCTCAAACCATACACATATCTTCTATTGGTTCATGTGAGAATGGGCAAGTCCTGCCCTCTCCCAAGGTATATTTCTGAAAATCTTATTATAAGTGGGTTATATTTTCTTATAATAACAATAGAATAATTGGGAGTTCGTGTTTCTGATTGAAAAGTTGGCAGCAAGTAAATCACAAAGATGATCAACAGTATGTCATTCAAAGTCATCCAACAACAGCCTCCTGGAATTAATTAAAGTGTGAAACTTTAAAGTCCCTTAAAAATGGGCCTCATATATGATACGTACAGATGAGACAGTGTTTATGAAGTGATCACGTACCACGTAAGAGCACCCAACTCTCCTGAATCACCAGTTAACCCATCTAAAATGAATATGGGAACATCAATAAATGGTAATTAACTTTTTAATTTAAAGGATTGGGTTGTTCTTCTTATGAATTAAGAAGGCTTTGGGGGATAAGTGAGATGATCCAGATTTCTTTGGAGAAGAAAAGGAGTTGCCAAGGGAAATCTAAACCATGGCTTTATCTTTTTCCTAAAGAGACACCATTGGCCAGTGTTTCTTGAAGCCTTCTTTGTGCCAGGCACGATGCTGAGGGCTCCAACAAACAAAGTGATTCAAACTCATTCTGCTGACCTCAGAGCTGCATTTGTGGAACCATTCTTTCCAAGACAGTTCTCACATCGTCTGAATATTTGCAGACCTTACTAGAGAGTTTGAGTACATCATAGATGTCACCTTTTTTTCCCCTAAAGATTTATTTATTTATTTATTTAAGAGACAGAGCACACAAGCTGTGGGGGGAGGAGAAGAGGGAGAGGGAGAAGCAGACTCTCTGCTGAGCAGGGAGCCCGATGCAGGGCTTGATCCCAGGACCTTGAGATCATGACCTGAGCTGAAGGCAGATGCTTACCTGACTGAGCCACCCAGGCACCCCTGGATGTCCCCTTTTTGTTTAACTTATTTTCTCTCTTTAATATATATTTTAATATTTTTACTAATTTTCCTTAATTTATCGTAATCATACAGTACACCAATCATCTGGAATCTAACAGGGACTTCTACTAGTGCTTCTCAACCCTAACTGCACATCAGAATCACCCAGGGAAACTTTCCAAAATCCTGATACCTGACAGTACCCCAGACTGCTTAAATTAGAATCTCCGGGGTGGGACCCAGGCACCAGGATTTTAGAGCTCCCAAGTGCTTATCATGCACCCAGGTGAAAAGTCGTCAGGTGTCCTTCCTTGCCGCTCAATAAATCCCTGTCAGTGCCCAAAGCCAACCTCCTGATGCTCTTGGATTCGGTCAGCTCCATGCTCTAGGAAGAGCCTCATTTTTCCCACATAAAAGTGGTTTGTTTGTTTGTTTGTTTGTTTGTTTGTTTTTGGTCTAGAGTTATCAGTTAACATGGTAATCAGGTAACAGGAGAAAAGCCTTCATGGATGTTGCCAATTCCATTCCTGACTGTCAAGTTGTGTCTGGGTTCCTTTTTCTCCCCACTGGGTGACATGCATGCTCCACCTACATCTAGTCCTCAACCCAAGGGTCTCCCAAGAAGGTAGAATGAGTGTCGGTCCAAATTCCACCTCGAATTCCCTTATTACTTTTGCAGGGTTGCTGTAAGAAAGTACTATACACAGTGTGGCCTCAATCAACAAATGTATGTTCTCACGGTGATTCTCTCATGGGCTAGAAGTCTGAGAGCAAGGTGTCCACAAGACCATGCTGCCCGAAGGCTCTAGCAGAGGACTCTTGCCTCCCCCAGCTTCCCAGGTTGCTGTGTCCTGCTCCCTGGCTCCCAGCTGCACCCCCCACCGCCCCCCCCAACATTATGTGCCATCTCCTCCTCTCTGTGTGTCCTTCATGTGGCCTTCTTGTAAGGACAGGAACCATTGGATCCAAATCCCGCCCTCATCCAGTGCGACCTCACCTTAACTAACTATATCGGCCAAGACTTGATTTTCAAATAAGGTCCCATTCCCAAATTCCAGGAGGACATGAATTTGGGGAACACACCATTGAAGCCAGTACACCTCATAAACTACCTGTGGGTGTTCTTTCATTCCTAGGATGCAGACAGTAGAAACATTTTATCCCAGTCTACCTGTAAATCTCATTAGGTAATTAATCCTTCTCTAGGATATGAGAAAGGAAACCATCTGCCCAAAGCAAAAGAAAACAATTTAGCTAATTAGGTTGGTCTTTTAAATGTTTTTAAGACAGAGAAATGAAAAGGGCAAGTGTTATGCTTGTATTGTTCCAGTTTTATGCCATGTTTTTAGTCATTTTGCTAGTTCCGTGCCTGTTAAGAACCAGCAAACATGTCATATTTAAAGTGTAATCAACTCATTTTTTCCCCTAATGAAGCTGGACAGGCTAGAACACACACACACACACGCATGCACGCACACTCACAAAGGAACTGAACTGTAAACACCTTTTATTGTTCAAATTTGACATTGTAACTCTTCATTTAGATGACCCCAGGAAGCTTCAAGCAGAGCCCAGGCCGATGATGATGATGGTCAGACTTTTTGTAGGAATCCCTGTGAGATCATCATCTAACACGAGTGGCGTCTACTTCACTAACAACTCTCCTTTACAAAATTGGAGGCAGGTTTTCTCCAGATACGTTTATATTGCTGTTCGACCATATGCCCCAGGTGTATTTGCAAAATTAAATGGTGTTAGGCTTGGAGAAATGAAAAGAGGCATTTATAAAACCCCAAAAGTCCCTGAGGTTCCTGGGCTGACCTAGAGGTCTGGGTTTGGGAATTCACTATTCCCACTCCCATTTCTTCCTGTCATTTGAGCTGTTGCCTTAGAGATGTCACAGCCCATATGTGCTTCCTTCTGTGAAACAAGGCCCATGATCATTGGCTATAGAACATCAGAGGAGCTGGAAGAACAGCCCGGAGATGGTAGCTTATTCTCACCACCAAGCTGCCCTGGCTCTGTGCTCAGAAAGGCAGCAGGCAGAAGCAGATCAGGGATGGAAAATGAACAGCAGGAAAGGGTGAAAATCAGGATGCAGGCTCTGGAGTTGGACATCCTGCGTGCATGCGTGTGTGTGTGTGTTCTTGCACAAGACCCAGGGGTTCAAATTTTAGATTCATTTTGGGGAGGGAGGGAGATACTTAACTTTTCTAAGCCTGTTTGCTCATCTGTAAGAGAATGACAGCACTTGCTTTGTGGAGTTGTATGGAAATAATGCGATTGTGAATGTAGCAGAGCGCCCAACACATCGTAAGCACCTTAGCAAATGCCATCAGCATCTTAGGAGTCCATGAGCCAAAATTAAGCAGAAACATTCCCTGAATACAGATTCTTCGCTGCCAGGTTTCCTTGGCTGGCACTGATGTGAGCTGTTGATTTCAGGTCTGCAGCAAAGGAAAAGTGAGCCCTATAGGCAGACCTGTAACCAGCTCCCAGGACAGGCAGAACAGAAGTACACATTGGGTCTCGGAGAAAACCTCAATTTGCTCTTCAGGGCAGCTTGGGCATGATTTCTGGTCCACCTACCACACCAGTCATCCAGTGTAGAAGTTAAGGAAGGACTATGTGAAGGACCTGTAAATTATGAGATGTTTTCCAGGAAAGCATTTGGGAAATGGAAAAAATGAAGGGATGGTCATTTCTTCCCATTGTTATGATGACAGAGAAGCATCCCAAGGAGGGAAGGAGCCCAAGAGAAGGTTGAGTTGCTGATAGATATCAGACTTCAGGGTCAACTAACTGCCTAGAGTGGGCATGGTGAGATAAAGACTATACAGTGTCTATCCTCCAGCCCCACACCAACTGAATCGCATTCAGTGAGGATGAGCTGCAGCTTGGGGCAAGGGGGCTTGTTTGGGGCTTGGGTTTTGGGGGGGTTTTTTGGTGTTTTGTTTAGCTCCCTAGAGGGTTCTAAGTTTCTTCCAGATTGAGAGCCACTGTTGGAAAGTCTTGTCCAGAGCTAGAGGCTGGGCCTTCGGCTGTTCTGTCTGAGCCTGAGCATCCAGAGATAACCTGGGGGAATGGACTTTGGAATAAAAGAGGAACAGAGGAAGGAAGAGAGGAAGTAGCATGGTGGGAAGAAAGAAATGATCTAAACCTGAAAGGCTCGCCAACGTTAATTGCTGACTTTGACCCTAGGAAAAGCTAATATGTTGTGTCTTGTGCAGACACTGTGCTTGGAACCTTGACAAGAGAGACATTATGCAATCGTGACATCATACCCACCCTGGGAGGCAGGCATCCCTTCCCCACTTACCAGAGGAAGAAAGGGAGATTCAGAGAGGTGACACAGTTTGCCTAAAGGCATCTGGCTCCTGGCCAGCTGAGTTGGGATCCCAGAGCAGTTCCCCTGATCCCAAGACCTGACAGGAGCCCTGGTGAGAAGGCCTAGTCTGGATTTTCTTGGGATGTTGGCACTGAGCTGGACGGGACTCAGGTCTGTGAGGTATAAGGAAGATGAAACAGACAGATGAGTAAGTATGTGAAAGCAGGACACTGGAGACGGGAACACCTGGGAAAGCCTAAGAAAGGTAAAATAATCAGGATGTCCAGGCCTCCGAGATTCCTCCACCCCTTGGCAGGAGGTGACATGAACTTGCACTGTTCTTGCACAAGACCCAGGGGTACATAGGCTAGAGCCACCTAAGGAGATGCACGGGGGGTGCGGCGGGAGGTTGGGGGGAAGTACCTAGGAAAGGTAGTCAGGAGCTGAATCTCGTTCCTGAGAGTTGCAGTTCCCAGCAGGCAGCACGGCCCCTCCAAGGAGCCGACAAACAGGACTTGGAAACAAGAAGTGGAAAGAAGCACGGAGAAGCACCTCCGCGAGGGTGGGCGGGGCAGGGAGTGTGCACCCCGCAGGACGGCATCCGGGGCCTTCCAGTGCAGCCGGTGTGACCACATCGCCTCCCAGGGCTCGCCAGCCCGCCTCTCCATGCTTACCTCACCTGTCTCGCTCTCAGAGCATCCTGCCTTGGTGCCCTACTTTCTATTTGGTAATTTTTTTTTTTAATGAAATATTCCCGAAAGGCAGAAGAGTATAGAGAAAAATATAATTTGTGCCCACCACCAGGCTTTGTCAAATCCTAACATTCTTTTCCATATTTGCTTCAGATGTTTTTTTTTTAAAAATATTTATTTATTTATTTGATAGAGAGCACAAGGAGAGGGAGCGGCAGGCAGAAGAAGAGGGAGAAGCAGGTTCCCCAGGAGCAGGGAACCTGATCAGGACCCCGGGATCATGACCCAAGCAGAAGACAGAGCTTAACCATCTGAGCCATCCAAGCGCCCCTCAGGTATGTATTTTTTTTAGAGCAAAACCTCACAAATAGCTTTGAAGCCTCCATGCAGCACTCCCTGATTTCTTTTCCCTTCCACTGATCCCAAGGGAAAACACTCTTCAGAATCTGATGTTTATTATTCACAAGCATGACTTTTTACCTTTACCACATGGAGACATCCACAAATAATCAGTGGTATTTTCACATATTTTGAACTTAATCGTACTGGAATCATACTGTAAACTTAATAAAGCTGATTTAATGTTAATAGATTATAATAAAAATTTTATATAAAATTAGAACTATATAGATAAATAATATATGGAATATGATTTTAAATACATATTAATATAGATGAAATCAAACAGCTGCTTGCTTTGTTTTTTGCTAACACCACTGATTTGGGATTCATCTACGTTCATGTTAATTCATTTATTTGGATGCTGTGTAGTGTCTCACTGTAGGAAAATATTATAATTTATGTATCCTTTGATAGACAGGAAGGTTTTCCACTTTTTTTCCAGTGTTCCAGTTTTTTCACTGTTGCAAACAGGAGCAGAATGAGTATTCATGCTTATGAATGAGTTTGCCTGGACTGTGCACCTGGGAGCAGCGTTGCTGGGTCGAGGGATTGTGTATCCTTTACTTCTTTTCAGCCTCTTTGCCCTATTCCTTGCTGTCATGAGTACCTCCCCAGACAGGAGAAGATCAGGAATGGAGGGGCCTTCCGGAACTCCTGGAACCAAAGAACCGGAAATACAACCCATTCCAACAGAAATTGCTAGACATAAGCATGCACTACGTTTGAGGGTCCACTCTGAGCTAGGCTGTGTGTGCCAGTTGTGGGATCCTCCAGCTCAGATGATCTCTGGGAGCTGAGGAAGGCAAGCTGCTCCTCAGAGATGGAAGTCTGTAGCATTCCCACCAGCTGGGCTTGGGGTTCAACCTGAAACAGACAGCTGCCCTGCCTTTGTTTTTTTTTTTTCCTTTTAAATATTTAACTTCATTTCCTCCTGATCATCAAAGTAATATGTACTCTTGACAAAGACCTTAGAAATTTTAGAAAAATATTTTTGTGTTAATCATGTAAAATTTCACTCTTCAGAGACATTCATGATTAGCATTTTAGCCTACTTCTCTCATCATTTTTTAGTATTTTTCCCTTGCATATATATTCTACTGTACTTGGATTTTTAGCCTAATAGTATATAACTTCCATATTATTATCTTCCATATTATTAATTTCCATATTACTAACAGACTATAAACATAATTTGAATTTATTCAGATTATTTTATCTTTTACTTTGTGTTTTATTATCTACCTAAGAATTCTTATATAGTGGATATTCAAGTTATTCTTAATTTATATTTTCACAATTATAAATGCAGTGACCATCTTTGGGGATAAATAGTTGATGGCCTTTTGGACCCTTAAGAGAAAATCTAGATGTAATTCTTAGAAGGGCAAAGAGCATTTTTTTAAGGTTTTGATAAACATTACTAAACTATTCTAGAGACACCATATTACAGGCCCGCTGACAAAGCGTTCAGAACACTGAGCTGGCCTACCTTCACCCAGTCCACTAACTGTAAGCTCTTCTTACACCAGGGCTCACACATGGAAGGAAAGGGAACCTTTAAATGCTCCCAGGTTTGGTGGAGAAGAACATTTGGCATTGTCCCCAGCAGTGTGTAGCAAGCTGCTTCCTTCCATGAGAACCAACAAGACAGCAAAATGGATGAATCATACTGTGGGAAAGTCAGACTCCAGAACCAGGTACCTTATATATAGTAGACAATTGAAAGAGGCCCCTGGGGACAGAAGATAATGCTATTTAAATTTCCTTAGGTTGAAAGCAACAACAACAATAAAAAGACTCTGGCTAATTTAAACAAAACAGAAAGGACTTTGCTGGAAGGATACTGGGATCAAAGGGCTGTTGGGTATGTTGTGCACTGCACAACTCAGGCCATGGGGAATCATTCACGTCATCTGTGTGAATGGCACTTCCTAGGGTTGTACAGTTCACTGCCTACACAACCGTATTCAACAGCCCTGCTGGAATGTCTGATAAAACAGTTATTTCTCAAATCATCTGTGCTGAAGGACCAGGTTTATTATTGTTGTTGTTGTCAAAATCCATTGTAGATCAATACTTGGGTAAATTAAATAAATGTAAATTACTACAAAAATGAAATACCATTTGGTGTCTCAGTAGTGTCAATTACTATAGAAGTTCCTAAATGCTCAGTTTCTGAATGTCTGAATTTACGTCACGTTAGTTTGGGAAACATAGTTTGGGAAGCAACACTGGCCCACAAACCACACTTTGATTACACTTTGAGGGTAGTACTGACATAGATCACCCAAATGCAGAGAAATGGAATGGAATGAGAAGTCCAGAACAAATAGAACCGGGAAGTCATTCTCCCATTCTCCACATGGTTTTCTCTCTGCCTGTTGGTACTATTAAACCTCACTGCAGAATGACTTTCTCCAGATGGTAGCACGCATACCAACTAAGAGCTCTTTACATTTTATGTCTTAAAGCTTCAACCACCAGAGAAAGAATTATTTGGCCTCAAATCAAAAAATTCCAGAGAAGAGGCTTAGTGGCCTAGCCTGGGCCTAGAGCTCACTCCTACAGCTACAAGCTGTGTCATTTGTGGCCAAAGGGTAAGACACATAAGAAAATACCAGCTCCTTTGGGGATCAGACAAATGGTGCTGGGAGCAGTCTTTAGAAGAGGGGTTCAGTGTTACCAAAAATAAGTGCGTGTGCCAGGCAGATAAAACAGTCGGTTTCCAACTATTTGGTCTATGTTTTCCTTTTTCTGTATTCTACTGCATTCTTCTGAAATGTATTTCCCTCCATAAAAAGGGCTGATAAACAATTAAGTGTGGGAAAAACTACAGATTTCAGCACCCTCACAGAAATTTAGAAGACATGTTAGTATATTAAAGGCTCTGAGAAGTCCTGCAAGAAGGAAACCTATTTAACTGTGTTTAATGCAGTGTTTCCTGAGCTCATTTGACCACTGAGAACTTTTTTAACATAACATCCAATAACACCCCATGATTTAGTGTTTCAAGAACACGTTTTGGGAAAGTGCTTCTAGATGACAGATAGTCTCCAGAAAGATGTGACTCAAATCCTTAAAAAAAAGAAAGAAAAGAAAAGAACTTTTAAACAAACTAGACAGCTGGGTATTTACAGTCACTGTAAATTATTTGCAAAGAGTCATTTTGTAACAGAAGTTACACACCATCCTGGTTACCAGTTTGTAAGCTCAGAGTTTTGTACGCTCGACCTTATTAACTTGGGGTACATCTCTGCAATGCCAGACCCTCCTTCTCTGGAACATTCCTTTCCCAAGGTACTCTCTCCCTGGTTGTTTGCAACCCTTTCTATGTGATGTCTAGCACACAGCCTTCTTCGAGGTAAGGCGTATCTTTATGCCATTACATGACTAGTCACTGTGGTTTGCAAAATCAACTTAATAGCATGCAGCCCCTGTCCTACCCCGTGTGCTTGTGTAATAAAGGACCCCACTGGGGTGAGCAACACACCTGAGAGCAGCATTAACAACACCCTACATCTGGGGAAGCTTGGAGGTGGGGCCCATATTAATAAGTATAATGAAGGCCTTCTCTTTAAGAAGAGATTAGAATCTTATCCCAGATCATCCAGCTGGATTACCAGCACAACTAAAGGACAGAGAAAGCCACTGGAGCGATCAGCTGGCCACCTCTAGTCTGGAAACAAAGGCAAATATATAATCAATGGGTTGATATGATATTATAATGGCATTGATTGATTTTATCGTATAATGCATGATAAAATAGCCAAAACCAGTACTTGTATCAAGCAGGACCTAATGTCAGAAGGTGCTGTTCTAAATGCTTCACCTGAATTAGCTAATTTAATTCTCACAAAACCCATGCAAAATGGGTACTTTCGATCCTTCCTAAGGGAATAGGGGAGGAAACAAGGCACACAAGGATTCAGTTTCTGGCCCGTTGGTGAGCAAGAGGAGCTGAGCTTTGAGCCCAGAAAACCTCACTCTAGAGTGCAAACTCACACCCACCACACTGCAGCTGCCCCCTCCAGCCCTTCCCACCCCGGGGCCAGAGGCCCAGGTACCTGGGTTTGGCTGAATGGCCATCAATAAACAGGATTTTAGGGTTCTTCTATCTTGCTTGCTTTTGTTTTAACACAGGTGGCATAGCAACAATCACCATCACCAACATCTGTATTGTTCTTTGCGGTTTGGTCCTCATCACAAGCCATTATGGCAAACCAGGCAGAAACTAGAGTTCCACTTATAGATGAGGAAGCTGAGCCTCTACCCACATGCTTATCTACCAAGTGGCCAAACCAAGCCCTCTAAGTCGAGAGTCTCATGGGCTTAACTCATTTCCCGTGTTGGGTTCTATGGTAGCCAACATCCAAGATGGTCCCCGACAATCCCTACCTCTCGCGTTGTCCTCGCCCGTACTGAACGAGACTCCACTGTGTGACCACTAGGATGTTGTGGAAATGGGGCTGACTTCCGAACTCAAGTCATGAAAGACGTTGGAGTTTCTGCTCTGATCTCTCTGAACCACTCACTCAGGAGGAAGCAGCGGCTGCGTCGTGGGGATGCTCCAGCAGCCTCAGAGAGGGGTCCCCAGCGAGGACGTGGTGCTTCCTGCCCACAGCAGCACGAATGTGCCCACCATGTGAGTGAGCCCGATGGAAGGGGAGCCTTTAGCTCTGGCCAGCTGAGCATGGCCCCGGCTGACATCTTCACCGCAGTTTCATGAGACCCTGTGTTGACTATTGTACACATCAGTTTGACTAGCCATGGGGTACCCGATTAAACATTATTTCTAGGGGTGTCTATGATGGTGTTTCTGATGGAATTAGCATTTGGATTGGTGGGCTTAGTAGAATAGACTGCTCTCCCCTGTGCGGGTGGCATTATCCAACCCACTGAGGGCCAGAATAGAACAAAAGATGGAGAGAGGAGGAGCTCACCCCTTTTTCTCCTGCCTCACTGCTTGAGCCAGAACATCTCTTCTTCTCCTGCCCTCACACTGGGATTTACACCATCGGCTCCCCGATGCTCAAGCCTTCAGACTCAGACTGAACTACACCACCAGTCTTCCTGGGTCTCTAGCCTATAGACAACAGACTGTGGGACTTCTTAGCCTCCATAATAGTGTGAGCTGATTCCTCATAATAAACTGTTTATTTATATACTATATTCATAGGTGGTGATATTCATTCTGTGCTATATTCATACAGCATATGTTTACTATTGGTTCTGTTTCTCTGGGAAACCCTGACTAGTACAGACCTCAGGCCAAATCCACCTGGCTAAATGACTCCTGAACTCCCATGAGAAAGGAGTGCCTAGGTGGCTCAGTTGGTGGAACATCTGCCTTGGGCTCAGGTCATGATCCCAGGGTCCTGGGAGCCACCTCAGGCTCCCAGGTCAACAGGGAGCCTGCTTCTCCCTCTGCCCCTTACCCTGCTGGTACTCTCTCTTGCTCTGTCCCTCTCAAATACATAAATAAAATCTTTTTTTAAAAAAGAAGATTAATATGAGATAATAAATGTTTTTTGTTGTTGTAAGCCATTTTTAACTGTGGTTTTATTTTTGTTTTTTTTTTAAGTTTGGGGGAAATTTGTTCTACAGCTCACCGTAACTAATCCAGGTTTTAACTCCAAAACTCTACTCTGATGAGGGTCACTAACCAGCTGTGATCTTGAGAAAGTCTTTGAAACACACACTTGGACTCAGTTTCCTCCCTGCTAAATAATAATCTAGGAGAATTTCTGAGTCATTCTTAAGGTAACTAACCAACCATTACAGGGACTCAGGGAATGCTATCAAGATGAACTTCTGGCACAAAGAGGCCAGTTCATGACCAATGTCCTCATACACTGTATTTAAGGGACATTTCATGTGTGCATCTGATCTATCAACTCATAGAGATCTAATTCAAGACTCTGCTAGCAATCACCCGCACACAGTCCCTGAGCCTCTCTTTACTCCCCTGCTCTGTGCTGAGGCTCTCCAAAAACAGGTGAGCCTTTGCTCACACTGTGGTTCACTGAAAATGCCTTCCCAGCCCTCCATCTCCCCAAACCTCTCCCCTGCCGAAGGCCCATCTCAGACGCCTTGGACCCTGTGACTCGGGACCACCACAGCAGGAGAAGCAGCAGGCATCTCTGCAATGGTGGGCTGGTAAATGTGGAACAACCAGCTCTCTGGGGAGAAAAGGTTCGGATTTGCCATCTTTCTTGATTTCTGTGGTATTGACCCTCCTCCCACAGCCGGTTTGAAGCTCCCAACAGGGCACCCCTCAGCGCAGACTTGGGAGGGGACACGCACGGTCAGGTTACTCTGCCGGTACGGGCAGGTCCCAGGGCACCCCTGCATTTTGGACACCTCACCTTCCCTGACTATCCTCTTCATCATTTTGGAATGTCCCTGGGACCTGTCTCCCTCTCCCATCCCCAGCATTTCCCCCTCAGCCCAGGCCTTCTTCATCTCCTGCCTGGACTACTAGGACAGCCTCCTCCCTGTTCTCTCTGCCTGCACACCCTCCTCACTCCCATCCCTCCCCACTGACACCACTGAGGGAGCCTTCCTCTACCGTCACCTCATGACCCCATGTTGCCCATCCTCGAAGTCCTTCAAAACCATGAGTTTCAAGGGGAAGGTCAAGGTTGTTGAGTAGGCAAGCCCTCTACGACCTGACCTCTGTCCACTTCTCCATCTTCTCATACACACACACACACACACACACACACACACACACACACACACATGCGCACAATACCCAAAGCACTTCTCTGAGGAACCATGGCACTCTTCATGCCCCCGATATTCCTACAGCCTTCTGGCTTCTCTCCAGTCACAAATCCCACTCCCCACTCTGGGCTCGTCAGCTTCACCCTCTTCCTCTAGCCCCTGTGTCTCCACATTCCCATAGTGTTTTGTTGAGAACTCAGTGGAGGAAACTACCATGGGAAATCACAGCCGATTCTGTGGCCCACTGCCTTTCTCTCCCCTCTCAAAGCCACAAGCTCCTGGAGGGCAGAACCCTAGAGCAAGTCCCTATTCTTCAGTGCCTGGCACTGTGTCATGGCCTGATGGAAAAGCCTCTCTGGGTCTGGAGGAGAGTGGCACCAGGAAGTCAATGGGGTGAGGCAGTAGGAAAGGGCAGAGCCAAGGAACGCTCCCACTAAAGCCTAGGATGGACCCCAACAAACAGAGATGTAGGTTGCTGAGGACAGGGGTTGTAGAAGGAAGGGACTGAGAACTCTATAGCGGCTGAAGCTCCCAAAACCCCAGGCCTATCTGTTCTCCCTATCCCTCTCCCTGGCTGGACAGGGACCCTACTCTTCCTAGTTAAAACCCCATCTCTTAGGCTCTGTGTTTTTTCTGTTGCTTTAAATTGAATAATTATGGGTTCAAAATAGCTACTGGACCATATGTTAAAGGCTCTGGTCCAGGCCTGAGCCCAAGGGTGAAGGGCAGCCTCTCCCCTTTCCCCCCAAAATATTCAAACCTAGGTCATGGATCACCTAGACAGTATCTCAGAGTTTAGGTAGTTTCCTTAAAATAATTACAAAAGAACCACCCTTGGCATGTCAGTTCTGCTCCATTTACTGAGAGACCAGTTTCTTCACTCCAGCTGGTTTTCCATCTGAAAAAGGAAGTTAGTGACCAGCTGATCACTAAAACCTCTGACACCGTGGTTCTAAGTCAGTTCCCCCTCTCTGTGCCTTTTCTCATCTGTAAAATGGAACTAATAGTATCTACCCATCTTGGAAGGCTATTGAAGATCAAATGAGATAATGGCTATAAAAATACCATTGTAGGGGGATGCCTGGGTGGCTCAGTGGGATAAGCCTCTGTCTTCGGCTCAGGTCATGATCCCAGGGTGCTGGGATCGAGCCCCGCATCGGGCTCTCTGTTCAGCAGGGAGCCTGTTTCCTCCTCTCTCTCTCTGCCTGCCTCTCTGACTACTTGTGATCTCTGTCTGTCAAATAAATAAATAAAATCTTTTTAAAAATTAATTAATTAATACCATTGTTGGGATGCCTGGGTGGCTCAGTACGTTAAGCATCCGGACTCTTTTTTTTTTTTTTTAAGATTTTATTTATTTATTTATTTGACAGAGAGAGACATAGTGAGAGAGGGAACACAAGCAGGGGGAGTGGGAGAGGGAGAAGCAGGCTTCCCGCAGGGCAGGGAGCCCGATGTGGGGCTCGATCCCAGGACCCCGGGATCATGACTTGAGCCGAAGGCAGACGCTTAACGACTGAGCCATCCAGGTGCCCCAAGCATCTGGACTCTTGATTTCAGTTTAGGTCATGATCTCAGTGTTGTGAGATTGAGTCCCGTGTTGGGCTTCACCCTGGGAGGGGAGCCTGCCTAAGATTCTCTCTCTCCCTCTCCTTCTACCCATCCCCCACTCTCTCCCTCCCTTTCAAATAAATAAATAATAAAACAAAATAAAAAATAAAATAAAAATAAATAAAATACCACCGTAATTATATCTATTAGTCATTACTTGTGAAAGTTAATTATTGTGCTGAAAGTCCTTTAGAAACATTCCTAGGTGATTTAACTAAACTTTAACACGATCATAGGCATCTCAGAAATGTTAATTTAGAAGAAATACAAGAATACATTAAAGTTTCCCAAGTGAGAACTCTTCTCATCCTTGGACAAATGCAGAGATGAAACTTCAACTGGGTGAGCTATGGCAGAAACTGCAGACCAAGCCCATAGCTTCATTCCTGCAATTTTATTCCCAAGATCTACACAGAGGACTGGCCATTAGAATCCAGGCAGGCCTGTTTATTCTAAGGCTTGTCCCAAATGTTCAGTCGGCCTTTTAACAGATCTGCTAGAGAGAATTAAAGTAACTCATGCCTGTTTGCCTTTCCCAGGTAGAGCATAACTAGGTCACTCTGGTATTCCAGAACGTCCTCTTTCCATCACCGTGGTTTTATTGCAGGTGGTGTCATTATTCAGCCCTTGGGAAGCAAGGTCAAGGTTCAGAAGTAAGCCAGGACTCACTTTGATCTTCACGATCATGGTCACACTCTGTCCAGCAGCATGTCCTTTGTCTCCCGGTCTCCAAGCACAATAAAAGTCTAATTAGGAAATCTCTATAATGTCCTTGAGAACTAGTACTCTTGGAGTGGCTGAAGCCAGGGACAGCAGGAATGACACCATGTCACTCCACAGCTTCGGCCTGAAAATTACTGCTGACCACTGTCCCAAGCTGCCAACCAAAGAAGGCCGCTCCCTTTCATTTTGCTCTGTAGATAGGCAGGGAAGCTCTTTTGAGTAAACATCTGTGAGTAAATCACCCTTGGCTCATGCCTCCCTGGGCCCCTGGCCACCCAGGCCCTCCCTCTGGAATCCTCCTGCCACTATACCCATGACACGGGGAGTACAGTTTCTGTTACAGTCATTCCAACTGATGTTCAGAATAAAAAGGTGAATTCTAAGCAGCTTTCTTTTTCATCAATGTACGCTTACTCAATCTAGAAAGGTAGACGGGAATGGACAGCCAGATGACCTAGCTACAGGTGACCATCTTATCTTGCAACAGTGCGAAAATCCCTGCGGGTGTAAGACACTGAGCAGGAAAGACTGCCTTATGTCTCCCCACCACCCCCAAAGCAAGAGTTAGCCAAGGCCCGCAGTCCCTTGATAAGCAGATCAGAAACCTCCTCTTGGGATTAGGAAAGCAGCTCATTAGACAAGAGGCATGACAGCAGATCCCACTGGTGCTTCTGTGATTGGATGAAATATCATTATTAACAAGAAAATGTTATTATTATGATTATAAAAGTTTTGATATTTGTCAATTTACAGATTGAAAAACAAGCCGTTCTCAAGATTGACATCCTGCTAATACAGCCGTGCAGGTCGGTGAAATGTGGAATTGTGTCCGTATCTGTTGGTAAACAGCCACTGAACCAAGCTTCTTCACTGTGCTCCTCCTCCTTGTGTCACCCTGGCCATCCAGCCCCTTCCTCCGGAATCCCCTTGAAACACACACCTGGCCAAGACCCGGCAATCAGAGTTCACGGCTGGCCCAAAAGGGGCCCCCAGGACATGTCCTGGGCCAGTGCCATGGCCCATAGCCATTCAGATGAGTGGGTGAACCCACCACACCAGTTGTTAAATATTTTAATGCCTCCCCTGCCTATCTGCACTGAGATGTTTCCAACGGACCAGCCTTCAGGGTTCTTGTACTCTGCACCCTATGCTCTGCTCTTTGGCTTGGTGGCAGCCCCAGTCTGGGAACACAAGTCAGGTGGCTCCAGAAAGCTACGGGGCAAATGCTGAGTACCTGGCCAGGCCTTTCTTTAACTGCAAGGGAGGAGTGGGAAATGTCCGCAGTGACTAGCACTTAAAAGTGGCCTTCCCCCTCCACAGTGCCCCAAAGCCCCGGGTTGGGTGCCTCTTAAAAACCAGAAATAATAACACATCACAGCCACATGGGCAAGTCCCCAACCTGCCATCTGCATCCATTTCCCTCTGTTCAATCCAATGGAGAGAGATAATAACCTATCTTCGGTTTAATTAACATCTGGGCCCGCTGCTGGGAGATTCCCAAACCCACGTCTCCCTGTAATTGCAAACCTTTATTTATCTGGGCACTTTGATGACAGCCTCATAATGGGAGCTGTGGCCCCAACCCCACCCACATCCTCTCCCTTGCCAGCTGCCCACCTCCCTTTTGCAACCCCCCAAACAGCCCTCTCTATTTCTCTGCTGCCTATCTACCCCCAGGCCCTCAGGATCCCTTGCCCTTAATCCCTCTCTCCTGTGCCATTCTGTGCTGAGAGAGCGCTGGGGATGTGGAGACCGGGACAGCAGTCCCAGATCTGCCCATGACTTAATCCCCACCATGAGATACCTGCACTTGAAGTGCCCAGCCCTTTGCTTTGCACTCAGTAGGTGCTAAAGCTTGTCAGCAGTCCTCCTTTCTCCTCCATTCTACTCTTTAATCCCCAGATCTCTCATCTGAAAACTGAGTTATTGCTGCTTCCCGTGCCTGCCTCCCTGGGTGGCTACAAGCATCAGGAAAGAAAGTGGCTGAAAACTTCCTTATGTTAAGTTTTTAAGTACCACCGATACAGAAAGCCAGCCTCCTCGGAAGGAGAGGGGGTTCGGTCATGGCCAGACAGGCCTCACACAGGGCTGGTTCCTGGTGGAGCCACTCCAGGTCAGGTTCTGGCCTCCCATAGTGCAGATCCTGAGGAAATATTTGATCTCCAGCCCCAAAAAGGTTGGAGAAGCAGCACTCCCAGGAAGTAACAAGAGAAGGACAGAGCAGGCTTGGCCACCATGTGGCCCAACCCGCCCGAGACCCAGCCCAAGCCTGCCCTTCAAGTCCCTCCAAGAGGACAGCAGAGAAAATGCTTCACATCTGTATCACAGTTTTCCATAAAAAGTGGCTCATAGTCTTGGTATTCTTTGAATTGCACAATGGCATAAGGTAGCATAAGAATCTCTATTTACAAATAAGGTCACTAGACCTCAAGGAACTGAACTTCTTTGTGCCAGGTCACACAGTGAGCCTTGTAGAAAGGGGTTCAATCCCAGGCCTCAGAGTTGGAATCCTGTGCTTCTCCCCAGTGGTGGTGACCTTCAGAAAAGACACCACTTTGTCTTTCTCCCTCTTTCCTTCCTTCCCTCTCCCTTCCTTTCTTTCTTCCTTCCTTCCTTCCTTCTTTTTCCTGCCTTGATAATAGTACATTTATTTCTACTATTTGCAGGCTTATCCCTAAACTTATCAAAGGATAATGACTGAGAAGCTAATGTCATATTCGATTGGCACGTGTAACGGTAAATTTCCAGAAAATTCTGTTAGATCCCACAAGCCTTTTTTAAAATACCATTTTGAATGAAAGCATTTCTAAAATGCTTTATACAGTTCTTTCTTTTAAAATTAGATTGGGAGGGCACCTGGGTAGCTCGGTTGGTTAAGCATCTGGCTCTTGATTTCAGCTCTGGTCATCATCTCAGAGTCCTGGGATCAAGCCCTGCGTCCAGCTCTGCACTCAGCGGGAAGTCTGCTCGAGGGTTCTTTCTCTCTCCCACTGCCCCTCCCCCTACTCGTGCTTTCTCTTTCTGTCTAAAATAAATAAATCTTAAAATTAAAAATAAAATTAGATTAAGTGTGCCTGGATGATGCAGTTGGTTAAGCCTCCAACTTCTGGTTTCAGCTCAGGTTGTGATCTCAGGGTCACGAGATCAAGCCCTGGGTCAGGCTCTGTGTTCAACAAGGAGTCTGCTTCAGATTCTCTCTCCGTCCCCTTCTGCCCTCCAGCTCATGTGCGTTCTCTCTCTCTCTCACAAATAAACAGAATCATTAAAAAAATAAAATAAATTAGATTAGGTTATTATAAATATAACACGCTAATAAAAAAAATAACCCCACCGGTACAGTACAGTATGAAGTATAAAGTAAAAGTTCCCCTATCCTGCCTACCCCCTGGGCCAGTGTGCAGTCTTGGCTGGCTGGTAGAGATGTTTCTGACAGGAGACAGCAGGACCTCTATCAGACCACTGGGTGGAGCTTGGAATTCATGTCAGCCCTTCCAGGAGCACTCAGCAACCACTCACACACCTGGCCAGGTCCCCCTCTCACCTGGAAAGCAGAGCTGTCCCTCTTCCCCAGTGTCTGGGCTCCATGGGGGGAGGAGCTGAGCCCTCAGTGGAAGAGAAGAGCACAAGCATCTCCCCTCAGGTGGCCGGAAGTGAGTGAAGAAGGAACCTCCTTGTAGGGCTTCTGCTCTGCCCGGCACACTGGGGAAGAATGAGCCCACCCACTCTGCAGTCTCACAGAAAAGTGTGACAGACAGCAGGAAGGCAAAACTTAGAAGAACTTTTCAAGAACCACAGCTGCCCCTCCAGGTGCGGGGCTGTATCAGGAGAGAAGTCTGCTCCCAAAGATGGCAGGAATTCCCAGACGCCCTACGGAGGAGAGACCCCACCTCAAATGTTTCCTTTAGTCTTGAACAGATGTTTGCAGCCTCTGTGTCTGAAAAGTTACTTGAGTTCTGGGTCCTGAGCTATTCAAAGCAACCCTTAGGACCAGGTGTCAACTGAATGATGCTTCCCTTCATAAACTCTTATAAATAGCAATTTCCTCTTGATCCTCCTAAGGTCTTTGCTCAAATAAACCTGAGCTAGACTGCATTTCCCAGCTGTTCTTGCAGGTATGTGTAGCTAGGGGCTGAGTCCTGGCCATACACACAGAAGTTGTGTGCATCACTGCTAGGCATGCCCATTAAAATCTCCAAAAGATCATGCACTCTCTTTCTCTGTCCACTGGAAGACATTGTCTGGTAGGAGCAGGTGACCCAGAGAGACTTCTGAGACACTGGGGTAGGGGTCAGCACATGTTTTCTGTAATGGGCCAGATAGTAAATATTTTAGGCCTGTGGGTTATGATCTTTGTTGCAACTACTCAACTGGGTAAGGCAAAGCCGCCATAGAGAATACGTAAATGAATGAGCGAGATTGTGTTCCAATAAAACTCCAGATACAGAAACAGCCAGCAGGCCCAATTTAGCCAACTCCTATTCTAGAAAGTGGTGGAGTCACAATACAGATAGAGCCTGGGCCCTGACTGATGGTTTGACAACCAAGACTCTTCATTCATTCATAGGTGAGAAATAAACTCTTCCTATGTTAAGCCAGTGAGTGAGGGACCTGTTAAAGCAGCTAGAATTCTTTATCCTATTTAATTATACCCATCATATTCTATTACTTCTGGTTGCCAAGTTCATGGGTCAGAACTTGGCGGTTCGGACTGCCAAGAAATCCCAAATATTATTCTGGCCTTCAGAAGTACAGGGCTGGAGAGAGGTTGCAGGTAGGAGATCTTCAAACACATCCTCCAACCACCTCCCCCATCAAAAAAAAAAAAAAAGTTCTAGAAAACTATGCTTCTTCTAGAACCTAGATCAGGCAAGGTTTGATGACTCCATCAGAGCCTTTGAGGAGACCACTTTGACAGTTGAACAGGATAATCATCTCTTATGTGAAGCCCTCTACAACTACACCCCCTCCCGTGGATGGATTGGGGTGGTGGGGCTGCCCTTCCTCTGTGTTCCCTCAGCACTTTACACATAAATTTACTATACCCCTTTTGATGTTGGATGGATATCACAGATTTTGGTCTTTCCCTCTGGATTATGAGCTTCATGAGGGCAAGGACTGCTTGTGGTTTCCATCCTTGTTTCCTTCTTGTTTCCCACCTCCAACCCCCCAACTCACACTGCCCCCCATCTCTCCCCCACAACTAGCACAGTGCTCAGCACACAAATAGGTGCATTATAAATGCACACAGTATGGGGTGCCCAGGTGGCTCAGTCGTTAAACGTCTGCCTTGCACTCAGGTCATGATCCCAGGGTCCTGGGATCGAGCCCTGTACCAGGCTCCCTGCCCCATGGGAAACTTTTTCTCCCTCTCCTACTTCCCCTGCTTGTGTTCCCTCTCTTGCTGTGTCTCCTTCTGTCAAAAATATAAATAAAAATCTTTTAAAATAAAAAAAAAATCTTTTAAAATAAATAAATAAATAAATACAGACAGACAGACAGTAGATGCATTATAAATGTTTCTTCAGTGAGGGAGAGAACAGGAATGAATGGATGGAGACCTGTGAAAGTTAAGGTCAATATTACCTGAGTTATAGATTGGGAAACTACATCATTTATCATCCAAACTAGGACACTTTGAGAGTGAAGGGTGTCTCTGTTATAATTATGTGATGACCTTGGGCATAACTGGGACCGTCCTGAGCAAACCAGAATCAATGGCCACCCCAGCAGTAGGCTTCTTTGGATCAAGGTCTCCAGTGATACCGAGCATTCTTAAAGGAATTTGGTGATTTCTGTTAGGTTAAGGACTTTTTTTAAGCTTAAAAATAAAGAAAAAAGAAAACTCAGGGTACAATGGAAAGGAAAGGGTGATGTGATTTGAAGTTTTTCTTGGCAGAAATGTGGGAGGATCAACATAGCTCTCTCATTGCGCTATGAGTTTTCACTGATCATTTCACACTAATGCCAACCACAACAGCTTGAGTTTACAGTACAGCTCATATTCACCCTTGAGCACAGTCCCAGGCATACCCACAGGAACACACATACACACACACACACACACACACACACACACACACACACCCCAGTTCCATCAGGACAAGAGGACCCTAAATTTTCCTGTGTGTACTCTAACTATATAGAGGGTTTCCGATAAAAACCTAGAACGTCCCCATTTCTTTTTTTTTTTTTAGGATTTTATTTATTTATTTGAGAGAGTGATTGAGAGAAAACATGAGTAGAGGCAGAGGGAGAGGGGGAAGAAGACTCCGCTGCTGAGCAGGCAGCCTGGTGCGAGGCTCGATCCCAGGACCCTGGAATCATGACCTGAGCTGAAGGTGGGCACTTAACAGACTCAGCCACCCAGGTGCCTGAACCTCCACATTTGTACAAAACAGTGTATAGAATTACTTTAAGAGGACTCTGTCCTAGTCATAAACATCTATCTGAGAGGTGAATTAAATTATGACTGCAAATATTTGTGGAACGCTTTGGGGAAAGGTGTGTGTGTGTGTGTGTGTGTGTGTGTGTGTGTGTGTGCCCCCACATGTGCCTGAGTATAGAGTACTAACCATAGTGGAATTACTGATCTGGGCTGATAATCTCATGCTGATGAAATGAATCCCATTACAAAGAACAAATAAAAATCCCTCCAGAGAGCACAAACAGGTGCCATGCTCTCCTGCCACGCCTGTTGGAAGAGATTGGGCTGGACACAGAGCCACATGGTACATGTGGGTATCTAGAGCTTCAGATGGAAAGTTAGCCCCTAATCTTTCCACATAAAGCACCCCATTTAGAGACCCACCTACTGTTTCCTATTCTTAATAGATTACTTCTCGTTTTGCCTTGTTTTCCTTCCTTCAGTCCTGGGAATATGTTTTATGGAAAATGTTCCTGCCCATGACACATTTGCACTATGGGGGAGCCCCACCGAGGCTCACTCATCCCAACTGTGTTATTTCAATCGGGATATTTCAGTAGCAACCACTCCTTTCCTGTACTACCCTTGACAAAACACCTGCTCATCCAAGTTTTAGATTTTTGAACCTCAAAACAATTTGAGAGAAAGTTTAAATATGACTATTTCCATTTCACAGAAAGAACTGGCACCCAAGGAGACTTGCTCAAGGTCAAGGAGCTACTGTACAGGAAAACCAGGGCTGGAACTGAATCTCAAGTCCAGTTCTCTTTCAGCCATCCCTTATAGCCTTGTCCACAGGAATACTGCCTGCCATCCACCATAGCTACCCAGTCCTACATCTTTCAGTTAATATGGGACATTTGCTAAGACCTGAGTCAAGGAAAGGAATGGCAGAGATACAGCATAAGACTAATACCTCTTTTGACTTCAGCAGTGTGAACATCTCCAAACAGGTCTGACCAACCGTGGTCTCTGGGAGCTTTCTTCCGTGGCAACAACTGCTGTAGATATGAGAGGAAGGGTCCCCCACACCTTGGTATGTTTACATATCACTGTTGGACAACCATTATGTGGTTTGGTCAAAGCACAGATGGGAGCAGCAAATCACGTGATGCTCTCTTAAAGAGATGAGCTCCTCTGCTGGAAACCAGGTGGTGAACAGTTTTCCCTGAGAATCAGGGACACTGGGGGCAATTGGACATGCAAAGGCTAAGATGTATTCCTCCACAGAGGAGGACTTGGGGGAAGACAGACAGCAGCCATAAATAAGGAAGTGCTGGTGGTTTTGCCATTCGGTAGATGGTACTTGGGAATCATTTGCAAGCCCTGAACTGGAACACAGAACTGAGAGTGTGCTGATGCAGGACCCTGTGGCCCTCCCCACCCATCCTCCTTCAACTCACATGACCTTGGAACTATCACTTTCTCTTTTTCTATATAGCCATTCAGCTGCAAGAGTGGAACCTTCAGGAATATGGCTTATGGGGTCAGAACATCTGTAATGTGAATATTTCTTCCTGCCTCCTTCCATCATGGTGCCCAAAACATCCTTCCTATTTGGCATCTTATATCTCAAAGGTTTTGAATATTTAAGAGTCCCCTATTAGAATGTTAATTCCTTAAAAAGGCCCTTTAGGTAAGGGAGAGCCACTGTAGGCTGAGGAACAATATCTTGAGAAGACAAAATTGCAGACCTTACCTTTTGCAGAGAGAAGGGGAGCCCTACACTTCAGACACACACCATGGGCCCATGGCACCAAGGAAGAAGGACTCCCCACATTACTGTTGAGTGTTTCTAAAAGAGGGCAATGTGGTGTCTAGGAAAGAGAGGAGGGGAAAGTAGAAGACTGCTACAAGCTCTGATCCCTGTGACACCTGTCTTTCCCTCTCCTGGGCCTCAGTCTCCTCATCTGTAGAGGGAAGGGACTGAGCTGGAGGAGTGCTAATGTTCTGTCTGGCTCTCAGGGTCTCAGTGCTAGGGAGGGGAGGAGATCTTGAAGTCAGCTGGTGACCCTTTGAGTTGAAGGTTAGCTAGTCCTGGAACAGAGCAGAGGGAGAATCCCTGACAAGCAGCTAAGAAGAAATTCTCCTAGGAGAAGGATCTGGAATTGGGGTGGGTCCTGGAGCGGGGAGTAGCCTGCCACAAGGGGAGGTAGGAAAGCATGCCCCAGGTTATCAACCTCCTCTTATTCCCAGACTTGCCGCAAGTGGGTCCTGGTCTCCATCGTTAGGAGAACAAACACCCTGCTGCCTGGTGCCCTCAGGGCCTTTCATCAGATGCCTGGGCTCTGCCAAGTTTCTCTTGATAGTGGCTGGGTTGCTTCCAAACTTAACTGATCTCAACCCAAAAGACACAGGGAAAAGAGTATAGGACTTAGAGTCAGGAGACCTGAATTCCGGCCCCATCTTGCTGAGTGATCAAACTTAGGCAAGTCCTTTTATGGTCCATTACCTGGCCCTAACCTGGTCCTTAGATTCAATGTGGGTCCCCATTTTAGGACCCACTGTGGACTCCAAGCTTTGAGGTAGTGAAAGGGCTGCTTAACAAGCAAGTCTTGCTCTGGCTTGGTCGAGAAAACCTCCGCATTAAACTCCAGTGGGGGGGGGGGGTCCAGGCCACAGGGGGGTCCCAATGATGAGCCCTGGTCCCTAGAGCCCCAGGACAGAGGTTTCTTCTATTCTGTCCCACTAAGGGATGGAGGAAGGCAGAAATACACTTGAACTTATGATTTACTCCTTTTTCAATTCAGAACATTAATGCTAAAAGTCTTGCTATTACATAATCCAACACATCCATTTTACTCATGAGGTCCTGAGGCTAGAGGGGGATTAGTGACTTGATTAGGTTAATGCGAAGGGAGTCCAGGTCACTTCAAGGCCTGCATCCAAGGCTCTTCCTGAAGGCTTCTGCCATACCACATTATCTGAGCCTTCATTTGACTCAAATTAAAGGGATTGGGGCCATAACCTTGGGGTTGAGATGAGCAGGAATGGAACTCCAACTC
The DNA here is from genome assembly GCF_010015895.1 of Lontra canadensis. Lineage (NCBI taxonomy): Eukaryota > Metazoa > Chordata > Mammalia > Carnivora > Mustelidae > Lontra > Lontra canadensis. The sequence continues at coordinate 1,145,276 of NW_022631032.1, read as the reverse complement.
CATCCAGAGCCAATTCCAAATAAACTACCCTTCTCTAGACCAGAATCACCCCTCCCTAGGAAGTTCAGGGAAGTTCCAAGGAAACTCTTGAGAATTGAATCTACCTCGTGTAGAGATGAGGAGTCAGTTGAACCCCAATCTTCCCTCCTTCCCAAACATGGGTCCTCAAAACCTTAAGGGGCACCTGCGTGGCTCAGTCAGTTAAGCATCTGACTCTTGATTTCAGCTCAGGTCATGATCTCAAGGTCATGATCACATGGTTGTGAGATTGAGCCCCGCATCAGGCTCCTTGCTGGGCCTGGAACCTGCTTAAGACTTTCTTTCTCCCTCTCCCTCTGCTCCTCCCTCCCTCCCACCTCAAGCACACACACACTCTCCCTCTAAAAACAAAAAACAACAACAACTACAAAAAACAAAAAAACCTTGACTCCTCCATCTAGGTAATGCCCTTGAACTTTATCAGGCCTATTCTCCTAGGCTGAAATAGAATGGTTCCTTTACTCCTTCACTGCTGTTGCCTGAGTACCAACTAGGTGCAAGGCTCTGTGTTAAGTTTGGTGAATCAGAGATGCCTGGAGACACATGCCTGTCCTTGGAGTGTTCAGCCAACCAGGAAAGATACAGATGATTAATAATCATGATGCAATGGGAAGAGCTCCCCCACCCTCAAACTAGACCTGCTCTTCTAGGGTGAGATCTCACCAGACCAGATCTCAGGGTAGGAGCAAGAGGAGACCAGGTTCCTCTGGGGGCTGCCACCCCACCCACCAGGAGCATTCTTGCCAGGAAGACACCACCTGCCCTTTCCACCTCCAACATTAGGCAGCCAGCAGATACTCATTCACACCTGGTGACAAGAATGGCATGTTTAACAATGACTTGACAAGTATTTATCATCAAGCATCTACCAGGCATGAAATGTAGAGGTATCAAAGAAGGGGGGGGCGGATCACAGAAAAATTCCACTGCCAGTTTCTGCCATCCCAAAGTGAAAAATTTGGTTATAAGCCATGAGAATGGGAGGAATGTGAAAAGAGCATGGGTTTCAGAGTTTGGACCCTTGGGTCTTGGTCCCTCCTTTGTAACCTTGGACACGACATCTCCCCTCTAGGGCTCAGTTTGCTCATCTGTAAATGAGGGACAGAGCCCAGAGATTGCAGGACCAGAGCCAACTAATGACTGTGTGTTTGTCCTTTAAAGTTTGGGCTGCCTTTTCTTTTAGGTTTGGTTTCAGGTCTGAGCTAGGCTTGCAGGAAGGAGGAGACATGAAGACAGGATCAGGTGGGAAGCTGGGCAGTTAGAGAAGCCAGAGGGAACGAGGCCTTACAGGAGGAAATGGGATGAGACAGAGCTGAAGAGGAGATGTAGAAGAGGGGGCTGTCAGAAGGGCCACCGTCTGGGGGGGTTAGAAACATGACCCTTGCTGGTGCCACCGAACAGACCTAGAGAGGGGAGGGAATGTGTGCCAAGTGCCAGGGCCACCTAGCCATTCCAGCCACCAACGTGGTGGTTATTCAGGGCTGCTCAAAATGGGATCACCTCACAGCGGCTCATGGTGGGGGCGGGTGTCCCCAGGCAGCCTGTGGCCTGGGATGGGCCAGCAGGAGCAGAAAAGGCCCCAGCTGACAATAAAGCCAGATCCAGATATGGCCATATGCAGGAAAACCTGGTACTGGGGGTCCAGAGTGCCCTGACCTGTAGCCTCCCAGCCCTCCAGCCTCCCAGCCCTCCCCGAGCCTGGAGTAGTTTCCCGCATGTCACACGTGATTCCCAGGCGCCCGTTGCACACACACTTCTCGCTCCGTCGTGCATCACTTCCCAGCAGATGCGAGGACCACTGATGCATACCATGTGGAGGAAAGTGTTCTGCTTATTAAATTACTAAATCCTGCTAAAAATGAGGGCAACTGGCTCCTAACAGAATTTGTATGTTTCTCGTGATCCTTGGTGGACTCCCATGCGGTTTTTTCTGTCTCGAGTATGGTGCCAGGGGTGGGTTTTACCAGCCCGTTCCCTCTCCTTTCAAGAGCAGGGCCCTTGAAAAGCAGCTCTGTCTCTGGGAGGGAATTGTGCTTTCTCAGTCTAACAGAACCTTTCTCATTTGTTTAAAATCTGTTCTGCTGACTCTGGGGGCAGTGGGTGGGAGGTTTGCTTTAGGCACCAGCGTGCAAGTGCGTGGAGTGGGTGTTCTCTGCAACTCTCCGTACTGAGAAGGTCTGTAATACTACTGTTTATTTCATGCTGTCCCACCTTTCCCTCGCTCCCCATCAACGCACACCACACATGGTACAAACGAATAGAGGAGGATGTTTTTGCGGTCAAAGAAACGCGTCCTCCGGGGACTCACGCTGCCACCTGACAAGACCTCTCTTGCCACGGAAGTCACTTCGTTTTTCACGCAGTCCGTGGTGCGTTGTTGGACACAAAGGTTTACTTAGGTGGGGGAAAATGTGGAAAGTGTCTCGCAGCATTTAAAGTACCATCAGGTTATGCAAAGGAGGAACCTGAACCCCAGCTCACAGGAAGGTAAAGCTAGATGGGATGAGTAAGCCAGATCTCAGTGCTCTCTGGAAGGCATATTTCATCTAAGGGCTTAGTTTTGCTTTGGGCACCACTCTTTTCCATCCAAGTGTCAGGAGCAAAGCAGTGTTCCACTTTTGTTTTTTTGTTTTTTCATTCAGACTTCTCTTCTTATGCTAGTGATATCAGCCCTGGAAGACTGAGATGTAAGAAGAGGTGAATCGTGTATCACCTTCGGATCTCTTCTAGAATTACAGCAGCCAGAGTGCTATGGGTGCAGTGGGGATAAAAGCCAAAAGGCAGAGGGGAGGAAGGAGGGAAAGGGAGGGCAACAGGAGGGAGGGAGGGAACTGGTTCTTTTGCAGGCTGCTTATTTTCTTCTTCCTCCTTCCTCAACCCCTAGACCCCCCCCTTCCCTATTTATAAATCAAATAACTGGAAAAATCAGACTTAAAGAAACAGTTGCCTTCCATTTATTGATGGTGTTGGTTTAAATGTCATTTGTCTGCACTTTCTGACCAATCGCCCTACCCCCATCAGTCACAGATAAAAGCCTACCTTGGCATTGGCATTAGACCATTAACTGGTTAAGAATGAAAACACACAGGGGCACCTGGGTGGTTCAGTTGGTTACGTGCACAACTCTTGATTTCGGCTCACGTCATAATCTCAGGGGCGTGAGATGGAGCCCTGCATCACGCTCCATGCTCAGTGGGGTCTGCTTGAGATTCTCTCTCCTTCTGCCCCTCCCCCCACTCTCTCTCTCTCTCTCTCACACACACATACACACTCTCTCTCAAATAAATCTTAAAACAAACAAAAAAAAGGAATGAAGACACAAAGACCCTGCCCCACCACCATGTACCAGCCACGTGATCTTCACCCTCTTTAATGTTCTTATCCGTTTCAAAGAGCAGAGGAACTTGGCAATGTGTGAAAATAATTTCAGATGTGAAATCCAGTCATGCAAGATAGTGATGGGCCACACAGCTGTCTGCCAGGCTGGTGAGTGCTGTACGGAAAGCACATGGTGTGAGTATCTGGGGAAGGGAGGACTGGACTCTCCTGACCTCTCTCTACATGGGGGTTTTAAAGCTCATGCAATGATGTATATCTGAGGTATTTGGGCAGAGGGGTAGGGACTCTCAACCAAACCAAAATATAAGACTCAAAAGCCTGGACCTTGTCTTAATGCCCTTAAAAAGTGATTCTGAGTATTTTTTTAGTTATTTCCCACCCACTTACACATTGCTTTTTGTTTCTCAAGGTAATCTTTTCTTTATTTTTAAAGATCTTATTTATCCATTTGAGAGAGCAAGTGAGAGAGAGCATGAGAGGGGAGAAGGTCAGAGGGAGAAGCAGACTCTCGGTGGAGCTGGGAGTCCGATGCTGGACTCGATCCCGGGACTCCAGGATCCTGACCTGAGCCTAAGGCAGTTGCTTAACCAACTGAGACACCCAAGTGCCCCACGTTTCTCAAGTTAATCTTATGCCCAAACCAACTCTGTTAATTAGGAAGACAATCTTTCACCGTCCCTCTATGGTTCTAACAAATTCCAGACTCCTCAGGATCTGTGGGTCTAGCTGTCTAAAACATAATTACGACGAAAACAAAATAGAGCAGCCTCAGGACAGCATGGAAGGCCAGAAGTGGGATCATTTCTGCAACACAGGAAATGGAGCCCAAAGGGGTAAAGGGAAGAAAATAATTTGAGGAAGGCACAGTTTTGGCAGCGTCTCATTACAACTTCCGGCTGATCGGGTATAGCCAAACCAGAGACATCTGTTTGGAGTTTACAACAGAAACAAGCTCACAGAAAGCCTGAAAACACACACACACACACACACACACCCTAAGCTCTACCAGTTCGTGTCTGCCTTGACCTCCACACTATTCCCCCACTGGGTCACACTGGGTTGTAGAAGGGAAGGAAATAGGTTCTTCCGCCGGCCTCCCCACCGGCCCCACCTGCGCCATGACTCATTCGCGCCATGATCAGAACTTACCAACCTTTCTCTCTCTTGATTTTCCTCCAGGAAAAACAGAGATAGCCCCACTCCTCACAGAGCCCCAAAGACACTTTTCTTGAGGTCTCCAGTTGATATTTAAAGCCCCTTGAACTATTTGTAAGGGAAAAGGTGACCCACAGAAGAAGGTGGTAAAAACTCAGAAGACCTTGAAAGTCACTCCTTCCTAAATTACCTCACAAGTCTGGGAGTGAGGAACAGAACTCACCCTGTACCTCCAAGAATTAACTCCGAGAGACCAGAAAAGGTCCACACCACCCCAGTTTACTGCATGAAGAATATGGGAGGATAGGCTCAAAGAGAAGGCAAGGGCTGGCCCCAGCCCCGGCGCCCACCCTGCTGGAGAGCGACAGAAGCCCTGGACTACACAAACAGCAGGTTCCCCTTCTGGAATCACCTCCAAGCACTGTGAAGGCCAAACCCCGTCCTACCGTGCCATGGCACCGATGGCCAGGCCCTCTTCCAGCCCCGTGGCCCCCCAGCATTTTTAGCAGCACTTCCAGACGCTCACCTGTTCTGTGACATTGTCCTCTTTATTCTCTCCCCACTGGCGTGCAAACACAACCAGAGCAGTGCTACTCTTAAAAAATAACAAAATGTTTTATACCCATTTCTGTATATACAGCTGAACAACATTTTACATGTCCCTTTTGCACAGCAAAAAATATAAACATTTAGCTCTGAGAACACAGTTATGTACAAAAAAAAATGTCAAAAATACTTCACAACAGTGCAAAATACTTTACACAGTATCATGGAGGGAGATCTTTTGAGCAGAAGGTGTGTGTGTTTTTAAAGGAAAACTCCTTTTTTGTTGTTTTAAAGATATTAGACGTCTTTAACTGTAAACAAAATGCAACTTTCTTCCATTTCCCCCCACCACCATCCCCAAACAATTATTTGAGGAATTTGGCAGAATTTCAAGGGTCTGAGTGTGAGGTAAACAACCCAAGCTCTCGCACCAAAAAGACTGGGGGCAAGGAGGTGGCATTACAGCCTCAAACGTTGCAAGATAGAAAAAAAAAAAAAAACCATGTTTTTTAATGACATGTCAATGACAGCGCTAGGCCGCTCCCTGTTACTGGGTCCGGTCGGGGGAGGAAATTAACTCTTCCTCAGGCCCCAGCTGCCCCACAAACAGGAAACTGGCCAGCCGGCAGGCATCCCTTGCTAACCAGCGGGCCCTTTTCTCACCGTCCGCCCGCCCCCCACCCCCACGCCCCCAGCCCTGTCTCTCTCTCCCTCGGTGCAGTCTGACCCCTCGCACATCTCCACACGCAACCTGAGCCCCGCTTCAAACAGAGCCAAGTGTGCTGAAGGAGAGGGCCAGGGCAACTCTGGGCCTCAAGTGTCCCATTTCCCCTTTCCTGGGGACGGGCGGGGGACGGAGGAGATGGGTGTGGTCCAAAAGACAGGTGAGGAGTCATGGTGGGGCGCGAGGGGTGCGCACAGGGGGCTGCTGAGATCTCAACCCGAGTGGGGCTCCTCTGGGTTGGCGCCGTCGTTAGGGCCTGACAGGTCCGCTGCGGTAGCAGGGGAGGTGGCGTCCGGGCCCCCGCCTTCGATGGAGCTCTCGCTGCCGGTACTCTCGCCGGACAACAGGCGCGTCACCCGCAAGTCGGCCTGCAGGCTGCGCACGTCGTTGCCGAAGCTGAGTTCTCCCAGGTCGTTAATAAGCTGAGACAGCTCGGCCTTCATGTCCGAGGCGCTGCCCAGCAGCAGAGGCGGCGGCCCAGCCCCAGGGCCCAGGGAGACCCCGCCGCCCCCTAGTGCCTCCTCGCGGCCACTTTCCAGCGTGTCCAGCAAGTCCCCGCATTCCAAGTGCATAGCCACCACCAGCGCTCGCTGCGCCTCGGCCTCTTCCGCCGCCGCGTCCCCCTCCTCGGCACCGTCCGCCGCCTCCTCCTCCTCCTCCTCCTCCAGGCAGCTCTCCGTGTGCTCCTCTTCCTCTTCCTCCTGCAGCTCCTGCTCCTGCTGTTCACCGAGCAAGTCCTCGGTGATGGAGCCCAGCTTAGGCGCGCTGCGGCTGCGTTCCACCGGTGGCTTATAACAGCAGGGTCCGTGCAGGAGCAGCTTGCGCAGAGGCACTAGCGGGATGGTGTGCGCGCCCACCAGCTCCTGCTGCTGGTGACGCGCATCGTCCCTCCGCTTGAGCCGTTTAAATTCCGCCAGCGCGTTGGCCGACGTCTGGTACAGCAGCAGGGCCATAGCCTGAGCCTTCTCGGGCTTGGACACCAGCACCGCGTGGCAGCGCAGCATTACCGCCTTGTGCTTAAGCTCGTGCCGGTATACCCAGGCGAAGACCTTGGGCAGCCGCGCGTCTGCCACGCAATAGGTAACGCGGTGCAGCAGGTAGAGGTGGCCCGGGCGGCGCAGGGCGCGCTCCTCAGCGTGCACCATGCGGATACCCTGCGCGCTCACAGTCAGCTTCATCTTGGTGCCCTGACGACCCGCCTCGCTCTTGCTCCAGATCTTGCCCACCGCTAGGTCAGTGCAGCCGTCGCCGCGCGCCTGGATGGTGGTGGCATTGCCCAGGTAGAGCACAGTGTAAGTGGGGTCCTCGCTGGTGATGTGCAGTTTCTTGCGCTTGGAGCGGAACATGCTGCCCACCCGGCTGAGCGCGCCTTCGGGGCACGCCCGCGCCAGCGAGCTGAGCGCCGAGTAGTGCAGGCTCACCGCGTAGCCCTTGGGCTTGGACGCCTGCCGTGGCGGTGCCTCGGCCAGCAGCTCGAACTTGTGTTTCTTCCACGGCAGCATCTCCGGAGGGCGCCCCCGCGCAGCTGGGCGGCGGCGGCGGAGCGCCGGGTACGAGCCCCGCTGAGCCACCCGCCCTGGCCGGGCTTGGCCCGGGCAAGACAGAAAAATAAAACTCAGCTGGGAGTGGCCCACTGGTAGATAGGGGCTTAGGGAGTATCGTCCTCAGGGACCCCGCCGAAGTGGGTACGGGTTAAAATTTTAAAAGAGAAGAAAATAGTCAGCTGCGAGTTGGGGGCGGGGGTGGGGGGGGGAGGAGCGCGCACAGATTTACCCCAGCCAGGGCAAGGACGGGATCTTAGGCAAGCAAATTGAGAGAAAGACGAAATCAGAGTGGAACGTTAAAAAGAGATGCGCGCGCGCAAACAGAGGGAGCCCCAGCCAAAGCAGCCGGGACGGGACGAGAATAGGCAGGAACTCCTCGGTGAGCCTGGAAAGGGTCCCCGCGCTCACACACACACACACTGCCCAGGGCTGGAACTAGAAAGAGCGGAAACTCGATAGCGAGTGTGCCCAGGGGTCCGGGCTCCCGCCCCCAGGGGGTGCTGGAAACCGAGAGCCTCTCCGCGGGGCTGATCCCAGAATGTGCGGCTTGACCCGAGTGCGGTCAGATGCTGCCCCGGCTGGCCGCGGCGGGCCCGGCGCAGCACTCCGGCGGTGGCTCACTGCATCTTCGCTCCGGCCGGACGTGGGGACTTGGGCTCGGCGGGCTCACTGTCCCGGCTGGCTCCGCCGGGGCAGCGTGGGGCGCCGAGGGCGGGGCGCGCGCATGATCGGCTCCGGGGACGGTCGCTACCTCATTTCTTCCCTCCGGGGGGGTCCGACTCCGCTCCCGAGGTCCCCAAGGTCTGCTGCCCGCCCTTGCGGCGCGCGGGTCCGGTGCTGCAAGCGGTAGCTGGCTCGCCAGCCTCACATCCTTGCGGTCCGGGAGCAAGATCTCGGGTAAATATAGGCCGGCGCGAACCATTCGCCGCGCGGGGACAGGGGAGGTGCACAGAAGAGGATGCGTTTCGGGCCCGGACGCCCGGCGGGTTCCTGGTCTCTTAAAGGGACCTAGTTGCAGCCATTTGTCGAAGGAAAGGGAAAACCGGTCCAATCCCGCAATTACATCTCAAATTTACTAGCATCTCATTTATCTACAGGTATCGCCAAGACCCGGGGTTACCCCCTCGGGAAGGGCGACTTGAATTCTGACACTCCACCCTCGGGCTGAATTGCAACTCACTAAATAAATGTGTGTCTACATCGAAACTTCTGGGGGAAGTGGTGGAAGATGGGATTTAGACTAATTTACTATGTAAAGAGGTTGGGGAAAGAGTGGTTCTTTCCTTGTGTGACAGCTCTCTGAGAATGACTGGTGTTGTTTAATAATGTATTTTTTCACAATTTATTTTTCATTAAAGGAAGCAAGGAAAGCCCAAAGCAAGGAAAACAACGAGACTTATCTTTTAGGGTCTTGGAGCCCTTTCTCTACAGACAAGCAGATAGTGAGAAGTGAGATGAGCGTAACGCCCTGATAGGGGTGAACAATATTGTACAGAGTCCACAAATAAAGTGTTTCTGTCCCTAATCCCTAGCAGTGGCCCTTCCTGCTCTCAGGCCTCAAAGAAGACTAGTTTTCGGAGACCTATACCATTCCTAAGTAATGCTTATGTGTGGTTAGAACTCATTTTGTTTTGGCAGGCCAGTCATTCCATTTTATTACATCATTGACACATTTTGGGTGAGAATTCCTAGTAAAAAATCCAAATGACGTTTTTTATTTCACTAATAATGCTCAGCCACCATCCACTAGGAATGACGATCACATTATTATCCTTTTCTCCTGGGCTGCCTGAACAGCATAGCCTTAGTCCTCTGACCAGCTTGACCCTTGGCTGGTAACTCATTTCTGGGATCCTCAAACAACAAGCTTGCCTCAGTGGTCTGCTCAGTGAAAGCAAAAAGACTTCAGCTGGAGTGTGGGATAAATGTCCAGATGATCCTACATCAAACTGCCAAGTTTGTCCCAGAGGAGGACAATGGAACCCCTTACCCCATCAGCCTCATCCCCTGAGGATCTTGGATATCTTTGGCTTCCATGCCAAAACCACTGATTTTAGAACCCCTGCAGCCCCTCTTGGAAATTCTCTGGAGCCCTACTTTTGCCAACTTTTAGCCTTTCTTTTAAATTTAAATAACCTTTCTTAAAATTCTAACCCAATTTTCTCAGACTCATTGGTGCTGAGTTTCAACGTAACTTTCCTGAGTACTTTTTGGTGCCAGGCCCTGAGCTAGGAGCAGACCCAGTTCCTGTCTACAAGGAGCTCCCAGTCCAACAAAGGATGCAAACTGCACCCAGCTCAGGCTTCCACTGAATCTAGGAGAGCACCCTGTGTCCTCTAGTGCCTGGTACACAAATAGGCACTAATTGATTGCTGAATTAATGAATGAGATGTGCGCGTGAACAGGAAGACAGAGCAGGCTATGTGCCTAAGAAAGACCCAATGTACTATGAAAAGCGGGAAGAAGAGAAAGTTCGTTTTGAGTGGGAAAATCGGAACAGGCTCTACGGAAGGTGATGTGTGAGGAATGAGCAGGCTTTCTCCAAGCAGGAAAGAATTAAAGGGCTTTCTGGATATAGAGGACAGCAGAATTCTAGAATGTGAAAATGCATGCACACATGCAGATGAGGGTGGAGTTTAATGATTATAACAAGGAGAGAAGAAAGTTTCCCGGTGGTGCTTTTCAGGCCCTCCAGCCATTTGTCGAAGGAAAGGGAAAGGAACAGCCTTTTCATGGCTAAGTCTTGCCCCAGGGTGTGATGCCTTACTTCCCAGCTGCACTAATGGACTAATGGAGGGACACCAGACCTGGTGCTGGAATGAATTAGTTAGAACAATAATAAGCCACTTAAGTCAAGGTGAAATCCTCTTCTGCTTGAATTCCTGGAAAATCTTGCAAAGGCAATCGGGTAGACTGCATGGGCTCCAAACTCAAAAGTCTGGTAAAAAAGCACACCAGATTCACCTGTGTTAAGTGACCCTTAGCTGGTCCATAATCTCGAAGTCTAAACTCTACAAGTAGATGTCATGTTCGGGTACCATTTCCAAGTTGCTCAGAGGTCCAGGGTCAGAAGGGCTTGGGGAAGACAAGGAAAGGCCAGTGGTGGGAGCTAAGGCTGGTCTCAGCTTCCACAAGGGCACCCCCTTTGGCATCAGGTGGTAGCAGGGAGCGCTGGGGACTACAAGGGCAGGGAGGGTTCCACTGGCTGGCCTGACTTCTCTGAGGCAGCGAGGACGTCAGTTCTGGGGGCAGAGGCCCACAGAGCTGCTCCTCTGGGCTGGTCTCTGCCACGCCTGGGCTGCCTTCTCAATAAGTTTGTTTTCAACCCTGGGAGGGCAGAGAGGTTCTAGGTAAACGTGAACAGTCTGAGGTGTGAGTCACAGTCTGTGCTGGGACTCACAGACCCAGGAGGAGGAGGGCCAGGCTGTCTCTTGCTAGCCTGGGCCCAGGGCCTGGACCTGGGCCTGAGCCTGGGCTGGCTGGCGGGGTTTCTTCAGCCGGGAAAACTGGTAGCACTATCTATGAGCCCACACCATGGACCTGAGACACAGGGTATTTCCAGAACAGAACAGGAGCCAAGGCAGTTGGGAAACAGGTCAGCATCTGCAGCAGACCTTGGACTGGGCTTTTTGTGTGTGATGCTGCCCCATCTACTGGTGCCAGGCAGAAGTGCTGTTTCGTGGGCTGGTTTCTCTTCCTACGCCCGTAAGACAGTGGTTGAATCAACTCACAGCCAAGTCACAGCAGGCTAGAAGCCTGGCCTCAGACCTGACATCCTTTGAGCTCACAGAAAGCATTCAGGCCCGCTCTCTCCCACCTTATTTCTTACATCATGGTCCTCCCTCTCAGGCTTCCTCCCCCAACACCCCATGGAATGCCTGTTGGCTTTGGAGATAACAAATGACTACTCTAGGATCCTCGAAGTCATCCAATAAACATTTGTTGTGAGTCTACGGTGGTTGTGATGTAGTTGCTGGGGATACCGTATGAAAGCAGACAGACAGGTCTTTGCCCTCATGGGATTTATATCCCACAGGGAGGCAGATAACACGCAAACAAATAATAAAATCTCAAACAGTGGTAAGTCTCAACACACACAAAAATTCAGGGCTAGGAGCAGAAGGTGGCTGGTTGAGACCACATGGCCAGGAAAGGGGTCTCTGGGCAGTAATCTCAAGGAGACGGAGTCAGCCATGCAGGAACATTCTAGCCTGTGCTGATGAGTAAGGAGGTCACAAGGCACGTGTGGCCATTGCACACATGAAATAGTTGGTCCAAACTGAAGTGTGATGCAGGTGTGAAACACATGCTGAATTTTTCAGACTTAGAAAAAATGAAAATGTCTCAATCATCTCATAATAATTATATGTGGAATGATAATATTTTGGCTTTGTTGAGTTAAATACACCATATTTTTAAAATTAATCTTGCCTGTTCCCTTTTACCTGTTTATTGTGGGTTCTAGAACACTCACAGCTATAGATCTGGGGAGCATTATACGAGGCTACCATGCAGGCCTAAAGGTGGGAATGAGCTCAGGGGGTTCAAGGACTCCCCAGCTTCAAAAATCCTACTGTGTGATGACGGCCTCTGGCCTTTCAGCCCTCTTCATTTCTAACTCCTATTTTATCAATTCTTTACTCTCCTTAAGACCTCCAGGATTGACATCAGCATCTGTTACAGGGTGAACTCACCCGCAGGCCACACCAGGAGCCCCTGGGCCAATTTCTGGGTCCTTTAAATCAGAATCTCCACTGAAACACCTCTGTGGTTGAACACATCCTGAAGTTTGGGGAGCCCCCTGCCCTGGCCCACCTCATGTCTTCCACTACCGACTTTCCTAGCCTCTTATCCTTCCCTTTCCCCCTTTCTAGGCTCCCTCAAAGTGGAGGTGGAACCCTCAAGGAGAGTGTGCTAAGTGAGAGAAGCCAGACATAAAAGTCCATTCATAGCAACTGTAGGCATTAGGTGAATGCATAGTGACAGAACACAGGTGGATGTTTGCCAGGGGCTGGAGAGAGGAAGGAACTGGGAACAGCTGCTTAGTGGATATGGGGCTTCCTTCTGGGATGATGAAAATGTCTTGGAACTACATAGGAGTGGTGGCCGTACAACGTTGTGAACATTAATTATTGCTTCGTTGTTGACCTCAAAATGGTTAATTTTATGGTATACGCACCTTATCTCAACATTTTTTCTAAAATGGAGGAAGGAGGCAGAGAGAGGTTAGAGCGATGTGATGTGAGGAGCCAATGCTCCCTTGTAGGCTTTGAAGGTGGAGGGAGAGGCCACATGCCAAAGAAGGCAGGCAGCCTCTAGAAACTGGAAAGGGTCAAGACAAATTCTCCCCCAGAGCATCCACAAAGGGGACCCTGTGACACTTTGATTGCAGCCCACTGAGACCTGGGTTGGGCTTTTAACCCACAAAATTGTCAAGCTCCCGTTGACTTACACCAAGCGTATGGTCATCTGTCACAGTGGTCATACTCCTCCCTGCCAGCCATCTCATCTCTTCTAATTCCATTTCCTCCCCCACTCACCTCAGTGAGCACCCTCCATCCTCACCACGCTTCCAAAGCTGCCCACTCCCTAGCAGAGCCAAGTTCAGGACCTAGAGCTTCTTCAAGAAAACCAAGGCAGTAAGAGCAACGTTCATGGTGTGCCAACCCCAACTAACCCACTTGCTCAGCCACATCCATACCTTCTCCCACCCCTTTCCTCCAGGCACCCTGGGACGCATGGGTGGCTCAGTCGTTGGAGCAACCAGCTCTTGGCTTGAGCTCAGATTATGGTTTCAGGGTCGTGAGATGGAGCACCACGTGGGGCTCTATGCTCAGCACCGGGTCTGCTGAAGATTGTTTCCCCCTCCCTCTCCCTCCCACTCTGCTGCTTACTCTGTTCTCAAATAAGTAAGTAAATAAAATCTTTTTCTAAAAGAAGTCTCTTTTCCTTTGAACCTGTCCCTCTCAAATCGACCCCCCACACTGATACCAAGCCACAGATTTGACTTGTACCTCCTCCCACTATAACCACTTGGTGGTTTCCTACCAACATAGGTTGCAGACTCAGCTTCTCAGCAGAGTACATGAGAATTTTCAGGTCTGGCACCTGCCTACCTCTCCAGCTTCCTTCGCCGACTTCCCCTGGCTGACCCCTTCTCACTTTTAAAAAGCCAGCTCAGGCACCATCTTGTCGAGAAAAGGGGCCCAGGCCTCCCTAACTCTTTCTCCATGCTCCTTGTATCTCTACCTCTGCACTTGCCTTTTGTAATGTTATTGTCTTTAATTCTGCCTCCCTCACTGGACTGTGAGCTCTTGGAGAGCAGCAACTACACTGAATTCATCTTTCTGTCCTCAGCTCTTAGCACAATACCTGCCACCAAGTCAGCACGCGATAAACAGTGTACAATGAACAAACATTAACGCTGTGTTTATTTTCACAGCAAGCGAACTATCACAAGCACAGGCTGTCAGAACTGGCAGAGCTCTTCAGGACATTCTTTTTTGTTTTGTTTTGTTTAAGATTTTATTCCTCTATTTATTTGAGAGAGTGAGGGGAGGGAGAAGGACAAACTGACCCTATGCTGAGCATGAAGCCTGACACAGGGCTCGATTCTACCCCCTGAGATCAGAACTTGAGCTGAAATCAAGGGTTGGATGCTCAACCGACTGAGCCACCCAGGTAACCCCTTCAAGGACAATCTAGTCCCCCCTCTCTTGGTTCCACAGATGAGGAAACTGAGGTCCCAAGAGTGCACATGCATGGCTGTACCATTATTCAGCAGCCAAGCCCAAATCAAGTAGGACCCACGTGGCCTGTATCTCCATTCAAGGCTTTTTCCTTCAGCTAAACATAAAGCCAGAGACTTTTTTTTTTTAAAGATTTTATTTATTTATTTGATGGAGAGAGAGATCACAAGTAGGCAGAGAGGCAGGCAGAGAGAGAGGAAGAAGCAGGCTCCCTGCTGAGCAGAGAGCCCGATGCGGGGCTCGATCCCAGGACCCTGAGATCATGACCTGAGCTGAAGGCAGAGGCTTAACTCACTGAGCCACCCAGGCATCCCAGCCAGAGACTTTTAAATACACAAATATGCAGAGCACATTTCCTGCTCCCTCCTTCTATGAAGGGCTATATCTGGGGGTGGGGGGTTCATGGCTTTATTTGGTTGAATGGGCAGACTCAGCCCTCATCAACCAAACACTTCTCCCCATAACCTAAGCTGCCATTTGCCGGGCCCCTTAATGGAAATTCCCCTTGTTACTAGCTGTCGCTGCCACCAAAGAAGCTGGAGTCAAGCATGACTGTCATGGGATTTACACAGTGAGACTTTGTTCTCTCTAGCAGTCAAGATCACGTCCAGGTCCATGAGAGTCTGGTGGCCCACTGGGCTCCTCTGCTCTGCCCGGTGACCCTTAATTTCTCTGGGGTTTTCACTTCAAAAACAATGAGAGTTGTAGCAGTTCTTATCTTACAGGAAATGGCATAAAGAAGGACCAATGAAATTAAATGTGCATGGTAAATGCTTGGAGGTTTTCACATTGAAAAAGGATATTATGCAACTTGTGTTTTCATTTGTCTCTTGTTTTGGAACGTCTCTCTGGGCATGTTGACCTGGTGCATCTTTAGCGAGCCTATGCAAATGAGCTGGCAAAGTTACAACTATTCCGTCACAAACGGTAAGGCTACTGGCCTCGCCCCACTAGGTGCTGGGGAGATGCTCAAGGCCTCACCTTGAAGGTTCTAATCCAGTATCTGTTGTTTCTGAAAGAAATTGAGGAGGTACTTTTGGTATGCTGTAGGAGAGGAGATACAGGTGCAAATAATGTGATCTGAGCTAACACAGGCTGAGCTGAACACAAAACACTGGCTCAGAGGGAAAAACAATCTGCTCAGACATTGAAGACACTCATCAGGGAGGGGGAAGGCTTCACGCTCCACTGAAAGACAAGCAGGTTGCTATGGACAGAGACAGAGGAAAGGAATTCAGAGGGAGAAAATGGCCCATGTAGACGGTGGTTAGTGTTGAACACTAAACAACTAGGCCAAAAGCAGGGAACTCAAGCATACTGAGCACTTACTAGGTGTCAGGCTCTGTGTTAAATGCTTTGGATCCTTCCAGATGTTTCATTCTCCTAAGAGTATGGTGAGGTCCGTGATGTTCTCTTCACTAGAGGGAAAGGACTGAGGTTTGGAGGAGTTCAGAAACTGGCCTAAGATTGCCCAGCTCTCTGGGTGTGAGTCAGGTGAGGACCTCACCCTGGAGGGCCTTGAATGGCAGGTGGAGGCATTTCCCAAGCTGTGGTGAGTCACTAGGCATCTGAGCAGGGAATTGCTGTGATCAGAGCCATAGCTCAGACACCCACATCCCCACCCTGACTCACTGAGGGTCCCAGGTCCTGCCCCTCTCTGAGCCCTGTCCTCCCAGTGTGTGAGCTGAGAAAATTCCCTTCTAGTCCTTAGTTGCAGGAGGCTGTATTGGTTTCCTAGGGCCACCATAATTACCATAAACAGGTGGCTTAAAACAACAGAAACTTTTTTCTCTCACAATTCTGGAGGCCAGAAGAAAGAAGCATTTTCCTTGCCTACTAGCTTCGGGCTCTAGCCAGCAATTCCTGTACTCCTGAACTTAAGAATCTCTGTCTCTATCCTCACAGTCCCCGCCCCCCACCCCCGTGCTTTCTCTGTGTGTGTCCAAATTTGTATCTTCTTATAAAAACACATTATTGCATTAGGACCCACCCTGATTCAGTATGACCTCCTCTTCACTTGATTACATCTGTAAAGACCCTCTTTCCAAATAAGGCCACATTCACAAGTATCTAGGGTTAGGATGATAATCTATCTTTTTGAGATACACCATTCAACTCAAAACAGACGCCATGACAGGAAATTGCAGGAATGAGAGAGGAAATTAACAAGTCAGACACCTACAAACTCCCCAAGTCACCCTGGGGCCCATGTTGGCCATGACGCCTCTCCTTTCATGGACTGTGGCCTACAGTGTCTGCCGCCCAGACAGCACCCAGCCAGAAAAGCAAAGGCATAACAAGTCAAAAGAAGCAAAACCTTGAGCCTTATGAGAGAGCCTTTCTCATCAGTGCCACCAGAGGCAGGAACCCAGTTGGTTTGTCCCCTCTGGAGTTGGAGGGAGGAGAAATCGTTAGCCCCTGCATGGTTAGCTTTAAAACACACAAAACCTAGCCCCTTAACATTTTCACTTGTGATAATAGCATTTGTAACGAACGTTGACTGAATTTGGTAGATGGTGGTACACGGTGCCCTCAGCCTTCCCAAGACAAGCACTGTGGGATGTCGTCTTCTCCCCAGGCTACACGATGAAGTCATGCCCTGCAATTGCCAGCCTGAGCACCTTTTCTGAGACCACCCTGTTATGTCAAATACTGGGATGACATAGGGTAGTGAGAAGAGGAAGGGAAACTCCCAGGGTAAGAAGTCTGTTAAGCACCTTAATGATCATCTATTCCAACCCCCACTTTGGAGCATGAACCTGCTTTAGAACATCCTGATGCTTGCTTGAATACCCCTGGTGGCAGGGAGCTCACTATCTTATAAAGCTGTCCACTCCATTTTTGAACCACTCTGATTATAAGAAGGTTCAAAGAAATTAAACCTAAAATTGCCACTCTGTAGCTTCAACCCATTTGATCTAGTTCTGGCTGCCTTGTGTCTACTCAGAGCAATTTCTCTCCCTTCCCTGTAACAGTCCTTCACATAAATAGAAATGGCCCCCACATATCCTTGGAGTCCCCACTCCCGAGGCTAGTCACACTTCCTTCACCTTTTTCTCATTCCCTCACATTCCAAGTTGACATGCTAACACTTGTTAGCATATTAGAGTAATTCAAGGGGAGTGGTCGGAAGTCCATTCTGGTTGAGTAGGGTCTAACTGGCAGTGTAGGTCATGGCTCCACCACTGACCTGAGCTATTTAACCTTGGATGAGTCCCTCTGCAGTGGTTGGCTGCAGGACAACCACTAAAATTTAAGCTCATAGGGACAGGGTGTTTGTCCAATGCTGAATCCCTGGGCCTAGCGATGAACAAGTGAATGAATGAATGAATGAATGGGGGAAACCTGGCACTTCCTAGCTGCAGATTTTAGAGTTGGTCATTAGTAATTCTACATCTACTCTCCTTTACTTTGCTTCACTTTATTGGGCCTCAATTTGTGCAACTAAATGTTCAGAAAAATAGGGGCGCCTGGGTGGCTCAGTTGGTTAAGTGTCTAATTTTTTTATTTCGACTCAGTTTCTGACCTCAGGATTGTGAGATGGAGCCCCGAGTTGGGCTCCGCACTGAGCGTGGAGTCTGCTTAAGATTCTCTCTCTCCCTCTGCTACTTTCCCACCCCAGAAAAGAAAAACAAATGCATAGGGTGGGAATGAGAAGTTGTTGTTTAATGGGTACAGGGAAAAAAGTTCAGAAAAATAGAAGTTCCCTTTCTCACTTGACTACTGTAAGGACAAAAATAATTACAAAGTCATCTGTGAGTAAAAATCCCTGGCTATTCCACATAAAACTACAAGGGTTTTCGGGGTCGCCTGGGTGACTCAGTCACTTGAGTGTCTGACTCTTGATTTTGGCTCAGGTCATGATCTCAGGTTCGAGGAATTGAGCCCCATGTTGTGTTCCATGCTTAGCAGTCTGCTTGTCCCTCTCCCTCTGCTCCTCCCCTGCTCTTGCTCTCTCTTTCTCTCTCTCAAATAAATAAATATATATACACACATATATATGTATATATATATATACAAATATATATATATATATATATATATATATATATATATATATATATACACACACATATATATATATAAAATCTTAAAAAAGGAAACTATAGGAGTTTGGGAAAAATCCATAGGTTCTAATATAATATACATAGGCTCTTGTAGCCTTTATCACCAAAGCAAAAGGTATTTTACACTTTTCATTGCACACAGAATGACTTGCACCAGCAGGCAATCAATGTTTGATTGAAGCGATTTAAGTTAGTCGCTTACAAGAACCACAATTAAGGGCTGCTAAGAATCCACCCACTTTTTACAGGGATAAATTGAGAATGGCAGATGATCAAAGGGAGTTTTCCTTACTGACTGAATGACTGCAGACACTGCCAGACTTCCATTTTCACGACCCTCAGCCTCATGCAAACAGCTTTACTGTCCCGATGGAACGAGGTGCTGTAGAGAATGGGTGAGAGGGAGGAGCAGGGCTGCAAACTTGCCTTGGAACAAGGTTTCTGCCACTAACCTGTTTTTGGCCAAAGGGTGAAAAGAAAAAACGGAAACCCACCCACTCTCCTTTCTCCCTCCCCAGACAGATGTGGGGCCCAGGGAGGCACAGGAGTGTGGAGATGGTGAGCACAAAGCCACTCCAAAATTTGTTCTTGGGTGTGGGTGGTCAGGGTTTGCAACTACATTTGTTTAGCTGAGGTAAATCAAGGATTATGCAACACCGTCAGTGAGGAACACTCACTCTCTGTTGCTCTTTGGAAGCTGGATATGAATCAATATCAACACAACCTCCTCCAGAGGTCAGCTGTGCAGAGAATCTCGGCTTCAACAGAAGATCTCAGCTATGTGGAGAATCAGGAGGATCTGACCAGTTTTCCAACATGGACTTGGTAGATGAGCATTTCCACTGTCGTGTCAAAATGATGAGAGGAGTTTGGCTGGGTTGTGTTGTTCCCCAAAGTGTGTGGGTAGAATGGCTTCTACGGTGGGAGGGCAGGAACCTGGGCTGATTCGTCTTTGCAACACCTTCCACTTGGTCCGGAGCCAGCACCGTGCTCTACCCTCACCACCACTACCACCACTACTGACTCAATGTCACTTTCCTCTCAGTTTGGATCCCATAATCTTATCTCATCAGGACCCTCAATTGCCTTCCTCCTTCTTCTTAATGAACTAGTCTCATAATCCCACATGTGGATTTTTACCTGCATCATCCAATTGTTTGGGAAACTGTTCAGCTGTGAAAATTGGTACCCCATGAACTACTAGGCAATGATCTTTCAGCATTATCTGATTTGCTACTTCTGCAGGATAGGGATTATTCTTACCCCAATAAACAAATAAGAAAACTGAGGCTCAGATAGTTCTTTTTCCACAGTGACAGAAATATTAGAAAATATTAGAAAAAAATTAGGAAATATTAGAATTATTTTTGTCTTACTTGTCAGCTAAGAATAGTTGCTGCTATTGTGATCTTACAATGTCAGTGTCTGTTTGACTCTCTGCTAGTCTCGATTAAATTTTCACTTTATTTGTTAAGATTTTTCGGAGCCTGTGGATAATGACAATAGAACCCCAAAGTGCTTGCTCTCTCTAAATCTCTGGAGATGACAAAATCTGGAAAAGGAAACAAGGGTGCAATCCCAAGTTCCTGACTGAGCTCTAGGAATGAGATGACAGGCTTCTTTCTCTCACCTACTGTTGCAGAATCCATGCAATCTTACTTTATGAGTTAAGCTTTATTTTTTTTAAAGATTTTATTTATTTATTTGACAGAAATCACAAGTAGGCAGAGAGGCAGGCAGAGAGAGAGAGGAGGGGAAGCAGGCTCCCTGCTGAGCAGAGAGCCCTATGCAGGGCTCGAACCCAGGACCCTGGGATCATGACCTGAGTCGAAAGCAGTCTTTAACCCACTGAGCCACCCAAGTGCCCCAGAGTTAAGCTTTATTTTTAACCACTCAGCTTCAAGAGAATTCCAGGAACTGTCAATTTACTCTCTTCCATGGATCCTTCCCATATCTTACCATGGAGATTATGCAGTATTTAAAGATACACCATTTCTATGTTAGGAAATGGGAGGGAAACACATTCCGATTCATTCCTTCACTAATCTGTGGTCACTGATTTCCGGAAGCTTTGCCAACTACTACATTGCTTTTCAGCAAACCCTTGGCTGTTTCCCGAAGTTCACTCCAACTCAGTTAAGAGTTAGCTCTTGGTGGGTTAGGCAGGGAATCCAGAGATGGTGGGTGATATGGTCCCAGCTGGTCATGCCCCTAATTCGCGGTGGTTGACCTTTTAGCCAGTCCAGTGCCTTCCCCGACACCGAAGGGAGTGGACTCCTCTTGCTACCCAAACCGTGGTGGCCCTTGGGCCAGAGCATTCCATGTCACCTGGAAACTTGTTAGAAGTGCAGATCTGCATTTTGACGCCATTCCACGGAGGATTCACAGGCATGACCAAGTCGGAGAAGCACTGGGTTCTGAAACGCACGCTAACAACCCTCATGCTTCCCTTTTCCCAGCAACATACGAGATAGCTGATGAGATCTGGAGTTTGATACCTGACGCCTTACAAATTCCATCTATGACGTGAGCAAGCTTCTTCCTCTCTGAACGCGGTAACACTGCGGTGATTCTCACAATGTAAGCAAAACGCGCAGCACCCCACAACCCTCACCCAGCTTTCCATCTGCCCGTCGCTGGGCCATTCACGATGGAGTGAGCCCCAAAAGCCCAGGTCGCAGAGCGAGCCGGCTCACTGTTTCCACTTTAACAATAGGAAATGTTAGTGCAACTCTAAGTGGAGTTGTTGTTGTTTAAATAAAGCATTTAAGTCATCCGGTTGGCTTTCCTTGCAACCTTGCCAAGCTCTGGAAACATTCCTGACGCTTCCTTTCTGAGCTCCCATCCAGGCCGGAACTTTTCTCCCCAGTTCACAGCTAGTAAAGACTAAGTAAACAAAAACTATTTAGATTCTGGGCTTGACGGCATTGGGGCCACACCTTGAGGCGCAGGCGAAAACCAGCGCCAGCCAGCGACGCCACTTGGCGCCAGAAGTGTCCTTCACCCGTGTCTCCGCCCTTTGGTGACAAAAGCAGCCGGAGGCGGGGCTAAGACGCGGAATACGCTCGGCCATGTTTTTCAGGTCTCCTAGTTCCTCACCGGACGTTAAAGATCGACGCACGAATCTGGAAGGTACCATTATTTTGATTCAATCATTCTATCCAAACTCGAATATTCGTGGACATAGCTATAGAAATTAAGTTCCTTGGACATATTCATATTTATATTCTGTAGCAGTGGCAATGAGAGGTATACGAAGGGTAGCTTGGAGTAAGTCATTCCGCCTTCTTTTCAACTCGGGCTTCCGCTACTTGGGCTCGCTTTACGTCACTTCCGGGGACCGAGCTCTTGAATACCGGAAAACGCGCGTGCGTTGCCGGGAGCGTTCTTGCCAGCTCTGTGCTGCCATGGGCCGGCGGAGAGCGGCAGGTCCCGAGACCCTCGGCCGGGCCCTTATCCGCCAGAAGACTCAGCGAAGCCGTAACCACCGTCACAGCGACTTCTGGGTAAGACAGTTTATCGTGTTTCTTGGCCTTTTTTTCTAGCTATGAGAGTTTGCATGCTGCGAAGCCGCGGGGTCAAAAGTCACAGGAAAATTTTGTAGGGAAAAGGACGCCTAAGGAGGGCTCGGAGAGCGGAGTACGTTTAAGTTCCCCTCAGGCGGATCAGCAGGCCCCCTTTCCATTGAGGCACAGGGCGCAGAGGTCGAGGCGGGAAAGGAGGGCTAGTGTGATGATGAGGCTGTTGGGAGAGCTTGAAGCGTGGTGAATGCAGGGAGCGTTTGAAAGTTTCGGAGCAGAAAACACATAAAAGCTACTTCTTTTGGTATTGTTCGAAGAATGACTCCTCCAGGAGCGGCTCCAGTTGCCGCCAGAAATACAAAATAACTCAGATGCTTGCTGCATCCTTTTTATTCCCTAACGGTTTCGGTGGATGATGAACACTGCATCTCCAAACCGTGGTGAGCTGGCCCAGTACTTCCCTGGACCTACGGATGAACACAATTTCAGGATCCTAGAACAACGGATGAAGTAGTTCGATGCTTGTTTTTCTAACCTACCCCCTAGGTATTTGAGATTCGCTGTGCTAACTGTGTGTGCGCGCCACTGTAATACCATCTGATGTCCCGCCAGTTTGTACGCAGAGTAGAGGCATCCGGGGCTCTTCCGTAGTCATCAGGTCCAAGTTACTCTAGACATTAGATCACTGATCATTTTTAGTTGGTTTTGAGGGAACTTGTTACAGTATAACCTTTAGGAAGTGGTAGGAAGATTGAATATGAATTCTTACGAATCGGATTTTGATTCTTACTCTGATTTTTTTGCTGACCTGTGGCCTTGAACCCACCATCTACTCTTTTAATCTTCTGGTTTTTTAATTTATTTGTTCCTGTAATGAGCATGTAGCTAGAATAGTGTTTATCAAACTCGGGATTGCACCTGGGAAATCAGTTAAGTAGGTACCAACTAGTGGTTTTTTAACCCAGCAGGATAGAACTCAAAATAGCAGAGTGTATTACATGCGATAAGGTAACTTTGTTTCAGCATTCTTTTTTTTTTTCCCCCCCATATTCTGCTGCTTGGCACAGAATTGCATCGTTGTGTGTATCACAGCATCTGAGTCACTATGTAATCTGCATTTTTTACTGTGGGTCTCCATAAAAAATTTCAGTTAAGTCTGCCAGGATCAGAGAGTCTGGATTCAGATTTTCTCTCTACCATTTATTAGCAGCACCTATAGGCAAATTATTTTTATCTATTTGAAACTGTTTCCTTGTCGGCAAAATAGAGATACAGTAAAATTTATTTCAAAAGGTTTGAAAATTAAATGAAATAATGAATGGAAAGTGCCTGTCGTATCTAAATGTTTACACTCCTTAAATGTTAACTGGCATTAGCTTTGACTCTAAAGGGGCTGACACCACTCTCAGGACCACAGAACAGTTCCCTGGGAGGTTAGCGTTTGTTCAGATGTCAGAAGCAGAAGAGAACAGCTGTGTTATTACCCTGTGTTTTATTCATAGTTGCACACAAGTGAGCTCAATGATGGCTATGATTGGGGTCGTCTTAATCTTCAGTCAGTGACTGAACAGAGCTCCCTGGATGATTTCCTTGCGACTGCGGAACTTGCAGGAACAGAGTTTGTAGCTGGTAAGTTGTTTATTCCTGAGTACATAAGACACTGGTCATTCTTCCAGCTTTGCTGACTCGATGCAAATTTGTCTACTTGGAAGTGTTTTGTGGACCCTACTAAACTCAGAAATGGGTAGTCTTTAACCCAAAGGCAGATATCCCAGAAGAGTGTTGGAAGGTCTGTCTAATCAAGTAGAACCAAGCTGTGACATTCAGAATGTGCCACAGTTTTAAAATTAAGCTCTTAAAAACCTTCATATTATACATTGTATCGAGTTCAAGAAACTCAGTCTTTGTAGAAAAATGACCAGCATTGTGGCGGGCAGTACCAGAATTTTCCAGAAAATGTTTTCTGATACCATTGTTAGAAGCCAACTCCCTGGGCCTGCTCTTGTTAAGTAGGCAGTTTGAATTGTATTTTAAAGCACTTGTTGACGCACTGTAGTGAATTTTCCATGCGTGTAATCTGTTTTAATCACTGCTCTCCCATGTTTTTCTGTATGTGTCTTCTGAGCACGTAGAAAAGTACCTGGCACAGGTAGCATTATAAACTATTTCTGTTGCTCTTTTGTTGTAAACCTTATTGTGCTCTTCAGCGAATTCATTCATTTATTTAAATGTTCTTATTGGGCTCCAGCTGCTCTCAGGAATTGTACTGGCTACCGAGAGTACAGTGTTGAATAAGATAACTTTTGTTTCTGCAGAATTTTGTTTTAGGGGCTATGAAAGAAGTCTGTAGCAAACAATGGGATCATAAAAGGTGTAGTTAGTATTCATTCTGTCTGAAGGACAACTAGGGCCAAGCAAGGAAAGCTTTACGCTGGGGCTGAGTCTCAAAGGATGAGTAGGTGTTAAGACAGGTGAGGTGACACAGGACGACGTATCCAGGCAGGTGGAGGACTCAAGCTAGTATGTGAGCAGTAGCTTACCTTGCTCAGAAAATGGTTGTAAGTTGGCCTTGCGGGTACTTGAAGTACACAGGGACAGGATGTGATGTGCAAACACTAGGGGGTGGGCAAGGGCTAGAGCCTGAGAGAATAAGGGCTTTAAAGGAATCTTTCGACAGGTTTAAGCAGGTGTCAAACATGATTTTAGATTTCATTGTTTTGAAAGATCACTGATGGATTTTGAGGAGGAATGACCAGTTACGTTAGTCCAGCAAGAGAAGTAGGCCATACTGAAACAGTAGTAATGGAAGAATGGCACAAAGAATCAGAACAAGATTAATAGGGAGATGGAATAAACCAGATGTTGCAGAAAGGCGTGGAGTAAGTGCAAAAGAGTGAGGAGTGGTAGAGCCAGCATTGGAGGAGAGAGAAAAGGGCATAGAAAGAGAGGAAGGTGAGGAAGTAGAGTTCGTGAGCACGTTTTATTCTTTTGAGATAGTTGACTATGGCAGGGAGAAGTGTGTGTGTGTGCGTGTGAGCTTATCTGTGGAATCCAGGTTAACACCAGTAGGTTATGGGGTAAGAGCCAGCAGAGATGGAGAGGTTGAAAATACAGCATCTGATTTCACAGTATCAAAAATTTAAAGTGCATATTTTATGACCTGGTGTTTCCACAATATCTACACTAGATCAGTGGTTCTCAGGGGTTAGCATCAGAATTACCTGGAAAGCAGATTCCTGGGCCCCTTCTCTGGAGATTCAATAGGTGTGGGTTGAGCCTGAGAATTTGCATTTCTGACAAGTTCCCAGATAATGCTGTATTTAAACAGTGAATACTTGAAAACAACCTAAGTGTTCAATAGGTGGGAAAATGGATAAACTGTGGCATAGACATGCTATGGAATACTATGTGGCAGGTAAAAGGAATGAGGTAAATATGTGGATACTTAAGTGAAGGATGTCCATGTCCTGTTACCATATGTAAAGACCAAGTTGTGGAATAGTATACATGGTATGGTACCATTTGCATTAAGAAAATAATCTGACTGGGTCACCTGGGTGGCTCAGTCAGTTAAGCATCTGACTCTTGATTTTGGCTCAGGGCCTTGTGATCAAGCCTCACGTCGGGTCCTGCATTGGGGTGTCTGCTCAAGATTCTCTCCCCCCTCCTCCAAAAAAAAGGAAAAGGAAATAATCTGACCAATCTGTATATCTATGTGTATATTAGGAAAAAACTTAGAGGCCTACTCATTTAATCAATAATCTCCAGGGAGAGAACAGAGATTGCAGGGGTGGGCAGAAGAAGGTTAGGGGTGGGTCAAAGAGAATGTTTGCCTTTATGGTTGAGTTTTTTTAAAAGAGTTTATGGGTGTGCCTGGGTGGGTCAGTGGGTTAAGCCTCTGCCTTCGGCTCGGGTCATGATGTCAGGGTCCTGGGATCGAGTCCCACATCAGGCTCTCTGCTTGGCAGGGAGTCTGCTTCCTCCTGTCTCTCTGCCTGCCTCTTTGCCTACTTGTGATCTCTCTCTGTCAAATAAATAAATAAAATCTTAAAAAAAAAAAAAAGAGTTTATGTATTACGTAGTTAAAAAATTTTTAATTTTTAGAAACATGAGGGGAAATAGAGTTTAATGAGGAAATGGAACAAAGTCTAAGTCTGGAAGGAGATGGGAATAGAATAGTGTCAAAAGCAAGCTGAAGGTTGGTGCACGCATTAAGAAATGTGTAGATGAGAAGGTGAAATGGTGGGTATCTAATAGTTTCAATTTTTCAACTAAGGTAGAAGATCATCTGAAGGGAATGTAGTTAGAGTTCAGGGAATGGAAGAACCAAGAATATAGAGAGATTGTCTTTCTTCTAGGTCAAGTCCTAGGACTTACCTAATGTTGAGCCCATAACATTTGTAGTGACACTGAATTGTCATATAATTAATATATATTTTATATATCTTTGGAATCTCTACAATGATAAGAATGTCCTTCTGTATGCTGGTAAGATAATTGGTGCTTGAGGAATCTCAAGATAGCTTCAGGATGAGGGTTGGTCTCTAAACAGACCTAGTTGGTAATTAGAGGATTGGAATTTTTCGGCACTACCAAGTTAATCACGAAGGACTGATGATTTAATCAATCATGCCTACACAGTGAAACCTTCATAAACCTTTCAAAAATCCATTAATACCTCATTGTTTCATACCTTCTCATCCTTTCCCTTAGTAATGCAGAGGTGATAGAATTCTGTCAGTTTTCTACAGTCTGAAGATCCTACTGGACATACAGAGTTAGGGGTTCTTAATCTGGAAAGTACATATTTCACTTGTCTGTGTGAACCCTGCAAATGGCATGCCAAATTTGTGTGTGTGTGCGTGCGCATGTGAGAGAGAGAAAATGCGTGGTTTTGGATGGGTCATTGGTTTTTAAATAAATTTTTATATGGGCCCCTGGCCTAACCAAGGAGGGCAGAATAATAAGAAATGCTAAATGTTCTTTGGGAACTCTACTTTTAAAAGATGACACAGGTAGTACTCTTTATTTTCAGCAAATAAGTAAGTGTGATGTTGTGCTGTTTTGTCTTCACCCCTGGTTCCAATAACTGGAGCTTCTAAAACCTTTGTTTGTAACTTCCTGAGTTGGGGGTGAGAAGAGTGTCTTGTTATTCATTATCATCCCCTTACAGCTCTTCCAGAGTTTATGTTAATGGGGTTACTTGTGGACCCTAGGTAGTTTCTGCAGGGGGCTGATTGCACAAGGAACCAACCCTGTTTTTAGAGGGTTGGAGTTCTGAGGACCTCAGTAGAGGTGCTAGAATTGAGCTCGCCACCAGTAACCAGTGATTGAATCAGTTGTGCCTGTGCAATAAAGCCTCCATAAAAGCCCATTCAGAGACTTGGCATCTGAAGTGCAACAGTTTTGGGGGACTGAGCCTTTAAACCTGTGGAGGCTCATACAACTCTTGATAGTGTCAGAATATAATGGAATTGTAGGACATGCAGTTGTTGTCCTGAGAGATGGAGAGCTCGTTCCTGGTGTGGGAAAAGACACATTGGGCGTCAGGAGTATTCTGAGTAAAGAGTTCACAGCCAAGTGGCTGCATTGTTATGCTACTTGCCGTAGCCGTCAGAGCAGTGCTGCTGAAATGGGAACGAGAATGGATAGTTGGCTTTATCTGAGGGTTGGGAGATGAGACAGTGGGTGCAGTGGAGTAAGGAACTTTGATGTTTAGTTGGAGACTGGTTGTACTATATGGTTTTGGCCAAATAGGAAAAGAAATGAATCTTTGAGCCGGACGAGGGACTAGGAGACAAGGAAAGATTCAAGGGGCTAGAGGCATGTAGAGATTAGACAAAGCAGACTGGGAACATCCGCTGGAAGATCACCCTTGGAAGGAGGAATTCTGTGAAAGAATTACCAGATACGGGGCTTGAGGGGTGTGTTTTTTGACTCTTGGTTGAGGATGCATGAATGAAAATAGTGGTTGGGTGGGCTGTACTGTAGGTTACTGGACTGTGCAGATGGAGCTCCTAGATGGTGTTGATGGTCTGACAAGGGTAGCAGACTGTAATCTGCTTAAAGATCAAGAGAAACATTGCTGAAGATGTTCTGTTATCTTTGAATAGGATCTTCCCTTAGCAATTTGGTAAGAAGCTTAACTGGCTTCTCTCAGTGAATCACCTGCCCATGGAGACGAGGTGGCTGTGTGTGAAATAGAGACCCAGAGCCCTAGAGCAGAGGTCTCTGTAGTTTATACATGGACATGGCTTTTTTTTATTATTATTATTCCTTTGAATTGTTATATAGTAGTAATTGTGAATTGGGCATTCATCATAAAACATCCTACATAAATGATGGCTGTGTGATAGTTCACCAGTTTTAACTGGAGTGAGTCTCCTTGCTGAATCTTTACTTCCCCACCTCCCCCATTGGGTGATAATTATTCCCCATAAGTAAAATGAGATGGGTTGTACTCAATCTTTGCAATCCCTTCCCACTCTTACTGTTTCTGTTTCCTTGAAATGCATTCAGTATATGGAGTTTTATAAAATGAGTATTTGAAAAAATGATTGGCCTTTTGAAAGCTTTAGTAAAGATTTGTCTCTTTCATTCCTTTTTTGGTAGATAACTTCACTTGGAAATTATTTATCCAAGGCTGGAGGCATCTACATCAAGAAAGCTCAAATTCTGTTTTAGATGCTATATTTTTTCATTTTAAGGTAATGACTAATATCCACTCAATAGATTGCCACTTCAGTTACAATGCTTTCTTTTCTTCTATAAACAGAGAAGCTTAATATCAAGTTTGTGCATCCTGAGGCTAGAACTGGACTGCTATCTTTTGAGGAGAGCCAGAGAATTAAGAAACTCCACGAAGAAAACAAACAGTTCTTGAGTGTGCCACGGAGGTGAGTTGAGCAGAAATGTAGGACATTATAAGGCATCCTGAGTATAAAATTTTTCATTTGATGTTCTTTCTTTTCCTGTTTCCTTTTATCACTGCCATTATTAAATCCAAATCCCCTGTTTTATTTTGGTAATTCACATGGAATTTTTTTTTCTCTGTGATTGTTTCAGACCAAAGTGGGACAAAAACACTAGTCCAGAAGAACTCAAACAGGCAGAGAAAGATAACTTTCTAGAATGGAGACGTCAACTTGTCCGGTGAGTGTTGGAATATAGAAAGATTGGTCTTGAAATTCTGAGCCTAGCATTTTGGTGTGTTTGCATTGGTCTTTGCATTTTGAAGGCCTGATTCTTTTAAAAAGGAAATGGTAGATTTCTTCTTTCAAGTGCAAATTCTGTGTGTGACCAGCGTTACTGGGTACAACTGCATCTTTGCACAAAGATGATAAATTGATTACTCCACTCCATTCCTGGCCTTCGCTCCCTCATACTCTTTTCTAGCCGTTAGTCACCCTGGAGTTGATCACTGCTCTCTTAAGCATTCTTCCAGAAGGAGGTGTGTGGGAGAAATGTTATTTTGAATGTCTAGGGCTTAAATAAATTAAGTATAAAATTTCAAGTTTGATTTTTTTTTTTGGCTCAGCAGAAATTAATAACAGTTTGATAGTTAATATTTGCAATGCAGTGAATTTGAGTGGTTTTTACTATTTGAAACCTTCGATTATAATCTGGCAAAGATAAAAACTTTTCATTCTAAAGCCAGGCTAGAAGAGGAACAAAAATTGCTGTTGACTCCATTTGAAAGAAATTTGGACTTCTGGCGCCAGCTCTGGAGGGTGATTGAGAGAAGGTAAGTTACCATTTTCCTTTTGTGTAACTAAGACATTAATGGTATTAGATTAGATTCAGATGTTGGTAAATGCTCATAGACCCCGGGAGCCAAGGTGCTCAGGGATTAAGCTATGCGAATGGCTATTGAGAATTATTATAAAAACTGAAAGTGTAATGCTATATTTCTTTCAAGTATAGATTTTTTTTTAATTAAGTAAACATGTTGATAAGCGTGTGAGAATGGTGTTTTCTCTAAGATGAGTTCTGAAGTACCTACAGTTATTTCAACAAATGTCTGTTGATTCCTATTGGAAATATGGGTGTGAAAGGGGTAGATGTCTGCTTGCAAAGAGAAAATATGTTGTGTTGGGGGGGATCGGGGGGCACAGGAATGAAGTGCAGTCTTTCCTCAGATGATCAGTACATGGTAAATCCAGAGTGTGATTCCTGCTGTGTTACAGATAGAAAGGCAGTGGGCCAAGTTAAAACAGAGGAAGGAGCACCTGGTAAGGATTGTGGGACTCAAGGAGTGATTTGTTTTAATTGGAATTAGTAGTGATGGTCGCACAACTTTGCAAATATACTAAACACTACTGAATTGTAAACTTTTTTTTTTTTTTAAGATTTTATTTATTTATTTGACAGACAGAGATCACAGGTAGGCAGAGAGGCAGGCAGAGAGAGAGAGAGTGGGAAAAGCAGGCTACCTGCTGAGCAGAGAGCCCCACGTGGGGCTACATCCCAGGACCCTGGGATCATGACCTGAGCCACTGAGCCACCCACGCACCTCTGAATCGTAAACTTTTAAAAGGTTTAATTTTGGGGCACCTGGCCCAAATCTCTCTGCCTGCCTCTCTGGCTACTTGTGATCTCTCTCTGTCAAATAAATAAATGAAATCTTTAAAAAAATAACAAAATAAAAGGGTTAATTTTATGATGTATGGATTATATCTTAATTTTTTTTTTAAGATTTTATTTATTTTATTTATTTGACAGAGATCACAAGTAGGCAGAGAGCCAGGCAGAGTGAGGAGGAAGCAGGCTCCCCGCTGAGCAGAGAGCCCAATGTGGGGCTCGATCCCGGGACCCTGGGCTCATGACCTGAGCCGAAGGCAGAGGCTTAACCACTGAGCCACCCAGGCACCACCACCCCCCCTTTTTTTTTTTAAGTCACTTGCATACCTTCTCCATCCTCCTCCTGCAGGGACAGAGAGAAGGCTGTTGGGCTGGAATATAGGGAAGTCAGGGTAACAAGGCAAATCTCTAAAGAGTCTAGAAAGTAGAAGCTTGCTACTGATTCACAGACTCTGTGCAGGCCCCTTTGATTCAGTTAGGCTTGAACGAGGCTCAAGAAGACCCACTGATCTCCTGGGGAACTTCTGTGGAGCACAGTGGATTTCTTCTTCAGGACCTCTTGAGCAGTTAAAGATGTGTACTGCTGCTTCCAAAGAAAAATGGTAACAAGGTTTAACATATGGAAACCTGGCCTTGGAATGCCTCCATCTGCATATTTAACAGTATTGTTTTGTTTTTCTGCTTGTTTTTTTGATTTTAGGTTTTCTCCTACTTTCTACATTGTCTGACTTTACTCCCTATTCCTTTTTTTTATTTATTCTGGTTTCTGACTTTTATGTAAGAGGCCTCCCTCAGGTATCAAGTGACTTTTTTTAAAGATGTTTATTTATTTGGGGGATAGAGAGAGCACAAGCGGTGCGGGGAGCAGTGCGGAGGGTAGGGCAGCGGGAGAGGGAGAAGCACACTCCCCACTGAGCAGGGATCCCAACACAGGGCTTGATCCCAGGACCCTGGGATCATGCGTGACCTGAGCTGAAGACAGATGTTTAATCCACTGAGCCACCCAGGCACCCCAGTGTGATTATATTTAGGAATGAAGCATTCTTAGGGCACCTAGGGGGGGCTCAGTGAGTTAAGCGTCTGCTTCAGGCTCAGGTCATAATCTCAGGGTTCTGGGATCGAGTTCTGCATCGGGCTCCTTCCTCAGCAGGGAGCCTGCTTCTCACTCTGCCTGGCGCTCCCCCTGCTTGTGCTCTCTCTTGCTCACTCTGTCTGACAAATAAATAAAGTATTTTAAAATCTTTTTTTTTTTTTAAAGATTTTATTTATTTATTTGACACAAAGAGAGAGAGAGATCACAAGTAGGCAGACAGGCAGGTAGAGAGAGGAGGAAGCAGGCTCCCCGTGGAGCAGAGAGCCGGATGCGGGGCTCGTTTCCAGGAGCCTGGGATCATGACCTGAGCTGAAGGCAGAGGCTTTAACCCACTGAGCCACCCAGGCACCCCAATAAATAAAGTATTTAAAAAAAAAAAAAAGCAGCATTATAAACATGATTGACAAGACCACCTGTTTGGTTAGAATTTGCCGACTGTGGACTTCACTGTACAGGACCAAGTAGGGGTCAATTTTATTCTGTTGGAATACCCCTAAGATGTTGGGATTGTAGGGGTTTTCCCTAGAGCCAGTCAGTTTCTTAAAAAAAAAAATGGTCTCCTGCCAAGAGCATGGCTAAAGATGGTGGGTGGTAGGATGCAAAGAAGTTGTGCATTTCCACTATTTGCTGCGTAGACTTGTTTAATCCCCTCTTCTTCAGTATCGCACCTTTTTCCCACCTTCTGTGCTTGAGGTCCCAAGTCTTCAGCTTCTCAGGTTCATTTTCTCCATAATAGACCCTAGCCTTCTGCCATTGGGATAGGAGATTGAGGAGGTATAGTTGCCTACCTCGATGGCACAGGGGAGCCGACCTAAGAGCTCCTCATTCAGATTGATTGCAGTTCTGCACTTCACCCTTGCCTAGAGACCTTGCATCAGCCGCTTCTTACCTGCTCCCTCAGGGCTGGGGAGTATGAACAGACTTGCTTCTTGACTGGGCTACCATGTCTCAATTGTTGCTGTTCTTTCTCTTTGTCCTAATACGCTTCAGAGTTTACTTTCATTCTTAGAGGTTTTGAGAGGGAAGCATAGGTGTTCATTCTTTCACACTTGACAGAATGGCCCTTTACCCATGTTTTATGTCCCTCAATAAGCACCTGGTTTCCTGAGAGGGAGCCTGTACTTGTTGAAACTCCTCACTTCAGTTATTTTACAGCGTTACTTGCTCTGTTACTTTCATTATGAGGTAGTTCTCTTTTTATAAAAGAGCATGTTTGTAACTTGCGGTATATAGTTTTTATCACATGGAAGTAGTTCTGATTGACATAGAAATATTACTGAAGTGACTACTGCCACATTTTTTAACAGGAAATATTTATTGATGTGTTTGGTACAACAGATGTCTCCTGTTTGGTAACAGGGTAGCTAAGCCATCTGCCTCTTTAATTTCAAGCATAGTTATTGGAAAAGATTTGATGTATACCCTGTCACTGAAATGCAGGAAGCTGCTGGGGCACTGAGGGCAGAACTCCGTATTTAGGAGGATAAAGCACTATTGTACTGTGGAAGCCTTTCCTGGTACACGGTCAGCACTTTGCTCTGCAGCCTCAGGCAGCACGAAGCAAGCGGTCTGAAGTTTGTCTTCTCTTCCCGGTGTCTGCTTGTTTGCGGGTAGACCTGATGTTGGTGGACCTTGCAGTTTTAGTTTATTAGGCTTTGTCCATGTTTTGCAGTCATTGTTGCATTTTCTGTTAAATCCTCACAGTTTGAAAGTGATAGGTAATACCTTAAGGAAGAAATACCGGGACCCACTTAATTAAAGAACTTAACAATTTGTCATTAATTAGCAAGTCTGTGAGTTCTTGGAATCACAATATTATGCTGGAAATTTATTCTGAAAGAACATGCACTTGGATTGTTAAAGCCCTGCCTTAAATGGTAAGTTTGATTTAATACATTTCCTCCGTGTCCAGCCTAGTTGCATAAACATTACCTCAGAACAGGCTAACCAAACCCGGCTTTTTAGGAGACCGCTGTGAGCATGCCTGCAGCTTGTTTCCTTCTGGTGGCAGCTGGCCACTAGAGCATCTCTTCTAGCCATGGAGGCAGAATGAAAGGAGGATCCTCCCAGAGAAGTGGGAGATTTATTCTCAAAGCACTCGGCTACTCTAGTCCCTACTGCATTTGTGAGGGCTCTGAGGAGCTTGCTCTCGGCTACAGAAAGTTTTCTTATTGCTGCATCTTCTGTGTGATGCAGAAGTTGGACTCCTTGGTCCTGTTTCAGTGTGCCATCTTAAGTTGATATTTTCCCGTTTTGTATTTTAGCCATTTAAATGCTTCGTTGTTGAAACTGGTGGATGATTAGTTGCTAGATTTTTTTCTCTTCAGCCCTGGGCTTAACTAAGATACAGGCTTTGATAGTGGCAGCTGTCAGCAAGTGATTTATTCATTTTCTTTTGAGGCCTGAACACCAGTGTAGATTAGGTACTGAGTACACAGTAGACCTCCCCTTGGACTGAAGTATTTGGAATACTCTTGCCTCACCAGAAGAGTTTACTAGAAGATACAGTTGAAGCTTTAGAATGAAACATCAGAGGCTCTCTAGGACGTGGAACAGCAAGAGAATGTTATGATTACAAGCATGTCCTCTGGTCCAGATTGACTTCCCATTCCAGCTCCATCACTTAGCAGCTGGTAACCTTAGACAAGTGACTTCACTGTCCTATGCCTGTTTCCTCACAGATAAACTGGGGGTAATTGTACCTTAAAACGTTAAATGTGTCAAATGCTTAATGTGCGGAAACTGCTATTGTTGTTATATGGTTACTGTTGCGCTTCACAGTGATTAGAGTATCTCCCCTTTCTTTTTCAGTGATATCGTGGTCCAGATAGTAGATGCTCGAAACCCACTCCTGTTTAGATGTGAGGATTTGGTAAGTGAAGTGTGACAATTCAGATGTGAAGTTCTTGGAGCCGCAGCGGGAGGACCGCATCACTGGTAGCAGTCCCTGCTGGCAAGCGTTCAGTTCTGTCCTCTAGCTGTGTTCAAGGAGGCCTCCTCATGTGTACTGCTGCTCCTTAGACAGGTGTCTTCCATCAGAAACTAGTATTACCATCTGCAGGAAGGACAAACACCTGACTTTTCTAGCTTTTAGTTTAGAAGCCAGTTTATTAATAGACATTTGCCAGTGTTTCTCATTTTTTAAGAGACATCAGTTGAACTGGCATTGTACTTACTAGTCACAGCTTACCCATACTATTAAGTTCTCTCTCTTCACACCTTAGTTATTACCTCTTGTGATATTTTACAAGCAAACTAAGTTTGTAAAACACCAGCAGGAGTAACAATTAAGGAGTGAAGGCTACATGAAATGAAATGCAGGTTTTAAATTAATAAAACACTGTACACATGTGAAGTATTCCTGTTAGTGTTTGAGTCCATAATAGTAATAGTCCAGAATATTTTTTTTACAGATTTTGTTTATGGGACACCTGCGTAGCTCAGTTGGTTGAGCATCTGCCTTCGGCTCAGGTCATGATCCCAGGGTCCTGAGATCAAGCCCCACACGGGGCTTCTTTCTCAGCAAGGAGCCTGCTTCTCCTTCTACATGCTGCTCCTCCTGCTTGTGTGCTCTCTCTCTCTTTGACAAATAAATAGACAAAATCTTTAAAAAAAAAAAAAGGTATTACGTATTTATTTGATAGCGCACAAGCTGCAGGGAACAGCAGGCAGAGGGAGAGGGAGAAGCAGGCTCCCCGCTGAGCAGAGAGCCCAGTGTAGGGCTCAATCTCAGGACCCCAAGATCATGACCCTAGCTGAAGGCAGATGCCCAAACAGCTGAGTCACCCAGGCACCCTGCTGCAGAATATTTTTAAATTCACTGGTGAGGGACAAAAATCAGAATGCTAAAACTCTTATGAAGTCTGCTTTTATATCTTGTTTCCTAATGAAGAGCTGTGGTTGTGAATTAATTTCAGTTACTGGGTCTTGTTTTTCTTTTAGTCTTCAAAAAGTATTTTTTACGTGAAAAGATGAGATTATATTGGCTGTCATCACTTGGCTGAAAAATAATCCCTGCTGGCTGGGAAATGTCCTAATTTTGCATTTCTTAAACTTTTCTAAAAAAGAAACAACTCAGCACTATTAAAGAGAGGAGCTACAATCTTTAAAGAAAAATAATCTATTATACTTCAACAGGGTAGGACAGCATTTCCTTTTATCCTTTCCAGTTGCTAATGTTGAGGGTATTTTTAGGTATATATTATCTAACTTTTTCAGAGCTTCTTGAGAAGGATCAGTAGAAAAGTACCGGATAGAAAATCTTTAAATTAGGATTGACTTAAAACTGAGGGCAGTAAAAACCTTTAGTACTCTATGGGGGCTTTCAGTATAATTAGCCCAGTTTTCACTTATTTGAAGAGGCCTTTCTAAATACCTTTGTCTTGCCTAGGAATGTTATGTGAAGGAAATAGATGATAATAAGGAAAACGTCATTCTGATAAATAAGGCCGATTTGTTGACTGCTGAGCAGCGGAGTGCCTGGGCCACATACTTTGAACAAGAAAATGTGAAGATTATCTTCTGGTCAGCTTTGGCTGAAGCCATTCAACTAATTGGTGACTCTGAGGTAACCCTGGGAGACTGTTTGAGGTTGCGTTTCTGGGAAGAAGATTTCAGTTTCTGGTTTGTAAGCTTTGTTTTCTCTTATTGAAGATTAATGGTAATCCAAATGCTCTGATAGTAGGGTGACGTATAGAAAAATGAGCCACAAGGTTACTTTCCCTGGTTGTCAAATAATCTGATGTCTCTGGGGCTGTATGGTACACACTGACACTAGCTATAATTTTTTTATTTTTTTAGATTTTTTTTTTAAGATTTTATTTATTTATTTGACAGAGATCACAAGTAGGCAGGCAGAGAGAGAGAGGAGAAAGCAGACTTTCTCCTGTTGAGCAGAGAGCCCAATGGGGGGCTTGATCCCAGGTCCTGGGATCTTGACCCAAGCCGAAGGCAGAGGCTTTACCCACTGAGCCACCCAGGCGCCCCTATTTTTTTTAGATTTTTTACAGGAAATTGTATAGGAAGTCTAATAATGACTTTGTAATTGTTTTTAATAGAAGGCGGTACAACCGAAGGGTTTAACTCTACTTCTCAGGACTTGATTAGAATCTCTTTTGACATTATTTTCAAAACAAACGAATGAAGTAATCCTAAAGATATACCATGTTATCTTGTTTTTTTTTTTCTTTAAGATTTTATTTATTTTTTGAGACAGAGAGATAGAGAGCACAAGCAGGGGGAGGGGCAGAAGGAGAGGGAAAAGGAGAAGCAGACTTCCTGCTGAGCAGGGAGCCCCATTCGATGCGGGGCTCCATCCCAGGCCCCTGGCGTCATGACCTGAGCCAAAGGCAGATGCTTAACTGAGCTACCCAGGCACCCTATGCCATGGTTTTTTTGTTTTTGTTGTTGTTGTTGTTTTTAAAGATTTTATCTATTTATTTGACAGGCAGAGAGGCAGGCCAGGGGCAGGGGGAAGCAGGCTCCCTCTTGAGCACAGAGCCCAATACGGGTCTTGATCTCAGGACCCCAGGATCATGACCCGAGCTGAAGGCTGAGGCCTTAACTCACTGAGCCACCCAGGCGCCCCAATATACAATGTTATTTTTTAACCTAAATTTTACAGAAACAGTTTGGAGTGTTTTTGTTTTTGTTTAAGTAATTTCTGCACGCAGTTTGGGGCTTGAGCTCACAACCCCAAGATCTAGAGTCACATGCGCCACCAACTGAGCCAGCCAGGCACCCCTGGGGTGTATTTTCTAATAAAAAACATAACTATTAGCTAGTAATAGCTATGAAGTACTATTAGTAGTAGAATCTTAGAGCTGAAAGAGACTTAAAGTGATGCCTTTTCCCCTGGCCTTTTCCTTTCATCTCTGTCAACCATCTGTAGGCTATTTTGTATGTTGAGCTGAGTGCCAGTGAACAAAATGCCCTCCCCTTGATGAACTCACAGGTAGCTCCATGAATTCCTTCCCTCACCTTCATGGCAGACAGTCATATAATCTCTGTTATTTATCTGTGTTAAATGATAGAGACTAGGTAGCTCACTCTTTCTGTCTACCTTTAGAAAGTTCTTCAGTTCAGTGAAGTCAAGGCAGCCTCCCTAGCCTTTGATCTGTGGACTCTTCTTTGTCCCCTTAGTCCTCTCTGTGTATATTTTCTGGTGTCCTACTCATCATGGACACAGTATCTGGGACACTGTTCATCTCAAGTGCCTGTCTCCCTGTGTCAGGAAACAAAGTTGGTGGCACCTAATTGTATGTGTTAATATTCAGAGGGATGACTATGTCCTGTGATCAGAATACTCCCGGTAATTCCGTTTTTGTTTTTGTTAGTTCACCCCATTTCAGAGGACCTGAAGCTTGTGGCTCATTTAACCTATGAACAACAAAATCCCTCAAATATTTTTTAAAAAAGAAAAAACCTTATGCAAATCTGATCGTATATTTCATGTGGAAGTTGTTTTTCATTTTGTGTTTACCTCAATTTAGGACATATAATTACTCTGAAATATTGTTAGCGATTTAGGGCTAAGAGAATTCATTTTGGTTGTACAGTTTGCTTTTCTCTCCTCCTAGCTTTGAATCTACAAGTTTTGTGTGTTTGTCCTCTGTATTCTTTCCAGTCATTAATAACATTGTTAAATGGATTAAGACCAAGCCAAGAACTCCGTAACCTTTTGTGAACTTACTGAGCCCCCCTGTAAGCATTTTGATGTGTTGAATACAGATGTGTTCACAAGGATGTAACAATAATAATTATTCCATTGTTACTATTAATAAAAACTAAACCATAGGGGCACCTGGGTGGCTCGTGGGTTAAAGCCTCTGCCTTCTGCTCAGATCACTATCCCAGGGTTCTGGGATCAAGCCTTGCATTGGGCTCTCTGCTCGGCAGGGAGCCTGCTTCCTCCTCTCTCTCTGCCTGCCTCTCTGCCGACTTGTAATCTGTCTGTCAAATAAATAAATAAAATCTTTAAAAAAAAAAAAACTAAACCATAGAAAGCTTATTCTGTGCCAGGTACTGTTGTCCTAAGCACTTTACACATTGTATTCATTTAATCATCTCAGCAATAAGTGTAAGTGCTTATTATCCTCAGGCAGTCCGTCTGGCTTCTTGGGTTGTCTTCTTAACGATTATTTCTGTGTTTCAACTCTTTTCTGTTGAGATCAGTGTTTTATGGAAATTTTTTTAAATATTTATCACTGTATTACTTAGCCCTGATGTATCAACCCCATAACTATCAAAAATGGAAAAAAGATAGTTTCTATATCAGTGGTATTCCCTGAACTGTTAACCAAGTAGTACCTTGGTGACTGTCTTTCTAGGGCTCCCAGCTGCCTTGTAGACTTGCTTCCATACCCAATTCTGAGTTGGCAGAGCATGGTTATGGAAGATACTGTTTCTCCCTTTTTAAGTTAGCCATCATTTACTTCTCCCAAGTCTTCTGAAGTGCTGCCGTTTTTCATGATCTCCTCAGACCAATAACCAGCTACTGTTGTGATATCAAAGCTAGCATCACATCTGTCATTTGACTGTCAAACATGAATTTATTGGAAATAGATAGTCACTGTTTTCTCACCTATATGAAATTTGGTTCTTCCTTTGCAATTGTTTGACCCCTTCTTACTTGGGAAAACAAAAAATTTCAGATTTCAAGATGAGTACTTTTGTTTTCTCTTGGCTATCTGTTAAATTGCACTCTTTTCCCCCCACCAAGGGATTGACTTTTCCCTTCTTTTTATTTTTAATATAACTGGCACAAAGTTCTTTTGTTGTCTTTATCATTTTTTCTGAACCTAAACTGCTTCTAGTTTTAGTAGTTTTTTTAATATACATCCACATTCAGTTCACATTATTGTTTTCTGTTTCTTTAATATTTTAAACGATCCAGAAGAGCTTACAATGAAGACATACAGTCTTTATATTCATTGCTCTCATAGAAATTGCTTCTAGTTCTGTAGTTCTATTATAAGCCATGCTGCCATGTTTCTTTTTGACCTGCCAGACCTGAGCATGAAATCATGCCTATTTTCCCTAACATTTTGTTTATATCTCTACTTTCCTAAAATTTAGGATACTTGTTTAACTGAGTTCATAGTGTCCTCTTCTGTGATGGCTACTCATTCTAACACTAGGTAATTTAGAAATGATTTAAAGTTGCATCACTTCTAAATCCAAACCCACTCCTCTTGTTAATTCACATTAATAATACTGTATATTGTTTTGCTTTTGCTTTATTATCAGTAGGAATTCAGAAGAATTAACACATCCTTGAAGAGTAAATGATTCGTATCTTTCTCTTTGCTTATGTGAATAAGTTTCACATGTGGAGTTGAGTTTTGTTGCTTCTGCATTTCATCCAGAAGGAGCTATGCTCCACAGTGCTTTGATTTATTAAAGGCAATTACAAAGGAATAGCAGTTCCCTGTAACATGCAAATCATGGTCTTTAAAAATGGAAATGTAAAAAGAAACTCAAATTATAAACCATGCCCTTCTTGTTTTGTGCAAAGAAGAGGATGTTAAATATTTTATCATTAATGAGAAATGCTTTGTTCTACAGCCTGGTGTAAAATAACGTACTGCTAAAGAAGTCAGCTTGACACCAGCTTTTTCTAAACTCTTGCTTTTTTAAAAGATGTATCTGTTAAAAACATAATGTGTAAAGTGAAGGTCCACTGCTCCTCCCGTCTCCAGAGAGCACCACTTCTGCTAGTTTGTTGTGTCCTTTCACCAAAAAGTTTACCTTGTCTCCTTGTTGTCATCTTTTCTGGTCTCCTTCATAACTTGTCCTGTCCTGTCTTCATCTGAGATAACCAGCTCTGAGTACATTCACTGGGGTGGAAGGTGCCATTGTCACACATTTCTGAGCTTTGGTGGTTTCTGTCCTCTCTTCAGGAGCAGGTGAAAAGGGATGCTGGAGAAACCAACACAGCCGAGTCCGAAAAGTCCAGTTGTGATGAGGCTGCGGTCTCATGCAGTGAGCCCAGACATCTCCCAGACACCAGTTCCCTCGCACTCAGTGACGTTGCCCCTAGCGATGAAGACTCCAGTGAGTATGAGGACTGTCCGGAGGAGGAGGAAGAGGTTTGGCAGACATGCTCGGAAGAGGATAGCAATCCTGACGAAGAGGCCTGTGGCCTGGACTGGCAGGGAAGCTGTCCTGTGGATTCTGAGGCTCAGGGTAGGAAGACCCTGCGGAAGGAGTGCACACACAATTTTACCCACCTGGTATCGAGGCAGGAATTGTTGGAGATCTTTAAGCAGCTGCACACTGGGAAGAAGGTGAAAGACGGACAACTTACAGTTGGACTGGTAAGATGAAATAGTTCCTCAGATTGTTACTGCATGGGTACTTTCTTCTTTCTTTCTTTCTAAGATTTTGTTATTTGAGGGCTGCCTGGATGGCTTAGCTGGTTGAGCATCTGCCTTTTCCTGAGGCCCTGGGATTGAGTCTCACATCGGGCTCCTTGCTCAGCAGGGACCCAGCTTCTCCCTCTGTCTCCTGTTCCCCCTGCTTGTGCTCATGCTCTCTCTCCACCTCCCTCCCTCCCTCTTTCTCTCTCTCTGACAAATAAATAAAATCTTTTTTAAAAAGTTTTTTTACTGGAGAGAGAGAGAGAGTAGAAGTGGAAGGGGCAGAGGGAGAGAGAATCCCAGGCAGACTGTACACTGAGCATGGAGCCCAAAGTAGGGCTTGATCTCGGGATCCTGAAATCACGACCTGAGCCAAAACCTGAAGCTGGATGCCCAACCGGTTGTACCACCCACCTGCCCCACCACATGGGTGCCTTTATTTCTGATCCTTTGGTAGCTACACTGGAACCCAAGAGACCAACCAACCTTTTGGCATCATAGGGAACATTATTGCCTTCTTGTTGCCTACTGGCATTGTGGGAATAGCTAAAGTCCAGCTCAAAAGACTGAACGCTCTCAAGACTTATATTGGTTATATCAGTTATCTTCTGATTTTATATTTTTTTATATATTTTACATATTTTATATATCATATATATTTTATATATCTTATTTTATATATTTTATATATCTTCTGATATTATAACTGATATAAACCTGTTTATATCAGTTATCTTCTCTCGTCTTCCATTTCAGCCCTACCAGTCCTGTGACTTACAAAGAGGTAGCAGAATGAGAACGCCTTTAAGGTTGTCTTCAGACTTCCAGTTCAATAATCTTACCTCATATTCGTGTTATGTGATCCTTGCCAACTTGTACTGTAAATAGTCCAGGTGTATTTTAGGGAAAATCCCAGCATCTTTGGGCCAAGTAAAATGTGACTGCTGCTTTAGTTGCATAAGAACAAGGGAGGGGCACCTGAGTGGCTCAGTGGGTTAAGCCTCTGCCTTCGACTCAGGTCATGGTCTCAGGGTTCTGTGATCCAGCCCCTCATCGGGCTCTACTCAGCAGGGGGCCTGCTTACCCCTCTCTCTCTACCTGCCGTTCTGCCTACTTGTGATCTCTGTCAAATAAATAAAATCTTTAAGGAAAAAAAAAACAACAAAAAGAACAAGGGAAAGGAGCTCCCATCCTTAGCTACATATACACTAGTTCTAGAGGTGGCTGTGAGAAGTGCTACCTCAAAGATGTACAGCACAGCTCCAGAGGCCCCATCTTTAGTTAAGGAGATGTTAGATGTCAGAGAAGGTTATTGTAAAGGTCTCTCGTCCAAGAGAACAAAAGCATGAGGGAAAATAGATCATGACAGGTTTAAAATCTTCTAACTCTTAAGTTACATACCAAGTATAGCTAATCCTAATTGTTTTGAAGTGTGCTCCCACCCCCCCCACAAGCCTACTTACAATGATTGTAGCACGTCAACGTTTCACTTCAGAGTGCTAGTTAAAGGAATTGCCCCTAGAGCTGGGCAGACCTAGTACACTGCCCAGTTCCAGTGGGATGGACTCACTTGCTGTGAAACTTGGAGAACTTAGGTCATTTCCCTCAGCTTCAGAGCTTCAGCTTCTTTTCTTTTAATATGATTGCTAAAAATTCATTTTCTTCATGCTACCAGAAACCAGCTTCCCTAAATGCTAGTTTCTTTCTCACACTTAGGGAAGTACTAAGCAGCCCCTCTACTTTCTGAATGTTTTACTCTAGAAATCCCAAGAATAGGTTAATTTCCTCAGTCTACGAACATTTACTGGTCACGTGCCACAGGCCAGGCATCCTGTTGGTCCCTAGCAGTATATTGGGAGCAGACAGACCCAGTCCTCACCCTCCCAGAGCTTGGCGTTCCAGCTGTGGTGCGTGTGAGAATACATCCTGCAGCCTGTAGGAGTGTGTAGTGAAGGAGCTTGATCTACAGAAGGTGGGGGAGAGAACAGCCACAACAGTGCCCTCCCCCAACGAATGCCATCGAAACAAATAGTAATAAGTCATGTAATCAAGATATAAACAAACACAAAACATGAGAATATTGAGAACGATGAGCAGTCATCTGAAATCTTTATGTAAGAGGTTTCTCACCTGAAAGTATAATGTGAGGTTTTGACAAAGAGACCATGGGAGGGCCTTCCAGACAGACAGAAGGTAAATGCTTAAGCAAAGCCACAGGAATGGAAATGTGTTCATGGAACAGCAGATAACAGTTTGGCTAAGTGTGGAGAGGAGCGAGAGCAAAGACTGGGACAATGGATATTGTCTGTAATGAGGCCTAGAATAGAGGTGGAAGATTTAGGTTTTATGTTTAACGGAATTGGTATTTATAATCTTCCAGTCACACTGATAAAGGATTCTTAGAAGTAAGAGGGAATTGGATTTGGAGGTACAGGGGGAAGCCTGAGGAAAAGCCTGGAGTAAGGCTGCCATGAGAACCTTTATATGATCCTGCTAGGAGTAATTGAAGAGCTTTAAGAGCTTGCTAACCCGTATCAAGTCAATGTGCCACTTCAAATTTTTAACCAATTAAAAAAATTTTTTTTAACCAATAAGACAGAAACTTCCTAACAAGTTATTAAAAATTAAAGATTAATTGTATGTGGTGGTGGTTAAAATGCCTGTCTGATGCTTGACTTCACCCACAGTGTGAAAAACACAGCAGAAACAGTGAAATGCCTGTGAGATGGGACATCCTGGGGAAAGCTGGGAACAGAGGGCTGAGGTTTATCGTAACATCAGCTGTTACAGCAAGACCTATAAAAGTAAAATGTACTTAGCTTGACTGTTCATCACTGTAGACAGTGATGAGGAAGAATTTATTCACCAGGAAACTTGTCTGAATAAATACACCCATACCACCGGGGAGAAAATTGTCAACAAGCAGCATCTATTTCAAATGTTTTAAAGCCCCCAAACACTTACACTACTGTTGTGCTTTGTGTGTATTTACTTTGGGTTCGACGGAGGTAGTGTTTGACTCTTCAGTAACTGAGGTGTCTCTCGCAGGTGGGCTACCCAAATGTTGGTAAGAGTTCCACAATCAACACCATCATGGGTGACAAGAAAGTGTCTGTGTCTGCCACACCTGGCCACACCAAGCATTTCCAGGTATTTCTGCAGCATCGACTTCTCAGATTCCTCCCTCTGGGTGCTTCTTTGAAGGTCTTTGCTACTTGTGTGCTGGTCTTTTCCCTTCCTCTGCTGTGTGCCCAGCGTAAACTTCTCACTCATCTTTCAGACCCTCTACGTGGAACCTGGCCT
Organism: Lontra canadensis; assembly: GCF_010015895.1. Taxonomy (NCBI): domain Eukaryota; kingdom Metazoa; phylum Chordata; class Mammalia; order Carnivora; family Mustelidae; genus Lontra; species Lontra canadensis. The sequence continues at coordinate 1,101,257 of NW_022631032.1, read as the reverse complement.
CTGCTTGTGTGACTGCCCCGGCCTGGTGATGCCATCCTTCGTCTCTACTAAGGCAGAGATGATTTGCAGTGGAATCCTCCCAATTGACCAAATGAGAGACCACGTCCCCCCTGTGTCACTAATATCCTTTCTGCTTTGTAAAAATTGGTTATTCTTGTGTATATTAGGGCTTCATGTTTGTTTGGGACATTGCTTTGCATTGGATAAATTCACAAATGCTACTGAATGGAAAAACCTGAAATACTGGCTAGTGATCTTTCCAAGTTTATACAGTGAAGTAGCCTCAGGACTGTGGGAGGAAGACCTCATGTCCCGATGGCAACTGTGTCGCCTGTTATCAATGGGAGAGCCTGGGCTTCGGATCTCGGCTCCCAGTTGAATCCTGACACTGGTGTTCGACTATTTCTGTTACCTTTGTAAGCTTGCTTAACCTTCCAGAAACATTCCTTTTCTGAAAAATTCCGAAAAACTACTTCACAGTTGATGATCTCACAGTGAGAATTGTAATCATTTTAGCCAATATTTATTGCATGCTTACTGTGTGCTCCACACAACACTTACCCAGTAATCTCATTTAATTCTTAAAGAATTAAAGTAAATTAATGTACCCTTGATGTGGGTACTGCTGCTGTTCTCATTTTTTCAAGCTTGTGGAAAGTCAGGCACAGAGAACTTAAACAATTTGCCAAGATCTAGCAGCTAGTAAGCAGCTGATTAGAACTCTGTCACCTCCCAGCATAATGAGTTACCTTCTGTGAAGCATCTAGAATAGTGCCTAACATGAAAAAAGTACTCAGAGACAAACCTTTTAAGAACCATGGTGTCTTAAGGTTTTACCGTCCTTATAAGCCAACATGTTAGCCTGTTTACTATGCTGTGTGTGCTGGCTGGAGACAGGCCACTCCCTAAGACCAGCACACCAATCTGTTAGTTCCTAGGTAGGGTAAGTTATAGTTCTTGACATGATCCTTCATGACCTCCCTGAAGGCCACAGCTTTTCATGCGCCCCAGTTTAATTTCTGTTTCTGTAAGAAATGAGGAAGAAAGAATTCATTTAGGATATGTAAAATATAGTGTATTGCTAAAATAGAATAGTACACAGTATTTGAAAAGACTGCACTAAGTCTACCTGTAGTGACCCGGGTAAATCTGAAAACATTACACATACGATCTGACACCATTTCTGTAAAAACTGTCATCTTGCAGAACCATACTTTGAATTAATAGATACTGGTGAAGGTCAAAGTCTGTAAAGTGGCCTGGTGACTACACACAGACTCACATACTTCCAGGGGGCGAGGTGGGGCTGGTACAGTGTTCGAAAGGTTTGCATTTTCAGCACTTTTTTTTTTTAAGATTTTTTTTTTTTAATTTATTTATTTGACAGACATCACAAGTAGGCAGAGAGGCAGGCGGGTGGGAGGGGGCAGGGATGCAGGCTCCCTGCTGAGCAGAGAGCCTGATGCAGGACTCGATCCCAGGACCCTAAGATCATGACCTGAGCCGAAGGTAGAGTCTTTAACCCACTGAGCCACCCAGGCTCCCCTTCAGTACAGTGTTTTAATAGATGACATTGTTACTACCTCTTGATAGTTGGGAACTCATGTTACACTAAATGCTTCTCTGTATATTTTCAACTTCTCTGTGAATTAGTAATCAGGTGTGTACTGAGTACTTATCACAAGCCAGGTTAGGTTGGGTTCCATGGAGGCTACAGGCATCAATCAGCCGTGGATCCTGCCCTTGACAGATTCAGCTGCGGGGGGGGGGGGGGGTCAGATGGAGCATGTCCATGAATAACTGGTACAAGGAAGCATGGGGTTTAAAGGAAGAAAAAGTATTCAGAAATTAGTGAGTAACTACCCTTCTTTTCTGGAGAGGTAAAAAAGTTTCTGTCCTGGAAGTGCTGAATTAGGAAGAATGTGTGTGAAGCTGTGGTGGGGAGGGGTTCAGTTCAAGGGAATGGATTCCTTGACAAGCCTATGTTTGTCAGAATATTCCAAGACATGTCTTAGAAGCTACCTATGGCATTAATATCATAAAGCCTAGAGAGGATGAAGATCCGCATCGACCTCCAACATCAGAGGAACTATTGACAGCTTATGGATGTGAGTTGTGATTTATTTTAAAATATGAATGAAAAAGTAACATAGTTAATGAGAGAGTTACTCCAGCAAAGATACAAATTCACATTATTCCTTAGTATTTGCCATGTACTTTACATTGTTGGTACTTCTGTTGTCTCTGTTAGCCTTGCCGACAAGCTACCCTGCAGGTGGGTTCAGAGTGCAACAGTGAGGAAGGGAGAGCTGACCACTGCCTGAGTAGTAGATTACTTTATCGTGTTAAGCGCTTCCTGGAGCTAGAGAAGGAGATCATTTGAGTCCCTGGACTCTTCTTCAGGTCTGCCCTTTGTGGACCTTGACAGTAGCAATCAGTCCCACTCCAGGGGAGACATGATTTCCCCTGCCCTCCTGGTGTCCGGCCCCTCCCTGTAGGAGGCCTACATGCAGACAGTGTCAAAAGCTCTGGGGGCATGCCAGCAGCTGTCACATGTGTTGAAGAAAAGGCCCTTAGGGCATTCACTGGTTTATTGGTACTCTGGTGTAGACCTGCATTCTGACTGAAGCCATGTTGGCTTTTTCTGGAGTCTTCTCCCAAACAGAAGTGAAGGAATGTTGGGAAGAAAATGAATATGCTGTGATAGCAGGATAGGAGAGTTGTGAGGGCAGCATGGAAAAGGAAAGTCCTCAGAAATTGGGACAGAGTGGAGCATGGTCAGGAAGCGGACACAAAACAGTCTCCCTTCCTTCCATTGGTCCCTTGAAAACCTTGTTTGACTTTAAAATGAGTCAGCCACTCTCCCACCTCTGTGTCTTAACCTAGTGCTATGTGGGAGCTAGCTGCCTATCATTCTTCAGCTAATTGTGGTTTATTTACCTTAAATAGAAACTTTAAAGGTGGTCTGGAGGAACCTTTGTCTACCTAAAGAGATAGCAGTGTTAGAAACATTTCCATACATCTGTGGCATACATGCCTTTAAAGGAACTGCCACCAGCGGGGAAGGAGTTCAGGTTATTTGAGTGATTTGATACAAAGAGAAAAAACATGTATTTTTCTCACAGAGAATGGTGATTTGATATGAAACACACTTAAACCAGAACTTGAACTTAGGTTGAGAGACTTTTACTTTTTGAAGGTTTTATTTATTTATTTGACAGAGAGAGAAGGAACACAAACATGGGGAGTGGGAGAGGGAGAAGCAGGCCTCCGGCGCTGAGCAGGGAGCCTGATGCGAGGCTCGATCCTAGGACCCTGAAATCATGACCCTAGCTGAAGGCAGAGTCTTAATGACTGAGCCACCCAGGCACCCCTAATTGGGAGACTTTAAAGAGAATGAATACTAAGCAGTTTTGATGAGACTGGTGTAGTCACAAAATCATAGAGCTAGAAAAGACCTTAAAGATCACACCACCTTTCACCTCCTTTTCTTAAGACAAGTAGTCTGAAATCAAGGGCATGAAATGACTTGCCCACGATGGTGTCTGGTCAGTGATAAAGCCTGGATGAGAACCTGATTCCTAATCCCGACCTCTGTCTGGGACCAGAGCCTGAAAGATGGGGAAAGGTGGACCTCCACTGGACCTTCCATTTAGTTTGACTTCAGATAGAAAGAAAAGAAATTGAGTTTGAGTTTTTTAAGATTTATCATCTAAATATGATAAAATCAGAATAAAAACGGATGACCACATATGTACAGTTTCTGAGATCATCTGCAGAATAGTTTCTGACAGTTCATTTTAAAAGATGTTGCTAAATTTTAATTTGCATTTCTTTAAATACTAGTGAAATGGGACCTCTGTCCGTATGTTAGCCATTTCTGTTTCTTTTGGGAATCCCCTTTTTCTAAGCATCTTTTGTTCTCTTAATGATTTGTAGGAGTTCTTCATGGTTTCTTTGGTCCTATAGACGTTAACAATTTTTTTTTTAAGATTTTATTTATTTATTTGACAGAGATCACAAGTAGGCAGAGAGGCAGGCAGAGAGAGATGGGGGAAGCAGGCCCCCTGCTGAGCAGAGAGCCCGATGCGATGCGGGGCTCAATCCCAGGACCCTGAGATCATGACCTGAGCTGAGCTGAAGGCAGAGGCTTAACCCACTGAGCCACCCAGACTCCCAACCTGAACAATTTTAATAGCCTTTTTTTTTTTTTCCTCCCCTTTTTGGATTGATGGGGTTTGGTGTGTTACTTGGGGAGAGTCTTCCCTATCTAAGGAGAAAATTGTTTCCCTCTATCTTTTTTTTAATACTTTTAGATTTTTAATCTGCCTAAATGTATTTTTTAATATTATGTGAACTAGAGTTTTATTTTCTTCCAAAGTGGCAGAGCCTGCTACACAGCTAGTAGGTGAGGAAGCCAAGTTTTGAACCCCACCTGTCTGCCAAAGCCTATATTCTTAACCACTATGCTCTGCTACTCCCTCTAGTTGAGTCAGTATTAGAGGGATCTTTGCAGTATGTTTGAGAAGCTGGAAAAAGCATAGCTAGATCACTAAACAAGAAGAGACTTACTGTATTACTTTTGGTGTTGCTAATAATAGTGACAACATAGCATTCTACAGGTAGCCTCCATGATTAAATGTTCATAAAATGAAGAGATGAATGAAATAACTGGAGTAGAGAGAAATTGAATATCTCTGTTACCACTTGGTGCTAGGATATCAGAACAATATCGTCTGTTTACCTGGATTGTCAGATGTCTTTATAGTGCTAACCAGATTATTTTCTACAGTGATGGTTGCTTTTTGAAAGCTAGTGACTCAAGGGTGCCTAGGTGGCTCAAATGGTTAAGTGTCTGCCTTCGGCTCAGGTCGTGATCTCCAGGTCCCAGGATTGAGCCCCATGTTGGACTCCCAGCTCAGCGGGGGGGTCTGCTTCTCCCTCTGCCTCTCCCCACTGCTTATGCTCCCCCTTCCCCCCTGCTCCCCTACCCCTGGCCAAATGAATGAAAATCTTTTAAAAAATAAAGCTAACAAGTCAGGATGCACAGTTAGTGGGGTAACACACTAAATTTCCATCACCTTGGTTGTCTTTGTTGTGACTTCGGTTTTGCACTATTATTTGCCTCACAGACATGCGAGGATTCATGACAGCGCATGGGCAGCCAGACCAGCCTCGGTCTGCTCGCTATATCCTGAAGGACTACGTCAGCGTAAGTGAGCCAGGCTCCTTGTTGCTCTGGAGTAGATAGGCCTTCATTCTCACACTGTGCTTTTAGATGCCGGCAACCTATTAGAAAGGAGATACTTCCTCACTGAGGTTGTGTTGTCAGAGAGGCCACATGGGCAAGGTTCTTGCGGCTTTTCTGGGTAAGGGGATCCACAGCCTTGGCCAGGCATTCTTGACCGGGGCAGCTAGCGTCATCTGGACCTGGCATGTCACGAGCAGTGTAATGCAAGGCAGAGGGCGCTGCACGTGTCATCGGTGAAAGTGAGAAAATGGTGCCTCTGGTTTTTCCATCTCCCGCAGCCCTTGCTAGTTCCTTTGACAGCTGTGTCCCAACCCTCCCCGCAGTGTAAGCTGGTCATGAGCCTTTCTCCCTGCGCTTGCCCTCATAACAGCAGCACTCCCAGTGAGCCCTACTGAGGGCAGTGCGAAATGTTTTCTTTGTGTCACCTCGCTAAAAATACACAGCGAGTCTCTGAGGTTATTATTCTCATGTTACAAATGAACATGTGCCAAGTTTGGGGCTTCCCTTGTAAGTAAAATAAGAATGAATAGTACCTATCTCATGAGATTATTATGCGAAATAAATGAGAAAAATATAGATATGTGGAGACACACACACCACTAAGCTCAGGGCCTCACACATAATTAACCCCCAATAGTATTTATGGGTTAAGCTGAATTCTTTTCACAAACAAGCATTTTGGATCTCCAGTAATAACTGGCTATGAGGATTTGGCTTTGTTCGGCCTTCTCAGTGCCATGTCAGCAGAGCTCTGGCAAGCACAGGAGTCAGATTGGGCAGCATACCCTCTCGCCTTCAGTTCTGGAAGAAAGAAGTTAGTAGAATATTCGTATGGATAAATTATGTATTGATTCACCATTTATAAAACCGTGGAAGATGAGTTAAAACCAACCACAGTTTATAGAGTGCTTACAGTGGGAAGTGGAAAATCTGCGCCCAGTGAGCAACCGTGGCCAGCCCAACGTCCCCATTAGTATCGTCCCACTGTCCAGTTGTGTCCTGGTTTTTGTTTTGTTTTGGAAAATTTTTATCCTAAGTCTACTCATGTTAGTGTACTGAAAAACACTTCTGTAGAAAATGCAAACAAGGTAAGAAGGAGCACAGTCGTGTGTTCATTAGGGCTGTGGTTATAGGTGACAGAATTCTGCTCAGCTCTCTGCAGCAAAAAGCAGGAAGCTTGCCAGAGGGTGCCTGGCGAGATCGCTTCTCGGAGAACTTTTTCTTCTGGGATCACGCACATGGCACCTGTGACGTGCTGTTACGCTTCTTGTTGTCTTTGTAGGGTAAACTTCTGTACTGTCATCCTCCACCTGGAAGAGACCCTGTGACCTTTCAGCAGCAACACCAGCGGCTCCTAGAGAACAGAACAAATGGTGGCGGACTGAAAATCCATTCAGGCAGAAGTAAAAAAGTAATACAGATTGAAAATATAGTTGATAAAACTTTTTTTCATCAAGTAAGTTTTAAAGTTTTTCTTTACCTTCTGATCCAACACATTTTATATAGCAGTTTTGTTGAAATACTCATTCACATAGCACAAAATTCACTCTTTTCAAATACAGTTCAGTAGTTTGTTCTATATTCAGAGTTGTGCAACTATCACCATAATTTTAGAACATTTTTTCACCCTAGAAAGAAATACTATACCCATTAGTAGTGACTCAACATTCCCCCCTCCCCCCAACCCCTGCCAATCCCTCATCTACTTTCTCCTAGATAGATTGGCCTATCCAGATGGAATAGAATCACCCATTCTGTGGTCTTTTATGACTTGCCTCTTTAACTTGGCATCATGACATCAAGGTTCATCCGTGTATCAGTACTTCTTTTTTATTGTCAAATAATATTCCATTGAATCGATAGACCACATTTTGTTTATTTATCAGTAGATGGAATTTGGCTGTTCTTCTGTGCTACTGTGAACATTCATGTACAAGCTTTTGTTTGAACATAAGATTTTTCAGTTCTTTGGGGTATATAATTAGGAGTGGGATTTCTGGGTCCAATGGTAACTCCATGTTTAACATTTGATTTACCACCAAACTTTCCAAAGTGGCTGTGCCATTATACATTCCCACCAGCAGTGTATGAGGGCTCTAATTTTTACATCCTTACCAGTATTTCTTTTATATCTATATATTTTTTAATTTTTTTATTTAATTTTTTTTAGATTTTTTTGTTTCTTTTTAATTCATTTGAGAGAGATACAGAGACAGAGAGAGCACAAGCAGGGGGAGAGGCAGAGGGAAGGGGAGAAGCAAACTCCCTGTTGAGCTGGCAGCCCAACGTCGATCCCAGGACCTGGAGATCATGACCTGAGCCAAAGGCAGATGTTGAACCATCTGAGCCACCCAGGCGCCCCCTTACCAGCATTTCTTTTCCATCTTTTTCATTTTAGCCATTCTAGTATATGTGAAGTGATATGTCATGATTTTGATTTGTATTTCCCTAAGGATAAATGATATCGATAATCTTCTCATGTGCTCATGAGCACATGTATGTCTTCTTTGGAGAACACTTCTACTGTTGAGTTATAAGAGTTCTTTATATGTTCCAATATAAGCCTTTATCATAATATGCAAATATTGTTTACCATTAAGTGGGTTTTCTGAGCCAATACATATTAATTTTAAAGAATAAATATATATGTAGAGCAGTTAAATCCTGTTAACTGTATTTAATATATTTATTAAATGCTTTTGTGACTGCTACAGCCAGAAAAGTTGGGGTGGGGCAGGGGTCATCTGTATCCAGAGAATGAGTCTTACTGTATTTATATGATGCTTTATTTGTGTCCCTCACACCGTTTGTTAAGGTGGGCCAAGCAGATAGTATTGTCCCCATTATTATCTACCATTGAGGACATTGAAAGCCCACGGAATTTAAATGACTTATTCAAGGACACTTGTCTTAAATGGCAAAGCTGAGATAGAACTTAGATTGTTGTGGCTCCTGGTTTGAATTATTTTCAGTCTTGCCAATATTTAGAAGGAAATTTAATGATATGCAGAAAGATTACAGGTTCTTCCTTGGGCCTACTATTGTCATGCAAGACATGTAAATGGAAGTTTTAAGTGTTTACACAATGTTTCTGAAGGTCATGTGCAAGAAAGCTAAAAACTCACAGATACCAAAGCTTTAGCCTCAGAGTAACATTTTACTATTATAAGATCATGAAATACTGCTTTGCATTTCCAGAATCATGTGGGATTTATTTTTTTTTTAACTCAGTAAGCTTAAAATTTCTTTAGTTCTTTTTGTTTGTGTTCCACTTAAGTCACAGGTTTACAGAAACTTTTTTGAGCACTTTCTATGTGTGCCTACTGTGCTAGGACCTAGGATACCAAAATGAATAAGACACTGTTTTCAAGGAGATCACATTCTAGCTAAGGGGAGATGGGCAAGTTAACAAATAACATAACATACCAGGTCTAGGGCAGAGGTGTAAGTCAAGTACTTTGTGAACCCAGACTAGGGAGCAGTTCCTCCTGGGGCTGGGAGGAGAGTAGGCGAGTGAAGCTACAGAGGGGTGGTAAGACCTCAGCTGGACTCTGACAGACAGCTAGAAATGTGCCAGGTGCAGGGAGTAGTGAGGGCACGCCTCGGGCAGGGGGAGTAGTCTGAACAAAGGCATGAAGAGATGGGGGTGTGGGTTCTCTGAGTAAACAGTCCATGTTGTCAGTAGCCTGTGCACCATGTGAAGGAATAGGAACTCGATTCCCCAGGCTGCAGGGAGCCACCAGGGGCTTGTGAGGACAGGAAGAGGAATATGTGATTGGAGAAGTCTAGTGGAAGCCTGGAGCCTGGATGAGAGGAGTCTTGCAGACTCCTCTCACTTGCAGTGAAAGTCAGTGAATACCAGGCTTAGAGCCAGGTGGTGGAGAGGAGGGGATAGATGCACCAAATCCTAGAGCCTGCGATCCAGAGAACTCAGTGGCTGGGTGTATGCAATACACGAGGGAGGCAATGGGAGTGCTCTGTTGTGGCTAGTGAGAGATGGTATTTGAAGCTCTGGGACTAAGCAAAGTTGAGGACAAAGAATGCACTGAAGACAGAATGCTGAGAAACTTATTTAAGAATGGGGAGAGAGGGGCGCCTGGGTGGCTCAGTGGGTTAAAGCCTCTGCCTTCGGCTCAGGTCATGATCCCAGGGTCCTGGGATCGAGCCCCGAGTTGGGCTCTCTGCTCAGCAGGGAGCCTGCTTCCTCCTCTCTCTCTCTGCCTGCCTCTCTGCCTACTTGTGATCTCTGTCTGTCAAATAAATAAATAAAATCTAAAAAAAAAAAAAAGAATGGGGAGAGAGAGGCGCCTGGGTGGCTCAGTCGGTTAAGCGTCTGCCTTCAGCTCAGGTCATGATCTCAGGAGGGGACCCTGCTTCTCCCTTTGCCTGCCGCTATTCCTGCTTGTGCGCTCACTCTCTCTTTCTGAAAAATAAATAAAATCTTATTTTAAAAAAAAAGAGGAAAGGAGCAGTGAAGGAAGTGGAAGTCTGCTTAGAGTTCTCCATAAGTAATTCTGTGCTCACATTTCGAATAATGCTGTCTTACTTCCTAGGAAAATGTGAGAGCTTTGACCAAAGGAGTCCAGACTGTGATGGGCTACAAGCCAGGGAGTGGCCTGGTGACTGCAGCTACAATGAGCTCTGAGAGCAGGGCTGGGAAGGCCTGGAAAAAACATGGCAACAGAAATAAAAAAGAGAAAAGTCGCCGACTCTACAAGCACCTGGATACGTGAATTTGGGCTGTGACAGAAATGGCATCTGCCTTGTGCATCCAGAATAGAAGAGGAGCTGTTCTGGCCTGCGATGCCGTGGCCACACCAAACAGTCTGTATCTAGACAGAGAGGCTCCTTGGGGCACAGACTCTCACACGGTCATCTTGGAGCCCAGAAACCTTGTCCTGTAGAAGGCTGAACTTAAGATGAGGGAACGAATGAGTGTATGTGTGCAAGAACAGATACACCTATGCATACCAATTTGTAAGTTGAAGGTTTTTTTGAAAAGTACTAAAATTAAATTGCCACTGACAGATGTTTTATTGGTTTATGTAGATACACTGCCATTTGGACATTTCACGTTCTTTAAACAGTTTGAATTTGCAAGACGTGACTGGGATTTTAGATGGCTTCTTGGGGGAACATTATTTAGGTTAATGATTCTCAACCTCACACATACCCAGCACACCCCTGGGATGTCAGAAGGCATATCAGATCTTGGAATAGGGGACTGGCGTGTGTAGTTTCCAGAAACTTCTGGAGAGCACGACCTTCCATGGAAAATCACCATCAACAGGAGCCGCTACTACAGAAGGAAGCAAGGGGTTTTCTGTGGCTAACTGCAGGGGTGAGAAAATCGGGGGACAGGCAGCTAGTTTTTGTTTTAGTCCTAGGGATTCCTGATCACCTTCGTACTTATAACCATCAAGAATGACAAAGGCAGGGGCACCTGGGTGGCTCAGTCAAATGTCTGCCTTTGCCTCAGGTCATGATCCCAGGGTCCATGTCAGGCTCCCTGCTTTGCAGGAAGCTTGCTTTTCCCTCTTCCTCTTTCTCTCCCATTCCCCCTACTTGAGTTCCCTCTCTTGCTGTGTGTGTATGTCTCTCTCTGTCAAATAAATAAAATATTTATTAAAAAAGAACGACAAAGGCAGTTTACGTTTTGTAGTGCCATTGTGTGTGATAAATACACAATGGCTGCTTCAGCCTCTCACTTTATTTTTGTCTCCGTTTTTCTGTGAGCCTCATTATTCCCTTAAATCAGAAACCCACCCTGTATAGGACCTGCTTGTTTTGTGTGATAGGTATTTTTGAAACTCTAATGGAAGTTATGGATGCTTTCTCCAGAAAAATGCACATTTCCATAAAAAACACAGGCACTCAAAGCTCATCTATGAATTCGCAGTTAAGCCTTGCCCTGTGTGGCCATAAGGATTTTTAGATCTATTTGAAAATGTCTTCCACCTAGAGAATAAAAAAGTGTACTTGTTCATTTAACAAACCCTCCTGTGTGGCGGGAAAGGGCACTAGAAAATGGCCACAGCAGGAGAAGGGCCTGAAGGAGGAAGGACGTTAGCAAGAGCCGCCACACAGGGCCTTCGAGCTTATGGTGGGATTCTGGATGTTTTCTCAAAAGTACTAGATAAGCCAAGGAAGGGTTTATAAGTGGGATTACTGTTTTCTTCTTCTTTAAATGTGGAGTGAGAAGTTACTCGAGACCAAGGTTGAGGCAGACTGAGAGGAGGCAAAGCTAAGAAGGTTCTAAAATGGTATTGGTCCATCTGCAATAATCTACTTCTAGTCGTCATTTTAATCTGAGAAAAATAAGACAGAATTAGTAAAAAAAAGCTCATGACAGGAACAGCATTGGCATGTTAAATTATACTTTGTGCCGGGGCGCCTGGGTGGCTCAGTCATTCTGCATCTGCTTTCGGCTTAGGTCGTGATCCACTCAAAACCCCACGTGGGGCTCCCGTTCAGCGGGGAGCCTACTCCCTCTCCCACTCCCCCTGCCTATGTTCCCTCTCTTGCTGTGTCTCTGTCAAATAAATAAATAAAGTCTTTTTAAAAAAAAAGATATATATATATATGGTATGTATACTTTGTTCCATTTACTGAAGAACGGGCACAGTTGTGTGGGAGAAAACTTCCATACTGAATGAACAAAGCATGTACAGATTTAGAATAAGTTTTGCTTTAATGATAATGTAATAGCTAAAACATGAGACTTTACAGAAAAAGTAGGTACATATGCTTCCATGCTCTTATTTTTGTAACAGTTTTACTGAGATTCATATACTGTACAAAATCACAATTTAACGTATACAGTGTAATGGTTTTTAGTATATTCAGAGTTGTGTAACTTAACCACCATAATCAATTCTACATTATTGCCACAAAAGGAAACCCAGGACCCTTTAGCTATTGGGTCCCAATCTTCTCATCCCCTCAGCCCCAAGCAACCACTAATCTACTTTATATGGATTTACCTCTTCTATACATTCCTATAAATGGAATCATAAGCTAAGTGACCTGTGACTGGCTTTCACTTAGCCCATGTCTTCAAGGTTTATATGTACTTTAACACCTCTCAGTACTTTATTGCTTTTAATTGCCAAATAATACATTCCATTGGATGTATATACCACATCTTGTTTATCCATTTATCACTTAAAAGACATTTGGGTTGCCAGGGGCATCTGGGTGGCTTCAGTCAGTTAAGGGTCTGTTTCAGCTCAGCTCATGATCCTGGGGTTCTGGGTTCCTGTGATTCAGCCCCACATCAGGCTCTGCACACAGCGAGGGGTCTGCTGCTCCCTCCACTTGTGCTCTCTCTCTCTCTCTCAAATCATTAATAAAGATATGTGGGTTTCCACTTTCTGTTATATGAGTAATGCTGCTTTGAACATTTGTGTGCAAGTTTTTGTGTGGACACAGGTTTTTAAATCAGGTATATATCTAGGAGTGGACCTGCCCTACATTTAACCTTTTGAACAACTACTATTCAGAATGGCTGCACCATTTTACATTTCCCATCAACAGGTTCTAATTTCTCCATATCCTTTTTTTTTTTTTTTTTTAAGATTTTATTAGAGGGGCGCCTGGGTGGCTCAGTGGGTTAAAGCCTCTGCCATCAGCTCAGGTCATGATCCCAGGACCCTGGGATCAAGCCCTGCATCAGGCTCTGCTCAGCAGGGAGCCTGCTTCCCCCCCTCTGTCTCTGCCTACTTGTGATCTCTGTCAAATAATAAATAAAATCTTTAAAAAAAAAAAAATTATTAGCACAAGCAGGGGGAGCAGGAGGGGGAGGAAGAAGCAGATTTCCCGTCTAGCAGGGAGCCCGATGCAGAGCTCTATCCCAGGACCCTTGGGATCATGATCTGAGCCGAAAGCAGATGCTTAACCGACTGAGCCACCCAGGCGCCCCTAATTTCTATATATCCTTGTCAACACTTGTTACTGCCATCCTAGTGGGTACAAAGTGGTATCTCCTGGTTTTGATGTGCAGTCTCTTAATGACTTAATGATGTTGAGCATCCTCTCATGTGCATACTGGCCACTTATATATCATCTTCGGAAAAATGTCAATTAAGATAGATCCTTTGCCCATTCTTTAATTGAGTTATCTTGTTATTGAGTTACAAAAGTTCTTTGTACATTGTAGGTGTAAGTCACTTATCAGATCTGTCATTTGCAAATGTTTTCTGCCATTCAATAGGTTGTCTTTTCATTTTCTTACAGTGTCTTTTGGAACACAGTTTTAATTTTGCTGAATTCCAAATGTATCCATTTTTTTCTTTTGTTGCTATGTTTCTTGTGTTAAGTTTAAGAAACTGTTGACAAATCCAAGGTTTACTAAGATTTACCCCGTATGTTCTTACATAGTTTTTACATAGAGTTTAATAGTTTTAGCTCTTGGATTTACGTCTGTGGTCCATTTTGTGTTATTGTATATGGTATGAAGTAGATAGACCAGCTTCATTCTTTGACATGTGGTATCCAGTAGTCCCAACACCATTTGTTGAAAAGACTAGTGTTTACCCATTGAATTGTTTTGGCACTCTTGTCAAGAATTGAACATAAACATGAGGGCTTATTTCTGGATGTTATACCCTTTGGTATATAACTTCGTGAGTGTGGAACAATTGTGAAGAGCATCTGACTCAATTTTCTAGCAAGTCTTCCTAGTAAGAGATGTTTGTGTGGATGCCCCACACCACTACACATCCCTTAGCCCACGGTGGGGTCACCTGCAGCCCCAGTGGGCAGTTCCTGTGCAGGTCTTTCCACCACAAGCCCTGTATTCCCTGCTTTCCTTTCTCCTGCACCACAGGGCTTGGTCAGCCTGCACACAGGGCAGTCTAGAAGGGCTGGGGCTGTAACACCCCCAGAACCACCACCAACTGGTAAAGAACGGGGGCTGGTTAGTAAGTGCCCCGGCGTCTGTCACTTGGTGCACACACCATACGCGTGCCTTACCGTGTCCTCAGGGGAACTGAGCCCTGCCTGCCCACAGCCAACATCCTCTCACTAACTCACCCGTGGCCTTTCTCCCGTCCCTCACTTTCTCCACTCCCTCATTTCTGCTTCATGCAGAAGTGCAGGATTGCCTCCCAAATAAACTAAACCTGAGGGATGCCTGGGTGACTCAGTTAAGCGTCCAAAGGAGATCTCAGCGTAGGTTGAGTTCAAGCCCCACACTGGGCTCCAGTCAAGAAAATTAGCTAAACCTAGGTCCTCTGCTTAGAGTCTGAAGAACCAAAACTAGGACACCCTGCAAGGGCCTTTCTGTTTTCATCTTGGCTTCTGCCAACAGTGTGTCTCATTGAGCATCCTTTCAACTTTTTTAGGTATTCTCACCCACGCTGTAGCAGTTAGTACTGTCCACTTAAGAATTCCAGCCATTAACATTATCTCTATTGTTTTGAATTTTTTCCCAGCATTTTATTACAAGAAATACACCACCCTTTTAAAGTAGAACCTGCTATACATCTGTCATCTGCTTACTTTTCAGGAAATGAGAAGGAAGTTAATGTTTTGGTCAAGATGCCAGTTGCCACGTATGCTTTCTTTGAAGGTAAACTGGAAAATGTGGCGGCAAGCCAGAAATCTGCTTAATGCCACGCCTCTAACTTCTTTGTGGGGAGAAGTGAGGAAAATCATTCAAAATACCCACCCTTAGCCATTCGTTGTCTGTGCGTTCCTCATACTATTGACCAGTTGAGGGCCCTACAGAAAGGAAAGATTTTGCTTTTAAAAGACTGATATGGGGTGCCTGGGTGGCTCAGTGGGTTAAGCCTCTGCCTTCAGCTCAGGTCATGGTCTCAGGGTGCTGGGATCGAGCCCCATGGAATCCCGCATCAGGCTCTCTGCTCAGCGGGGAGCCTGCTTCCTCCACTCTCTCTCTGCCTGCCTCTCTGCCTACTTGTGATCTCTTTCTCTGTCAAATAAATAAAATCTTAAAAAAAAAAAAGACTGTGATATGAAGGGAAAACAATTTTAAACAATCTAGAAGTGAAAGGCATCATGTAAGTGAAAAGTGCCCAGGACACAGTAGACTCTGAATACATCTTGTAAATGTTGTATTGAAGTGTAATATGTATACAGAAAGTGCACAATTGTGAGAGTATAGGTAAACTGACTTTTCACAAACAACACATTGATGCAACCAGCACCTTGATGAAGACACGGAAGGGTCAGCATTTCGTGCTTCCTTTCAGCCACAAACTGACCTTCCCCAGGGTAACTGCTGTTCTGACCTTTTCACCAGATTTTGTATGACGCACACACACAATCTACAGTGTGTCCTCCTCTCTCTGGCTTCTTCAGTCCAACATTGTGAGATGTGGCCAAAGTCTTATATATAAGTAATAATTCTGTCATTGCTGTAGTTTATGGTTCTATTATTGATGGACATGAAGATGTTTTTGCAGGCTTGTGTTTTTTTAAATTTTTAATTTATTTTCTAGAACAGTGTTTGGGTCACAGCAATATTAGGCAGTAAGTACAGAGTTCCCATATTTGACAGTCCTCATGTAGGCACAACCTCCCCCACCCTCAATACCCCACACTCCAGTGGTACATCTGTTAACAGGGAACCTACACAGACACATCATTATTCTCCAGAGGGTTCTGATTTTTAAAAGTAGTGCTGCTGTAGATGTTGTAATACAGGGGTTGTCAAATAGAACTTTCTGGCAACAATGCAAATAAATGTTCTATAATCCAGGGCTATTCTATAGGTAACCACATCCAGTGTTGACTAGTAGGCACTTAAAATGTGACTCGTAACAACTTCAGAAGTTAACTGCTAACAGTAATGACTCTTAACTCTTGCCCAGCCCAATAATCAAAGGTCAGAATGGTAAGAATTTTTTCAGGAGAGTAGGGGAGGAAAAGGGTGGATTTCACATTTATAATTTGTACATCTTGGCTACTTCTAAAGTAGCAAGATTTGCAAGAGTTGCAAATATTCAAGTACTGAATTCTATTTAGTTGGCTCTTTAAAAAGGTGAGTAACCCAGCTGGCTCAGTTGGTAGAGTGTGAGACTTGAGTCTTGGTGCGTGAGTTTGAGCCCTGCATTGGGGGTAGAAATTACTTAAAAAAAAAAAAGAAAAAAAAGGTAAGGCTTTCCTTGATGTAATGTTTCAACATCCATGAGTTCCATTAGCCCCTGCCTAGCTTCTAAACTTTGTGAAGTAAGTGACTTTAAGCAACAGGATGTTATTAATAAAGAACTTGAAGTGGAAGAAAAAGCACAATTTTCACAAGACCCAGCAGTGAGTTGATGATAGAGTTTTAAGTAGAACCCTGGGCCCCAGGAGTCCTACCACCTGCTTCCCTCATGACACTCCACTGTGTCCACAGTGGGCCTGACTGAGATTTGGAAATGCCATTATTTCAAAATGCATCCTCTGAGCAGTGGCTTCTCTGTCTTCCTAACAGGTAAGTCACACTGGCAGAGAGCCTTTTTTAGTGTTGCTGCTTGAGTAGCAGCCACAAGCCTTTCCTCTAAATAGTACGCCCTACAGGAACCCTGGCAGGGGGGTTAGCATGACCTCAGAAGGGAAAGCAGCTGAGCTGCGGGCCTGTGTGTGTCCCCTCCCTCACCCCGCCTGGTGGCTGGGACCTCCAGGCATGCGTGGCCCCAGCCCCTGCAGGACAAAGTCCAGGCTGCTGCAGCCCCTCCCTGTCCAGGACAAAGCCCGTGGGCTCACCGCTCCTGCCAACAGGAAATGCCTCTAAGAGGGGGAGGGAGGACCTGTGTTCTGGTCCTTGTGTTAGCTTTTCTTTTTGGCAAGCTCTGGACAATGGCCAAAGAAACAGGAGCTTTAGCTTCTAGGCGGGGCCGCTGCAGGGCCTCCAAGGAGCCCAGGAAGGGAACTGATCCACTTCCTGAGGGCCCACCGAGTGAAAATCCTTTTAGAAGGTCCTGGCCAAATTTGGGAGGGGTCTGCACAGCAGGGAGGGCATGGGTTAGCCTATATAATCCCAAGTGTTGCAACGGATGAAGTCCCACTTCCCTGACGGCTGGGTGGCTCGCCCACCATCCGGCCTGTCTCCTAGTGCCAAAAGCAAGCTTACTCCCCAAAGCCCCCCTCGTGGGGTTCTTTTTTTTTTTTTTTTTTTTTTTTTTTAAAGATTTTATTTATTTATTTGATAGAGAGATCACAAGCAGGCAGAGAGGCAGGCAGAGAGAGAGGAGGAAGCAGGCTCCCTGCCGAGCAGAGAGCCCGATGCGGGGCTCGATCCCAGGACTCCGAGATCATGACCCGAGCCGAAGGCAGTGGCTTAACCCACTGAGCCACCCAGGCGCCCCGCCCCCTCGTGGGGTTCTTAAAAGCCCTCCCAACACACCCGCACGCACAATGGTAGGGGCACAAAAGGATCTTAAACACCCTCTAACTACAGTATCTACCCCATTAGTATGGGCTGTTTAAAAACCCATTCAGTTAGGGCCACCTGGGAGGCTCAGTCGGTTAAGGGTCTGCCTTCGGCTCAGATCATGATCTTGTAGTCCTGGGATCGAGCCCCAGGTTGGGCTCCCTGCTCAGTAGGGAGTCTGCTTCTCCCTCTCCCACTCCTTCTGCCTCTCCCCGTACTTGTGCTCTCTCGCCCCTTCTCTTGCTCTGTCAAATAAATAAATGCAATCTTTAATAAATAAAAATCAATTGACTGGGCAGTGCAGTCGGTTAAGCATCCGACTCTTGGTTTCAGCTCCATGATATTGGTTTCAGGCCATGATCTTGGGGTGCTGGGCTTGAGCCCTGAACTGGGCTATGCCCTCACTGGGGAGTCTGCTTGAGACTCTCCCTCTCTCTCTGCCCACCCCCACCCCCGGTCTAAAATAGATAAATCTTTTTTTTAAAAATGCATTCATTCATTCAGTAACTACTGGAGGAGTACAGGCCCAGTGGCTCGTGTCCCTACAGGATCAGGACTCAGAGCAGCCTGGGCAGGGAAGACTGCCTCGGGAGGCTCCGAAGCCCACACTCTTCCCATTGCGTTTTCCTGTGAGGGACTGGCAAGAGCTCCCCATGGTCTGTCCGCCCCCACTGAGGGCCATCTCCACAAGCCGGAGTTTCTCATAAGAATCTCACAGGAAGCCTGTGGGAAGGCAGCGTCATAGGCTAAATAGTGGCCCCCCAAAATACCAGGTCCTAATCCCTGGAACCTGTAAATGTCACCTTATATGGGAAAAGAGTCCACAGACGTGATTCAGTTAAGGATCTTGAGATGGGGAGTAGCGTGGATGATCTGAGCAGGTCACAAATGCAGTCTTTCTGGGAAAGAGGCAGAGGGAGGAGATCTGATGCAGAACAAAGAGGGTGATGTGAGCGCAGAAGGAGAGATGGAGTTAAGTGCTGAGGCCTCAAGCAAGGAGCACTGGCAGCCACCAGCCGCTGGATAAAGCGAGACAATGAATGGATTCCCTTCCTAGAGTCCCCTTGATTGTGGTCCCCGGAACCTGCTTTCAGAACCAGGAGGGAATATATTTCTGTTATTTTAAGCCACTCAGTTTGTGCTCATCTGTTAAAGCGACAGGAAATGGATCAGTGCCGATTCCAAGCACTCTTGCCCAGAGAGCTGGACTCAGCAGGGGTGCTTTCTGACGGGCAGCTGAGGGATCCCCACACCTCACTGCTCCCACGGACTGGAGAGGGGACTCAGAGCTTAACCCCTCAAATGAAGGGTTTTTAGTCTGGGGACTCATCCTTCACGAAATCCATAGTTGCATTTCAGGACTTCCACAAATTCCCAAGATCGTATGAACAACCGTGTGGGTGTGCACACATGTTCTTATTTTTTGCGGATGAGGTTTTCTCCAAATTCTCAGAGTTTACTGAAAAGGCTGAGAACTAACTGCCTGAACGAAGAACTACTGAGGGGTCCAAACTCGGTCCAGGGTGGGGTGGGGAGGAATGAAGCAATTTCTCCAACCGGGCCCAGCCTCCAAAGGTTTATACTGAGCCTGAAGGACAGAGAAGTCTTCATAAGAAGCAAACTGATTAAATTCTGATGTCTTCAAGCCTCAACAAGGCAGAGCCCAAGGCAGCCCCTACCCTACAGGAGCCCTGTGAGAGGGTGACAGGACATAGGCAGGGTATGTCCTCATTTCAGCGAGATAGTGCGTGGAACAGATTCTCTTTTGGGAACAGTAGGTAGGCCACGTGACCAGAAGAACCCGGGATCCAGGCAATCGCAGGTCAGTATCCACACGTACGCCAGAAGAACCCACAAAGAACCAGCAGGCCGGGCCTGCAGACTGTGGGTGTTTTTTATAGCCTACGAGAAACTCGGCTACTATATTTTTTCTTTTTCCTTTATTTTTTAAAGATGTTATGTATTTGAGAAAAAGCGAGGGAGATTTTTCCTTTTGACTTAACCTTTTCTTTTTTTTTAAGATTTTTTATTTATTTATTTGACAGAGATCACAAGTAGGCAGAGAGGCAGGCAGAGAGAGAGAGAGAGAAGCAGGCTCCCTGCCAAGCAGAGAGCCCGATGCAGGGCTCGATGCAGGGCTCGATCCCAGGACCCCGAGATCATGACCTGAGCTGAAGGCAGAGGCTTTAACCCATTCAGCCACTCAGGCACCCCTTAACTTAAACTTTTAATCTTGCCTTAGTTGTCTTAATCATTTCCATATTTTGATTTTGGCCCCTTCTGTTGAATAACATATTTTCATTTGACTTCTACTTATTCTATTGCTTCTTTTTTTTTTTAAGATTTTATTTATTTATTTGACATAGGGAGAGGGATTACAAGTAGGCAGAGGCAGGCAGAGAGAGAGGGGGAAGCAGGCTCCCTGCCAAGCAGAGAGCATGATGTGGGGCTCGATCCCAGGACCCCGAGACCATGACCTGAGCCGAAGGCAGAGGCTTTAACCCACTGAGCCACCCAGGCGCCCCTATTCTATTGCTTCTTTAATGTCTCTCTCTCTCCTACTGGACTGTAAGCACCATGAATGTAGGGACTTGATTGTTTTTCTTAAAAACGTGTCCTCAGAGACACCTGGGTGGGCAGTTAGATAAGTGTCTGCCTTCCGCACAGGTCCTGGAATCGAGCTGGTGTCCGGCACCCTGCTCAGTGGGGAGTCCGCCTCTCCCTCTGCCCCTCCCCCTATCCTGCTCATGTTCTCTTTTGCACTCTCTCTCAAATAAATAAAATCTTTAAAAACAACAACAACACGGGCACCTGGGTGGCTCAGTGGGTTAAAGCCTCTGCCTTCAGCTCAGGTCATGGTCTCAGGGTCCTGGGACTGAGACCCGCATCTGGCTCTCTGCTCAGCAGGGAGCCTGCTTCCTCCTCTCTCTCTGCCTACTTCTCTGCCTCTTCGTGATCTCTGTCTGTCAAATAAATAAATAAGATCTTTAAAACAACAACAACAACAACAACAACAACAACAACAAAAAACCTGTGTCCTCAGCTTCTAGCCTGACATACCTGACAAATAGTGTTTCATTTCTCCTGTGAGTGGTCAGAACTTTAAACATAAATTAATCTGTAAAATAATGTAGCCACTTTGCAAAACCTCTGGCAGTTCCTCAAAACCTCAAACATAGTTACCAGGAGCCCCAGCAGTTCCACTCCTAGGGACACGCCCAAGAGAACTGAAAACCTTTTACATGAATGTTCACAGAGGCATTATTCATAATAACCAAAACGAGCAAACAACCCAAGCGTCCGTCAACTGATGAACGGATAAATAAAATGTGATGTATCGACACAATAGAATATTATTCAGCCATAAAAAGGAAGGAAGTTCTGACACAGGTTATAGCATGGATTAACCTTAAAAACATTATGTGGAGTGAAAGAAGAGATAGAATTTCCAGAACAGAAACACCTGGGTGGCTCAGTCTGTTAAGCATCTGCCTTTGGCTCAGGTTATGATCCCAGGGTTCTGGGATGGAGCCCCACATGGGGAATCCTTGCTCAGCAGGGAGCCTGTTTTTCCCTCTGCCTGCTGCTCCCCCTGCTTGCGAGTTCTCTCTCTCTCTCTCACACACACACACAAATAAATAAAACCTTTCACTAACTAAATAAATAATAGAATTTCCAGAACACAAAAATTGTAGAGACAGCAAGTAGATTTGTGGTTGCCTAAGGCTGCCATTGTGGAGGGGATGGTAATTTCTAAGAGTACTGGCTTCTTGGCAAGTGATGAAAATGTTGTAAAATGAGATAGTGGTGGTGGTTGCACAACCCTGTGGACACCCTAATAACCACTGAATTGTAAACTTTAACAGGGTGAATTTTGTGGTATATGAATGAGATGTCCGTAAGGCTGCTATTTAAAAAAACAAACAAAAAGAACCAAAACAAAAAAAACAAAAAAAAAAAACGAAAAAAAAAAAAAACCCTAAATGATAGGGTCACCTCCTTGTTTAAGCAAATTTACTAAAATCAACGAGGAAATTTTAAGATGATCATAGCTTGTTTTCAAGTACAGCTCTGTGTGTACCAGCATTGATTGTGTGGCAATGTGGCTGGAGGGGACAGCAGGATGGCCAAGACCACCGCCCTCCTCGGCTCGCTGGGGCACCTTCCAGGGTGACTGGAAGTCTGGCTTGGGGACTGCGGGGCAGGAGTGCGTTGTGTCCCTCTACCTGGCCCCCCACCACCCCCGGTCCATTATACCCTAGGATCAGACCTGCCGCTCCCGCCCGGAGCCGCAGCACCCAAGCGCTGCAGCAGGCGCGAAGTAAGGTGTATTGTTCGGCTCAGAAAATGGAGTGCATTAGTGAGCGGACAGAGTGCCTTACCGTGACCCCCCTCGGCTCTGGCCGCCGGGGCGGGGGGCGGGGGGAGACCGCGAGGGCTCCGTCCGGGCGCGGCTGTCGGGCGCCGGGGGCCGCAGCCTTTGTGCGGAGGCTGCTGCCGGCTCCCGCCGCTGGGGGGCGGCCTCCGGCCCGCCGACCCCCGACAATAGCGCGCGGGGTGGGGAGCCGCGCGGTCCCGGAAACTTTTCCCTCGCGCCGCCGCCGCCGCCAGCGCCCATCTCCCGGCCGCGGCCGTGTGCTCAGCCGGGACCGCCGCCGCCGCAGGGGGCACCGTGCCGGAGGAAGGGGGCGCGGGGCGGCCGCGCGGGAGGCCGGGGCCCGGGCCGGGCGGAGCGGGAGAGCCATGGGGGAGGCGGCCAGCCCCGCGCCCGCGTCCGCGCTCTGGGACTGGGACTACCTGGACCGCTGCTTCGCCCGCCACCGCGTCTGCATCTCCTTCGGCCTGTGGATCTGCTCCTCCTCCTGCTGGATCGCCGCCCACACGCTGTAACAGGGACTGGACCGGGCGGCGCGGGGGTGGGGGCTGGGTCGGCCGCGGGGGGCGCGGGGCGCTAACCTCCCCCCTCCCCCATCAGCTCCCTCCTGGAAACCTGGAGGGAAGGGGGCAGAGAGGGAGGAGGCAGGAGGCAGCGGAGCTCCGCGATCTAAAGGAGCCTTCGGGGGCGGACTGGAGTCGGACAGGACTTCTTTCCGGATTCCGCGCACGGAGAGGCTGGCGCGGGGCCCGCGGGAGGAGGCTGGGTGGTGCAGTGCGTGGGGCCCGGGGCGGCAGCCGAGAGTCGGGGGTTCTATTGTCAGCGTCTCCTCGCCGACTGGCGGTGTGAGCTGGGCAAGCTGTCTGAGCCTCGATTTCCTCACGTAGATGGGGTTGATAACTCATGGGTCGGATGGCAGGATTAGATGAGTTAGTCCTGGTAAAGCTCTTAGTATCATTAGCGCTCATTAAACATCCTTATTACTGCTCCCGCCCTGCCACCGGCCTTTGGCAGAGGCAAGGACCTAGGACGAAGGCTCTCGGCGTTTCTGGCCTCCCTTTGCCCCAGGCCCTCTGATCTGCAAGGGGGACGGGCGAGGATCTGACTCTAACCACAGCCTTTGCCCTGTCCAGCATCTGGAGCCCGTTGGCCAGGTAGTCACCGTAACCTGGGTCCTAAGCTGGCTGAAGTCTGGCCCAGGATGGCCTCCAGGTCTCGGGCCACCCTGTCCCCAGCTGGTGCTACCCAAGTATTCCCTGGCAGAGAAGAAAGGAGCAGCACCCCAAGGGAGACCGTCAGCCACTCAGCTTGAGCACCCCGTGGACATTCCACTCCCTCGTGTGATATTGCTGTGGAAATTTGGCAGCGCCCCTACCCAGTCACTGGAATGCAAAACAAACAAACCAACCTTAGAACATTTACTGTGGGCCCAGTTTATTAACTCACTTCATTCTGTTATTACTCCCATGCACTCAGGGTTCTGGAGGTTCTGACAGGTTAACTAACTTGCGCAAGTGAATGGAAAGAATGGAACCCCCAGACCCTTATAGAAAGGGGCAGACTTGTGAGGATTAAACTGTGCAGCGGACACTAATGAGGCAGCCTACGTGCTTTATTAGACATTTTCCTGACCTGGAAGCTCGGGTTGGGAGAGGTTAGGTAACCGCCGCCCTCCCCCTGACCCCCGCAAATGCCCCCTCTGCTTTTTCAGCCCGCCTCCTGTCTGGACACCATCCTCCCTGAGCCCAGTCTTGTCTTCAGGGATTGTATGTCCTCCAAGCTGGGTGTGGCCTGGGGTAGGGTCCCCCGGGATCCCCCTCCCCTGACAGCAGGGAGCAAAGCCTCCACCTGTGAAGCCTGAGGGTCCACCATGAACTCACCTAGTCAGCATAGACCCATCTTTTCTCAGCTCTCCAATGTGAGGGTTGAAATCAATGCTTCTCATCTGAGTCCGAGGGTCTCTAGAGTCTTTGCTCTTAGACTTTGAATTGGTGTCAGGAGCCCAGAGCCCAAATGGAAGGTTTCTGTTCTCACTTCGAGCTTTGGGCTTTGCTGGCAGATCAGGAAACCACTGGGCACCCAGCAGCCTTCTCTCCTCCTCCATTGTTCCCCAGGGCAGGCCCTCAGAACCAGCCAAACAGTCCTGATGACGTGGAGTGAGTTACACCTTGTGGTTGAAGGAAATGAAACAAGAGCTGCAGGGGTGCCTCAGTTTCTCCGTAAAATGTAGCGCGGAAACTTCTAGAACAAAGTGTTTCTGAGAGATCTCTCACCCCTTCCAGGCTGTTGTGCCTTTCTGTGCTGATTCCGGGGGAAAGGGGCAGGGCAGGGCAGGAAAAGGGGAGTAAGGGAGAGAAGACAGCAGTGGGGGCCCCTAGGGAGAAGTCAGCCCAAAGTGTCATGGCATCTTTAAGAAGTTTTGTTCTGTGTGTGTGTGTAAAGAACATGCTTAAGTTAGGCAAGGGCTGGCAGAAGCCAGGCCTCCCCTCTGCACGGACAGACAGCTTTGAAGGATTTCACTTGAATTTGAAAGGAACAAGTTGCCTTTTTAATTTGGGCAATTACTTTTATAACCGGCATGTTTCCTTTCAGTAATCAAACCTGACAGTTTGTCAGCACTGAGTGGTAGGTCATGAACTTGAGTTGGCCTGATTTGTAGGAGGGAAGAAATTCCTCTTCATTAGAGAGGCAGGTCTGGCTCCTGCCGTGGGTTTGTGCTGCAGTCTTTGATCCTTGATTTTCCCATCTGTGAACCAAGTTCAAAAATACCTGCTGAATCCCTGGGGGAGAGAGTGCTTCACAGGGACACAAAGTCACAAGTGCCCTTTTCAGACACCTGCTTTGGGAATCCACTCTTGGCTGCTGTGTCCTGTCCATACCCATCCACTCCCCTATTTGTCGCTACAGGCTTCTCTATCTGAAGTGTGCGAAGAAATCCAGACGGGACCAGTCAGTGCTGTGCGCTGCCTGCTGCCTCCTCAGCAGCCTGTGTGACACCATCGGGGCCATTCTGGCCAGACAGCTCACGATCCAGGTGCGTCAGGCCCACAGGTGACAGTGGCTTCTATCTGGTTCCATCACTTTTGCCTCAGACCTGTGCCCTGTTGGTCTTTCTGCCCCTGTCCAGGGCTCTTGCCCTGATGACCACGTGGCTCACTGTTCAACTCCTTCGAGGCTTTGCTAGAGGTCAGCTTCTCGGTGAGGCCTCCCCTGAGCACTCGTGCAGACCCATGCCCTACCTCCACCACAGGGACCCCAGCCCCTTCACCCCGCTCTGTTTTTTCCCATAGCTGACCCTCAATACACCCTCTGCTTTCCTTACTTCCTGTGCTTGTTGCTTTATGGTATGCTAACCCCTACTAGAGGGTCAGCTCCCCAGGGGCAAGAGTTTGTACTCACTACTTTATCCCTGTCACTTCAAACAGCAGCTGGGACGGAGCAGATGCTCAGTAAATAGGGATGGTTGTGGTGATTGTGTTCAGAGCCTCAGCTCAACAGGGGCGGCTGAATGCTTTTCCCAAGCAGTGATGCAGGCTTTGGGGCAAGTGATAAACAATGTCAAGCTTGCCCAAGGTCTAAGCCCTTGGAAGCTGTGTAAACAGGACCTATCCCAATAGGCTGGTGCCCACCCAGGTGGATATGACGGAAGGCAGCCTCATGGCTGCAACACACACTGGGAGAGTTCTAACCTTCTTCGAATAATACTGTGTCACAAACAACCTTTTGTTTCTGGTGCCCATTCTCATTCGCTGATGGAATACAGGGAGGCCCAGCTCCATCCGG
This sequence comes from Lontra canadensis, assembly GCF_010015895.1. Lineage (NCBI taxonomy): Eukaryota > Metazoa > Chordata > Mammalia > Carnivora > Mustelidae > Lontra > Lontra canadensis. The sequence goes on along the minus strand of NW_022631032.1, from coordinate 1,075,469 downwards.
GTCATAATAGCTGACATTTATTAAATATTTCACTGTGAGGGGCCCCTGAGTGGCTCAGTCAGTTAAGCGTCTGCCTTCAGCTCAATTCATGGTCTCAGGGTTCTGGGATCAAGCCCTTGCTCAGCCGGGAGCCAGCTTCTTCCTCTGCCCCTCCCCCCAACTCATGTGTGCCGGCTCTCTCTCTCTCAAATAAATAAAATAAAAATTTTTAAATTTTTATTTTATTTATTCATTTGAGAGAGAGAGAGAGAGAAAGCACAAGCAGGGGGAGAGACAGAAGCAGACTCCCTGCTGAGCTGGGAACCCAATGTGGGACTTGATCCTAGAACCCATCGATTATGACCTGAGCCAAAGGCAGACGCTTAACCAACTGACCCACCCAGGAGCCCCTAAGTAAAATCTTTTAAAAATAAATAAGTAGGGGCACCTGGGTGGCTCAGTGGGTTAAAGCCTCTTCCTTCGGCTCGGGTTGTGATCCCAGGGTTCTGGGATAGAGCCCCGCATCGGGCTCTCTGCTCAGCAGGGAGCCTGTTTCCCTCTCTCTCTCTGCCTGCCTCTCTGCCTACTTGTGATCTCTGTCTGTCAAATAAATAAATAAATAATCTTTTTAAAAAATAAATAAATAAATAAATAAATACTTCACTGTGTACTTGGCACTGTGGGCTTGTCTCATATTACTTCATTTAATCCTCAAATTATCTTATGACCTGGGCTCTCTCCTTATCCCTGTTTTACACACGTGGATCCTCAGGCTTAGAGGTTGAATAACTTTTACAAGGTCCACTAAACAGCAGAGTCAAACTCCAGAATCTACTCTTTTATTTATTTTATTTTTTTGAGATTTTATTTATTTATTTTGAGAAGAGAGCACACATGCACACATGAGTGGGGGGTGGGGGCAAAGTGAGGGGAAAGGGGAAAGAATCCCAAGCAGGGAAAGAAGCTCCAAGCTGAGCAAGGAGCCCAACTTGGGGCTCAGTCTCATGACCCTGAGATCAGGACCTGAGCTAAAATCAAGAGGTGGACGCTTACCTCACTAAGCCACTGCAGAGTCTGCTGTGAACCAGTGACTCCACTGTCAGGGTAGCTGGTGCCTTGGTAGGTAGGAGACTTGTCCGTTCCTCGCGGTGCTGGTCTAAGCATTTTCCATGTATTGCTTCATGTAATCTGCTTAGCATTGAGGAAGGCACTGTTACTATCCCTATTTTACAGAGGAGGAAACTGAGGCCCAAAGAAAGCCAGTGGTTGGGCCAAAGTCCCACAGCAGAGACTGGCCATGTACTGGGAAGAACGTGGAGTGAGAAGGGCAGGGCTGGTTCTGCTGGTGGGCCTCTGCCCGAGGGATCGGTCACTCACACGCCACCCCCCGTGCCCCGCTCCTCGTCAGTCCAGTGGAGTTGATAACCAGCCTTTCCTGGGGTCAGTAGGTGGCTTCGTTGGGATCACCACAGTAGTGGGAGAGGAGACCCAGGATGAGAAGGGCTGCGGAAGCTGGAGAACGTTTGAGCACCAAGAGTCTGTCTCCTTTTCTCCCAGGTATTCACAGGTGCCTACCTCGCCGCTGCTGACTTGGTGAACTTTGTCTTCATCCTTTTCCCCATCTGCGGCTGCCAGTGGAAGTCTCATCGCGGTGAGTGTGTGGGCCTCGCTCCTGTGTGTTCATCCGCTCTCTCATCAGTGGGTCCTGTGCTCCTCGTCGTGCCTGAGCTGGGCCTCTGCTGGGCGCAGACAAAAGAATGAGCTCCTCGACCCCAGTCAGAGAGGAGGCACGGCCCTATAGAACCATCCGTGCCACTGGTGAGGCGGTGTGCACACGCCACGAGCAACCAGAGGGAAGGCGGGGCCCGTAGGCGTCAGGAAAGGACGTGACCGTGGAACGGGGGCCGCAGGGAAAGATAATCCAGGTGAAAAGGATCATATGAGCAAAGGCCAGGAGGTGGGATGGGACAAGGCTGGGGGGAGGTACAGTGCTATCTCACGGGCAAGTCCAGGATGGCCAAACAAAGCCACGTAACTTCCGGAAATGGATGCCAGGAGTGGGCGTGGGCCACCTTGGCCGAGGGGGGACTGCAAGTCACTGAGCGGGAATGGGTCACCCTGACTCTGTGGGTTTGGGCCTTCCTGAGAAGGGGCAGCAGGGAGCCCAGACCTGTGTCCAGAAAGGGAGTGCTTGCCTCAGTGGGGTGAGGTAAGATGTCTCCAGTTGCTCAGCACTGCCCAGAAGGGACATGTTCTTACTAGAATGTTCAGAGAACTGGGGCATCTGGGTGGCTCAGTCAGTCAAGTGTCTGCCTTCGGCTCAGGTCAAGATCCCAGGGTCCTGGGATCGTGTCCTACATCGGGCTCCTTGCTCAGTGGGGAGTCTGCTTCTCCCTCTGTTTGCCACTCTCCCTGCTTGAGCTCTCTCCTCTCTCTGACAAATAAATAAATAAAATCTAAAAAAAAAAAAAAAGAATTTTCGGAGGACTATCTGTCTTATATTTCAAGGAGACTTCCAAGACCGTGCTCCTTTTTTGCTCGGTTTTGGGCCCCAGCACCAGCATGGTGGTACTTTCCCTAAGGTTGGGCCAGTTCTGCTCTGTGCCAGGCTCTGTGGAGATTCCAGAAGCTGCTGGGGCATGGGCCCTGCCCTCGGGGCTTCTAGTCTTGCGGAGGCTACTCTGTGCACAGATACATGTGAAACACAGAACGCTATGAGAGGGCCGAGCAAGGAGAAGAGCACCAGTCGTGAGGGTGCATGGCCTGGGGTGGTAGGGAGGAGGGATTTCTCCAAAGAGGAGGCACAGCCGTGGGGCCTTGAAGGGTGGGGAGGATCTGGCCCACAGAACAACTTGGGAACCCATTCTGGCATCAGGGCTGGGCTGACAGCTGGTTTGCACATGTCGCTGTCCGTCGAGTTCTAGAGCCCAGGAGCCTGTGGCATTTTGCTGTTTGTTGCAGGTCGGGGCTCCCAGGAGAGGACGAGGAGGCAGCGGCTCAGGGCCAGTGTATTTGCTCTGGCCCTGCCGCTGAGCCTGGGACCAGGCTGGGCTCTCTGGGCCACCACCCCAAAGGCCTCAGGCCCTGTCCGTGGGTCCCAGCGGAGGCTTCTGGAAAGCCTGCTGCAGGTGAGGCTGAGCCCAGGAGGACATGGGGGTGGGTGTGTCCCTTCCCTCCTCATGGTCCCAACAAATGCTCTGGGTAGGGGTAGGGTTCAGGCTTGCCGTCATTGGGAGGAAACCACTAAAATTGGGAAAGGATGGGTCTGGGATGTATGGGCTGTCTCCTTAGGCCACTGAGTGTGTCACCTGTTCCCACAGGACAATACTGAAGTCCTCGGCTACCTGCTGGGTGGCATTGCTGTCTTTGGCTCCTGGGCTTCCCGGATCCCCCCGCTCTCCAGAATCGTGAGGCTGGGTCGGGGCTGGGACTGTGGGTTACCGTGGCAGGTCTTAGGGCCCTTGGGAGCCTCTTCCAAGCTCTAGGTCCTGGGGTGAAGGCTTGTGTCACTTGTGTATTTTGTGTGTATATGTGTGCATTTCCACACGTGCAGGGGCTGGTCAGCCAACGCAGGGGAGCTCATGAGGCCTGCTAGGACCTCTCACGGGAGAACCCATTGTGTTCTCTCCATAGCTAAGAAAAGCAGGCTGTCAGGGAAAAGGCACTGGGGTTCAGTAAACAGACATCCCATTAGGAAAATGAGAAGGTTTCAGAGGAGAGCATCACACAGCCACCAGGCTTCTGGATTTCCGGGAGCATCTCACCACAGAAACTTCCCGGGCATCTAGGCTGAGGGAAGCCCTGTGTTGGCCGGTTCTGGAGGAGACACAGCCGTGACTTGAGATGCTGTGCTCGCCCTTGGGAAACTCACAGTCTCGTGGAAAGACACAGAAATGCAAAGCAGGATATTTTAACGTTCAGAGAAAGAATCAAATGTTTGGGGTTTCAGAAGGAGAGAGGGCTCCCACACCGCTCCAATGAGTGAGGGTGAAACGTCACAAGACCAGGTGGGGGTGGGGGTGGGAGTTGGGGGCAGAGGGCGATGCCAGGGCTGCCTCAGCGTGGCTCCAAACCAAAGGGAAGCCTGGAGGAGGCAAAGGTGAGCGTAACGGGCTCCTCACTGCCTCTAAAAAAAATCACTTTCCCCAGAACATCATTTAATAGCAGTTCCAGGAGAACAGGATTCGGGGATGGCAGCTGCTTCATTGGTCATTTGTGGAAAGCAGAAGCCTGCGGGGCTGGCTGGGAATCCCCCGGGCATGCCGACTCCAGATCAGGGGAGGGAAGTGTGGGAACCCCTGGGACGTGGGGCTCGAAGACCTTCAGAGGGACGGGTGCAGTGCCTGCCTGTATCAGTGCCCTGGGGCCACCGTAAGAAAGGGTCACAAACTTGGGACAACAGACTTCAAGGTTCTAGAGGCCTGTAGACCAGTGTCAAGGTGTCACAGGCCCGAGCTCCCTCTGGAGGTGCTAGGGAAGGAGTTCTTTCAGGCCTCTTCCCAAGTTTCTGGAAAGTTCTTGGCTGATGGCTCCATAACTCCAGGGTTCTCACGGTGTTCTTTCTCCCTGTGTGTGTCCTCATGCGGCCTTCCCTCTGTACGTATCTGTGCCTCAGTTTCCCTATTATATAGACATGGTCATACTGAGCGAGGGTCCACTCTAATGGCCTCATCTGAACATGGTCATCTGCAAGGCCACGTTCACTGGTTCTGGAGGTTGGGAGCATTTTTTGTGAGGGGAAAACAAGTCAATCCCTGCATCAGGCACCTAACATAGCCCCATGACTGTGTCCTTCCTGTTGTTCATTTTATTCACAGCATTTGTCACAGCCTGAAGTTAGCTCCTTCAGTTATTAACCAAGTTGTTGGTCCCCAGTAGAACACAAGCGCCCTGAGGGCAGTGGTCTGGTCTGTTTCATTCCCTCTGTATTGCAGGTGCTTGGAGCCCACCCGTGGTAGGTGCCAGAAGACACTTGTTAATGATTGACCTAATCTGGTCTGGGAAAAAGGAAGCTTGTGGAAGCAGGAATTAGAAGGGCTTTCTCGGGGCAGAAAGAGCAGTGCTGTTCTCTGTGGTCTTGGGGAAAAGAACCAAAAGCAAGACTGGAAAGAGATTATGGGTTGGAGGGGCATCCCATTTATAATTTAGATGCTTCGCATAGTTTCTGGAATGTAGAAAGTGATCAGTATCGTTATTCCTGTTTTAGGAGGTAGTGGGCTCCCCATCACTAAAGGCATTCAAGCCTGATAGCCCTTGGCAGGCAGATAGAGTTAGGTCATATTAGGGATTAGATTGGGCAGTCTCGGAGGCACCGTCTCTGGTCCCAGGCAGAAGAGCCCAGTGCTAAGGAGCCCTTGTGAGGGAGAAACTCAGCAGGGTTTGGGTGTTCTGGGAAGCCTAGCCAGCATGGCTGTGAATGCTAGATCCCCTATAAGCTGCTTCTAATTTACCCCTGGTAGGGGTGCTGAGGAACAGAATGGTTGGGTGGCTTCGGTGGAAGAGTTTCCCATTCTTCCGGAAGTGACACACCCCCTGACCAGTATGGCCTCTGCGGCAGCACTGGGAGTGTCGCCGTTGCAGGATGCCCCACCTGCTTCCAACCCCTAGCGCGGGTTTGCCAGGAAGGCACGGGGCTGGACAATGCCCCTGGGTTCTCTGTGACCAGCCAGACAAAGCCTACAGGTGCTGAACCTGCCACATCCCGAGTCACCAAGCCTACCCCAACCTCGAGTGGGTGCTCAGCACCCACGGTGTGTCCAGCGTGCCAGCAAATAGAGCCCCACAGGCTCTTGTGCTGACAGAGAAGAGAGACTGAGTTTTGAGGTCAGTGGGAGCCAGGAGTGGGTGGACACATGAGTGACAGCAGAGAGCTCACCTGGCTTGGGGTCAACCTAAACAGCAGCAGGTGCAAGGTCAAGGGGCAGAAGGCAGGTCCCAGCGCTGGCCCTGCAAGTCACCTCCTCTCTCAAGCCCTCAGTATCCGCAGTAAATGGAGCTGGGCAGGCTGGGGGATCCCCCAGAAGTTCTCATCACAGCAGTGCAGACTGCTGCTTCCTGGGCTGAGTCAGGGGCGGCTGGAGGGTCAGGGACCCCCTGCCCCAGCCAGAGCACTGGCAGTCTCTATGAACCAGTCTTCCGGGCATGGCCAAAAAAAAAAAAAAAAAAAAAAAAACCAGGGAGCCCTGGGGAGCCAAACTTGAATAAATGCAGAGGGAAACGGAACATTCTCAAGCAGTCTTTTCCAGAGTTAAAATAAAATGGGGAAAATCATCCAAACCTTGCTTTTTCCTCTGGGTTTTTTTTTTTTTATTCTCTAATCATAGCCTGTATATCTCTAAATTCAGTTATTTAATAAGTGAAATAAATTATATGTAATCTATATTTATGTAAATTTAAATATACCATGTGATTATATATAATTATAAATATGTAGTATTTGTATATACCCATATAAATGTATATATAAAGTAACTTCATACCTGTAAAGGGTATTTAACAAATGAATATTGAATATGGGCTATTTGCCTTTTTTTTTTTTAATCAATATTGTCATTACTCATTCTCCAAAAATAAACCCTGACTTCAAAACTTCGAGGACCTTATCTCTAATGTTCCTGGCCTTTCCTGTCTGGCCAGATTCAGCACTGACAGTCTCAGGAAGAGACGTCAGTCCCTGGCTATTCAGAATTCTTCTAATTCCCTCCCATTCTCCCAGGTGACATTCATGAGCCCCTCCCCAGTGCTGGGTGTCAGGGATGCTGAAATGGGAAGGACGCTCTCAGGAGCCCTCTATCTGCTGGGATGCGTCATGTGTCATGGGGCCTGGAAGTGGGAGTTTCTCACCCCCGTTAGGGTGGAGGTGCTATGAGAGTTTTCTCAGAGTTGAGTTTAAGTTAAGTTTGAGGCATGAATAGGAGTTCACCAGGCAAAGGAAGCAGCTTGAGCAAAAGTGTAATTAAAGCAGCACCTTTAGGAACCAGCCATGGGCAGAGAGAGGGCTGCCATGCCAAGAGCCTAGGTCTTAGAACCCAGCTCTGAGGAAGCTGGGGAGTGACAGTGTTCCCCCCTGCCCAGCTCCCTCCTCTCTCTGTCCAGTGCCAAGGTAAGGCGTTTCCCTCCATCCACCTGTGGACCCGGCTCCTGTTGGCCCTGGCTGGCCTCCTCTATGCCTCGGCCATCGTGGCCCATGACCGGCGGCCCGAGTACCTGCTTCGGGCCACGCCCTGGTTCCTGACCTCCCTCGGTCGAGCTGCGCTGGACCTCTCTGTATCCACCTGGGGCCTCGGAGGCTCGACTGCTCGTGTCTCATCTCCTCCCTGTCCCTGTGGTGCCCTCTTTCCCTTTTGCTAGATGGAGCTCTCTCCCAGGGGCCAGGGACTAGGGTTGAGTCCTGGGGCAGATAGATGCAATTGCAATTATTTGCAATTTTGCATTTTGCTTCCTTGATGTACAAGTAAGAAAAGGAATGATCTCTTGGCTGGAGCACTGCGGAGCGGCAAGGGGGAGTGTGCAGGTTCCTGGCCCTGGGAGCAGAAGACCCATGCACCAGTCTCATTGCTGCTCCTCCCCTGGGCAGGGCCCCACCCTCCCAGAGACCCGTTTTCCTCATCGTTGCCCTTTCTCACAATGGGCTTTGCAAGCCAACCTGCCATGCAGGGCTAAGCATCCCCGTTCTCTTGTCTTTGGCACTGGAGCCTGGGCTGGGGACGCAGAGATAAACACTGACAGGGGCTGCCCTTTGTCAGTGACTGCTGAGCACCCTTCTGGTTCCCCAGAGGGTGTTACGTGACTCACGGACACCCCAGGGACCTTGACGTGAGAGCTTCAAGGGCAAGCTAAGCACAGATGGTGGGCAGATAGAGAGGTAGACAGTGGGTAATTTCTGTATGAAAACGTGTGGATTCATCATAAATAGTTTAGAAATAGTTTAAAATGGTGATTTTTCTCATGGACTGTATTTGTTTTCTAGGGCTGCCATATTCAGTTACCCGAAGTTGGTGGCTTGAGACAAAAGAAATGTATTCTCACAGTTCCACGGGCTACAAGTCCAAAGTCCACGCAGGGCCACACTCTCCTGGAGGCTCTGGGGGAGAACCTTCCCTTCCTCTTCCAGTTTCTGATAGCCCCTGATGCTCCTTGGCTCTGGTAGCATAATTTTATCTCCTGCCTCAGTCTTCACAAAACCTCTTCCCTTCGTTTATCTCTGTGTGTCCTCTGCTCTTATAAGGACTCTAGTCATGGGATAAAGGGTCCATCCTAACCCACTATGACCTCATCTTAAGTATATCAGCAAAGACCCTTTAAAGGGAAAAAAAAAAAAAAGATTTTATTTTTAAATAATCTCTATACCCAGCACAGTGCTCGAACTCAACCTCCCCCCGCCACCCCAGATCAAGAGTGGCTCATTCCCCAACTGAGCCAGCCAGGGCCTCCAAGACCCTATTTTTAAATAAGGCCACTTTCTGAATTTCCAGATGGATATGAATTTGGGCGGCGGGACACTATTCAACCCATTCTGTGTACTGTCCCTGTAAGCCAAGCCCTTCAAGGAAGATGTTTTCAAAATGCTTTTGTTTAATGAGTATTTGCTGAGTATTTACTAAATTCTAGAGGCAGGGTCTTGCTGGCTACTGGGTCCTTGCCAGGGATACGTAGAGAAAGTCAGACCCGGTTCCATTTTTTTTTTTTTAAGATTTTATTTATTTATTTGACAGACAGAGATCACAAGTAGGCAGAGAGGCAGGCAGAGAGAGAAGGGAAGCAGGCTCCCCGCTGAGCAGAGAGCCTGACACGGGACTCAATCCCAGGACCCTGAGACCACGACCTGAGCCGAACTTAGAGGTTTAACCCACAGAGCCACCCAGACGCCCTGACCTGGTTCCATTCTTAAATGAGCTCATGTCTGTTCTGGGGCCAACCCTGGCAGAATCATCCCATGAGGGAGAGAGCCTGGGCATGGGGGGGGGGCCCTCGGGGTGCAGAGGTGAAGGCAGCCATGGGCGGCTGAAGTGCTCTGCTTCCTTGGACCTTAACTCTCCCTCTCAGATCATATTCCTCTCCTGGGTGATGAAGAGCAAGATGAGACGGGCCTTGGGATTTGCCCCAGAAGCCAGAGAGAGCCCGGACACCCAAGCCCTCTTGACCTGCGCAGAGAAAGAGGAAGAAAGCCAGGAGGCAAGGTCTTGCCAGCTGGAAACCTGCTGGTCCCACGGGGGGCTGGATGTCCCTCGAACTACGACACTTGGGCACTTTAAAAAACTACTGTTTATGGAAAAAAAGAAAAAAAAAACGAACTGTTTTTGCCCAACACTAAAGGTGCCCATAGGATTCTCTGCTTTTCCAATTACAATGTATTTTTTTAAGTTTTTTTTGATCATTTAATAACTTTAATATATTTTTAGCAATGTAGATGGAATAGTCAAATGTCCATGTATGCTCTTTAGCAATTTACATCCATATATATATATATATATATATATATATATATATGAGTAAATTAACAGGTTAAATTAGAAATAATATGATTTTGCCCTCATAGTTTGGAGAAACACGTATTCCCACTTTCACATGCGTCCGTGACGTGTGCATCATCGCCATCACTAACACAGCCTTTTTTCAGTTGGTATTGCTAAAAGCTGGCCTTTCAAGGTGTTGTTTATGGTCGTTCTGCCATTTACAATTACGTCAAACCAGCACATGTGTTTGTCCCCTTTTACTGACTCGAGAAGGTGACCTCTGTAAGTAGGCAGAGCTTCTCTTCTAAGTGAGACAGTTTACCTTTGTCAAAAGTCTTTGGTTCCCAATAACTGAGAAGTCACCTCATGATACAGCAGTGCTTATAAGGACTGGAACAAAGCAGCCCCCACTTTTCTAAGATAACTTCTTTTTTTTTTTAAGATTTTCTTTTCTTTTTTTAAATATATTTTTTACAAGATTTTATTTATTTATTTGACAGACAGAGATCACAAGTAGGCAGAGAGGCAGGCAGAGAGAGAAGGGAGGCAGGCTCCCTGCTGAGCAGAGAGCCTGATGTGAGGCTCAATCCCAAGGACTCTGGGATCGTGACCTGAGCTGAAGGCAGAGGCTTTAACCCACTGAGCCACCCAGGCACCCCAGGATTTTATTTTCTAAGATAATTCCTTGAGGAAAGAAATCTTGCCTATTACCTGGGCTCCTCACTATCCTCGTTTTTCTCTCAGACAGCGTAAATGAGACTGTGAGCAAACTGGCCCACTCCTTCGAATGTTCTAGGTTTAACAAGGGAATCAGACTCAGTTCATGGAACAGAAGGTAGTGGGGCATGGCCAAGGTAGAGGAGTTGTTGTAAGTGCTCGGCCCAGAGCTCCATGTTCCCAGCAAGGTTCTAACAGGAGATTATTTTCATTCCCTTCTAGAAACTTAGGAAATTGTATCCCCAAAGGGAGCCAATGTGCTTAAAGAGAGCCCCGTGTGTCTTGGTGTTCTGAAGGAAGGAAGTAGAGCCTTTGCAATGTCTTCTGTAGGTTTTTTTTTTTATTATTTTTTAGATTCTATTTATTTATTTGAAAGAGATAGCATGGTGGGGGAGGGGGAGGGTCAGAGGGAGAAGGAGATTCCCCACTGAACAGGGAACCTAATGTGCGGCTCGATCCCAGGACCCCAGGATCATGACCTGAGCCAAAAGCAGATGCTCAACTGACTGAGCCACCAGGCGCCCCTCTTCTGTAGTTCTTTCCATGTGGTCCTCAACATGTGGTCCCTGGACCAGCACTGCCCACTGACTCGTTGGGGATGCAATTCTAGGGCTCCACCAGCTCCGCCAACTCTGAAGTGCTGAGGGTGTCTTAATGCGTCCATTGGATGCTTCTGACGCACACTAATGTCTGGGAACCACTGGTTTACAAAAGTATTTATTTAGTGCCTACTGCAGTGATTCCCAAACTTTGCCATGCTTTAGAATCATCTGGGGGGCTTTGAAACACCAGGTCACACCCCTACCAATGGATCAAAATGTCTGCTGGAGGTGGGCAGAGCTAAACATTAGCTTGTTTTTTTGTTTTTTGTTTTACGATGCTTGGGTGACTCTACTGTGCAACAAAGTTGGGGAACCACTGACCTACTGTGACCTCAAAGAAGGAGATAAGAGGGGATGCCTGGGTGGCTCAGTCAGTTAAGCATCTGCCTTCTGCTCAGGTCATGATCCCAGGGCCTGGGATGGAGCCCCACACTGGGCTCCCTGCTCAGCGGGGAGTCTGCTTCTCCTTCTTTACCCTCTCCTCCTCACTCTCTCTCTCAAACAAATAAAATCCTAAAAAAAAAAAAAAAAAAGGAAAGAGATAAGATAACATCTTCTAGGAAGCAGAAAGTGAAATGTAGCATGAAAGGACAGAAAAAATATTTTAGGGATTCTTTTGAACAAAATGGGACCTTGTTTTTGAAAAAATGTCTCCTGACTAAGAATTCTGTTTTTGTCTCCCCACCTCCCCTTAAAAGAATTCAGATTGGGTGCCTCTCACTACACTTCCACCCTGCAAATCACTCAGGACAATGGCAGCCATCAGTCGCTACTTGGAGCTGACCATCGAGCCGGTGCAGCAGGTACATGGCTGTGACCTACAGCCAAAGGACGAGAAGGGTGGGGAAATAGTTGTGGAAAGCTTCTTGGAGGAGGTGACACTTTAGCTGTGGGATGGGCAGAATGAGGCAAGAAAGCATGTTAAAGGAGGAAGGAGCTCTCTAAGGCCTCAGTGGAGGCCAGGTGAAAGACTGGAGAGGAGGCAAGGGAGAGATTGTCCCACTGTGGAGCCTGTCATCCCGAGGGGCAAGAGTCCAGAAGGCAACAGGACCAGAGACTCAGGGTTATATGTGCCTTTTAGAGGCGTCACTCAGGCAGTGCTGGGGGGCAGACTGGCTCTCCTTGCCAGCTCTTGTGCCATCCCCGGTGTGCGTCCTAATGCCTTCCCCTCCCTCAGTCCCAGTCCCAGCAGTGTCACCACACGGCATCCCACACTTGCCATGTCCAAACAGAACTTGGGATTGCCATGTCCTCTCCCTCCCCCGTCCTCTTCCTGGCAGTTGGTCTAGCCTCAGACTCCTCTCTCCCCCTCACTGCATGTCCACTCCATGTGTGAGTCTCCTAAATACCGCCTTTAAAATAGAGCCAGCAGCCTCCTACCTCATTCCCTTCTCCACGGTCAGACTTGTCCCACCCCCTCCACCTGTAGTCAGCAGTCAGAAGGGGCAATTACATCGTGCTCCTTCCTGGTCCCAAACGCCCTGGCTTCCCATCTCATACAGAAGAAAATTTAAGACCCTGGAGCCCAGCGCTCCCTCCCTCCCCACTCTCTTCCCTCTTCACTCACTCCTCCTAGCTGCCTGGGATTTCTCTCCATTCCTGTGCCTAGAATGCTCTTCCTCCAGGTTGCTTTTATATGGTGCCTCCTTCCGGTCTTCCAGACTTCTCTGGGGGACTCAGTCTGTTGAGCGTCTACCTTTGGCTCAAGTCATGTCCTGGGATTGAGCCCCGCATGAGCTCCCTGCTCAGGCGGGAAGTCTGCTTCTCCCTCTGCCCCCCCCCCCCCGCTCATGAGCTCGTGCTCTTTCTCTCTCTCTCTCTCCCTCTCTCAAACAAATGAAATCTTAAAAAATAATAATAATAATAAATGTCACCTTCTCAAAAGCCATCCCTGACTACACACTCAAAAGTAGCCTCCACCTGTCATATATCTCTATTTTTTTTTTTTTTTTTTTTTTTTTTTTTTGAGGGGGAAGCAGGCTCTCTGTTGAGCAGCAAGCCTGATACTGGGCTTGATCCCAGGACGTTGGGATCATGACCTGAGCTGAAGGCAGAGGCTTTAACCCACTGAGCCACCCAGGCGCCCCAATATATCTCTATTTTATTGCCTTTTTAAATGTTCTACAAAGCACTTCTCACTATCTTTTACTTTTGTTTTTGTCTGTCTCCTTCTGAGATGTAAACTTTGCCTCCTTCTATCTTGTTTGCCCAGCCACTGGTGCATGTGGCCCTTGGTAAAGGATGTTTGGACGTTTTGGAGCAGGCTTGGAGCTCAGTAGTAGTGGCCCCGGTGGGATGGGCTGGTGCTCAGAAAGAGTTTGGGCCTGAAAGATGGGTTTTACTCTTTGTTCTGTCTCCTTGGAAAGTGGGCACAGGTAACTCCGGGATGCCAGTACTGTTCAGAGAGCATGCTTTCACAGTTAAGAGCCCACCTAGGCTGTTAAACCCTTCTTAGGATGGGAAGTCTGGGGAGATAGCAGGGAACCTGGCAGCATCTGGGAACATCTGGCACTAAGAAACTTTTAAATTATCAAACTTTTGAAAAATAATAGTGCAAAGCTTACATTCAGTCTAACCCTTCCAGCACCTGAATCTTGAATGGATTCCTGCTGCAAAACAGACTCCGTGAAAGAAAAGTGTGTCCCTCCTTTATTCTCCTCTACTGAGGCATCTGGCACATTTTTGAGCAAATACACCCCCTTGGCTTCTTCCTTCTGTGTCCACCAGAGGGCCACTGCCCTCTGTCACTGAGGCGGCTCCCAGCAGCCAGCCTGAGCCCTGAGGTCCAGCCTGGGGAAGGACGCTGCTTCTCTGGGCTCTAGGGCCACCACTGCCAGTGTGTTTATTGAAAGCTAACTACTTGCCAGTCTTTGAGACAGTAGTAACAGCCACCGCTTCCGTGATGCTTCTTATGCTAGTCATAGCGCTTAGATTACTGGACTAATAAGTGCTTTGTAACCAGCCATAGAAGTGATCCCTGTGATCTAAGTGCTTCCTGTACATGAACTCATGTAAACCTCACAGCTGACCCCTAACCTCATTTTATAGATAAGGGCACAGAGAGGTTAAGCAACTTGCTCAGTGTCACACAGTTTGTCAATGGCAGAACCAGGATTCAGACCTGTCTGTGCCCTTGACCCCCAGACAACACTGCCTTTTACTTGACATAATGTCTGACACCAAGTAAGCATTTGATAAATGGTTGGCTTTATTTATTTATTTTTTAAAGATTTTATTTATTCGACACTGAGAAAGAGAGAGCATACAAGCAGGGGGAGCAGCAGACAGAGGGAGAGGAAGAAGCAGACTCCCCGCTGAGCAAGGAGCCCAAGGCAGGGCTCAGTCCCAGGATCCTGGGATCATGACCTGAGCTGTTTAACCTACTGAGCCATCCAGGCACCCCAATGGTTGGCTTTCAAATTATTATTAATGCAAATTCTCATAACTATTATTATTTCTATTGTTATTATTGAATAACTGTTGTATTATGATTTTAAATTGAGGCACAGGGAGGGTTAAGTAACTTGCCCAAGATCTCATACTTAGGAAAGCATAGGAATGGCTTTTAAGCCTGCCTGAGCCTGGGACCTGAGCTTTTTTATTTTTATTTATTTATTTATTTTTAAAGATTTTATTTATTTGACAGAGAGAGATCACAAGTAGGCAGGGGGGTGGTGCAGAGAGGCAGGCAGAGAGAGAGGGGGAAGCAGGCTCCCTGAGTTAGGAGCCTGATGCGAGGCTCGATCCTAAGACCCTGAGATCATGACCTGAGCTGAAGGCAGAGGCTTAACCCACTGAGCCACCCAGGCACCCCAGACCTGAGCTTTTTGAAGGAGAACATGTTCTCTGTGCTCATTTCATGCCCTGCTCAGTTAGCCAATTTTTTTTCTTTTTTTCATGACAATGTCCTGGGGGGCAAGGTTGTGATGAACTAGGTCCCTTATTGCCATGGGCATCGCTGTGTGTCCTGTCTGCACAGCTGTCTGGGAGTAGACAAGGCCCACAGGGATGCTCACTTATCTTCCCAGCAGTCCCTCCTTGGCACTGGGCCCAGGGAGAGGTTTCCCGGGAGATGCAGCCGAGTTTAGGGTGAGTTCAGGGGCTGAATGCTGTGGGGTCATGGGGATCAGTGACTTGGAATATTTGAAAACCCAGTTCAGGTGTCATCGGGCCCTGAGGAATTTACAGACTCTAACATTGTTGTTGCCTGGGGCACCTGTCTAGCCAACTCTCACATAAAATCATGCATGTGACCCACCCGGGGCTGGAGCCCTGTGTGATTTGGGGCCCAGTATGAGTAGCCAATCTCACGTGTCCGGGACATTCACATCTTAGCCCTGTGGACCGCCCCCCTTCAAAAGAGACAAGGCAGGGAATACTATCCCCTTTGCTGGATGAGGAAACTGAGGCTCCAGGAGGATGCGTTTCTTGCCAAGGTGTGTGGTTCACTGTGGAAGAAGTGGTTCTAGAAGGCAGGCTGTTCCCCTGTGGTATGTCAGTGGAACGACCCAAATCCCACCTGGTTCTGAAACCCCAGCCAGCAGGGCTTTGGGGATCTCCAGGAGAGTCCCCGGAGCCCTATGGAGGGAAACTCTCTCCTGAGATGGATGGATGGATGGACGGACCGACGGACAGACAGAAATCTTGCAAGTTTCTTCCTCCTTTTACCCTCGGGAGCTGCTGGGTGGGTATGAGGCCATGCAGTGCGTTTTGGTAGTAGCTCTCCAAATCACAAAAGCTCATACTCTCTGATCCAACAATTCTGCTTCTAGGAATGTATCCTTTAAGTACCCTGAAACCTTGGATGTACAATAGAATTTCCTGCAACCAATGTTGTAAAAGCCAGAGATAGGAAATGCCTTCAAAGTCCAGTCAGTAGAGGACGGTTTTGCAGTTTGGGAACACCTACAGGATGCCACGAAAGGAACAGAAAGAGCAACAAAGCCACTGCTGTAGAACGATCCCCCTGACATATCGTGAAGTGAGACAACTCATGATGCCTAGGAGAGTGTAGATGTGTTGCCACCTTGCGTCAGCGAGGGAGCTGTGTACTGCATTTGCTTGGATATGGAGAGATCAGGAACCCGAGCCTGGCTGCTCCTGGGGAGAATTGGGTGGCTCCGCATGCAGGTGGGGGCCGACCTTGCATTCTACACCCTTCTGTACCTTTTTTAAAAAGATTTTATTTATTTGGGGGCCGCCTGGGTGGCTCAGTGGGTTAAGCCTCTGCCTTCGGCTCAGGTCATGATCTCAGGGTCTTGGGATCGAGCCCCGCATCGGGCTCTCTGCTCAGTGGAGAGCCTGCTTCCCCCTCTCTCTCCCTGCCTGCCTCTCTGCCTCCTTGTGATTTCTGTCTGTCAAATAAATAAATAAATAAAATCTTTAAAAAAAAAAAAGATTTTATTTATTTGAGTGAGAGCGCGAGTGCATGAATTGGGGGAGGGGCAGATGAAGACGTAGATTCCCCGCAGGGCAGGAAGCCCCATGCGGGGCTCAACGCCCAGGACCTTGAGATCATGACCTGAGCTGAAAGCAGCCGCTTAACCCTTGGAGCCACCCAGGCGCCCCTTGTCCCCTTTGAATACTAGAGTATTGGAATGCTTTGACAATTCAAACATAAAGCAAGCTAAGCCTCCCTGCCTGCCCTTCCCCATACAACTTGCAGGCAAGCTGCAGCACCACCAGGCTGCCCGGCGATGGACAGATGAGCCCTGGAGACGCCACCCTAGAGGAGCCTCCCTCGTACCCTCCCGTTCAGGTCATCCGGGCCCGCGTGTCTTCCAGCAGCTCCTGCGAGGTCTCCTCCATCAACTCGGACCTCGAGGTACACGCTGCCACCCGCCAGGCGCATGGCTGTCCCCACTGCCACTTGCCGGTGCCTCCACGGGGCTTGCACCGCTGTTCTCGAGGCTGCCCACGCTAAGCTCACACTGGCTGGGCGGTGAGCGAGCACGCATGGCGCTCCCGCCCCCGGAGGCGCGCACGCCGGGTGGGACTGAGAGCTTCCCACGTCAGATGAGTTAGGGCCTCAGGGCGTGTTGCAGTGCTGTCTTAGAGTCATCTGCATGTTCCAGTCTTAAAACGCACAAGTAATCGATTAACTTTCAGAGTCTGAGTGTTCCCCGATCTCATTTGACCATGGAGCATCTCTTCCCCGGCAGGAGCACCCGCTACCCGCATGGCGCTATCAGGGTCGCATACAGGAGCCCCTTGCTGGGCACCGTGCCCGGTACTTTGGCAAACTTCGCCTCATTTTGAGTCTTTGGATCTGTGAACAAAACACAGGTCATATTTTGGATGCCAAAAGTGGCTGTAACTCTCGGGTCCGAGCTGTTCGGTCACTGTCGGGCCCCCAGCTGTGGTTCCCAGCCCGGTTCTAGGAGGAAGTTTTCCCTTTGCCTACGGAAAATGAGAACAAGGGCAGTGTTGTGGGCGTGTGATGGCAACGGGAGAGTGGCCGCCGTCTTTGGTAGGTCTTGGTTGGGGAAAGGAGGACTGTCTTTCCTCTGGCGTTTGTCTTCTACGATCTGGGAGTTAAAGTGCCCTTTTATAAAATGATGATAATGCAAATGGTAGTTGTGTTGAGTTTTGGGTTTGGGTTTTTTTAATGGCCTTATCTGGCCAAATAGTTCAGTTAGCCATCCTGGGTAAATCCCCTAAACTTGAACTCGTTGTGGACCCCAAAATCCAAAAGACTCAGAGCCTGAGTCACTGATCTGTGAATACAGTCCAGATTCCTCAGTGTGAGGTTATAGACCTTTCACGGCTACCCCAGCCTCATGGGACTCGACCTCCACCCTTATTACCTCAATGTCCACCCTGGCCATGGACTGTTCCCTGTACCCCGGCCTCTGGGCCTTTCTCCTTAGGGTTCTTCCTGGCCCATGTATCAGAAGCCTACCCAGATGTCACCTGCTGGGTGACGGTTCATCCCACCAACACACACACGAGATTAATGGCTCCTTCCTGTGAATGCCAGAACATAGACCTCTCTTACACAACTTCCATTGTTGCTGTGTCCTCTGGTGAGCTGTAGGGGCTCGTCTCCCCAACAGGCTGGGCATGAGTTTTTTGGGACTAGGGCCTGAGCTGCACTCACATTTCTCTGTCCCTTGATTCCAAAATACAGCGGGTCATTGAGGGCTGAGTTTTGAGTGAGGAGTTCTGCACCAGACTGAGCACCATTTGGGGTCTATGTATCCCCATGTCATTCAGTATTGTTTATTTCCTGGTTCCAGTCTCAGAATTTGTAGGACACCCACAGCACATGGCTTGGCAGCCTGGATCTAGCAGTCTTGGCAGAAATCTAAGGCTGGGCGGTTGAGGGGTAGGGAGGTGGGGAGAATGGGCCTGATGGCTAAGTGTGTTCAGTGAGGAGGAAAAGACAGTTAAGTCAATGGGTCAGGGAAGGGCTGGGGAGACCCAGGAGCAGTATTTGCTCTGTGGAAACAAAGGCAGCCAAAGTTGACGTAAGGACTGGACACTGACCTTGAAAAATTGGGAAATTTGTCTTGGTGGTAGGTTTGGGCCATTCTGTGATTTGTGGTCCTTGTCCTTCCCCCATTCTATTACCTCTATCTTTCTAGACATTGATTTTTTGAAACTATCTGAGTACAAAGGGGTTAGGGTCACACTTTTAAGTTAAGCAAATGGCAAGGAAGGCTTTTGCCTATGTTAAAAGGAATATAATTTCTGAAGCTCCCTTGCCCCACCCCAGCCTATGGCACAGTCCTCTAGCTTCACTCCCAAAAGCACATACACACCACAAATGACAAAGCGACTGCGTCCTGTAAAGAAATAACTTAGAATTTCACTAGATACATATGCTAACAGATCAAACGTATTGGAAAACTCCCAATACAGATGGTTCAGTAGATGAGCGGGAGATAGTGCAACAGCTGTGGGATCCGTGCCCTCAGCTGCCTCACCTTGTCTGTGTCTGTCTTGATGGCTTCTGCTTGTCCCCTCATACTCCTGAGTGAATGGCATCCCAGCTCCTACCGTGGAGGCCTGGGAGCCCTTCTGTGTGGTTAAGGTGATGTGTTTATCTCTCTGGTAGTGCTTTATGATGTTGTAACTCTCAGAGGGTGGCTGTAGGTCCATACCAACCATGCACATACCAACCATGGTGAATACCTACTTCTCGCAGCGTTGGGGAGGCAGGGGAGCAGGGGCCATCCCCACAACACTTAGTTCACTCCGTGCCTGCACGCCATCAGTCAGGATGATGGTTGTGATCGCTGACCCCAAGGACACACGAGTCGAGTCGCGTGCCGGAGGCTGCGTGCTCTGTACTTTACAAGCTCCGTGTAATCCTCCCAATAGCCCTGAGGCAGGTACTTTGTTATTCTTTTTTTTTTTGAGTTTTTATTTATTTATTAGAGAGAGAGAGAGAAAACAGGAGAGAAAGCTGGGGGGGAGGGGTGGAGGGAGAGGGAGAAGCAGACTCCCCACTGAGCAGGGAGGCCCACGCAGGGCTCCATCCCAGGACCCTGAGATCATGACCTGAGCCGAAGGCAGATGCTTGACTGAGCCACCCAGGTGCCCCTATCTTTGTTATTCTTGTTTTCCAGAAGAGGGGACTGGAACTCAGTGAGTTTAAGTAGCTTGCCCAAGAAAGCGTTCTTAATAATAGTAATGATAATAATAATGATAAAAATAAGAGGGAGCAGACGAAGGGTTCGGCCCCAGCTCTGTCTGACCCAGAAACCCTGCTGTTAACTGCCGCAGTGCCTTGGCCGGGACTCCTACTGGGGAGGTCTGCAGGATCAGGCTTATTATCCAGCATTCCCAGTTGATAGAGGAGACAAGACCCTTGCCACCCACCCTGTGCTCCGCCTGGGTGCTCAGGGCCAGAAAACACTGGGGCTTGCAAGTAAATCCAGTAACAGCAGAACAGATACAGATAAGACAGAGACAGATAAGGCGGGTGAGCTCACGTGGAGGGAGACTTCGGATTATTTTCACCTTTCCTCAAATGTGCAGGGCTGGGTTGGTCAGGGCACCCGACGGATGATGCCAGAGCTTTCAGTGTGACTCATGACCCTGGAGGGAGGCCATGTGTTTGAACCGTGTGGGCTTCTGGACATCTCCACAAGAGAGGCACGCTGCACAGAGGTAGGATCCATGGGTTCATTCGCTCGCTCACTCGCCCACTCAGCACGAGGCAGCCCGCTCCTGCAGAGCCACCGAGGGCAGACTGAGCAGATGCTGAGGAAGGGTGAATGTCCCTGTGGTCTGCGGTGGGGGCTGTGGCCCTGAAGGAGCAGGGCTTTTGGGAGTGGCCTTTTCCCTTTCTAGAGTAGCCAGCATCTGACTTTCCCCCGTTGTTGAAACTTCCTGTGCCTTTCTCCTCTCCTTTTTCCTCTCTCCTTTCCTTCCTCCCCCACCCCAGGATAGAAGAAAATATTGAGATCCAGCTTTGTGACGAAAGAATGTCTAGTCATTTTTCCCTCTGTGCTCCCTTGCGATGCCATCGATCTGGAGAAAGAAGCTTTGTAGAAATTTTAGAAGAGGCTGTTTCTGGCTTTGGAACAAAGTCTGTGTCTTGTGTACACTTGTGTGTACATGTGTGGGGGACAAGAACAGTACCGAACGCCAGATTGCTCTGTCTAAAGAGGGTCAAGTCCCTGTGCGTCCCTCCTAATTCTGTGCCTAAGGCTGTTGTTGACAACCGAGACGGCTCATTCCCTCTCCAAACCCTGCTTTCAGCACCAGTAGACCAAGATAGATTCCTTTGGATGTTTGCTATTCTGAAGACCAAATCATTCTTTTAAGGAAAAAAATTATGTGTGTGTGTGTGTGTGTGTGTGTATGTGTGTATATGTACACACATATGTAAAATATATTTAAATTGTTATAAAATATATTTTAAATACATATTTATTATATAAAAATTTATATTTATGTATACATTTATTACATACCTTTTAAAAATATGTATTTGTATTAATGGGCTATAAAAGTGCTAATTTTAGAAGGAAACACATGTAAGTATGAAGAAGGAGGCCAGACATTCCAATAAGTACCAAAGATCCAGATCAAGTTCAGGACATGCCTTCTGCCCTCCAGGGAACTGTGTCCTACCCAGACAGCGGGCACCACTTGCAATGAGACCATGAGAAAAAATACTTCCAGAAAGGTGTTTCCAGTCAGCTAGTTCCCCCAGGGGGAGCAGAGAGGCTCCCCTGGACCCCAGAGGGAAATGAGCTGTGCAGGACACAGCACAGACTCGGGCTTCTCTGGGCTCTTGCTGACCGGCCAGGCGGCCTTGGGCCCCCACTGGACTGCTTGAGTTTCAGCTTCTTTTGTACCTAGGAATCCTGAGACTTGCGCTACATGTATTACAGAGTAACTAGGAGGATCAGGTCGGGGCAGCTGGTGTGCCCCACACAGCGTCGTGGGAAGCAGGCTGGAGGCGGGCTTGGGTATGCCCTCCGGGCTTCTGGCTGTGGCCTCAGTCTGGCAGCACTCATCCTTTCTCTGGGCCTGCTCTGAAAGTGGAGACAATGATTTCGGGGAGGGCAGTGAGGCTCCACGAAGGTCTGGATGTACTGTTCCCATAAATGCTCACTCTGAAACCCCAGCTCTGGACCAGGCCGTCTTTAAGGTCCCGTGCAGCACCATGACCTTGAGTGTAAACGTGTATTGTGGAGGAGGCAGGAAGAGTTTGGGCAGGTGTGGAAGAGGAAGGTGTGGCGAGGTGAAACCCTGCCCCATCTAGGGTAGGTGCTATAGAACAGCTTAACAAACTAGAGAAATAGAAAGGGTACCATTTGGAAGCATATGGTGTAAATTTTAAAAGTCTGTAAGGTTCCAGTTCAAAAGAAAATTCACTTAATGAATTCTGGGAGAAAATCGTAGCTAGTGTGGTACCTGGCCAATCTTAGCACTTTATAATTGGAAGAAACAAAAACTTTCATCATCTTTGGTCCTGAGTCCAACACCGTGTCACCTCCCCAGTCTTGGGAGAAGTCACTTCTCCCTAAATGTAAGAGGACGCAGTCTAAAATGTAAGCCTGGAAAGTGACCGTGTTTCCTCAATGGTTAGGACACACCTCAAAGCCTACAAAAACAAAGGAAAAGTTGCCCCGTGCCTTGTAGGTGGGGGGCTATGTGTTGCTTCTTGATTTCAGAAGCACGAAAAAATGTGCTTTTAGAAAGGAGCTGAACTGACATATTACCTGCTGTGGTTCATGGAGGTGATGAAATCAGGGTCCTAAAGACAATTTCAAGACCGTGGTAATGCCCACTGACGATAAGGGAGAAAAGCCATTTGCACATTTTGGTTTGTGGGTGTATGTGTTTGTGTGTATTTCAGAGGGCTATTCAATACTGTTCATGAGGCTCTTGGAGTAGAATTATGGGATAGAATTTATTTTGTTTGTTTTTTAATTTATCTTGTTTTTGAAAAAAAAAATTCCTGCACAGAAATTAACACATTTTGCTCTTGAAATGGGGAAAGCACCAGAATATGTGATTTATTTTCACTTTTGGGGATGTGGAGAGAGTTCTCAGAGACACTGGGTTTCATTGCATCCTTGGGCACACTGTCATTTTCGGCTTAAGAAGGAACTTTAAAAAGAAATCCCGACTACTACTGCCACTAGAGGGCACTCTTCTTAAATTTTAGACAGTGATGGCGAAGTTTGGGAAAGGAAATTTCAAGCTTTCTTACCAATCCAGTTGGGGGGCTCTTAGTCCTGTTTGTTTGCTTGGCTTTAAATAAACTTTTCAAATTTTGGAATAATAGGTAGTACAGAAAGATCCTGTGCGCCTCTGCCCAGTTTCCTGTAATGTTAACATCTTACACAAGAATGCTGTTTGTCAAAACTGAGAAATTAACACTAGTACATTACTATTAAGTAAACTACAGACTTTTATTTGGAGGTTACCAGTTTTCCCATTAATATTCGTATTTTCTTCTGCATTTGATTCTTCTGCATTTAATAATGTTTTTTTAACAAACACAGCCCCTCACTGTGTAAAATCAGATTACTATTGCTACTTTGCATGAACAACTGTATTTTCGAAGGAAAGGTAAAAGTTAGCAACTTTTCATTTCTTTTTTTTTAAGATTTTATTTATTTATTTGACAGAGAGATCACAAGTAGGCAGAGAGGCAGAAAGGGGGGGGAAGCAGGCTCTCCTCTGAGCAGAGAGCCCAATGTGGGGCTCAGTCCCAGGACCCCAAGACCACAACCTGAGCCGAAGGCAGAGGCTCAACCGACTGAGCTACCCAGGAGCCCCTCTCATTTCTTTTTATTTCTGTTTCATTTGTAGAAGTTGTTTCACTTTTCAACCCCTGCGTCCTCCCAACATTTCTTTCATTTGCAGTATGTTGAACTATCATTTTAGTAATTTCATATCTTCTCCAATTCACCCTGGTTTTTTAAAATTCTGTTTTGTTTTTTTGTTTGTTTGTTTTGTTTTTTCAGTTTATGTCTCCCTCCCACAGCAGGAATTATCACGAATCTTGTTAGGTCTAATAATGCACTGTTCTTAGGATTTTTTAGAAAATGTCCTTATTTATGAGAGACATGTTGAAATATTTACAGATGAAATTATTTTAAAATACTTAAGCAAATAAAAAATTGGAGAGCTAGAGCAGATAAAGCAGGGTGTGTCCATGGGTGTTCATTAGGTATTCTTTTATTGGTATGTGGTTGAAAATCTACAATTAAAGAGTTGTTTAGTGTGCCTGGGTGGCTCAGTGGTTTAAGCCTCTGCCTTTGGCTCAGGTCATGATCGCAGGGTCCTGGAATCGAGCCCCGCATCGGGCTCTCTGCTCTACAGGGAGCCTGCTTCCTCCTCTCTCTCTGCCTGCCTCTCTGCCTGCTTGTGATCTGTCTGTCAAATAAATAAAATCTTTAAAAAAAAATTGTTGGACCTTCAACTTAAAAAAATAATAATTTTAAAAATAATTTAAATTTAAAAAAATTTTTAAAGATTTTATTTTATTCGTTTGAGAGAGAGAAAGAGAGAGAGAGAGTGTGTGCACGCACAAGCATGGGGAGCTGCAGCCAGAGGGAGAAGCAGGCACCTACAGCACAAGGAGCCTGAAGCCAGACTCGATCCCAGGACCCTGGGATCATGACCTGAGCTGAAGGCAGATGCTTAACCGACTGAGCTACACAAATGTTCCTAAAAAGAATTTTTTTAATGGAATTTAAAAGAATTGAACAGTAGAGGCTTTGTTGTAATGTGACAAAGCTACAACGTCTGGACTGTGCAGATAGGCAGCTGTTCGACGGACGGAGAAGTCTGCCGGACACCTGCAGATTCATAACTCTATGTCGGAAACACGTATCTCCCAGGCACTGCATGAGGTGCTGGATGAACAAGAGCAGACCATCCTGCAAACTTCCAGAACCTGAGTCAGACATACTCGAGCCTTGGGGTGGAACCACCCATGCAGTAAAGGCTAATTAAAACTGGATCTTGGTGCTAGAAAATACTCTGTATTTTCAAGGGGATTTTATTTGCGTCTTTCTTAGTTTTATGGGTTTGAGTTGACTCATCTCAGCCACGTGGTTAATAAGTGGAAGATTTATTATTATGCCTGATAATAATAATAACTTCTAATAATAGTAATTTTAAAATCTAGTACAGATTATAATTTTTCCAAGGACCTGCAGCCCTTTGTAATTATCACAATTATCCTATTGATCATTTAGCTAGATTGTAGCCACCAGGAGCTGCTGCCTTTCTGCTTGCTCAAGTCCTCTGTTCCTCTGCCCCCAGATCACTGCAGGGCCCTGCCGCCTCGCTCACTGGGCAGACCGTGCTGGCGCTGAGCCCTGCTCTGCTCTGCTCTGTGACACTGGCGAAATCTCGCCAACACTTGTTTCCATCTTTCTTTTTATTCTGCAGCAGAAGTATTGGGAAGCCCTAAACTCGGAGCAGGTACGGATAATCATACTCTCTCTATTCCAGAAGGGACGTCCTGTGGCTTGATTCCATTTCCTGTTTTTGTGAGCCCTTCTTGGATGGCCGGGCCATGCCACATTCCTTTAGGTTAAAAAAAAAAAGAAAAGAAAAAAGAAAACAAGAGGCAAGTCTGAGGATCAGGGGATTTTCCAGCCTCTCTCAGTTCCAAGTACTTTCTGCTGTGCCCCAAATCATCAGGTAGGGACTCAGAAGATGTGGAACCCCAGAAGAAGCATGGTTTGGCAGACAAGCCCATGGACAAGCCGAGTAGCGGCAGGTTAGCGGTGGTGGTGGTGGTGCTGCTGGGGGCCGGCTGCATCCCCCCACACCGTCCCTCTGGGACCCTGGGCAGCTGGCGCTGTGTCCATGCCTCCCTGGCCTGCAGGGGAGAGCTGAGCTTGTCTGATGACAACTACCTGTGCTGCTCATCTCCCAGGATTCTTTCTGGTAAGGGTGGAGATCATCTTTTGCTCAGATTTTCTTTTGGCCTGGATTCCAGCAATGTTTTCATTGCTTAAGATGAGGTTTCAAAACGCATTCTTCCAGGAATTCGGAAGGAAGAGATTTAAAATGTTTCAGACGCTTCACCCACTTCAAAGAGTGCACTTGATCGAAGAGGCTGGCTGTTTGGTGGCCGCTGAGTTGGTCAAGAGTACAAAGAACAACTCTGGAGAAGCTCTTTCGGGAGCTGGAGCGGTGATTCTGAAATATTGCGGCGGCTAAAAGTCACCCGAGGCACTTGTTAAAATGTCAAACCTTAGGTCCCAAACCAGAGAGGGGCGAGGGTGGATGCCCGGCATCCGTCTTTTTTTTAATGAGCACCTTGGGCGCTTTGGTTGAGGTTGATCACAGCCCGCTCCAAGAACTGTGATCTGGAACGTGGGCCTGAGCCTGAAATCAGCATTCATCACAAAGCATACCATCCACCCTCAAAGAATGGAACAGGCCCCTACTTCCGCCCCTGGGCACTATCCTCTTTGGTGATTTGCTTGTTATCTCCCGCCCATGTCTGCAATCAAGCATAGATAAGTTAGCGCTTGAAGTGGCTGGCACAGTCCGATAAGTTAGCGCTTGAAGTGGCTGGCACAGTCCCAAACAGGTACGGGGCGGGGGTGGGGGGCCGAGCTGCAACAACCCAATCAGCTTAGTCCTTGGCCCACGGGGTTACGGGAGGAGGTGGCCTTTTTAACACGATGCTTTTTTAGGCACCAAGTAGTGGAACTCAGTTCAGTTATCAGTAAATCACTAATTGAATTGGGCTCTTCCTATTTCAAACAAAGCCACATTTTGTATTTTATAACTGGCATGCTGCGGGCATTTCTCTCAGTAGCTCAGGGAGCCCTACAGACCTTATCTAGGACCCTTAGGACTGGACTGTTGGATTGAACTTAAGTTTGAGCAGCTGGCAGAGTGTTTTTCTTGGAGGGCATGCCATGACTGGCTGTTTCCTTGCCTGGCTAGATCATCTGGCCTAGGCAGACACAATCTTTTCCTATGTTGTTTCCTGGGTCTCTTGATACTGTCAAATGTGACCTTGTCACTCCCGAGTTATCAGTCATAGAAACTCAGAAATTAAAGAGATCATATTTAGTTGCTGATCCAACACCCCAGCTTACCCATCGAGAAACTGAGGCCCAAAGAAGAGAAAGCAAGTTAGTGGCAGAAGGAAGACTTGAGTCCAACCCCCGCTTGCCTCCGTGGCTGGACTCCCCAAGAATTCCCTGCTCTTGGCCCCACGCAAAGTTCTCTCTCTCCTTGGTCACATGAGAACAAGAGGAGGACTTTGCAAACCATGTATCATCAATGCTTATATGACTTGCTTCTTTTTCTCAGCCTTTTGCTCCTAAGCTTTTCCATACTTGTGTGAGTCAGAATAATAGAATAATCACTGGCAGTGACCACCTTCTCAATCAAGTTTTAAGTGTTTGCTTTGGACAAGTCTGCTGAGCCTCAAGTTTAGAGGAAATGGCGTGGTGGGGAGGAGGGCCAGGTGGCAAGGGCAGACTGGTGCTCTGCTCATAAGGAACTCATCCTCTACCTAAAAGGACAAGGCAGTGCCCATGTTCAGCTACAAATGACTTGTACAGGCAATACAAAGAAATAAGGGTGTGCAAGCTCAATGGGTAAAAGCAGTCAGAGTAGGCTTCCTGGAAG
The DNA here is from genome assembly GCF_010015895.1 of Lontra canadensis. Lineage (NCBI taxonomy): Eukaryota > Metazoa > Chordata > Mammalia > Carnivora > Mustelidae > Lontra > Lontra canadensis. Next base: position 1,048,633 of record NW_022631032.1, on the reverse strand, counting down.
AGGAGGTTACCTATCTGGGCCATAAAGAATGGGTTGAATTTGCCTGATCTATTCCAGGAATGACTTAGGCATGGAGGTGGGAAATCTTGGGATAAAAGGAACATGACTCATTCTCACTAGAGTAAAGATGGAAAAGAGGGGGGTGGGGAGTGGGTCTGTCCGTTCTGGGTGGTTGTCCGTTAACTCCTTGCTTTAAAGTTGTATGTGTCCCATGAGTTCCTAGAAACGCAGGCCTGATTAACCTGCCCTTACTGTTTCTCCTTGTCTGTGCCTGGGTTGTGAGAACTAGGACTGGAGCTGTTGTTAGCCGTGGCGCATTGTAAGAGATGGGAAGCACCTGTTCCATCCAGGTACCATTTGTGTCTTTTCTCTACAGTGGGACCCTGAAGACGTAAACCTTGAAGGGAAAAAAGACAACGTAGACATGCTCGGATCCCAGGCACACAGGGGCTCCATGGGGCCAGTGGTCTTGATGTCTGACGAAGAACACCTAATGCAAGGCCATCAGCTCAGAGCCCTCAGCCAAACGTTTGTCAGGAACGGAGCAGGGATCAACCTGCAGTGACCCCCATGGCAGGCATCTCAGCTTCTGCAGAGGTGGCTCATGAAAGTGAGGAGCTGGGTGTGGTCACTGAGCTTGGCTGCTCTGCGCTGTGGCTCAGAACAGAGCGAAGACTCCCGGTCCCGTGGACAGACCTGGGCATGCGCAGTTTGGTCTGAAGATCAGAAGTTCACAGACCACTCTTTGAAGTAGAAACTTTCATCTAAAGGTCACTGGGCCCTCTTCCGATTCAGCTATCCTCCACATCTCTGCTAGGTGCCAGGAACGAGTTCATCTAACAGGCAGCTCCTATGTTTGGATCTTCACGGAGCCCCATTCTGCAAGTCCTGGCTACCCCCAGGAGATGAGAAGGGTGGGCCCATATGCAGATCTAGGACACCCTCACCAGTGCTGATGGGACCTGGCTCCCATCAAAGTTTTCTGCTTCTGGAGTTTTCTGCTGGAAGTTGGAGATGGGACTGCTTGGTCGGCCAGAAGTTTGTGAGATCATGGTTATTGAAAGGGCAAGCTAAGTTCATTGCTCTAGGTACCAGGAGCTGCTCCAACCAGCCAAGGTGTGTGCTGGGCAGGGTTTGCAGGTGAGCGGGCCTGTCTGCTTCAGGAGCTAACATGAAAGAGGCACGGTGGGAGGTGTTAAATTCAAGCACAGTCTTCTCATTTTAGCATTATTTTGATACCATGATCACGGGAGAAGGGAAGGTTGGAGGGAATGGGACCGAGGTGGGACTGAATAAATTTACTGGAGTGAGTAAGTCATGACTGAGTTGCAGCATCTCACTGTGGAGTGCAGAGATGGCTGAATCCCACCACAGCCACAAAAGCCAGCCATGAAGGGAACTGGAAGGCATGTCAAGAAACATAGCTTTGCTCCTGGCTGGCCCCTCAGAGCCTGTGTGACTTAGTTGCACTTACCCAGTTTCTCCAAAGGGGTTAGTTTAAATCCCAACAGCATGAAGAAGGGGGTGCCTCAGGAAAGCAAGGGGATTCCACAGACCTCAGCGGAGATCTCAATTTTTTGAGTGGCCTCTGAGCTAGAAGTGAACTTAAAGCCACCCTATTTATCCCTTTTATCCAACTGCTCTGATCCCTTGGTGTCTTGAAATGGGAGTTTGCCAAAGCCAGTTTTGCTTTGTGCTCTTAACCGTGGAAGCTGTTCTTGGAGAGGAGATAAGAGTTGAGTGGGGGATGGGCTGGAGAGTGCATTCCAGAAGAAATCCTGCAGAGGACTGGACCCAGGGAGGGATGGAATCCAGTCCAGGAAAGAGGAAGCTGATGTGGCCAGAATGGATGGCGCAATCTGGGCTAGGTGGTGAATGAGGCTGGCAAGGAATCAGACCACACAGGCAAGGGAGTTAGCACTTAATACTGTGGCTCATTGGCAGCCGTGACCAGTACTAGAGTAGGAAGGTGACTGACATGCCTCTGGTAGGCCACAGCTTTTCAGGAAGCAGAAATGTAGTCATGGGCACAGTATGAACATGGAGAACATATTTAACTGGAGCGATAGCAGCAGGGCAGAAGGTGGGCTCATCTTTAGAAAGGCAAGAAGGCCCAGGGATAGGATGCCATCTCTGGAATTTACCTTTCGCATATCCTCCTCTCAAGAGGAGGCTGGCCCATGCTCCCAGGGGGGTACCAGAAATTGCCCGAGTCTTGATGAAACGGCCATTTACCCAAGAACATCAAATAGTCTCGCTGATTTAAGCAGCACAAACTACCTGAGTCCCAGATGTTGTCTGTCTCCCTAGTTCCCATCATCCCAGCCTTCCTTCACAAACCAGTTCCTCATGTTGTGGTCCAATCTTGTCTCAAAGCTGAATCCTGAAGAAGTCTCTTCACCCAGAGTGAACTATTAAACTGAAAATTTTGGAAGCAAACTTTGGCCTCCTTGTTCAATAAGAACCTGTCTGTTATGCAAAGCTCTGGAACTCCAGAGCCTTTGTAAAGAGGTGCCAACCCAAACTCTTTTCTCCTAGTCGGAGTGTCCCTGTCCTGGGCCTCCATTGCAGCCTCATCCCTGTTGGACCAGGAGGATAATGGGAGTTACTTGCCCTGAAGACTCACTGAGCAGTGAAAGGGTTACGGACAAGGGAAAAGGCTGGGAAACAAACTGTCATCATCTTCTCTCGCCCACTCATCTGGATGTGAGTGATGGTTTAATGTGGCCTCAGTTGTGCTGCCTATCTCCATGGCTTGGAGCATGCTACCTAACCTTTGTGAACTGAGTGAAACAATACCTATCTACAATGCCTGTTGTGAAGACTAAGTAAATCAACATACATGAACTGCATAACACAATACCTAACTCTCAAAGTAACCTTGAAAAGGGATTAGTTTCCATTCTCCCTAGACCTGCTGGGCACTTAGGTGCTCAAAGGGCTGTCAGTAACAAAAAATATCAGACTCACAAATAGAATGATCTTCAGAGGGTTGAATCCCCTCGACAACCCTAATAAATGATTATGTAGCCTCCACTTAAGATCTTCCCAGAAAGAGAGAGATTTCACTATTGTATATTCTAATGTCTGTATCCTTTAGGGAGAGTTCTGATCACTAAGACTTTCTTAAAATCCTGTCTAGATCCTGAAAAACCACTGTCTCCGTATCTCCTGTGAGCAACATCTGAGGCCACACATCATGTTTGTTACCATGGGATATGAGCCCCTACAGAGTAAGGAGAGGCACTCCGGCAAGGCGTGTCACTGGGCTCTAACTCCCAAATCTGATTTGGCATGATCCTTGTCAAGTCATTTTTCTTTCTGGGTCACAGTTTGCTCATCTGTAAAATGAAAGGCCAGCTTGCTTTCTTCCCTTCTATGAATGTGCTGGTGAATTTGTTTTCCACAGAAGATGGACATCTTTATAAACTCTCTTAAGACAAATTTCAGATTTACTTTGAAAATGGGATTCAAGGGGCACCTGGGTGGCTCAGTGGTTGGGCGACTGCCTTCGGCTCAGGTCATGGTCCTGGAGTCCTGGGATCGAGTCCCATATCGGGCTCCCAGCTCCGTGGGGAGTCTGCTTCCCCCTCTGACCTCCCCTCTCATGCTCTCTCTCACTGTCTGTCTGTCTCTTTCTCAAATAAATAAATAAAATCTTTTAAAAAAAAAAGAAAAAAGAAAATGGGATTCAATATATAACCATAGTTCTGTTTGGATTTTGCTATCCAATGAAGATAAAATTTGTCTTTGTAACATGAAGGGATCATGGGATTTGACATTTAAAAATTTTGCAGATTCCTTTCAATACTGAAAACCAAAAACTATGCCACCTTGCTTCCAAACTTGGGGATTCTGGTGAGTTCATTTAGTTTATTAAGAGGCTCTATTATTGGCAGTTTATTTTGGTGAAGTCACATTCTTGCTAAACCATGTCTTATATTGAAGGAAATATGAAAAATATTTTCCACAGTGTGAGAAAAAGGAACTGGCTCAATCACTGAGAAAAAGGATACTGATGTCTTAGGAGTGTCTCAAGACTGACTTCAGAATACTTTCAAGATTGTCTCCACTTCTTTTTCCTTGCCTACTTGATCATTCTTGGCACTTTCCAACGATGTGGGCATTGGTCTACTCTCTCCTACTTTACAATGTTACCCCCACACACACACACCGCCCCATGTTCAGGTCAATGCTTTGGCGGAGAAGCCTCGGCCTTGAAACAAGCCCAGATACGGCGCAAGGCTGACGCAGATCTCTTCAAGCTTACATATCCTGCCGGTAGAAATCCAAAGGTCACCATCAGGTGAGAGGGACGTTCTTAAACAAGAAAGAAGTTCAAGAAATGGTGCTAAATCGAATGATTTGGAGAACATCGGCTTTGCTTTTTCCTTACCAAACTCTGAAAGCTAAACAAGGCACCAGGCACTGCTTCTTCTGGGTCAGACACGTCAACAGCGCGTTAGCTTTTAAGTGCCTTCAGATTCACTGCAAACTGATCTGTTCCTTGGAGAACGAACGCATCACCGTCTCCCGACTCCGCCAGGCATTTTCTACCGGCTGCCGGCACTGGCGGTCGAGAGCCCTGCTCTTCTCTTCCGGGGTCCTCGGGGTCTGCAGCTGCGATTACAGCAGGGCTTAGCCCCTATGGGGGACCGTCAGGGGCGCTTGCCCCTCCTCAACCCCTGCGGACCCGATCAGAACTGAATCCTGCCTCCTACTGCCGACCTCCTCCCGGAGAAGCTGCCAAACCCCAGCGTCCCGCGGTCGGCTCAAACCACCGCCGGGCACTTCCGGGAGGGGAGGTGCGGCGCGGCTCAGCGCGTGCGCACTCCGCGGCCACCGCCTCCCTCCGGCTCGGCCGCGCGCGGTTTCCAGCCTCGCGGCGACCGCGCGAGGACTGGGGAGGGTCGCCTAGGGGCTGCTGGTGTCAGGATCGCCATTCTGGTGTTTTAAGGGAATCGTTCTGAGAAGATGTTACCGTGACTAACGTAGTTGACATCACTTGACATCCTTTACGGTATACTGTAGATCAGTCTTGTGTTTTAAATACACATTTAAAAAAAAAATAAAGATAGTGCAGGTAATGTTTGTTTTCAAAAAAGAATCAGGTTGTAGCAAAATGTTTATGAAGAAAAAGAACAGTGCCCTGCTCCTCCCCTCTGCCCTCAGCAGCCCTCCTTCTCAAGCAACCGTCCTTTTTCTTTCTCTTTTTCTTTTTTCTCTTCTGTTCTTTTCCCTCCCCTCCTTCCGTTCTTCCCCTCCCTCCTCCTTCTTCCCCCTCCCTCTTCCTACCAGGGTTTTGTTTTTTTTTTTTTAACTTTATTTATTTGACACAGAGAGATAGCAAGTAGGCAGAGAGGCAGGCGGGGGTGGAGGGGGTGGGGGGAGCAGGTTCCCTGCTGAGCAGAGAGCCCGATGTGGGGATCGATTCCAGGACCCTGAGATCATGACCTGAGCGGAAGGCACAGGCTTAACCTACTGAGCCACCCAGGCGCCCCTTCCTACCAGTTTTAACCTGCTGCTTGTAGTTTTCTCATTAGGTTTGATTTCAAACACGCTTTTTGACTCTCAGATTCTAAGATTATGCTTTTTTCTCTTAGCTGGATTATCTCCAGTTTGCACGAATTCCGGGCTAATAGGAAAGAGCAGCTTCACGTGTGTACTGAGCACTGTGTATAAAGAACTGTCTTCACATCCTGTGGGTTGATATGGGATCAGCCTCCAGTGCCAGAGCTTCTTTGGTTACGTGGTGATTCCTAAACCAGCTTCCAGCTTCTGAATCCAGCCTGAGCCAATTCACATGTTCCTTCAAGGCAGGCTGGCAAGTTCCACTCCTGTACTCTGGACTTGACCTTTCCCCTTCATCCTCTTACACCTCCCCCGGCCATCCCTGACTTAGCACTTGAAGCATCTCCAGCGCAAGTTTGAGGAATTTTCAAAACGCACAACTGAACAAAGGGCCCTCACCTACTGCAGCCATTTTGGCCTTTCCCAGAGATATCTTGGCCATAAAAGAGCTGTCCATAGGCCTTTCCTTCTAACTAGTAATTGCACGTGGTGAATATGTCTATTCCAAGGCTCCGATATGTGTGGCACCTGTTCAAGTACAGTCTCTTGGGCTCCACCCCGTTGTGATTTCCTAGATCCCGGCAAGACCTAGGAATCTTTACCAAGCTCCACAAGCGACTGAATCCATTACAGATGGTCCAGCACCACTCTTTGAGAAACACTGCCCTAAGGAAATTACTTTAAAACGGATCTGTTTGCATGAGGTGTTCTCATAAAACTATTTAGAACAGAAAAAAAATTAAAAAGTTGTCAAGTCCCCGTACCCACTGTTGGGACAGATTAGACATAACTTCAATGAAGCAATGATATTTCACCATTAAATCTAAAAGATAAAAAAAAAAACAACAAAAACTTGAAAGATTGGAGAACCACAGCCTGAAGTATTAGACCTTGAATTACCTTAAAATCATCTAGTTCACTGCCTGAATGCCTTGCTCATTCTCACAAATGTATAAGTAACTTTGTCATGGATATGTTTATGAATTTTATACTCTTAATGCTTTCTACATTTTTTCAATTAGTATATATTTATTATATAATTAGACAAAATAAAGAAACTTATAAATACATATCTGGTCCCCCAAATAGATGGAGAGGAGAGGGAGTTGGGGGAAATTGGAAGGGGAGACGAACCATGAGACACCGTGGACTCTGAAAAACGGTCTGAGGGTTTTGGAGGGGCGGGGGGTGGGAGGTTGGGTGAACCTGGTGGTGGGTATTATGGAGGGCACATATTGCGTGGAGCACTGGGTGTGGTGCATAAACAATGAATTCTGGAATACTGAAAAGAAATTTAAAAAATAAATAAAAAATTTAAAAATCTGCATAAACATTAGAAAAAGGGAAATCCCTACGTAACTGTACTGTATATTGTGCATGCATTTTTTTTTTTTCAATAAAGGCTGATTCTTTCTACATCTAACTCCCTGGCTGTAGATTCCAAGTTGATAAACACCTGTGCATGCATTTTTATCTTGCTCTCTGTGTGTATGTAGAAATTCTTATTCTTAGGATGCACATGCCCAGCTGTTTAGGAGAGAAGCATCATGACTCAGCAACTTTTCAATGGCTTGAGGGGAGTGAGGAGTATGTATTTCCAGGTGTATATGTATATGGAAAGAGAGAGATACAGTAAAGGAGATAAACTGAACAACGAGTGAATAGGGGTGAACAGTGTGTATGTTTGTTGTATGATTCTTTCAACTTTTCTGTAGGTTTGAAGTCTTCCTGCATCAAAAGTTGGGCAGCGAGGGTACAGGAGTAAAGCCTCTCATAGTTAGCCCCACCAAGAGATGGCTGTCCGGCTGTCCGGCTGTCCAGCTGTCCATCCCACTTGCCAGTCAGTGGAGGACCCTGAAGCCTCCGGGCTTTGCAAAGCAACCAGGCGGATTCCTAGGGACTGTTTTTCAAGCAGCTTCCCTGTGTGGCTGGAGTCACAGCCCGCTAATTGTGGGATGATGTCCTGACACAGGGGATGGACAGATTCTAGTTTGTCTGGTCCTGAGAAAAAAAAAAAAGTCTTCTATCTTCGACACCCCTGATAAGGTGCCTCCAGGGACATGAGTAATTGTCAGACCCTGGGGATGAACCGGAGCTAAGAAAGCTGGACAATGGAAAGCCCTGAGCACCGTGACAAGGAAATTCTTCCCCTGAATTGCCTTTTCCTATTGAGATAAGATAATACACAATAAAGGACCAGGCCTAGAAGTGCTGCCGCCCGATCCCAGCGGGAGCAGCCTGAGCGGAGGTCCCCAGTAGGGCTTGCCCTGGCCTGCCACAGGGCAAAGTCATTGACCTCGGATACAGAAGGCCCGCAGGCACGTCCTGGTCCCACCGCTCCCAGGCTGTGATGATGAGGGAACAGAAGGCTGGCTGAGGACAAAGCAGAAGCGGACACCCTGCAACCTTCCCCACCCCCACTCCTGAGTGGGACATTCCTTAAGAATCTCCCAACTATCTTAACATTAATACCTTGCTAGAGGGGAAAACAACCTTAATCTGACAATGGCAAGGCCTGAAGGCCTTGGGTATCTTGTAGGTCCTCATATGAATGTTCTATTGAAACCTCCCTTTTTTCTTACCTCCCCCAACTCTATTGTATATAACCTGCCACCCCTCCCAACCCCTGAGCAGCAACTCTTTCTGCCCACGGGTCCTGTCCCGGTGCTTTAATAACCCGCTGTCTGGCACCAAAGATGTCTCAGGAATTCTTTCTTGGTCATCGGCTCCGGACCTCACCCCACTGAACCTCACCTCTATTCTAAACCTTCATCAGTGAGACTGATTCCTGCTCTTCTCCTTCTTAAGAAAGTTCACTCCTCTCTGACCTGCCTCCTCGTTGGGCGCCACACACTGCAAACTGACCATGAATGGCCTTTTCAGCTCCTAAAGGCCAGTGAAGTATCAGTTATCATCATGACTTTGTAGGCATGAAGCAATTCGTTTTGTCGCTGCCCCCTGCCTTTTGAGTCCACCTCACCTGTCTTAAGTTAGGCCTTGACTGCACTTTTATTCTGAGATTGTATGAGTAAAGTTTCTTTGAACTTCTGCGGAGGCTGGATTGAGATACTCTGAGATGCTCCCTTTCTCCGGAGCAAACCAAGAGGAGCAGAAGATGTCACCCGTTTGATACCCCTTCACCAGAAAATAGATCCCCGCCGGCAAGTGGTGACTCTCCCACGCTGGCCTGAGGGAGGGAGAGGAGAGAGGGAGCCGCTGAGCTGACCCTGGTTCTGTGAGCTACAAGGGAGGGCAAGCGGGCCTTCTCTAAGTCGGAGATGTGGCCTTGGCTTCCTGGGGGAGGGAGAGCAGAGCCTTTGACTGGGCTTAAGTGGGAAAGGATTGAGCTGAGTGAGTCCTATACGTGCAGAGCTCCCAGACACCAGAATGACTACAACCCAGCTCCACCACCACCACTCCAACCCCTCCTCGAAGATGTTTTGGGGAAGATGCACCATTGCCCAGAGATTTGGATCGGGAGATGTGCCGGAGCTCCTCCAGACTTAAGAATCTACTAACCCGTCCTCTGCTCACTAGCCATGTGACCTTGGACATGTTTGTTAGCCTTGTGAGCCTTAGTTTTCTCAGCTGTAAAATGGGATTATTAACATTTACCCAACTTACCACAGAGTTGTTATAAGCATCTGCAGACCTAAGATGAGCTTCCTGGTGAAATCATGAATGTACTCCCCTCTCTCTGTGTACTCTGTCCCCAGTTCTGGGCTGACGAATGCCTGGAGAGGCTGAGTGCCTGCGGTGGGTCAGAGCGAAGGTCACACGTGCTCAAGGGATGCACACTAAATCAGATTTCACCAGCCATCGTCCTTCTATGGTGACCCTTATGACTCTTTGAGTCTTTTCTATCTCCTGTCTTTACTCTGCCCTTCTTCCTTCCCTTGTGTTCCCTCAGCTAGCACTTTCCGAGAGATTCTGCATCCCAGATATCTTGCCAGGCAGCTGGGGGAGTGCGCGAACCCCATGCCATGAGACTGTGTGTCTTGCCTGGGGCTGGAGAACCCCGAGCGGGGACAGGGATGAGGGGAGCAGTGGTCTCAGGGAAGCTTGAGCTGTGGGCTCACAGGGTGGCAGTCCTTTGGCTGGGGACAAGGCTGGAAGAGTGGGGCCCAGACAGGGGAAGTGTTCACTGAGAACCAGATATTTGAGGCTATGTTTGAAGAACAGATGATTTCCACCTCGCGCTTATGTGGGTTAGTCTGGAGGCCCGTGGACTTTGATTCTCTGCTCCCCCATCCTTCACCAGCTCCTCCCCTCTCTTCAGTTTCTACAGGCAGCTTCTTTCTAGCCAGACGATCTGAAAACTAGCAGCGTATCCTAGAATCACTGCTGCCAAGGGTTGTAAAATATTACTATGAAATCAAGGCAGTAACTCTCAAACCTGGCCATGCACCAGAATCACCTGGGGTTTGGTTTGGGTTTTCTTTTAATCCAGGTTTACTGGCCCCACCTTTTGTATCTTCTGATTCAGTAAATCCGGGACAGGAGCCCTGAGATTGGTACAGTCTGCTCTCACAAAACTGAGGTGGAAATATCGTCACACCCACTTTGCTTTTCCACTCTCTCCCTAAGGACCGCACACGTTTTATTGCGGGAAGCTCAGCATTGCCTAGAAAAGATTCCCACCTCACCTGGGGGTGCCGAGAACCCTAAAGGCTTAGCTGGTCCCCAAAGTGAAGGAGCTGTGATAGGGTTAGGTGGCACTAGTCGGGCCTCATTCCCAGAAGGGAGAGGATGGGCAATGAACTGTCCACCACTTAACTTTCCTGTGCCTCACTTAACCTCATTTGTGAAATGGGAATAAAAACAGTTCTTCCCTCGTAAGCCAGGCTAAAGGAGCTCAGAGAACATAAGGGCACACAGTGAGGGCTCAGTGATGATGGCTACCTGCGGTTAGGGGAGTGGGCTCTGGAGCCAGACTCTCGGGTTCGCAGCCTGCCAGCTACTCTCTGTATAACCTCCGTGCCTCAGTTTCCTTCTCTGTACAATAGGGGTGGTTGTGACTCTCTCCCAGAACTGTTCCTGGCTATTATTAAATGAATGAATAAGCGCAAGGCAGTGAGATCAACACGGGGCAAACAGCACCAAAGACAGGACTAGCCGTTGTCGTGACTTCTGCCGTGACCTCTTGTGGCCTCGTGGTGTCAGTGTTGGACACCGAGCCTCTCACTTCGCTGCTGCTTGCCCCCTGGTCCTGGCAGCCTTTCAGGCCCAGCTGTGGCCCTTCCAGAAGGGTCAGCTGCCTCCCCCTTTGCTACCAGTGGCCGAGGGTACCCTGACTTGGTCTCCTAAAATAGCTCACCTACGCAGCCTCCTCCCAGGAGACTGGCTGGCCTCATGGTGCTGAGTCAGACCCGGATCCAGCCCCTGCAGCTGGCAGCTCCAGATTCTCCATTCTCCCACCCTCTTCCCCACGGAGACCCATCTGCACCCACAGCTTTTCTGTGACCATCCTGGACTCTAAGGATCCGAGCCTATCCCCTTCCCCAATGAAGCTACTCTCTTTTTTTTTTTTTTTTCTTTAAATATTTATTTAGGGATGCCTAGGTGGCTCAGTCAGTTGGGAATCTACCTTCGGCTCAGGTCATGATCCCGGGGTCCTGAGATCGAGTCCCGAATTGGGCTCCTTGCTCAGCGGGGAGCCTGTTTCTCCCTCTGCCTGCTGCTCCCCCTGCTGTGCTCTCTCTCCCTCTTTCTCTCTCTGACAAGTAAATAAATAAAATCTTTAAAAATATATATAGGGGTGCCTGGGTGGCTCAGTGGGTTAAAGCCTCTGCCTTCAGCTCAGGACATGATCCCAGGGTCCTGGGATCGAGCCCCGCATCGGGCTCTCTGCTCAGTGGGGAGCCTGCTTCCTCCTCTCTCTGCCTGCCTCTCTCACTACTTGTGATCTCTCTGTCCTGTCAAATCAATAAATAAAATCTTAAAAAAAAATATATATATATATATAAATTATTTATCAGAGAGAGAGAATGGATGCGCATGAGCAGGAGGGGCAGAGGGAGAGAATCTTAAGCAGAGTCCGTGCTGAGCATGAGCCCAACGAGGGGCTTGATCTCACGACCATGAAATCACACACTGAGCTGACACCGGGAGTCCGACGTTCAACTGACTGTGCCACCCAAGTGCCCCGAGGTTACTCTTTATTTATTTTTTTAAGATTTTATTTATTAATTTGGCAGACAGAGATCACAAGTAGGCAGAGAAGCAGGAAGAGAGAGAGGAAGAAGCAGGCTCCCTGCTCAGCAGAGAGCCTGATGTGGGGCTTGATCCCAGGATCATGACCTGAGCTGAAGGCAGAGGCTTTAACCCACTGAGCCAACCAGGTGCCCCCTGAGGCTACTCTTTCAAAAGAAGTTACCAGAGTGAGTCTTGGGGTCCCCACACCCCATTTTGTTCAGAAGCCTGTCTGTTCTCTGTGGCCCCAAGCTATTCACCCTCATGAGGAAGATTCCCCAAGAGATTACCAGGTGCCCAACAGGCCCCCTTCTACCAGAAATACTGCCAGGGATCCTGAGGCGCTTTTTTGCTTCTTAGAGAAGAGAAAAGAATCTCTTCTTCAAAATCATATTATGTGTAGTTTTTAAAAATCCCACGTGTATTTCTAATATGCGGCCAAGGTAGAGAACCATTGAAATAGGAAGACTGACACCTAATGGTTATTAAAACTCACCCGTGCCAATGGCTGTGTGCTTATTCCCTGAAGGCTGCCATTCCTCAGAACATTTTGATACTAAAATATCGGAGCTAAATCCGTCCTTTGAGATCAGACGACTTCATGATGGCCAAACTCAGTGCACAGCAGAATCATCGGGGGGGGGGGGGTCTGCTTATCATACACATTCTCACATTCTGCTGAGTCCGTGGCTCTGGGAGTGGAGGAGTTGGGGGGAAATCCCAAACTAGTGAGAGGCCCCTAGTGAGAGGAGGGTGTGGACAAAGTGGGTGGAAGGCTCCCACTCAGCCGTGCTGGGCGAGGCCCCGGAGGGGGGCATCCCAGGGAGAATCCAACAGAGTATGGGCATCAGGACCTAGAAACAACAGTGCAGTTCTCCAAGCTAAATTTTAAATCTCTTGCCAAATAATATATCTCCTATCTGGCTTTTGGAGCATATTTTCAGATGGAAGACAATGTATGTCCAAAGCAGGAACCCCAATATCAGCACCCTCCATGAGAGCGGAGGTGAGCCCCTGGGAAAGCAAGCCAGGAAGACAATTGCTGCCGCTGGTCAGTGAGGAAAGCCTTGGGCTCCGATGACCTCATGGCTCTTTTCTGTCGCCGGTGACCGGACACTCCCTTCCCCTCTGCCCACCTCCACCCATAGGCATATCAAACAGATGACCACATGAGCACGGGGGAAAAGTGTTCCCCATCGATAACACACATTGTCACGTGCTGCTGTGGCCTCATCTCCTGAAAGTCCCGTGATGTCAGGCTGAGTGAGCCAGAGTGAGGTCAGCGGGAACGTTCTCTCCCTGGAGACGCAGGCATTTTTGGGGAAAAGTCGTACAAGGGCAAATGCCTGGTCAGGTCTTGAATTCTCTGCGTGAAGCCTTTAGCTCTGACAGCTCAAGTCACATTTGCTCCTTGCCTTGCTGGGCATGGTTTTGTTTTTCTGAGCCCTGTGCACTGTGAGAGGTAAAAGAGTATTTTCCTCGGGCCCCAGAGGAGTCAGCCGGGCAGCCTGTCCAGCCAGGAAGCAGGTTAATTACTGAATCAGAGGAGCCTCCAGAGCCCGATTCCTCGGGAGGGGTCTCCCCCAGCTCTCTGCCTTCAGGCAGTGACCCTCAGTGACCTTTCCGAAGAACTCAGGGAGTGATAAGGCACTCGGGCTGTGGGACCAGAGCCTCCCGGGTATCACCGTTCTCCACATAATGCCAGAGGGTCACCCAAATCAGTCCTTTCCCCGCATTATCGTGCTCTCAAGCCTCTGACCGCTCCCCAACCTTCCCAGGCTCCTGCTTGGCTAAATATTTGGGAGCCAAAACAATACACTCACTGGAGCAGTAGTGCTAGAAAGTCACGTGATTAGCCACACTGAACCAATTTGTCAAAGACCATTTTCCTTTCACTCATCACCTCCCCCACACCCCACGATAAGATAGGGTCCCCAGAGCACAATAATCCTTTCCTGAGATACAATGTAGAGGCTCCTGAGAAAAGAAACAAAAGTGAGGCTAATTTTGGCTTTTCTGGGACTTAAGAAAAGGAGGCAGGCAGGCCCCATCCAGCTCGAGGAAGCCGGGGTGGACCTGGTTTCATTGCTCCAGGGTATCTGCTCAGATCACCCGTGGGATTTGGAGAACAATGCCAGGGGGGTGGGGATGATGGGAACAGAGTCTCGGCCCCAGCCGTGGAGCCGGAAGTCTGGTCCAGGCTCTGGAGAGGTCTCTTAAGATGACAACCCATAACTTCAGACTTGAATTTTTTTTAGCTGCAAACTCCTAAATTATCAATGAATTAAGAATCAGAGATTCCTTACAAACCAGCAGCTGTCCTCATTCTCTTCCAGGCTCTGTGACACCACTAAAGTTGTAGGTTACGGTTGGTATGCATCAGCACTTTTTTCAAGGGTGAGGATCCTTGACTTTCCTCTGATTCTCAAAGGGATCTACCATCCAAAAAAGATGTGTACCTCTAGGAGGAGCGTGAGGGCCGGGCGGAGCTCCTGTCCTTCATGGCAATGCTGGTCAGATTCCAATGTGCATTAAAATTGGCTGGTATCAGGTTAAAACATACTTAAACCACTAGGTCTGGGTGGGGCTCAGAGTCTGCATTTCTGACCATCTCTATGTGACTCAGAGTTTGCTGGCCCCCGGACCACATGACTAAGTGGCAAAGCCTGAGGGCCCGCAGTGAGCCTCTCGCTCTGAGCCCGATCATGGCCACAGCCTCCTGACTGATCTCTTGTCCACCCTCCCGACGGCCACCAGAATGACACAATTCTAATTCCATTCTTCCTCCTTCTATCCCTCCCACCCCTACCTGAGCTTCTATGTTAATTCATGGCACCTCAGAATCCATAAACAAAACGTTCCTTGATTTGTTTTCATCCTGTCTTTTCTCCCATTATGTTGTTGCAACAGCAGTTCCTTCCTTCTTGCTGGATTACAGAAGGGCAAGGACTGGGGGGAGTCAGGCCAGTCTGAATCCTGTTCCTGCCATTTACTAGCTTTGTGACCACCTGAATTCCAGTTCCTTCACATGTACAATGGGAATAAAAATATCTTCCTCATGGAGTTACCATGAGGAGCAAATAAGATGGTGTATGCAGAGCGTTTAGCCCTTACACAGAGCAAAGTCTCGCTAAGCAGCGGCTCTCGGGACTTAATCGCATGTGCCCTAGAGTTTCCGTTTGTCCCGTGATTCCCTGCTTGTTCTCCCAGTTCCCTCCTCCAACACCTCCCCCTCCTCCAGTCCTTTCCGGTCTCCCCAGGTACCATCCTGTCTTTCACCCCAATTGTAACACTGCGGATGATTTCTTTCTCTGTCCTGCCTACAGCCAAGGCCAGCGTTGTCTGAGGCACATATTAATAACTGTCACTAGCAAAGTCTTCTGCAATGGAATTGTGTTCTTATTTCTTTTGGTTGTGCATGTGTAGTACATACCTGTAATACCTACTCCTTCGCCACAATAGATACATACGTATTATTCTATAATTGGAGCAGTTTGTTTGGTTATTTCTCCTTTTTTTAATTTAATTTTTTTAAAGATTATTTTTTTATTTATCTGACAGAGATCACAAGTAGGCAGAGAGGCAGGCAGAGAGAGAGGCGGGGGGAAGCAGGCTCCCCACTGAACAGAGAGCCCAATGTGGGGCTCAATCCCAGGACCCTGGGATCATGACCTGAGCCGAAGGCAGAGGCTTTAACCCACTGAGCCACCCAGGCGCCCCTGGCTATCTTTTTTTTTCCCCCAATTAATTTAATCTTCAGTCATATCTGTGACTTCTGCCCTAACAAGCTGCAGATCTCAAGAGAGTATTGGAGGAGCATGGGCTTTACCTTATATTGGGATCAGTTCACTCAATTAATACGTCTGGCATCTTCCATGTACCAGGCACAATAATGATAGGGTGAAGAGCATCACATTTGCTTAGCAACAGCACAGGGGCGTGTAGCCTTCCTTTGGAGGGCCTTGGCTCTAGGACATTTAGGAGAAAACAGGGCCTGTGCTGGGCCTCTCTCAGTCAGTCCCATGGTGTGCCCTCAGGGAGCCCATAAATACGATGATGGGGTCAGACCTAAACAAGGATCCTTTGAAGCCATTTTCCAACTGCAGATGTTTGGGCAGAAATGCCTCATTCTCTGCAACATTAGCCCTTCTGAGTATTTGTACTCCCATCCAAGCCTCGATTCCCCCCAAATAAAGGCCCCCCACTCAAGCAGTCTTTGTAGCTTAAAGATGTTGCTGATCTTTGTCTTGATTCTGAGGGGTAAGTCGGGCAGAGTTTGATACCCATTTTTTTAAAAAGATTATTTATTTATCTATTTATTTGAGAGAGACAGAGAGGGGGCATGCACAATGGGCAGGAGCAGAGGGCAGGGAGAGGGGCAGAGGGAGAGGGAGAAGCAGACTCCCCGCAGAACAGGGAGCTAGCTGCTGGGCTTGATCTCAGGACCCCAGGATAATGACCTGAGCCCCTGAGCCAAAGGCAGACATTTAACCAACAGAGCCCCTTAGGCGCCCCTAGGTCCCCATTTTTTTTAATGACCCTCCCCTGTCACATTGTGCCCACCTCCTCCGTGCGCTTCCTCCTCCTCCTCCTCCCACCGCTCCTCTAGATCACCATTTTTAAGTTGAGTTGCCAAAAGCTCAGAAGAATGAAGGGGTCAACCCAAGGTCTTAGCAGGTAAAGTAAATACGCAAAACCCCAACCAGACCTGCTGACTATAGGTCCAGCCGTTCTTCTGTCGTGACAGGATCTTGGGTCTCTTAGCTTGGAAAAGATGAAGGAGGATATCCAAACCACCCCACAGCTTCCTATTCCTGACAGGGAGGTGGGGCCCTGGTGAGGCTTCACAGCTGTGGGAGATGTGGGGCTGGAGGCTGGGTGGCCCTTCCATGTGTCAGCTAGCAGGAGAAGCAGCTCAAACGTAGGGGATGGACATTACACTGCCTGCTGGCCTTTCTCTCTGATTCTGAGCTCCACCGACTGCCCACGGGCCTCAGAAACTTGCTGGCCTTCCACCTGGGCCTAAGGCAGGGAAGCAAGCAACATCCCTCTCAGAAGAAAAGTGCGCTGAAGCGGGAGCAGATTTTCTTAAAAGATGTGGCTTCTCGTGGCTAATTCCTATCCGTTGTCCCTCAGCTTTTAGCTGGGCTCTACTTCACTGGGAATTAGGGCTCCTCTGTCCAGCGAGATAGTAGCACCTGTGATTACTGAGGTCACCAAAGGTAAGGTGACTCAGAAAATAAGTCCAGCTGCCCTCCCCCTGTGAAGATGTCCCTGCATCACTACCTTTAGGATTAGGAGTGATGTTTATTGAGGATACCCAAGAGTTTTAATAGATGGGGAATATAAAAATTTCCATTGATCACTTCTCAGTCCTTTTCAAGGATTGGGGTTCACAAGCTTCGAGCTCCAGTCCCAGCTCTGTTGCCAACTAACAGTCCAGTGCTGGGAACTGGGTCTCTCTGCTGAGGCCTGTTGTCATGAAGGGTTAAGTGGTTTCAGGCTCCTATGGACATTCAACTCAACTGGGGAGGTTTTTTAAGCAATACCTAAGCAGGGACCTCACCCTCAGATTCTTAATCAATTGGTCCGCATGAGGTTGAGAAGTGGTATTGTTTACAAGGTCCCCCAGGAGATCTATCGTATATAGTCAGGGTGAAGAAGGAGGACAGGTTCATTTCTGAGCTCCCCTGAAAAGCTGGGTAAAAACTCAGGTGTCCATTTGGTTCACTTTCTGCAATGCATCACAGGGCCACTCCAGCCTTTGGACTCAGTCATGAAAGACAAGAGCACACAGCACTGTACAGAGGTCAAGTCCCTTATTTTAAAGGGCAGAGTCCCTGGGGAGCAATGGGTCCAGGCACACAGCCAGGCCAAGGAAGCAGATGTCCAGGTGTCCCGCCCCTAAGCCATTGACCCTGCCTTAATGCCACACAATGCTGGAGGAAGCCAGGGGACATCACTTTTAAAATAACACTTCTGCCCACAGACTCTTGCACTTAATAACCATGTTTCCAATCCCCAGAGAAGCTGGATGTTATCATCACAGAGGAACAAGCTATAGGTGGAAAGTAGACTTGGTCATATGGCACCATGAGAACAAAGGTTGCGTCAATGAAACAGAAGCCCTTGTTTCTTTCCTTTTCACCTTGACTGAGCTATTGAGAAGCAGCAGGGCTCAGGTGCTGTGAGCTCCACTGAGAACAGGGGCATGCCTGCCTGCGTGGCTCCTTCCCCCCTGGATGTCCCAGGAAGAAGAGAGAGCGCCTCCTTCCCCGTGTTCAGATGTGAGCTCTCCCAGCTGCCCCCCGCCCGCATCATTCCCTCTGGGTGGGGGGTGCGTAGGAGGGGATGAGAAGGAAAACCGTTAAGGCCTTCAGTTGTCCTGTAGGTCAGCAGAACAGCTGCGAGGTGCCCTGGCATTGAACTATAGCCTGCCACCCTCCAAAGTCATGCTGGCTCCTGCAGACCTCGGCGTATCACCACGCATGCGTATTTATGGCTGTTTACAAAGAGCGAGAAGACTATTTCCGTCCCACTCCACGATGTCATGTAGATTTCTTTTTAGCTTTGCTCAGCGGAGAATCATTTCTGAAGCCCTTCTGTGATTTCACGACCCCTTCCCACTCAGCTCGAAATTCACTTAAAGTCACAGAGTACATCCGGCCGCCACGCCTCTGGTAGACGAGTAGCAAGCAAAGAGTTTGTCCAGCCCAGGAAAGTGGCTTTGTGTGGCTTGCCTTGAAGGTTTCAGCTGATGCTTTCCTTCTAGGAAAGGATAAACTTGAGGTGCCTGGGTGGCTCAGTGGGTTAAACCTCTGCCTTCGGCTCAGGTCATGAGCACAGGGTCTTGGAATCGAGCCCCACATCGGGCTCTCTGCTCAGCGGGGAGCCTGCTCCACCCCCACCCCCCACGCCTGCCTCTCTGCCTACTTGCGATCTCTCTCTCTCTGTCAAATAAATAAATAAAATTTTTAAAAAAATAAATAAAAAAAGTGGAAGAGCTGGGCTGGAACCTGGAACCTGGAGGGAGTTTCCACCTCTCAACATCTTTGCTGGTCTCATAATATCTCTTCAGCAATATCTGGAAACTTACCAGGAAAAAAAAATCATGGAAACAATTAAACCCTGACAAATGACAGCTACTTCGGATATCATTTAAACACAAAGAAATATAAGGAATTCAACTGCTGAAGCTCCTTGATAACATCAAGGAAAAAGAGTCATTTCACATAAATCTCAGAGATGATGTCATCTAAACATACAAGCAGTTTGTGGAAGTTCCAGCTCATTATGAAGGAAATGATTCTTATAAATAGTTTTGATCTAGAGATACTGTTTGGCGTCTTCAAATCACAGATTCCTGAAATAGGAAGACCTACCATGGAGGTCATCTGATCAGTGCACGCTGATCCTGCAAATATGGGGCAGGGCGAATGCCATCCTCAGCCCCGTTTCCGGGGTACCACATACCAGCTGCTGCTCCAGCATTTTGAATGTTACAGTATTCCAGATTGAACGGAAGCTTTTTCTTGTGAACTGAGAGTCGTTTTCCTATTTATAAAATAAACATGCTCATTATGAAATTTTAAATAATGCAGATGAATAAAAAAAGACTTACCAGAAATCTCACCACCCAGAGATAACCATTGTCAGCATTTTAAGAAGCATCATTCAATTACTTCTCCAGCACGTCTGTTTACACTTGTATATCCACAGTTTTATAAAATTGGGACGAGAATCTAAGAATGTGCAGTTCTGTCACATTCTTTTTTTGTTCATGATTTGTATAGATCTCTATTTTCACTTTAACGGTTTCATGATAAACCTTAATATGCTGTTTGAATACACCTTAATACAGTGAACCAGACCCTGCCTGAGGGATTAGTGGTTCCCAGGTTTTTGCTAACTTGGGGGTTATTTCCTCCTTCAGGGAGAGAGGTCATCTTGGTCACCCTTGGGGGTGAATCATGTTTGGAAACTAAAAGTAGCTTGCTTCCTCTCCAGTGGTGAGGAGAGTGAGTGTGGGACTAAGGCTCCTCAGAGAGTGAGGGCTGGGGTGGGGGTGAGGGGGATTGGTGCTACTGTCTCCCCCTCAGCCCCCCACCGGGAAGGGGAATAGAAGGGGGCTTTTGGTCCGCTGGAGAAGCTACCGTGCTCCAGGTGGGGGCCTCAAGGAGAGGGCAGTGATTGGAGCCCATCTAACTTTGCTAACCCACCCCCGCCATGGCCAGAGCCACAGCCAGAACCAAGGACGGTGCCAGTGCCTGGCCCAGGACTCAGCTCAGGCAGGCCAGCTGTTGTTGCATGATCGGGACTCCGCTCCCAGCCCCAGCGAGCGAGGTGGCTACCTCATTCCTTAATTCACTAAATGAAGCCAAAGTTTCATTCACTTCCGGTTTGGGGTACGGATTACTTAAACAACTGCCACTCTGTCACGAACTCTTCCCCTCACAATTATAGTGAGAGATACCACCACATCCACTAACTCCCACAGGTGCTCTCTGAGGCAGGCACTGGGGGGCTCCAGCACCCACCCGCACTCTGGGGACCGCGTGGCCTGCAAATGTACCCCCACTACCACCACCACCACCACCACCATCACCGGTAGCTGAGGAAGAAGGCGGATGGCAATACAATTGTTCTGTGTATGCCTTTTCCAACTTATCCAACTCTCTCCTTGGCACAAACTCCTCTAGGTGGAGGTGCTGGGTCTGTGGAAAAATGCTAAACAAATCTTGTTGGAATAGTGGGTGGTGCCTGGGAAGGCCCAGCTGGCCCACTGCTGAGCACCTTCACAGGGTAGAAACCCAGTGTAGAAGTAGCCGCTGTCCAGGGTCTGGCCTTGAAGGTTGAGAAACTTGATCTCTTCAGGGCCCAATGTTCATGGGATTCGGAAAGCTGACTCACTCAGAGGAGACCAGAGGGGATCAAGCAGAATGCCAAATGATTAATTTATAATGAGACGTATAAATGCCAGGTGAAGCAGGCATTTGGGTCAGCCTGACCAGCCTGCTCTTTCTCACCTTAGGGAGTCTGCTTGCAAAGTCAAATGGAAATCAGGAGGCTAATGGTGCCCCTAGAATAGAGTAATGAGAGTTAGTTTGATGATCTGAATGGGGGCCTGCTGCAGTCACTCCCACACCAGGGTGCTGGACCCGTCTCAGGTGACAGGGGTTGCAAAGGGAAGTCAGGTGAGAGACGGCTCTGTGGCTAAGGTGAACCCCAAGCCCTTCTCCTTATAGACGGCTCTCTTCTTTCTGGCAGTCTCCAGGGTCTTGGGGACTCACAGCTTTTCTTGCAAACAAAGAGGGAGCCGATGGATCAAATGACAGCATAGGACCCTAGTTTTTTTAATAGCCTATCCTTATCTCACTTTTCATCTATTCATTTACTTATTTAAAAGTGATGGTTGGGGGCGCCTGGGTGGCTCAGTGGGTTAAGCCGCTGCATTCGGCTCAGGTCATGATCTCAGGGTCCTGGGATCGAGTCCTGCATCGGGCTCTCTGCTCAGCAGGGAGCCTGCTTCCCTCTCTCTATCTCTCTCTCTCTCTCTGCCTTCCTCTCCATCTACTTGTGATCTCTCTCTGTCAAATAAATAAATAAAATCTTTAAAAAAAAAATAAAAAAAAAATAAAAGTGATGGTTGGGTCTGTTCAGGTCCTGGGGGACAGCAGTGAGCAAAGTAGATAAAATTCCTACTCTCATGGAGTTCACATTCTAGTGGGAGAGGAAAACAATAGACATATAGCCTAATAAATACACAAAAATCAAAGCAAATATGCCAATGAATAAATAAGACAATGACTGACTGAAAAACCTATATGCAAGATATTAGAAGGCCATATTTGCTATGAATAAAAATTAAGTGAGGTAAGGAGTTACAGAATGATAGGGTGGGGGGAATTTTTGTAGGGGGATCAGGAAGGTCTTTCTAATAAGGCAACATTTGAGCAAAGATCAGACTATACAGATACTGGGGGAAACGTATTCCAGGTGGAAGGAACAGTACATGCAAAGGCTCTGAGTCCCAGTGCCTGGGTGGCTCAGTTGGTTAAGTGTCTGCCTTTGGCTCCGGTCATTATCCCAGGATCCTGGGATCAAGCCCCACATCGGGCTCCCTCTCAGTGGTGAGTCTCCTTCTCCCTTTCCTCCCTGCTTGTGCCCACTGTTGCTCTCTCTGTCCCTCTCTCTCTAAATATCTTGGGAAAAAAAAACAATAACTCTGAGTCTAGAGCAGACCAGCAAAGAAGCCAGTGTGGCTGGCCCATATATGTATATATATAAACGAAGGGAAGATATGATAGGAAATGGGGTCAGAGAAGTCATGAGGTGGGGGGAATCATATCATCTAGGGCTTTGTAGGCCTACATTGCCAAAATTGGATTTTTTCTGAATTATACGGAAGCCACCGAAGGGTCAAATAAACTTACCTTTTATAAGGAGTTTGGCAGCTGAGTGGTGAACAAATAGATTACTCATGTGTCAAAAACAGAACATTAGGAAAGGGACCTTGGCCATTGAGACCTCTGTTACTCAAAGTGTGACCTGCAGGCCAGAAGAACTGGCGTCACATGGAGCTTGATAGACGTGAAGAAACCTGGACTTCATCCCAGACCTGCTGAATCAGAATCTGCATTTAAAACAAGATCTCGGGGCGCCTGGGTGGCTCAGTGGTTAAGCGGCTGCCTCCACCTCAGGTCATGACCCCGGGGTCATGGCATTGAGCCCTGCACCGAGCTCCCTGCTCAGTGGGGAGCCTGCTTCTCCCTCTCCCACTCCCTGTGCTTTTGTTCGATCTCTTGCTGTCTCTCTCTCTATCAAATAAATAAATAGAATCTTAAAAAATTTTTTTAATTAAAAAACAAAACAAACAAGAAGATCCCCAGGCCATCTATGTCCACACAGAAGCGTGAAAAGCCCCAGTGTAGACCAACCTCCTCATTTTATGAGTGATGACACCACATGTCAGGGCTGAGGCTTAGGCCCGGGTCTGTTGACTCTGGCAAGCCCGCTTTCTATGACCCTAACATGACCATGAGGCCAGTGGATAATTAGTCAATAATTGACTCCATCCTTCCCTCTCTCATCACTAAGGCACCATCCCATAATCATATATAATCATCTCGCTAAAGATTTTTGCCCTTTTAAGAACTCAAGAGCTAGTCAAGAGAAACTAGTAAAAGACTAGGCTAATCTATTGTAATTGGCCACCTACAATGACTGAAAAAAAAAAAAAAAAAACAAACCTACCATATTACAGGTTCAACCGTCCTATTTTCTCCCCCTGCCCCATCTCATCATCTGCTGAGATTTGCTGGAAATGCCCAGGATGTTTAGGTGGGGTGCCCCCTGAAATGTTTCTTCCTCCAGAAGGGTGGGAAAAAGCACAAATTTCATTGTCTTCTCAGCAGAAAATTCCCCTATGGCCTGAAGCAATTAAAAAAAATCTCTACATGGGTACCACCCTAGGATCTTGGAGATTAGACGTAGAAACCCAGGTCATGTCCCAAAAGGGAAGAGTGGAGATAGGAAGGACTATTTTAAGGGGTTGATAGGGTGAATGACTGGAAGTTTCTACAATGGAAAAAAAAAAGGTGGGGTTATCATCTCTGTCACTGCTATTATTGTTGTTGTTATCAAAAACTTGTAAATAGTGCTCCTAAATGATTGTCCCTTTAAAACAATAAAGGAGCTAATGGAGCCTTCTGTGTGCTTTTGCCGAGAGAATACTGCTGTTCACCAGCAACTTTGCTTTAAGAAAATTGGCCGAGAGATGACCATGGGGATCCAGGCAATTCCCAGAGCAAACTAGGTGTGTTGTTTGAGGACTGAAGAGGGTCAGAGGGCCCCATAAAGAAATGGTTCTGGCAGAGTTCGAGGGAGCTTCCAAGGGAAGCAAACCACCCTCTAGAAGGCCCTTTGAGCCATCCAGGTGGTAGCGGCAGGGGAGAGGGGAAGCTGGGAGAGGAGAGGTGGGAGGGAGACACCGCGGAATGAGACTTCCATGAGGGGCAGACAGGAGGGTTTGAAGATGTCTCTCAAAGATCAAGCCTGAGGAACTGAGGGGTTACCGGGAAAGTGACTCAATTTCTGTATTAGCCTGGGCTCTTGGCACTAGCTGCCGCCCACCCTTCCTCCACCCCTCATGTCAATATTAGGGGCGACAAAGACTTATTTATTTCCCACTCCTCTAACAGTAAATTGTGGGTGGCGCTGTTGGGGAAGGGTTCCCACACAGCTCTCTTCCAGAGACTTCAATCGGCATCCTGGCTGGACCCCTCTGCTAACTTCACCATCTTGGAATCCTTTGCTTCCAGCCAGATGGACAGAAGAGAAAGTGAAGTTTTGTCCCCACCACCACGGATGGCAGTGATCCATCACTTTCACTTGTTTCTGTGGGTAAGGATGATTTACAAGGCCCCATCTATCCCCCAGTAGCTGGGAAAGCTGGTTTAGAAATGGACCCAGGAAGTGAGTCTGGGTCGGGAACATAGCCAGTGCACAGCCTGGGGTTGAGTCCCCACAACTGGAGGTTGTGCTGCCCACACCTGAGCTGCACTGGGGGGGCCGATCTGCAGGCAGGGAGAGGGCCCTGCCAGAAGAGGGGACATGGTTGGTGTGTCTTCACTGCAGATCGCACCCCAGAGCGCTGTCTGAACTGTCCTTGGTTAGGGACAGTCTGGGAGGGTGCCAGGGGCCACTGTGGCTCTGGCAGTGCCCCTTTGTAACCAGCAGAGCCCTGAACTTTGCTGTTGACTGTGGCCAGGTGGTACAACCTTTAGTCCTCCTTCCAACTCTGAGATCTGATGACGAATATTCAGGGGCTTTGAATTCCCATCCTGTCTCTCTCAAGGGTGTCTCTTCTTCCTGGATCTTACTTTCCCAGCTGCAGAGGGAGTGGATTGGCCCAGATGACCTTTCCTGTTCTTTCCAGACCCGAGAATCTACTTCTCCTTAGGGACTAGCTTGCACCCAGCACATTTCCAGCTCTCCCCAGCCCTTGGAAAGGAACGAGGCCTGAAAAACTTGGAATGACCACCGTGAGCTTTGACCCAACCTGATCCTGCCCAAAGTTGTGTGACAAAATCAAGAGATTCCTTCAGCTGGGTGTTTAGTAGCTGATAACTATCCAAAAAAGAAAGAAAGAAAGCGAAAAAAAGCAGGACCTGAATAGATACAGAGGGAGAGCCACAGGCCTGTGCTGGGAGCATATGTCAGATTTCAAGGTCGCAAAGTGTTCTGCCTGATTGGACCTCGGTGAGATCCAGAGCACGAGCAAGGCCCAGAGCATCCATGGATATGAGAGCAAGCCCATCCCATCAGGGTCCCAGCGGGCAGCAGGTGCCTACTCAGAAGTGTTGAACTAGAGGAAGTGGGGAGAATAAGGGCTTCATGAAGGAACTGTTTACAAAGGTATGGCTAGAGTGAAGGAACTAACACAGAATAGCCAGGTGCCCAGAAATAGGACCAGACCCAGAGGATCAGGGGAGCTGATGGTGTGCCTGAGGCCTGACAGCTTTAGCCATGACAGAAGGGCTTCCCCACAGAAGCCAGAGCAGCAAAGGCCGTGACCGTTGTTGGAAGAGCAGTCCAGTGGGGAGCAAAGCAGTGCGGATGTGGTGGGAGGCAGCGGGGGAAGCAAGTTGACCTGGAATGTCTTGCCAGTGCCTCCCATTGGTTGAGCCCAACAGGAAGCCAGAGGAACAGGGAGCCCGGTGTGACAGTTAACAGAGGACACAGCAAACAGAGGGCACAGAGCAGGGCAGGGAACGGATGGGGAGACAGGTGGAGAATATCGAGGACTCCGGTCTCATATCTCACATGGTCTTTCTCCCCAACAATGTGAGAAGAGCCTGGAGCAGAGTGGGAGGGGGGCACACTCCCAAGGAAATTCCCAGCCACGTGGCTGAGGACAGCAATAAATATGAAGGTGACTTTATCATGACTTTATCTTGAGTCTTATATAACCATGTACTCCTGCAGTAAGATCCCATGACAGGGGGCATCCCACAACATGGAAGGAGCCAGGTCAAATCTTCTCCGTCTTTCATTTGAGATTTCCTTTAGACACAGATTTGGACCCTGTTCTCCATTTTTCCTGACTGGTGACACTAGCTGCTGTCAGTCCTGTGAGAGCTAGGAGGGGGATAAATTTAGACCAGAGTGTTATTATGCCGGAGCCAATTATTTTAAAGACTTGATTTTAAACATGACCTTGACCTCCATGCCTTGAATAACTGCGTATTCCCTGTCCTGGGCTTGACCAGCTTCTCAGTCTCTTGCCCCCACACTCCTGTGTAACTCCCACCCCCAGCAGCTGTGACTAGGCGTGTACAATGCGACTGGGTGTCGGGCTGTAATCAGTTCCCACTCCGTCAGATACCATCACTGTCAAAACAAAGTCAGCTATGTGAAAACCCTCGCCATTCTGCCTGCTCCCTTTTGGAATGCACTGTTCTGACTGCAAACACAAAGCAGCAATTTACAAGCCTGAGTTGCTGCAGAAAACAAGACACAAAACCAAGCAAATGAATATGACACGGCATAGCATGAAATTCAGAACTGTAAACTGACAGCGATAGAATCAGGAATCAGATGACATTTTGAGATTAATATACATGAGCTGGGAGAGCCAGGACACCAGACCTTAGGTGTTTCTTTTATGGCTTTGCATGGCCACATCCACTATGGAATTACTGTCAGATCGTTTTCCTACAGCACTTTTAAAAGTTTTAAAACTAAAGAGTGTGTGCATTGGTCATGTATCTTAGTACTATAAAAATGGGAGAAGGTGTAGATTTTTCTTTCATTCTTTCTTTCTTTCTTTTTTTTTTTTAAACTCTGCAGCATGGAGTACTAGTTTCAAAGTCCAGGTCACAACCCAGAAATAGTTCATGGAGTTCAATTAATGGTCAGCATTTTTCACAAAATTTCACAAAATGGAGTAAGAACAGAATATGAGCATGGGAGTCTATTATACACTAAAGTTAACTAGCGCACAATACACACAGACACATGTGTTTTGGCTATTCGTGTAGGAATGCCTCTTGGCTGTGAGCTTCAATATACTAGAGCTGACTCCTCATCAGGACACTTGGGCCTTTGTTCCAACACAGCTATTAATCTCCTTAAGTGGCCTTCTCTAGACATGTGTCCTCTTTGGTCTTGGTATCTTCGTGTGTAAAGTGATCCATTTGGCCACAGTGACCTCAGGGCCTTTCCATCCCCCTTAACACATGTTTATTGAGCACCTACTAAGTGCCAAGCTCTGGGGATTTAGCAGCAAACAAAGACCTCCCTCTCACTGAGCTTATATTCTGGGGCTGGGGCTGGGGTTTTCGTTGACACACAATCAGCAAACAAAGGAATAGATAAAATGCTGAGGGATGACAGGATAAGCAGCAGGAGACATCTGAAGGGTGTGGGCTTCGTGATTTACCAGGAGGTCTTTCTGATAAGGTGATACTCAGTGGAGACACTGAGAAAGAAAGTGAAGGGCTCCAGCCCAGCAGTTTTCCGCCAAGGCTGGAATGTGTCCGCCTTGTTCAAGGAAGAGGCCAGAGCTGCTGGAGCAGAGTCAGGGATAGGGGCCGGCTGGCAGGGCAGAGGGAGAAGGCCAGGGTCAGGGGAGGGGAAGCACCCTGATCTGACTCATGTCACAAAAGGATCCCCATAGACTTGAGGAGGTGAGCTCAGGACCTCCCAGAACCCTCCAGAATCGAGATAATGACGTCTGGCCCCAGGATGGTAGAGGGGGGAGGGGAGAGGAATGTATATTTTGGAAATAGAACAAGCTAAGATTTGCTGATGGTTTAGATAGGAAGTGAGGGTGGAAGAAGGATGTAGGATGAATTCAGGGTGTGAGGCCTGAGCAGCTGGAAATAGTTCTAACTTAGGGCGATGAAGAGGCTAGGAGGAAAGGCTTTGAGGAAGGGAGGGTGAGGGAAATGTGAGGGAGGGCTTTCTTCTTAGACGTGCGTGTGGTGATGGATGTCAGTGGTACTTGGTGGTCTGGATCTGGGAGAGGCATTTGGGAACAATCACAGGACGAGCCGGAAAGTCAGGGGGCTGGATCCATGGCCCCCTTGGGAGGGGCTACACGGTGATTAGAAGAGGCCCCCGGGGCTGGCCTCCAGGCACCCCCCAACTGTCGAGGGGTCCTAAAAAATGAGGAAGAACCAGCTAATGTTATTTGACTCTCTGATTCTTTTTAGAAGAGGTTGCTGAATGAGAAGAGGAAAATCTGAAAAATGTGGGTTTTGTTTTGACATAATTAGCATGGTTTTCCTACCCATCATTGCTAAAATTATCATTCCTGATTACGACGATGATAGCTTCTTGCATAAAGTGAGGCAGAAGATTCCTGGCGGGTTAAGTGGAAATACACACATAGGGACTGACTCAGAGTTTCTTCCAGTTTCTTGGTGTTGTGAAAAAAGTGGGTAATGGCAGCTTATTTGCTTTCAGCCATCACTCAGACCGGTGATGGGCCCCAGGCCTGGAGGGCCCGTGCAGACTGGACACCGTCGGTCCCCCCCCCCACCCCCGCCGCCAACTCTGCTCCTGTCTGCCCGCATGAAGGCCCTCTTGCAGTGTGACAGCGGGGACCAAGTCCCGAGCCTGGAAATCGCTCCTTCCTTTCCCAGGAGGGCCAGCTTGAAGCCCTCAGCCCACGCCTCTTCAGTGTCTTCTCAGGCTTCAGGACTAGCTCTCCAGCCAGGAGTGGAAGAATTTCCAAGTTGAGGAGGACAGAATACAAGCCAGGGCTCATGAAAACTTGTCTTCTGGGGACAAAAAAAGAGGCGGTTGGTGTGTGTGTGTGTGTGTTGCGGGGGTGTCCAAACTGCAATGCCCAGCAAAACCAGTAGGGGCGCAGGGGGTGTCTGTCTGTTGGTGCCGGATCTCAACAGCAGCTCCTATGGGCCCTTGTGACACGGCGGCTGGAAGGCTGTGGTGGCCACACCGAGATTAGAGGGGAAAGCAGACTGCTATATTAGGAGCAGCCACAAACGGAACTAGCAATTTTTGCACCCCAGGAAAACTTCCTAAACTGCCCCCCGCCAACCACTGCCACCATTGTCCTCTGCCGGCTGGACCTCTTTCCTTCTCCTGGCAACCAATTCTCTGATTCTATGGTGACTTCTCTGGGCAGCCAAGCCAGGACCCCGTGCGTTCAGAACTATACCTTGGGCCTTCACCTTCCTCTCTTTTTTTCACCCTCTTGGCCCTTCGAGCACCAAACTTCCGAAATGATTACCCTGGCCTGCAAGACAAGGGGAATTTGGAGGCTCACCACCCAAGAGACTCAGTGTAGTTAAATATTGTCTGAATCAAAAAGGGAGACGTGTTGAACATTTTGAAACCTTCTGAGCGTGTACTTGTCAGGCTGAGGGAGGGGCAGGTAGCTCTCCTAACCACCCGTGTGGAGGGAGGAGGGGGCAGGGAAGAGAACAACACTGGGGCCAGAATACAGCCTCACAGAAAGTCGGGTTTTGTTCCTGGCTGTAGGACCCTGATCGGAGTACATAGTATTTTGAAAAGTCCTTCCTTAATTTCCTGGTACCTGTAGTACGGGAACTAACCTTGTGGCTCCTCGTTCAAAGTCTCATACAATTTAGACCCTTCACAATAATAAATCAAATCCTTTTCACTACTTCCTGTATGGGACACACACACACTCATACACACACACACACACACACACACACACACACACACGCTCTAACGTTCTATCCACTATGGCCACAAGTGTGGCCGCAAAGTCTTCCCACATCTCTCTGGGAACTTTGTCCAAGCCTTTCCTTTGTCTCTTGGCTCTCAAATCCACCTTCCTAAACCCTAAATTAAACTTGTTCTCCTCTCTGGGCTATTCCTCTGGTCAGAGGAACTTATAATATGACTTCTCACAGTCTGCATGGCACTCACTAGCCGTGTGGGTTCCTCCCCCAATGCTCCCGTCCTTGTCTCTGCCACCACCCCACCCCAACTTCACACTCGTGCACACTGGAGGTTGAGCTCTTTGAGGGCAAATTAGCACTGGCGACAGTCACACTGGCAGGGGCTCAGACACTTTTACAGAAGCAAGATAAAGAAGACTTTCTGTTTCAAAATGGTACCAGGCTAGCAGCTCCCATGTACTTTCTGCTAATTTCCTATATGAAGATTCCCCAAAAAAAGATGAAACTTGACATCTCCAAAAACAAAGAAAACTTGGCACATAGCCTGGGACTTGGGCACATCAAACACCTTCCCACTGTGGTTCCAAGAAGACTATGGCCAGACACTTGACCAAGGCCTGCCTGAGCACAGGCTTAGAAAGGTGAGCGCCTGCCTCTTTTACCCAAGAATTATTTTGCTAGGAATTAAGCTTGAGGAATAAAATTTAAATACAAAGGGCAAAGAAGAGCAAATGACAAGCCCACCAGAAAGGACAGGCTAAAAAATGGGGACCGGTGTGAGGGTGTATTACACATCAATAAAAACTATGTTTCAAAGGTGTGTTTACTGACAAGAAAACTGTCTGTGACTTAGTATTAATAAAAAAAAATATTCAGGTATAAAACAGAATACATTATCATCAACCAATTTTTTAAAAGATTTTATCTATTTATTTGACAGAAAGAGATCACAGGTAGGCAGAGAGGCAGGCCGAGAGAGAGGGGGAAGCAGCCTCCCCATGGAGCAGAAAGCCCAATGCGGGGCCCAGTGCCAGGACTCCAAGATCACTATCTGAGCCAAAGGCAGAGGCTTTAACCCACTGAGCCATCCAGACTCCCCATCATCCAATTTTTATAGTAAAAACCTACCATGGATGAATGCAGAGGATAAAGGTTGGAAGGGTTTATGTGGAAATGTTAACAGCAGTTATCTCTGTGTAACAGAGTTATAGCTAATATTCACTTGTCTTTTTTAGCCTCTTTGTTTATTTCTAGAATGAAATGTGTTTCTTCATTAATACATAGACAGGCATGAAAGAGAGGAACCACGGAGATCCCTGGATAAGAGCGTAAGTTCATCAGCAGATAACCTGAGTTGGAATTTGTCTTCCAATGACTTGCTGTGTGATCCTACAGAAAGTTCCTTAACTTCTTTTCTTCTATATAATGTGTATAGCAACAGTACCTAAGGCAATTCTATGGAGGAAAAAAATAGTCTTTTAAAGCACATGGTGCTGGACCAACTGGACATCCACAAGCAAAAATAGAAATTGAGGTGCAGACCTTATACCCTTCATAAAAATTAACACAAAATGAATCATAGATCTCAATGTAAAACACAAAACGATAAAACTCTTAGATGGTAACATAGCAGAATATCTAGGTGTTTTGTTTCTAAGGTGGGAATGACTGGGACATGGTTAATTAATTAATTAATTTATTAAAGATTTTATTTATTTGTCAGAGAGAGAGCCCAAACAGGGAGAGCAGCTGCCAGAGGGAGAAGCAGGTTCCCAGGACCCTGTGATCATGACCTGAGCTGAAGGCAGATGCTTAACCAACTGAGCCACCCAGGCATCCTGAGACATGTGTCATTTAAACACCAATGAGAAAGGATGCTTCCTTCATGCCTGTGAGTGACAGGGAAGAGCATGGGTGCAGATGTGGCAGAGGGAGGCTGAGGCAATCCCCAGGCCCTGGTAGAGACTGGTCTTTTCTTTGTGCATGAGGGAGCCAGATCATTTGCTAAGACTGGGGATTGGGCATCTGAGAAAAGTGGAGAAGGTTTGAAATGGTCTCTGTAGAGAGTGGGACAGCCATAGACTGAAAGCTACAGAGGGACTGTGGGGTCCTTATACAGGTGGGGGGTCTGTAATTCTTCTTTACCTCTAATGCCACAGCCGAGGACACCGAGACCCAGAGAGGGGTTGTGATTTGCCCAGAGTGAATGGCAAAGCTTTGGTTGGCATCAGATGGCTGGGCTTCCCGCCGAGGACACTTCCATCACAAGGCCGCAGACGTTTTCTCAGTCATCCCGTCTGCTCTTTATCCTGTATGGTGGTTATTTACGTCAGGCTCTTCGCAGATCTTACTAGATGTTCAGTCACCCCCCCTCACATAAAACCTCGCATAGAGAAGGAATATTTTCTCAGTAAGTGAACCATGGACGATCAGGCCGTCCTTCTTCTTCTGTGTCACTCTTCCTTACAGGGAAGCCCATCTTGTATGTAATTCCCCACTTACCCATACACCCCTATTTCCAAATAAGCCAAGGAAAGAGCAGAAAAAAGGTGCCCAGTCTCCTTGACATTCAGAGTGACAGACATCAAATCCTACAGTAGCTCTTTCCCTAAATTGGGACATGGATAACATATTTATTCATACATACCCCATTTTGTTCTGGAAAGGAATTCAGAATTCATACCTTTAGGGTATCAGTCCACTCACTAAAAAGTTGTAAGTCTTTCAGTTTATTGCAGATGTCCTAATGCACAACGTACAGGGATTTGGCTATTACAGATTCCACTAATTAATTCATGGCATTTCCTCAGGGCCTGGGGAATGCAAAATAGATGGCAAATTAGAATTCTCACCACCGAGGGGCGCCTGGGTGGCTCAGTGGGTTGGGCCGCTGCCTTAGGCTCAGGTCATGATCTCAGGGTCCTGGGATCAGACCCGGCATTGGGCTCTCTGCTCTGCAGGGAGCCTGCTTCCTCCTCTCTCTCTGCCTACCTCTCTGCCTGCTTGTGATCTCTGTCTGTCAAATAAATAAATAAAATCTTTAAAAAAAAAAAAAAAGAATTCTCACCACCGAGAACTTGCCATATTATGAAGGTAGAATCAAGAAGGGGTAATCACTGTTTATCCACTCAGCAGGCTAGCTGAACCCATATGGTTTTTGCAGTTACAAAGATATAACCCTATATAAATGCCAGCAGAAGACCCATAACCTTGCTGTGGCTGGTGGCAGTCCCTTGACTGTGGGATGCTCAGATAGTGGGATCAAAGACGCACAGTACGATGGCAAGAACAATAAACACGTGGCTGTTAGGAGAACTCTGTTCTAGGCTTGGTCTTACTACTTCGTTTCCGAGGCTTCTTCTTGATGGACTAGATAAAAGGAAGCGTTCTAGTTGCTCTGACACAGCAAGAACTTCTGGAATCTAAACTATTTCTGGCTGTGGGCCAGGCCTTACATGCTCTGCTTGTCCCTTCAGGCATAGCCACCAGCTGCTTGTCCCCAGGGCAGTTAGCCCTTCTCAGTGACTGTGCGGAGCCCAGTCCAATTGTTCTAATCACTTGTGCTGGATTTGCGAGGGCTGAGTCTGGTCCAGAAACTCCTGGTTTGAGCTTATCTACAGGCTCGTCTAGAGGGTTATATATGTGTAGATAAGGGATGCAGAGACCAGAAGGAGAACAGACTGGGGAAAAAATGTGCCTGTGGCCTGAGCTGCATGGCTTCTATGTCTCTTTCTGGAACTCCGGAGCCCTTACTATGAGCAACGGACCATCTCGGGGCTGAACATTCAGCCCCGGGCAGGGTGATGGTGGGTGCTGCCTTGTCCTCGGCGAGGATCGGGCCTCCAGGTCCTGGTGATAGAGTTTTCGAATGTCGGTGAGGTCTGGAGCCGACAGCCAAGAAAGAATGCTTGGGATCTTTTCGTAGAAAGGTGGTTTTAGTAAAGCATAGGGACGGGAGCTATGGGCAGAGCAAGCTGCTGCACTGGCGCTGTGAGGAATGGGGGATTATATACTATGCGGTTGGGGGGAGATAAGGAAAAAGGAAGGTATCTAATCCCTCAGGATACTGGAGGCCTTGCTATTATCAGGCTAAAGTTGTTTTTTTCCCTCTAGCAAAGCATTAAGGTAGTTGGGGCTCCTGGGTGGCTCAGCCACTTGGGTCTGCCTTTGGCTCGGGTCATGATCCCAGGCTCCTGGGATCCAGTCCCGTATCGGGCTCCTTGCTCAGCGGAGAGCCTGCTTCTCTGTCTCCCTCTGCCTCTCCTCTGCTCAGGCTCTCTCGCTCTCTTTCAAATAAAGTCTAAAAAAAGGTAGTTGGAAGTTTCCTGGAAGAATGTTACGCATATCCCACGGGGAGCGGGGGTGGTGGAGAGGGGTTTGCAGGATGTCACCCTGTGCTTTGTCCTTGGCTTGGCTTTTGCTCCTTTGTCCCTGGGAAGGGAGCTATTCCTCTAGAGCAGTAAGACTCTGGATAGAAAGGACAGAAGAGTGAGTCTCATCTTTGCTTGGTGTCGGGGTTTTTACTGAGGATTGTGGTCTGGTGTATGAGTCTTCTCAGGCATCCAGGAACTGGTTAAAACAAATAAGGGTCCTCCACAAGTCACGAGTCCCTTATACCCTGGAGCCAGGGGTCTTGGTGAGTCATTGGTCTGGAAAATGTACATCATGACACCCTCCCACCCCCACCCCCATCACCGCCACAAGTCACTCTTAGATGTTATCTCTTGTGCTGGAAGGCTCCAAAGAAATCGTTAAGCTTCTCACCTTTTATGAGGAGTACATACTTTAAGGTATGGGAAAGGCGGGGCTGCAGGTCCTGGCAAAGACAGAGGCAGCAAACAAGCAGCCCTTCACGGGGTCCTTTCAGTTTCCCCATCTCAAGGACCTCAACACGGTTGGACCACAGCAAGGTGCTATCACCTCCAGGAGGGCCTGGAAAGCCAGCTGGATTTTGCCCTTTGTCTGCTCAGCCAATGGATTTTATTCCACGAACCCCTTTCCTCTCTAACCAGGCATAGATTTATGACACTGTTAGAAAACAATCATTTCCTTTTGTACTTAGCTTGCTATTGACCGCGACTACATATTCCCTTGCTCTCTCCAGCTCCCATCCTTATGGAAGGAAGCAAGGTCCTTGAAAGCACCTCTGTCTCCTTTTTTTTTTTTTTTAGTATTTTATTTATTTATTTGACAGAGAGAAATAGCGAGAGAGGGAACACAAGCAGGGGGAGTGGGAGAGGGAGAAACAGGCTCCCTGCTGAGTAGGGATGTGGGGCTTGATCCCAGGACCCTGGGATCATGACCAGTGCCGAAGGCAGACACTCAAAGACTGAGCCATCTAGGTGCCCCGGAAGCACCTCTGCCTCCTTTTAAATTATGAAATGCATCATATTTACAGAAAAGTATATGCACAGTTTAAAGATAAATAATAAAACAAACCCCTGTTACCCAGTAATGTCTGAAGCCCAGATATGTGCCTTTTCCCAGTCTCTGCCTTTTCTGACTATGCCATGGTCCCCGGGAAGCACTGTGCTGACGTCGCTGTTCATCATTCTAGTTTTCTTTACCGTTCTGCTCCCCGCCTTACATGCCCTAAACAATCTATGACTCAGATTTGAAAAATACAAGGCCAGCTGTGTGAGGAATGAGTCCTCTTGCCAGTATTAGATGAGATGGTTCCAGAAAGACAAGGGGAATAAAGCCACTGGGTTAAGCTGCCACTTTCCTGAGTTTTCTTTTTAAAGATTTTTTTTTTTTAAGTTTATCTGACAGAGAGATCACAAGTAGGTAGAAAGGCAGGTGGGGGCCGGGTGGGGGGGAGGTGTGTGTGAAGCAGGCTCCCGGCTGAGCAGGAAGCCGGATAAGGGGCTCCATCCCAGAGCCCTAGGATCATGACCTGAGCTGAAGGCAGAGGCTTTAACCCCCTGAGCCACCCAGGTGCCCCTTTCCTGAGTTTTCATAAGCCTCTTTTGGGGAAGTCAGAAGGCAAAATTATGAGTAGAGGCAGATCTAGGATTTGCTGGGCCTCATAATTATGTAATTTGGGGAGCTCTTTAAGATTATGAGTTTAGGGACACCAGGCTGGCCCAGTCGTTAGAGCATGGGACTCTTGATCTCAGGGTCATGAACTCAAGCTGACACTGGATGGGGAGACTACTTTAAAAAAAAAAAAAAAAGATTATGAGTTCAAAATTACAAGTACTGAATTGGGTACAGGGCCTTGGGTGGGGCAATGATGAATAAAGAACTTAAGTTTATAAGGTAAGTAAGTCCCTAGCAGGGAGGGCTTAACTGTGCCTGGGCATTGGGGACATCTGCTGAATGGGCTATGTGCTGAACACCTTATAGAAATGGAGGCAGAGGGAGAGTGATGCTTCGTATTTTCTGCTTTTGAGGGGACCATAGCTTACGTGCACCTCTCAAGGGTAGGTCAAAGCAGAACACTGCAGAAATGGGAATTTTGGGGGAAATGAATGTTCTCAGCTGTTTCTAGCAGCAAGGCATAGAAAGATGGGCAGGAATTTCCTCAATACATGGTGAAGGCATGACAAATACAGATAAACCCGTTCTCCAGTTTAAATGAGGGTGTGATGTTAGTGGGGATTTTGATAGCGA
This sequence comes from Lontra canadensis, assembly GCF_010015895.1. Classification (NCBI taxonomy): domain Eukaryota; kingdom Metazoa; phylum Chordata; class Mammalia; order Carnivora; family Mustelidae; genus Lontra; species Lontra canadensis. The sequence goes on along the minus strand of NW_022631032.1, from coordinate 1,012,574 downwards.
GAATTCCTATAAGATTTGTTTCTTGAGTCACTCTTCTCCAAATGGAATGGTTGCTCTCTACATCTTGTACACAGTTACTATGGGATTTCCCTTCACCATCCTCCAGGGAAATCTCTTCTTCTCTCTGCTATTTTGGATTGTTCTCCTTGATTTGCTTTATTTTTTAGTGGAGTACATTGTCCAGGAGCTTTTTGAGAAAGGGTGCACAATAGGAAAAATTTTGACTTTACAGACTTGAAAATACTGTTTTTACTCTCATACTTGATTTTATTTTTCTGTTGCAAACTCAACCTCTTTTTCTTTTCTTTTCTTTTCTCTTTCTTTCCTTCCTTTTTTTTTTTTTAACAGTTTGGGTGGGTTTTTTAATTTAAATTCAATTAATTAACATATAATGTATTATTTATTTCAGGGGTACAGGTCTGTGATTCATTAGTCTTATATAATACCCAGGGCTCATTATAACACATACCCTCCCCAATGTCCATCACCCAGTTACCCCACCTCCCTTCTCCCCTCCCCTCTAGCAACCCTCAGTTTGTTTCCTAAAATTAAGAATTTCTCTTATGGTTGTCTCCCTCTCTGGTTTCATCTTGTTTCATTTTTCCTCTCTTCCCCTCTGATCCTCTGCCTTGTTTCTTAAATTCCACATATCAGGGAGAGCATATGATAATTGTCTCTCTGATTGACTTATTTCGCTTAGCATAATACCTTCTAGTTCCATGCACATTGTTGCAAATAGCAAGGTTTCATTTTTGATGGCTGCATAATATTCCATTTTATATATATACTACATCTTCTTGATCCATTCATCTGTCAAAAGACACCTGGGCTCTTTCCATAGCTTGGCCATTGTGGACATTGCAGCTATAAACACTGGGGTGCACATGCCCTTTCGGATCACTACATTTTTATCTTTGGGGTAAATACCCGGTAGTGTGGTTGCTGGGTCATAGGGTAGCTCTATTTTCAACTTCTTGAGGAGCCTCCATACTGTATTCCAGAGTGGCTGCACCAGCTTGCATTCCCACCAACAGTGTAGGAGGGTTCCCTTTTCTCTGCATCCTCACCAACATCTGTCATTTCCTGACTTGTTCATTTTAGCCATTCTGACTAGCATGAGGTGGTGTCTTATTGTGGTTTTGATTTATATTTCCCTGATGCTGAGTGATGTTGAACATTTTTTCAAGTGTCTGTTGGCCACTCAGATGTTCTTTGCAGAAATGTCTGTTCATGTCCTCTGCACATTTCTTGATTGGATTATTTGTTCTTTGGGTGTTGAGTTTGAATAGTTCTTTACAGATTTTGGATACTAGTCCTTTATCTGATATGTCATTTGCAAATATCTTCTCCCATTTTGTCGGTTGTCTTTTGGTTTTGTTGACTTCATACTTTGATAGTTAGTGTGGCTGTGTATAGATTTCTAGATTGGAAATGACATCCTTCAGAATTTCAAAGCTGCCTTCTGCTTTTTTTTTTTTTTTTTAAAGATTCTATTTATTTGTTGTTGGAGGGGGAGAGAGAGAGTGAACACAAGCAGGGGGAGCAGCAGGCAGAGGGAGAAGCAGGCTCCCCACTGAACAGGGAGCCCAATGCAGGACTCAATCCCAGGACCTCAGGATCATGACCCGAACCCAACTGACTAAGCCACCCAGGCGTCCCCAGAATTTCAAAGCCTTCTTACTAATTTGGTTTCTAGTATTGCTGATTAGAAATCAGAAGCTATTCTGGTTCCTCAGCTTTGTATACAACCTACTTTTTTATCCTCTCTGGAAGAAGTGAAATCTCTTGGTCCCTAAAATGGTACTGGCCACTTAGAAGTGCTTCAATCTGGCAGTCCTTCATTCTGTTTCTGAATTATACCATTGATGGTCCTCTTCCCACCCCTTTTCTCCTCTTCTCTCTTTCTGAAAATACTGCAATTTGGATGCAAGACCTTCCAAACTAGTACTCTATTTATTACATTTTCTCTCTTATTTTCTACCTCTTGCTCTATTTGCTGGAAAATTTCCCCAATATTATATTCCAACCGTTATGTTAGTTTCTTGTTTCTACCTAGGCAGGTAACATTCCTTTCAAAATCCCTATATATTTTTTTTTTTTACTGACTACTGAAGTATTATGTGCGCATTATTTAAAAATTAACTATTACAAAAATACTTTCCATAGAAAATACAAAGTTTCTATAGTTCCATTTAATAGATCATGGAACAGATTAGAGTCTAGAAATAGACCCATGTGGGCATCTGGGTGACTCAGTGGGTTAAGCCTCTGCCTTTGGCTCAGGTCATAATCTCAGGGTCCTGGGATCGAGCCCCACATTGGGCTCTCTGCTCAGCAGGGAGCCTGCTCCCCCCGCCGCCCCCGCCTGCCTCTCTGTCTACTTGTGATCTCTCTCTCTGTGTCAAATAAATAAATAAAATAAAATAAAATAAAATAAAGAAATAGATCCATGCATATGTAGTCTAAGCCTTTGTATACGAACCATGTTGTAGATCTATTTTTGACAAAGATGTAGTGTAGTAAGAAATGTGGCTTCACAAAAGAGGTCTGGCTTTTGTCCCAGTTCTGGGACACAACCTCTAAACCCTTGGAATTTTCTGAGCAAGAAGGGTGTCTTTGTTATTCATGGTGGCCCTTGGAACTACACCTACTATTTTATGCTAATAAGATGATTTGGAGTAAGAGCTGGTCATGCAAGAAAGGCCAACTATGTGATTAGAGGTTTGGGAGTCTGGGTGCTGTGATACCAGGCCAGCCTCCAGGGAGGACAGAGCTAGAGACTGAGTTCAACCACACAGGCAATGATTCCATCCATTGTGCCTACCTAATGAAACCAAACAAAATCTCTGGATAGAAAGCTCGGGTAAGTTTCCATGGATGGCAAGGCTCTGTTCATATCCATGCCAGTAGGGTAGCACATTCCTGACAATGATAGAAGCTTCATATTTAGAATCCCAGATTTGCCTGTGTATTCTTGCTTTGGCTGGTTCTAATTTGTATGCTTTCACTACAATAAATCTGTAATTGTGGAATAGAGCTTTCCTGAGTTCTGTGAGTCATTCCAGGGAAGTATCAAAGCTGAAGATGGTTTTGGGGAACCCCTAAACTTGAAGTTGGTGTCTAAAGTGAAGGCAGCCTTGTAGGGACTGTTCCTATGGACTGTGCAGTTTGGCAACATCCTTAGAGTTGAGAAAATGGCACTCTTACACAAGTGGTACTCTAATCATTGATACCATATGTAAACTAATGAGCCTCAACGCTTACCTCTTACTGTATACAAAAATTAACTAGAAGTGGACCATAAACCTGAATATAAGAGCTGGAAATAGACCGTTTCTGGGATTAAAAAAATAAGTATTTTTGTGACCTTGGGTTGAGACTATAATAATATGCTCAATAGACCATAGAAAGCAGGAAAAAAGGATGAACTGTACTTCATCAAAATTAAAAAATTCTCGTCTTCAAAAGACTATTAAGAAAATGAAAAAGTGGAACTCCTGGGTGGCTCAGTTGGTTAAGTGTCTGCCTTCGGCTCAGGTCATGATCCCAGGGTCCTGAGATCGAGCCCCGCATCAGGCTCCCTACTCCACGGACAGCCTGCTTCTCCCTCTCCTGCTGCTGCTCTCTGTGCCGTGCTTTCTCCCTCTCTGTCAAATAAATAAAGAAAATCTTTAAAAAAAGAAAGAAAGAAAAAAATGAAAAGGTAAGCCACAGACTGGGGTAAAATATTGGCAAAACATATATTGGTCAAAGGGCTTATATCCAGAATATATAAATAATTCTTACAACAACCACTTACAATACAACCAGTTTAAAAAGTTGACCAAAACTCTGGAAAACAGCATGGAGTTTCCTCAAAAAGTTGAAAAAATAACTACCCTACGACCCAGCAATCACACTACTGGGTATTTACCCTAAAGACACAAATGTAGTGATCTGAAGGGGTACATGCACCCGAATGTTTATAGCAGCAATGTCCACAATAGCCAGACCGTGGAAAGAACCTAGATGTCCATCAACAGATGAGTGGATAAATAAGAGGTGATACATATATATATATACACACACATATACATACAATGGAATACTATGCAGCCATCAAAAGAAATGAAATCTTGCCATTTTCGATGATGTGGATGGAACTAGAGGGTATTATGCTTAACGAAATAAGTCAATCAGAGAAAAACAATTATCATGTGATCTCCCTAATATGAGGAATTTGAGAGGCATGGTGGGGGGCTGTAGGGTGGAGGGTAGGGAAGGAAAAAATGAAACAAGATGGGATCGGGAGGGAGGCAAACCATAAGAGACTCTTAATCTCACAAAACAAACTGAGGGTTGTTGGGGGAGGGGGGCAGGGAGAGGGTGGTTGGGTTATGGACATTGGGGATGGTATGTGCTATGGTGAGTGCTGGGAAGTGTGTAAGCCTGACGATTCACAGACCTATACCTCTGGGGCAAATAATACCTTATATGTTAATAAAAATAATTAATAAAAAAAACATTTTAAAAAAAAGTTGACTGGAGATTCAAATAGACAATTCACCAAAGAAAATATATGGCAGTAAATAAGCACATGAGAAGATGCTCAACATCATCAGTCATTAGGGAGATGCAAATTGCAGACACATTGAGATACCACTATGCACCCACTAGATGGCTGAGTTTTAAAAGATTAGCCATAACAAGTGTTGGCAAGAATATGGGGCAACTGGAACTTTTGTACTTGGCTGCTAGGAATGGGAAAGGGTACAGTCACTTTGGAAAGCAGTTCAGGAGTTTAAAAAGTAATGTTAAATGTACCTTTACCATATGATCCAGCAATTTTACTCTGAGGTTTCTATCCAAGATAAATAGAAACATATGTCCACATTTTAAAAATCTATACATAAGCTATGAATGGAAAAACAGATACATTGGACCTCCTCAAAATTAAAACAATTTGTTCTATGAAAGGCGCTGTTAAGGGGATGAAAATACAATCTAATGAGTGGGAGACTATTTATAAGCCACATATATGACAAAGAATTAATTTCTAGGGGTTCCTGGGTGGCTCAGTGGGTTAAGCCTCTGCCTTCAGCTCGGGTCATGATCTCAGGGTCCTGGGATAGAGCCCCTCATTGAGTCCCACATCGGGCTCAGTGCTCAGTGGGGAGCCTTCTTCCCCCTCTCTCTCTGCCTACCTCTCTGCCTACTTGTGATCTCTCTCTCTGTCAAATAAATAAATAAAATCATTTTTTAAAAAAAAGAATTAGTTTCTAGAATATATAAAGAACTCTCAAAACTCAACTGTTAAAAAAAAATCCAATTAGAAAATGGGCAAAGACATGAATAGACATCCTGAAGAGGATATACAGATGGTAGGTAAGCACATGAAAAGACAATCATCATTAGCTGTAAGGGAAATTCAAATTAAACTAAAATGAGATATCCCTTCACACCTAACACAATGAATGGCTAGGATGAAAATGACAACACCAAAGAAGTTAAGTGGCTGGAGATGGTCCAGAGAAACGGTATCATTCATAAGTTGCTGGAGAGAATGTAAAATGGTACAGCTGCTCTGGAAACTAATTTAGCAGTTTCTTTTAAAACTAAACACGTGGGGCAACTGGTGGCTTAGTAGGTCCAGTGTCTGACTCTTGGTTTCAGCTCGGGTGATGATCTTGAAGTTTTGGGATCAAGCCCTGTGTCAGGCACCACGCTCAGTACAATGTCTGCTTCAGATTTTCTCTCCTGGGGTGCCTGGGTGGCTCAGTCGGTTAAGTGTCTGCCATCAGTTCAGGTAATGATCCCAGTCCTGGGATTGAGCCCCACATTGGGGTCTCTGCTCTCCTGGGAGCCTACTTCTCCCTTTCCCACTCTCCCCGCTTGTGCTCTCTTTCTCTCTCTCATTCTGTCAAATAAATAACATTTTTTTAAAGATTTTATTTATTTATTTGACAGACAGAGATCACTGGTAGGCAGAGAGGCAGGCAGAGAGAGAGAGGAGGAAGCAGTCTCTCTGCTGAGCAGAGAGCCTGATGTGGGGCTTGATCCCAGAACCCTGGGATCATGACCTGAGCTGAAGGCAGAGGCTTTAACCCACTGAGCCACCCAGGGGCCCCTAAATAACATCTTAAAAAAAAAAAAAGATGTTATTTATTTGATAGAGAAAGCACAAGTAGATGGGGGGGTGCCTCCCCAGCTGAGCAGGGAGCCCGATGTAGGGCTCGATCCTGGGACCCTGAGATCATGACCTGAGCCAAAGGCAGCCGTTTAACTGACTGAGCCACCCAGGTGCCCCAATAAATAAAATCTTAAAAAAAAAAAAAAAAGATTATTTCTCCCTCTCTCTATCTCTTCCTCCATAGTCACGCTCTCTCTCAAATAAATAAATAAATAAATAGTCTCTAAAAGAAAAACTAAACAAACAAAAACCTGAACACAGGACTGTCCTACAGCTCAGCAATTGCTCTCCTGGGCACTTATCCCAGAGAAAGGAAAGCTCATGCTCACGTAAAACCTGTACACAAAGATTCATAGCAACATTGTTTATAGTAACCCCACACTGAAAACGAGCCAGATGCCTCCCCACCAGTGAATGGCTGAACATACCAGCTGCACATACCGTGGTGAACACAGCGTGGTACACCCACGCCATGGAACAGTCCTCAGTAAATAGAAAGGAACAAACTATTGATATTTGCAAAGACTTGAATGGCTCTCCAGAGAATTATGCTGTGTGGAAAAAGTCAATCCCACATTATATATTGTATGATTCTACTACATGACAGTATTGAAATGACAAAGTTATGGAAATGGAGAAGAAATTAATGGCTGCGGGAGTCTGGAGAGTGGCAAAGGGTGGTTAAGTGTGCCTCTAACAGGGCAACACAAGTGGCTCCTGTGGGGATGGAGATGTTCTGTATCCTGACTATACACATGTTAGTATCCTCATGGTGATCCTCTCTCCACGCCCACAAAATAGTACCACTGACAGAAATCGTATTAAAGGATCTCTCTGTAGAACTTCTTACAACTGCATGTGAATCTATAATTATTTTGAAATAAAATTTAATTAAGTGAAACTGCACATGAACATTTAGAGTGTATTTTTCATAATCAGCAAGAGCTGGAAACAACCCAAATATCCATCCATAAATTGTGTTACATCCTCACAATGGAACACTACTCAGCAATAAAAAAGAACGAATGAATGGTAGGCAACAACATGAATGAATCTCAACAGCATTATGCTAAGTGAAAGGAGCCAGACTTGAGAAAATTCTAGAATTTCATGTGAAATTCTAGAAATGTAAAAAACCATAGTAATAAAAACCAGATGACCAAAGGTGCCCAGGGACCATAGGATGAGTGTGTAGAATGACCATGACATGTTTCAAAGTAAACTTCTAGGGTGATGGATGTCTTTTATCAACATTATGATTGTGATGATTGTGGTCCCATGACAGTATACATTTGTTCAAAGTCATCTAATTGTGAACTTACTTAATGTTGGTGAATTTTATTGTATTTCACCTCAACAAAGTTGACCGCTTTAATTATGTATTATGGACATTATGTATGCTTTAGGGCATACATACAGCTTTACCTTCTTTTCACAACAGCTGCATAGTATTTCGTTGTATGGATGCCCATAATCTCACGAGGAATTTAAGTAGTTCCCTTTTGATGAGCATTTGGGCTATTTCCAATTTTTTATTTTACAAATAATGTTGAAATTGTCAACGGTATCATCTATCTTCACATACTTGAGTAAGTGTTTTATTGAATGGATTCCGAAAAGTGATATTGCTTGGTCAAAGGGTATACACACTTAAAATTTTAGTTGTAAGAATTAAATCTCCCTGCAAAATAAGGTTGTGTCAACTTGTACTCCCACCAGTGGTGAAGAAGAGTCCTGTGGTTGGTCTTTTTAAGCTTATTTATTTGTTCCTTTTCCCACAGCCTTTTCATTCAGTTGATGTTTACCTTTTCACAGCCCTCAGAGGATTTCTGCAGCTCTGAGTTTTGATTGTTGATGCTTCTCCAGGGATGGTAGAATGACCTAGTTACTTGAGGACCATTCAGTCAACAAGGAGATCGTACGGTAGTGGGGAGACCCACATGAAAAGCTATACTGCATAGCATGATAAATGGCATGACCCTTGTATATAAGTAGCATATATACTGATAATAATGATGAAAGAGAAGATGATATTAGTGCTAATAATCATATAATAACTAAAAATTATCATATATATAAAATGATATATATATCAAGCACTTACTATATATATAGATACATTATATCTAGATCTAGATATAATGTATCTAGATCTAGATATAATGTATCTATATATATCTACATATAGATATAATCTATATGTAGATATAATGTATCTATCTAGATATATATATATACTAGATAAATATATATATATACTAGATATATATATACTAGATATATATAGTAAGTGCTTGTTATATCTATATCTATATCTATCTATCTATATAGCTATACCAAGAAGTAGTCTTCCCACAACAATCCTCTGAGGTGGAAACTACGACTACCATTCCCACTTTATAGACTCCTAGGCTGGGCATTGAAGGATGAATAGGAGTTAACTAGGTGAAGAAAGGTAGTGGCAGATTCAATGGAATCCAGGCAGAATGAAAAGTGCACACAAAGACACTGAAGCAAAAGAAAGACCCCCTCACAGGGGTCCTGTGAGTAATTTCACAAGGCTGCCCCCTAAAGGGTTCTAGGGGAAAAGAGGAAGGTGGAGAGAGCCCATGAATGGCTGGATGTGGATATTTCTCATTTCCTCTTGCCAAACACGCACACACCATGCTGCATTTGGCTGCCCCCACCTTACTGACCTGTGGTTTTGCTGGAGTTTAGGAAGCAATGCCTGGGTTCAGACCCAAAGGTTGGGTAAGAGTCACCCAGACACAAAAGAGGAACTGAATATTCAGGCAGATGAAGTGGCATGAGATGTCTTGGCTGGTGTGCTTAAGGAACTGATGGATACTGGGGGTGGCTAGCTATAAAGTATTAAGGGAAAGGAGACTTGAATGAGGCCGAAGAAGGTTAACACATATGGGGCCTGTAGGCCACGTTAAGGAGTTCAGACCTCACGGTGATTACAAAATCAGTCCATAGAAAAGATATCATCAAGGACGCACTCCAGGCAGGCCCTGTAGTTAGGGACCTAGAGAGATAAACGATGTGCACAGCTTCTGAGGAACTCACAGAGTAGCTGAGAAAGTAAAACCTGAGCGAATATAAGGGAGCTAATCAAGGTTAAAAGGCCACATATAACAAGAAATACAGACTTGGCGTTGGAGTTTACAGGAGGGAAAGACAATTGGCTGGCGAGGCAGGGATAGTCGGAGTGGGGAAAGGAATGGGGCCTTGAAGGTTGGATACCATCTGGGAATGAGACAGGGAGACAGCTTTCTGGATACGATAGCCCAAGCATGAATAAATGGATCTATCAGACACATTGGGTCAAGACTGAGTAAGCCCTCCTAGCCAATGGGTGAGTACATACAGGGAATATGAGAGAACCTTAGAAAGGATGCATAAGGTCAAATCTTGAAGGGCCCTGCATGCAAGGCTAAGGAATTCAAATCACTGCCTTTTCTCAGTGAGGAGCAATGGCTCTAAGGTGATCTTGTTTGGTGATTAATCTGGAATAAAAGAGAGAGCCAAATCAGGACAAGAGTTTAGGGGAGTGCTCATGTCCAAGCTCTGAACAAGGCTGGCGGCAATAAAGATTAAATGAGAGCTTAGAGGGAAGAAAGTGTGGCCTGCCAGTTTCACCTTTTTGCAGGAAACTTTGGTCCTCCTCAGCATACAAGTGGCTCTTGCTGGATACATTTTATCCTCAGCATACAACTGGCTCTTGCTGGATACATTTTCAAGGCAGTAAATATTTTTTGAGGGAATACAATGTGCCTGACACGGAGCTAGGCACCTGGGAGAGAAAAGAAAGGCCATGAAGATTGCCTTGTTGGAAGTTTGTAGTCTTAAAGAGAGGAGGAAGGAGGAGAAACAGATGCATATAGTTTTTTCTAAAAATCACACTCATGGCAGGGCGCCTGGGTGGCTCAGTGGGTTAAGCCTCTGCCTTCGGCTCGGGTCATGATCTCAAGGTCCTGGGATCAAGCTCCGCATAGGGCACTCTGTTCAGCGGGGAGCCTGCTTCCCTTCCTCTCTCTCTGCCTGCCTCTCTGGCAACTTGTGATCTCTGTCTGTCAAATAAATAAATAAAATCTTAAAAAAAAAATCACACTCAAGGGGCACTTGGGTGGCTCAGTGGGTTAAAGCCTCTGCCTTAGGCTCGAGTCATGATCTCAGGGTCCTGGGATCAAGTCCTGCATCAGGCTCCTTGCTCATGGGGAAGCCTGCTTCTCCCACTGCCTGCCGCTCCCCCTGCTTGTGCTCTCTTCCTCTCTCTCTCTCTCTGACAAATACATAAATAAAATCTTAAAAAAAAAAGGCTTTATGTTGTCATGTGGTACACTCAAAGACACACACATAGCAGACACTTAATACTTGTGCAATGAACTGGGTATTTACCCCCAAAATACAATAACACTAATAACTCAAAGGGGTACATTCACCCTTATGTTTACTGAAGCATTATTTACAATAGCCAAATTATGGAAGCAGCCCAAATGTCCACTGATAGATGAATGGATAAAGAAGATGTGGTTCGTGCACGCACACGCACAGTCTGGAATATGACTCAGCTACAAAGAAAGAATGAGGGGCACCTGGGTGGCTCAGTTGTCAGGCGTCTCCCCTCAGCTCAGATCATGATCCTGGGGTTCTGGAATCAAACCTCATGTCAGGCTCCCTTCTTGGCAGGAAGCCTGCTTCTCCCTCTCCCACTCCCCCTGCTTGTGTTCCCTCTCTCGCTGTGTCTCTCTCTGTCAAATAAATATATAGAATATTTTAAAAAATTTTTTTAAAAAAAGAATGAAGTCTTGTCTTTACAACAACATGGTTGGGGCTAAAGAGTATAGTGCTAGGCCAAATAAATCAGAGAAAGATAAATACCGTATGATCTCACTTATGTGGAATTTAAGAAACAAAACAGATGGGCAAAGAAAAAAAAAAGAGAGAGAGAGAGAGAAAGAGACAAACCAAGAAACACTCTTAGCTGCAGAGAACAAACTGATGGCCACCATAGGGGAGGTGGCAGGGGGATGGGTGAAATAGGTAATGGGGTTTAAAAGAGCACACTTATCCTGATGAGCGCTGGGTGATGTGTGGAATTGTTGAGTCACTATATTGTATTCCTGAAACCAATGTAACACTCTGTTAATTACACTGGAATTACAATAAAAAAAACTTTTAAAAAATCGTACAGTGAATAAACGGTTAAGAACAAAGGACCAAGCTTCTCAGTAGAGGCAGCCACAAGGAAGTGCGCCTGCATCTTGCAGAATGAATTTTGCCTTCCTTGGTGTTGTGGGATCTGCTGTTGGAGCCCAGGGCGCCGGGAGACACGCCCCGAACCAGAGAGAAACACCTGCGTGGTGTGCGGCACCTGGTTATTGAGAGTAACTTGTACTTGGGGCTGCCGTTCTGCAGGGAGAAGAGTTTTCCTGAATTTCAAGGTCATTGAAAGAGCCGCTCACCGTGTATTTATGCCACCAACTCCATAAAACAAGTTAGCTTGTTTGGTTTTGTTCAAATTTTGCCAAAGCTAAATTTTGTTTTATGATTTTCTAATATATCTACAAACATCAAAAGAAATCTACCAAATAAGATATATTTAGAAAAGGCGACCTTCCATCTAGTCCTTACTCGGGTCCCTTTGCCTACGTATAACATTTAAAAAATTGTTTTGGTCTATCTTCTTCTTATCCTGTAACTAAGTCAGCATATAAAATCTATTCATGTGTCCTTCCGCTGTGACAGCACACTGCAATCAATTTCTTCACCTGGCGTTTTCCACTTAGGGATGCTTCCTGGCGGTCCCCCCTCCCTCCCAGCAATGTAGGGATACCTCCGACTCGCTGCGCCGCTGTAGAGTGCCCCAGCGTGTCCCAACCCTAGCTGATGCTCCGGGGGCCCCCATTGTACGGGGTGGGCGGTTTTCAGTCCTCTGCTACCAGTAGTGGTGCAGTGACTGGCCTGGGTAGATTACTGACTTTCTGAATTTTTGCCTGTCTTTAGGATGGATTCCGAGGAGTGATATTTCCGAGTCAGAGTAAACGTCTCGGTAAAACTGTGAGCTATTGCCAGCCTCGCTGGGACACTGATTTCTCTGGCACAGCGAATTACAACTGTGATGGTACCAACAACAGGATGGTGAGGCGGAAGAACCCCAAGGGCTATCCCACTGTCTCTGCCGCAGGGACACCCCCCTCCCAACACACACACACAACTCGTGGTCTGTTGGCGCTGCGTCTCTGCAGCAGCTCCTGGGCCTTTTCCAAACCCTTGCCAGACACCTCGTGCCCCCTGCGGTCGGGGGTCATGGGCTCTGCTCCCCCACCGGCCCGTGGAAGGAAGGCAGAGGATACGTGAGAGCAAAATCGACCCCATTCAACTAAAAAGCTCAAGATAATGTAGCAATTTATTACCATGAAAGTTCAGTCACCTTTCTCAGAAAAACCGAGTGGAGGTTGGGAGACGGTGACACGTGGCCTTCAGCTGTGCTTGGAAGAGGACAACCCCGGGAAGACCTGGTCACCTCGCCTAGCTGGGACGAGAGCAGTCCCCATTTCTCCCACGGTCGCTCTTTCAGCTGATGGTGACATCAGGGATTTTCTGGTGAGGTCTGCATAGCTGGAGAGCAAGCAGCTTTTGTGTCTGACAGCCTCCTTTCATCAAGGGTGGGTAATGTCCCCCCCATCCCCCAGCACTGCCCACATGGGTCTGCCTAGCCGGAAGCCGGCCCGGCGTGGAAAGTGATGGCACCATCTCTCATCCGCTCTGCCCAGCCTGGCCACTGTCTGCCCTGGACAGTCATCCCCTGTGGAGAGAACAAGGCTGTAGGCTTCCTGAAGATGGGCTCCCACCTGCGTCACCATCTTGCTGCCCACGGTCCCTGGGACCCATGCTTGATGTCCCAGGCTTTCGTAAAGATTTACAGAGGCAGGCTTGCAACTTGAAGCCTTTTGTAAAGTCTCATGCCAGATAGAATTTCTGTTCTTATCAGATAGGCACTTGATAAATGTTTAACAAGGGAGTCAATAGAGGATGGTGAGGAGAAGGAGGATGTGGAGGGAGTAAGCGTTTCAGAACTTCAGATCACAGTGGGGGAGGGCTGCTGAAGAAGGGCCACCAGGATGGGCATATGGGAATGGGGACAACTTCTAGCCTGGGAGCATTACACCAGCACTCAGTTCAGCAACAAGCACTGTTCATCTGCAGCAACATCCTGGTCAGAGGGGCCCATGAAGAAGTTGTGAGAAAGAGGGTCCCAAAATAACTCAGTGACAGCTAACACTGATCAAGCCTCACATTGTGCTAGGCACCCAAGTAAGTGCTTTTTGCCTGGGTGACCTTATTCAGTCCTCCCCACAGCCCCATGATATGGTTACTATTATGATCATCCTCAACCAATAGAGTAGGTAATTGAGACCCAGAGAAATTAATTAAGTTCCACGAAGGCTACAGAAAGCCAAAATAGTCAGTGCTTTGAATGCCAAATTAGGACTCTGAATTCTCCGCAGTGGCACAGGGGAGCAGCTGAAGGTTCTTGAGCAGAGGTGTGACATGGTGCCTCAGAAGAAGGCAATAAGGCATAGCAGTTAGGAATTTGGACTTTTACACCAACCTGTTTTGTTTTGTTTTGTTTTAAATCCCAGTATTGCCAGGTGGTAAGTGTACAATCTCAGACATATTATCTGACTGCCCTGTGCTTCAGTTTCCTTATCTATAAAAGAGGGTAATAAAAGCATCCAGGTGTTAGCGCTTTATGATGGTATATGAGATAGTAAAAGTAGAGCTCTTAGAGCAGTGATAACATGTATAGGGGCGCCTGGGTGGCTCAGTGGGCTAAGCTCTGCCTTCGGCTCAGGTCATGATCTCAGGGTCCTGGGATAGAGCCCCGCATCGGGCTCTCTGCTCAGCGGGGAGCCTGCTTTCCCCTCTCTCTCTCTGCCTGCCTCTCTGCATACTTGTGATCTCTCTCTCTCTGTCAAATAAATAAGTAAAACCTTTAAAAATGCTAACACGTATGTGTGTGACAACTGTCAGCTACTGTCAATGTGTTAGCTGCCTACTGGACCAGTTAAAGATAGGTCAGAGGCAGGGAGGCCAGCAGGACACAGGACTAAAGTATTGCTGCCAAGGGTGATGGCCACTGGAAGAGAGAACAAGATATTTTATAGTAAGATCCAGTAGGATTCATTCACTGGAAATGTGGGATGAAGAAGAAGAATAGTTAGGGGTACCTGGGTGGCTCAGTCAGTCGGGCGTCTGCCTTCAGCTCTGGTCATGACCCCAGGGTCCTGGGATGGAGCCCCAAATTGGGCTCCTGGCTCAGTGGGAAGTCTGCCTCTCCCTCTCCATCTGCCTCTCCCCACTGCTCATGAGCTCTCTCTCTCAAATAAGTAAATAAAATCTTAAAAAAAAAAAAAAGAATAGTTAACAAGGACTCTCAGGTTCCCACTGTCATTAACTGGGAGAAAAAGGACTTCTGTGAACAATAGAAAAACTAGGAGGGGAACTAGTACTTGGAGGGCAAGATACAATTTGGAAAGCATGGGAGTGATGTCGAGGGGACCTCGGGTTCCATTACCAGCTCTGCCACCAGCTGGCTATCACCTCGGCAAAAGCCTCTTTCCTCCTCCAAACCTCAGTTTTCCCATCAGTAAAATGAAACTTTTGCACTTAAAGTCTCAAAAATCTCTCCCAACTCAGGTATTTTCCAACCTTACCTGGGAGTGCTCTAATGGAGAGTGATACTGATGGCCTGGCTCTTAGGTTTTTTGAGGTTCGGGGGTAGGTGCTGGGAGGAAGACAGTAACATAAGAGGACCCCCCCCTTTCCTTCATACCCTCTTCGATGTTGTACCTCAGGCCCTGGGACAGCCCCCTCCTCCACGCTTTCCAAAACAGCCTGTCCCATAGATCCTTGCACCTGTCAAGAGGTTCCAGGCACTGGTATCAGAGAAAGTGAAGTTCAGTGTTCATTTGATTTAGCCACATTCTCCTCCACTTGATTGGTTCCTGGCTTGAGCATTGTTTATCTACCAGATTAGAGAAGAAAGGGGAGGTTGTTTTGAAAAGTTCACCGTCCTTAGTGTTGGCGTCAGACTCACAGCCACAGGGAAACTGGACCTTTGCTGGTGTTGCCAGACCAGGAGAGCTTCTATTTACAAGAGGTCGCATCTGAGGGGGCGGAGCACCACCTGCCCCAAGCGTGCCTCCTGAGGGTCTCAGGCAGGTGCTGAGGAGGACTTCCATTCAGTATGGCAACCGCAGAATGCACGGCACTCTTCTGAGAAAAGCTGCATTTTGAAGTAAGAGTTTCACATAAAATAGAATGACAAAACCAAAGCTGAGTAATGTTGAATTTGAAATGTTGAATGCATGTCAATCCACTTAGATAGAAACAAACATGGGGCGGGGGGGGGAGGCGCAGATTTTTGTTTCCCAATAAAGTACCATTTAACCCAACATCGGTGCCCCTCCCCCCCTTTTTAGCTGGCAACTGTGCCTAGATCTTTTTTCCTCAGGTTGTGACAATATTTAGGAATTAAACTTGGACTTTTTTTTTTTTTACGATTTTATTTATTTATTTGACAAATAGACATAGCGAGAGAAGGAACACAAGCAGGGAGAGTGGAACAGGGAGAGACAGGCTTCTCTCCACTCCTTGCCCTGGTCCTACTCTAATACTTAAATGCTTCCCTGAAACATGCTGCAGCTTCTCTCTTGTTGCTAGGCCTTAGTATATATATGCTGCATCCTTCTATCTCCTTTCATTTTCCATTCTTCACCATCCTTCTAGAATCAGCTATGTATCACCTCCTTCATGAAGCACTTTCTGTCATTAAATGTCATTAAATGTTTTGGGCTGAATTGAATTTACGTGATTTGAATTATGTGTGGAGGCCCTGATCCCAAGCCTCAGAATGTCACTGTGCTTGGAGATCAGACCTTTATTTTTTATTTTATTTTTTAAAATTATGTGCTTGTTTAAGTAATCTCTACACCCAATGTGAGGCTCGAACTCATGACCCCAAGACCAAGAGTCACATGCTCTCCGGACTGAGCCAGCCAGGCACCCCTGGGGGAACTTGGGCCTTTAAAGTGATGATGTAGGGTGAGTTAAGATGAGATGGTTAAGGTGAGCCCTAATCCATTCTAGGGGTGGTGTCCTTGTAAGAAGATGACATTTGGATGCACAGATACTAGGGATGTGAGCACAAAGAGAAGGGATTGTCCGAGGACACAGCCAGAATGTGACCATCTGCCAGTCAGGGAAGAGACCTCAGAAGAAAGAGACCTTCTGACACCTTCATCTTCCAAACTCCAGAACTATGAGAAAATACACATCTGTTCTTTCTCGCGCACTCTCTCTTTCTCTCTCTCTCTCTCTCTTTTTTTTTTTAAGGGAGGGAGGGGCAGAGGGTTAGGGAGAATCTTATGCAGGCTCCACACCCAGCATGGAGTTGGATGTAGGACTCAATCCGCAACCCTGAGATCATGACCTGAGAGGAAATCAGGAGTCTGATGTTTAACCGACTGAAGCCCCCAGGTGCCCTACACATCTGTTCTTTGATGGTCTGTGCTGCTTTGTAAGCCCTTTCCTCCTTAGACTACTGAAACCCCTTGTGCCTCCTTTTGTCATCTTATATTAATTGTAGATGCTTTGCTTCCATCTTTGGAGCTCCTTGAGGCCCAGACGTACTCATTTCTGTATCATCAAACCCAGTGCCTGATTCTTGAAAGGTAAGAGTTCAATAAATGCAGAATGAGTTGCTATGAATGAAAACAGCGTTTAATGTAAACGATGAACAACGAGGGGCTGGATAAGGAGATGACAGCATATTGATATGGCTAAAATAACACGCAAAACCAATTTTTACTAATGGGGGGAAATGTTCGTATCTTTTTGAAAGGATTTTATTTATTTATCTGAGAAAGTGCAGAGCAAGAGAGAGAGAGAGCACAGGAAGAGGGAGGGGGAGAGGCAGAGGGAGCAGCAGGCTCCCCACTGAGCAGGGACCCCACCCCCAACACGGAACTCTATCCCAGGACCATGCGATCATGATCTGAGTTGAAGGCAGATGCTTAAACCCACTGAGCATCCCAAGTGCCCTGAAATGTTCATATTCTTGTATTAAGTGGGAAAAAGTCAGATGAAAGGTTCTACCTTCATGATAAGCACAACCATATGAAAATGAGTGAAAGTGACAGAAAGGAAATAGGCACGCTGTGTCCAGTGCCTCCCCTGGGTTGTGCCATTATGGACGTTTGTCTTCATTCTCGCTTCCTATTTCAGAGATTTGTACCGCGCTGTTTCTTACCGAAAGTGTCCCTTACGTAACCAGGAAGTTTCCACAACCATCTGTACTTACTCCTTTGCTGCATCTCTCTTTCTGTGTTTCAGTTTCCTGTTTCTTATTTCTCTGATTTACCATCTTAGACTATCAACCCCTAGAAACAGGAGCAGTTTCATACTGTTGTTTCTCCAGTGCTTGGTACGTTCTAAAACACATGGCAGTCATTCACAAAATAATTCTTCAATGGGCGATGGCAACAACAACCACAAACAGAAGGGATTTTTGTTTTTGTTTTTTAAAGAAAGTTCTCATTAAACCTATTTTCCCTACATCTCATAATCCAGAAACAAGTGAGCAGAGGTGATGGATTCCACGTGAATGGAGGCCAATAATGATTTGGGTAATCTTGCATGAAAAAAAAAGGGATGAGGGGCTACTGGGTGACTCAGGAGGTTAAGCATCTGCCCTCGGCTCAGGTAATGATCTCAGGGTCCTGGGATTGAGCCCTGTGTTGGGCTTTCAGTGGAAACTCCACTTGTCCCTCTCCCTCTGCCTCTGTACTCGTTCGCTTGCTCTCTCTCAAATAAATAAATAAATAAATATTTTTAAAGAAAGGAACAAGATGAATTCATAGGGAAGAGAAGGATTTTGTGATTTGGGAAAACTGAGAGGCCCGGGTGCACAATATGCTGAGAGTGGGGAAAGAAAACCTGTCCACATTTTGTCAGAGCTTTTCATAATCCCTTCCCAATCCATCCATTTGCTCATCTGTAACTTGAGGTCTTGGTCAGATAACACATGCATGTTTGTAATGAAAAGTTACTAGCAAAACATATGGCGTGTTTAGGTGCTACGAGCAAACACTTTTTCTTCTGACGCTGAGCCTCAGTTTTTGGTGAAATTTCACAATGAACACCTACATCCATCTGCACTTGCAGTTGAGAGGGAAGCTGTCTCCATAAATGTTAGCTCAGGGTCTCCTCCCAACGCTTGAAAAGTACTGTGACTGTGGGACCCACCACGGAGTCCCACCATGAGAGCAGCCCTTGGGGTTCATCTGGGTTTTGCTCACTCAGAAGAAGGTGTAGCCCAGGGGGCCCAAAGCAAAGGTGAGGATCTTAGAAAAACACAGCTGCAAGTCTGAGCTTGTGTGTCCATGTTTCCCTGCATCATACACTGCTGTTGTCTGATTTGCTTGGCTCTGAAAGCTAAGCTTTCAGGCTTTAAATTTAATCCCAACAGACCTGAATTGATGCCTCTTAATTATGCCTATGATGTAGTAAATCAACACCCTATTAGGAAGTCATTCAAGTATTAAATATTTAGGAACTTATTACAAGAGAATTGCAACATGTAAGCCCTCAGGCGGGAAGAGATGCTGCTAATCTCTTTTGAGTACAGAGCAGCGCTAGCAGACATTGTGCAAGACACGGGGAGCTACAGCTCCAATGCCTGTTTGTATATTTCATTAACCCCAAAACCCACAGCCCATCTTTTAAACAATGAAAACATTCAGTATAACCTCTGTCCTCCATATTTCCTGCCTCCCCCACCCCTTGCCTCTTTGTGGTCCCTTTTCAGTGGAAATTAAATCCTGATTTGCAGAGAGAGAATGTTCATTCAACCAATGTTTCCAGTATTGAGTGGCTTCTCTGTACTGCGCCCTGCTCTAAGCATTTAGGATTTTATCCGCAGATAAAACGAAGACGTCTGTTCTTGGGGAGCTTATTTTCTAACAGGGAAAACTGACCATAAACAAAAAAGCATGATAAATAAAATTGAATAGGAGTTAGGAGACCAGTTCTATGGAAAAAATAATAGGTTGGTCCCGGTATTATTGGGGGATGGCGGGGAGGGAGCTGCAGAATTAAACAGGAGATTCGCCACATGGAGCCATCTGAGCATATGTGGGGAAGGTGAGGCTATTAGGCAATCACACATTTGGAGGACAGAGCTGCAAGAAGGACCAGCCAAAGCAATGCCCAAAGACCGTGTGTGCCTCTCGCTTGGGAAGAACGCCAAGGAGACCACGTGGCAGGGAGGAGGGAACCAGGGTAAGCTAGCAGAGAAGGAGGGTTCTAAGATCCTATGCCTTTAGGCAGCCATTTCCAGTATGTGGCTTAAGCCACCAGAAAATGTCTCCAAGACCAAGAATCTCATGCATCTCGTGCAGCCCCAGACCTAAAATCCTCAGACAAGCCTCAAGACTTTTCTGGGTCCCCTTTGAAAAAGATCAGGAGCTATAGAACATCTCCCCAGAGGAAGGTAGGGTCCCATCTGTACAAAGAATGTTATTCACTGCTATGGGGGCTCTTGGGGTCCTCGAAGCCTCCCCACATATACCCTACCCAAAGTGGCATGTGGGTTACTCCAAAATCAGTGCATCAAGGAGGCTTGTTAATGTCCCTTCAACTTTTTTTTTTTTTAAGATTTTATTTCTTTATTTGACACAGAGAGACAGTGAGAGAGGAACACAAGCAGGGGGAATGGGAGAGGGAGAAGCAGGCTTCCTGTGGGGCTCGATCCCAGGACCCTGGGTTCATGACCTGAGCCGAAGACAGACACTTAACTGATGGAGCCACCCAGGCACCCCTCCCTTCCACTTTCTATTATGAAAGTATTTCATACATTCAGAGAAATGGAAAGAATAGTACAACAAACTCCTTCATAGCTTCCATTTACATTTTTAAAAATGTTAATATTTTACTGTATTTACTTTATCCATCTATCATCTATCTTGTTTTGCTGTCATCAAGCCATTTGAGAATTGCAGATATCATGGCATTTATCCTGAAATACTTTCCACAGGTATCTCTTAAGAATAAGAACAACACCATTATCACATCTAAGAAAACTAAAACTGATTCCACAATCTTATATCTAGTCCAAACTCGAAATTCTCTTCATTCTAAGAATTCCTTTTATATATTACCAGGATACGAATCAAGGTTTACAAATTGCATTGAATTGTTATATTTTGTTGGTCTGTTTTATTCTAAAACAGTCTTTCCATGGTTTTGTCTTTTGATTGTTTATTTTCAAGATACCGACTTTTTGGAAAAGTTCAGACCAGTTGTCTTATAAAATGTTCCCACTTCTGCATTTGATTGATTGTTCCCTACCAGTGTCTAACTCATTCCTCCATCCCCTGCATTCTCCAGTTCTAGAAAGCTAGAACTAATGGAAATGTGTGCGTTTTAATTACGATATGATGTCCTCTGGGAAGGGGCAACCTGTTTTCTCGGTTTTGACTGGGTGAAACACTGTTTTAGATGGTTGGTGCTTTGTAAGACCATCTTTAGCCTTATAGAACTCCATCCCTAATGTTTACCTACCTAGGGCAAGATAACTGTGATATTTGGACAGAAAGGGAGAAAGGGCACTTTCCCCAGCAGTGAGGGGAGCAGCACTGAACTTGGAGTTTGGCCTAGAAGTTGATCATTTTCACTCTTCAGTTTCCTCCTCAAAAAATTGGAATAATAATAATTTCCTTTTTAATGGATCATAGGGCTCAAATGACATAATAGATCAGAAAGTGATTCCCTTGTAATATGAGATCTACATGGAAGCAGATCTGCTTTAGGAATTGGCCCCAAGTGAAGAGATGTCCTGGTTTTATCACAAGTAAGCCAGCAAAGTATGAATCTATGTATGTATCTGTGTAAGTATCTACGTATCGATCTATGTATCTGTCTATTTATCACCTATCCATCTAGAATGATGCATTTCAGATACTTTTCAAGAGTTACTGGGAAGTGTGGTGAGGTCAGTTTTTTCCAATGATGGTTTAATGGCAATGGTTCTCTGTTGAGAGCAATTTTGCCCTCCAGAGGACATTTGGCAATGTATCGATACATTTTGGTTGTTAAACTGGGGAGCTGCTGCTGATATTTAGTGGGTGGAGGCCGAAGATGCTCTTGCATATCCTACAATGCACAGAGCAACTGCCCACCCAACCCCCACTTCCCAATTATCTAGCTCAAAATGTCAAAAGTGCCAGTATAGAAAAACCTTGATTTAGGGGCGCCAGGAAGCCTGCTTCTCCCTCTCCCACTCCCTCTGCTTGTGTTCCCTCTCTCACTATGTCACTGTCTGTCAAATAAATAAATAAAATCTTTTAAAAAAAGAAAAGAAAAGAAAAACCTTGATTTAAATATTGAACCTTAGTCTAAAATCCTGGACCAATCCTCCAGGGGCGCCTGGGTGGCTCAACGGATTAAAGTCATGATCCTAGGGTCCTGGGATAGACCCCCACACTGAGCCCCACACTGAGTCCCACATGGAGCCCCACATCGAGCTCCACATAGGGCTCTCTGCTCAGCAGGGAGCCTGCTTCCTCCTCTCTCTCTCTGCCTGCCTCTCTGCCTACTTGTGATCTCTGTCTGTCAAATAAATAAATAAAATCTTAAAAAAAAATCCTGGACCAATCCTTCAAATAAATTTTGGGATTTGAGGTGACTTACACCAAAATTCCATGCAATCAAATAGCAAATTAAGAACAGAAGAAGAAAAACAGAACGAAAAAAATGGAGGTAAAAATGTTAATTATTTCAATCAATGTAATTGCTATGGTTCAACTGAGTTTCCTCCCAGGCTAAAAAGAAATTAAAATCAGTTGTATAGTTTTGATTATCAGAAAGGATAATTCCCAAGGGATATTGCCTTTCCTAAAATAAGCTATAACATCAAATTTTCATGAATTATACTGTAACACAAAGAACAATAGTGGTGTGATGATGGGATGGGCAATGTCCTCATTATTTGTGCAAAAAAGTACAGAATTAAGCTCCATGTGGTTGTTATAAACTGTGGGTAAAATATTCAGATGAAGCTTTGTGAGTGTGATTGTGTGCACCAAATTAATATGATTCCATTTGGAGCCTTCTGATGGTCTAATTCAAAGAAAGAATTGAATTATGCTACCCAGAGGAATAGAAACTTTACATAAAGCACTACTGAACCATGGCCTGTGGCCCTTATTATGTTATTTAAAACCCTTTGTAAATATACTATTTCTTTGGACATAACACCTTTATTAAAATATTACTCACATACCATAAAAATCACCCTTTTAAAGTATACAGACCAGTGGTTTATAGCATCTTCACAGAGTGGTAAAACCATCACCACTGTATGACCACGGAATACTTTTATGATCCCCAGAAGAAACCTTGTAGGCATCAGCAGTCACTCCATATTCACGCCTTCCCCCAGTCCTGGCAACCCACCATTGGTCTATTTTTTATCTCTATGGACTTGCCTGCTCTGGATATATCATAGACAAGAAATCAGGGGTGTCTGGATGGCTCAGTCTGTTAAGTAACGACCTTTGGTTTTGGCTCTGGTAGTGATCTCAAGGTTGTGGGTTGAAACCTGGGTAGGGCTCTGAGCTCTGGGTTGTGTGCTCATTGCAGAGCCTGCTGGAGACTATTTCCCTCTCCTGCCTCCTCTGCTGCTCCCCACCCTCACCCAACCCAGAAGCACTCTCTCTTTCTTAAATAAATAAAATGTTAAAAAAAAAAAAAGGGGAAAAGGAATCATATAATATGTGACCTTTTGTGGCTTACTTCTTTTACTTAACATAACGTTTTCAAGGTTCATCCATGTTGTAACATGTAGCCATGTTTCATTTTTTTAAATTGCCAAATAGTATTCCATTGTATGGATATACTATATTTGGTTTATTCATTTATCAGTTGATGGACACTTGGATTGTTTTCACTTTTTGGTTATTATAAATAATACTATGAACTTTGGCATGAATATTTTTATCATGAAAGGGTATTGAATTTTATCAAATATTTCCTCTCCATCTATTGTGGTGATCATGTGGTTTTTGCCCTTTATCCTATTAACGTGGTATATTACATTTACTGATTTTCCTATGTCTTTTTGGAGTGTCAACTTGGCTAAGCTATAGCTCCAGCTAGTTAATAAAACACTAATCTAGATGTTGCTACGAAGGTATTTCGGAGATGTTTTTAAATTCCATAATCCATTGACTTTAAGTAAAGGAGATTATCCTAAAGAATATGAGTGGGCCTAATTCAACCACTTGTTTGTTTGTTTTTTAGATTTTATTTATTTATTTGTCAGAGAGAGAGTATGCATACACAAGCAGGGGGAGCGGCAGGCAGAGGGAGAAGCAGGTTCCCCGCTGAGCAAGGAGCCCGATGCCGGGACTTGATTCCAGGATCCTGGGACCATGACCCGAGGCGCCGCCAAATGCTTAACCAACTGAGCCACCCAGGCATCCCTAATTCAACCATTTGAAAGGTTTAAGAGTAGAGCTGAGGCTTTCCCTGTAGAAGAAATTCCATCCAAGAGTGCTAGGGACCAGCCTTGCAGATTTCAGACTTGCCAGCCAGCCCCCACAATCATGTCAGCCAAATGCTTGCAAAAAATCTTTCATTATTTGTCAATATGTATCTTCTATTCACTCTAACTCTCTGATTGATTCCTTAGAGGGAGGACTGAATTTACTGAAAAATGTATTGCGAATTCTAAACCTCCGTCTCCTGCATTTAAGGGTACAGGCTAATTTATTCAATATTTATTGAGTGGTACTACCTGTTGACCATTGTTCTAGTTTCTGGGGCTATCAGAATGAACAGAATAGAGAAAGTTCCTATCTTGAAGGTTATGTGAAGGTTACATATCAACAAGAGCAATTACTGGCCACCTACTACTCTGGCCACATGTTGTGAGTGATAAAAAGGTGTATATGCCTCTGCCTTCTGTCTGGGAGCTTGAAAGTAGTCTGTGAGTATTTAGATATGTATATATGTATATTTAAAAATGAAATTAAGTTTATAAATTCATAAATATACATTAAAAAATCAGACAGCTTACAAAATTGTGAAGGGAATTTTTAGTAAAACCCCAAGAGCTTTCGCTTTGCTTGTCTTTACCAGTAATAACGAGTGACTTAAATGTATTTAAGGAGCGTAGTGCCAAAGAACAGTATGGAAATCGAGACACACTTCTGATGTTCTCTACCTTGAGGTCTTCCTCTCTTTTCATTTTGTGCAGCTGTGTGGAATTTGCAGCACCTGGAGCTGTTTGGACTGTGCTTCCTAGGCAGGATTAGATTACAGGTAACCTCCTGGGGGAAGCGTGTTTTGGATCAACTCACTTTTGAATGTTTATGAAAGAAATTCCTTGGCAATGGGACTTTCCCACAGGAGCTCAACCAGTGTCTCCTTAATTTACCCAGTCCAGTGAGGCATCTCTGCTTTGAGGGGCGGGAGGGAAACAAACTCAACAAGAAGAGCACATGGGTTCTTTTCCTCTACGATTATAAGGAAGCAACTGTTTCCAGCAAACACAAGGTGATCAACAGCCTTCTGGTGCTCTTGAGGTATTGACCCATGGTTTACAGTGAAATGAAAATCTCCCGACCTGAGTGGGGCAATTAGGCACCCGTCTGACCTGCAGTCCTTTCACTGAACAATTCTTTTTTTGGTGCCAGGAGCCCAAAGGAAACAGTTGACCAAATGTAGCTGGGCTTGTTCCTCATTTATCCTGGTAGCCAGAACTGTCAGCCCAAAATAGGTCACAAGTCACTAGCAGTCCCTGAGAGACTCACAGGAAGTAGCTGCAAAGGTCAGGGGAAGTTTTTAATGACTGTCCTGGAGGTCGGTGTGATAGGCTTTGAGGAGTTTCTCTGCTTGGAATTTGAAACTGCCATGTGGTGGAGCTCCTTGGAGACAGAACAGGTGTGGAGATGTGAGCCTGAGGCCGGATTCCGTAAAAGAGATGCCTTTGCTCTGCTGTGCAAGAACCCCATGATGGGGCACCTGTGTGGCTCAGACAGATACGCCTCTGCCTTTGGCTTGGGTCATGATATCGGGGTCCTATGATAGAGCCCTGCATCGGGCTCTCCACACAGCAGGGAGTCTGCTTCTCCCTCTCCCTCTACTGTTCCACTCCCCTGCTTGTGCTCTCTCACTCTGTCAAATAAATAAATGAAATTAAAAACAAAACAAAACAAAACCAAAAAACCCCAAAAGCCCATGTCTATAGAGGGGAATCGTCTTGCAGGACTCAAGGGATGATCATGAGGGATTTCCAGAATTAACTTTGGAAACCTGAAACAATATCTCCAAGCGAAGAGTTGGGGTTGGAATGAACGATCTGTGAAATAATTCCACCCCTGAGATGTTGGGATCTCATGAATTCAGATACATGTTTCTATTAATACACATTTCCATGGATCATTTGTTACTGAAGCTTACATTTTAATGCGACTTCACTGATACAATTGTTATAGTGAAACCTTTGGGTGCAGTTACAGTCTTTTTTTTTTTTTTTTTAAAGATTTTATTTATTTCTTTGACAGACAGAGATCACAAGAAGGCGGAGAGGCAGGAAGAGAGAGAGTGAGGGAAGCAGGCTCCCTGCTAAGCAGAGAGCCTGATGCGGGGCTCGATCCCAGAACCCTGAGATCATGACCTGAGCCGAAAGCAGAGGCTTTAACCCACTGAGCCACCCAGGCGCCCCGCAGTTACAGTCTTGACATGATTTTTCTACTTGTCTTATTGGCCCAGAACACAATTTCAGAGCAAGCTTGACCCTGGGGACTATAGTCTCACTCCATTCAAACAGGCAGGATTTCATAGAGCAGGGGTCAGACGACTTCAGACAACTTTTTTGTGGGTGTGTGAAGGGCCAGATAATAAATATTTTGGGGCTTTGCAGGTCACATGGGCTTTGTGAGGACTCTCCTGTTGTATCACAAAAGTAACGGATAATATGTAAGTGAATGAGCATGGCTATGTTCCAATAAAACTACTTATAAAAACAGGCTGGCTTTGACTTGGGGTTCTAGAAGGTAAAAGCGTAGACTCTGGAGCAGATTCCAATACCACCTCTATTACTTGCTAGCTGTGTGACCTTAGAGAACTTAGTTAAATTCTCTGTACTTTGGTCTTTTCAGCTCTAAATTCATCATAGTATTTACCCCACAGTATTATTTTTAAGTTTTTGTTTTTGTTTTTGACAGAGAATGCAAGTAGGCAGAGAGGCAGGCAGAGAGAGAGGAAGGGAAGCAGGCTCCCTGCTGAGCAGGGAGCCCGATGCGGGGCTTGATCCCAGGACCCTGAGATCCTGACCAAAGCCTAAGGCAGAGGCTTTAAACCATTGAGCCACACAGGCGCCTCACCCCACAGTGTTATTATAAAGATTAAATGAGTATGTTTAAAGTACTAAACAGTGTCTAGGGGATAGTAAATGCTGTGTAAATGTTCGTTAGATAATCAACCATCCTGTGAGGTGGGTAATATCATTCCATTAACATTGAAATTCCAAGAAATAAACACATTACTTCTAAGAAAGCTGAGACTTGAGCACAGTTTTCCCATCTCCAGTACAATTGCTCTTTTGTCATCAGAGATGAAATCTTTACATCTAAACACAGGGAAATTCCCTGTAACAGCAGATGGGGCAGGTCTTGTCCCTAAAGGGCTGTTTGTATTTTTCCTCTCTCGCCATCACATGAGAAGTTCCTCTAAGCAGCAATGTGCTAGAGCTGGTTTGTGTTGGCTCATTAGAGCAGGTTGCTAAATTTTCAGGAATTTTGTGAGCAGCTTAAACTGTTGGTAGCCTGAAATTGGCTGTAGTGGGAGTATTTACACCAGGAAACTGGTAGGTGCTACAAATCCTGGCTTTTTTCCTCTTGGAGGACTGGTTTGCTAGCACATGACTGGTTATATGCCATCAGTGAGCACTCTCCAGCAAGGGCCCTATGACTCAAACAGCAAGTTAGTAAATAATATTCAGTATCATGTGACCACTAGATCCTAGTGCACCATGGCCAGAGAAGAATGTGGGGCCCCTGGCTTTTGCTTTGTGGCAGAGGCAAAAAAGAATATATACTTTGATTTGCAACAGAAACAAGTCAGTAGGGGTATCTGGGTGGCTTAGTGGGTTAAACATCTGCCTTTGGCTCAGGTCATGATCCCAGGGGCCTGGGATGGAGTCCCACCCACATTGGGCTCCCTGCTCAGCGGGGGACCTGCTTCTCTACCTGCCATTCCTCCTGCTTGTGCCCCCCCACTTTGACAAATAAATAAATAAAATCTTAAAAAAAAAAGAAAAACAAGTCAGTGATAGCCCCTGGACTCTGATTTCTAGACAACTGACTCACAGCTCTGTTCCCTGTTCCTTTTCTAACACACACACACACACACACACACACAGGCCCGCATAGTTCCAGCTAAATGGGGACAAAATAGCTTAGGTAGAGCTAAAGGAAAGAAAGCTTGTTAGGCAAACATCATAATCAAATAACTTTTTTTTTTTTTTTCTAAGTGGGCACCATGCCCAGCATGGAGCCCAATCCCCAGGCCTAAACACAGGACCCAAAGATTAAGACCTGAGCTAAGATCAAGAGTTAGATGCTCAATTGACTGGGCCACCCAGTACCCACTGAAGAACTTTTAATGGCCACTTTCTCTAGGAAAAGACTATGAGTGCTATAATATTTTTTTTTTTTTCTTTTTCAGTCTTTCTGAAGGCAAAGTCTTCCTAATCTAAACATGTGTCCTCTAACCTTTTAGGGAAGCATCAGAGAAGATAGAAAAGAGAGCTGGAGTCAGTCAGAAAGACAATTAGAGGGCGCCTGGGTGGCTCAGTGGGTTAAAGCCTCTGCCTTTGGCTCGGGTCATGGTCCCAGGGTTCTGGGATTAGGCCCTGCATCGGGGTCTCTGCTCGGCTGGGAGCCTGTTTTCCCCCTCCCCCCTGCCAGCCTCTTTGCCTACTTATGATCTCTGTCAAATAAATAAAATAATAAAAAAAAAGACAATTAGACAAGTCACTCCCCCTTGTGAAGTTGTGAAGTTGAATTTTCATCTCTATCAAATGGGAATCATAACCATTCCCCTGCTAGTCTGACAGAGTGCTGTGAAAGTCAAGGATTCTTTATGATCCATAACCTAGAATATTTGTTACTGAATGCTATCAGGTACTGGGTCCTTGGCTAAGGGCTGAGGATCTGGAGATTGGTTAGTTAGTTCTTGCTTAGAAAGAAGTCAGAGGGGTGCCTGGGTGGCTCAGTGGGTTAAGCCTCTGCCTTCAGCTCAGGTCATGATCCCAGAGTCCTGGGATCAAGCCCCACTTCGGGCTCTCTGCTCAGTGAGGAGCCTGTGTCCTCCTCTCCCTCTCTCTGCCTGCCTCTCTGCCTCCTTATGATCTCTGTCAAATAAAAAAATAATATTTTAAAAAAATAAAATAAAATGTTTAAAAAAAGAAAGAAGAGTCTGGGTTCTTAATCAGATAATCCAAAGTGTTTGGATCCTAGAGGAGGAATCCCTATGGCTTCATTTGATCATATTGGTGAAGAGTTTGGCTCATATCGGGAGCCAAGTTCTCTGGGTTGAATCCTGGCTATGCTAATGTTTTCTAGCTCCGTGAACCTGAGTGAGTTATTTCACACCTTTTGCTATTCTGTAAAATGGGATTTTAAGCTTTCCTCAATTTCACTTGTATCCATGCAGATGATAATAGTACCTACTTCCCAGGATTGCTCTAAAGATTAAATGACAGGGCGCCTGGGTGGCTCAGTGGGTTAAAGTCTCTGCTTTCGGCTCAGCTCATGATCCCAGGGTCCTGGGATAGATCCCCGCATCTGGCTCTCTGCTCCGCGGGGAGCCTGCTTCCCCCGTCTCTCTCTGCCTGTCTCTCTGCATACTTGTGATCTCTGTCAAATAAATAGATAAAATCTTTAAAAAGAAAGAAAATACAGATAATGGTAACTACGACTTTCAGTATTGACAATGTTGTTGTGATGATCAAATAACACAAGAAAATATTAGAAGTGTAAAAACAAAACTATGAATATACAACATAAACAAATAGAAGATAGAAACACCGAACAGATACTTATTTAAGGTTGTAAATGTGATTAAAAAAAAAAAAAAGATGCACAGAAGAGGGATTCTTAGCCTGGGATTCAGGGAAGGCATTTCAGAGAGATGATTTTTGAGATTATGAATTCATCTACTCATTAATTCACTCATTCATTCATCTGAATATAAAATTTGACTGTCTACCATACGCCAGGCTTCATCTACCGTGGAGTATATACTGATAAATGAAATCAACTCAGTCTCTGCCGGGAGAAGCACCAAGGGATGGCTTGGGAGGGGTATTTTATGTGCCTCTTTTCCATAATTCCCAATGTCCTCTCCCCCTTTTACAAAATTAGACAACTAACACTTTGTCACTCTTAATTAAGTGCCACTCAGTCTTGGGACAAACCCTCATTTCCTCTTCCAAAAAGACTGCCACTTTAAAGCTCCTTTTAGAAAAATTCTGGAGCTATAGCTGGTCCTCATCTTCACAGAACTTGAAGTCTGGTGAGAGAGACAGGTGTTAAATACATACATAAACTCACATGTAATTACACTGTGTAATTAACACAATTAGTTAACATTGCGATAATGGTTGTAAAGAAAATAAATGGAGGTCATCAAAAAATAAAGAATGAGTGGCCAGGGAAGGGCTTTTTCAAGAACTGATGTATACTCATCTAAGCTGAGGGCTGGATTGGTAAGAAGCTAGCCAGGTGAGGGAAAAAGGGAGGAGACAGAAAGAACAGGTTTTGCAAAGGTCCTGAGGCAGGAAGGAGTTTGGTATGTTTGGGGAACTAAAAGAAGGCATATTTAGATATGGATGAGATAAGGTGGGGAAACAGATGTGGGGTAAGAAGAGGGTGATGGTGGAGGAGTGCCAGGAAGGGGGGAGTAATGGGCAGGCCCAACACTGGACCTTGTAGGTCAAGGAAGTTCACATTTTATTCTCCGTGAAATGGGAAGCAATCGGAAGCCTTCATCAAGAGCTGTATTCTGAGTCATACACAGTAATAAACTCTGGCTGCTGTGTGAGAAAGGACTGGAAAGGTGTGAAGGTTGAAAGCAAGGAAATTCTTTGGGGGCTAAGGCGGTATCCCAGGTGAGAGAAGGAGGTGGCTTAGGTATTTCTAAGAGCAGTAGCAATGGAGAGATGTGAAAGGATTTGAAATGGACTACATATTTGATTGGAAAGAATGACTCCTAGGTTTCTGGTTTCTGGTTTGAGCACTGGGTGGGTAACTATCTTTTTTTTTTTTTTAAAGATTTTATTTATTTATTTGATGTTAGCTGCAGCCATAATGGACAGGTCACGAGGGGAGGTTGCATTTGGCTTAGCGTTCTTTTCCTTTTTTGGGATCCCAGACACCTTGAAGAAGCTGATGAAAGCTATACTTCTTCCTTTAAAAGTTTTTGCATTGCAGCTTAAGAAATTTATAGACCCCTTGAAGCCCATCCATAGCTCCTGTGAAGTTGATAGATGACAAATTAAACAAAGAGATGATAAAACTTGTGTAGAGAGGGACATGTACCCGGACTGAGCCCTGGGGACCAGCACCATTTAGAAGTAGGCTAGAGGAAGCACCCACCCACTAGCGGTTGAGAGGGGTAATGAAAAGGGAGGGGCGATTCCAGAAAGAAGTTATGGAAACTAAGAGAAAAGTGTTTCAAGGATAGGAGGTAAATCCTGAAGACAAGTTCTGAAAAGCGTCAGCTAGAATTGACAACAGATGATCTTGGGGAGGCCCAGGACCATACCTGTGAAGGGTGAGCTCTCTTGGGAGCAGGCACTGACCCTCTGCTGACTAGCGTGAAGGACAGCCACTGGGTGCAGTTAATGTGTGGGTGTTTCCTCTTGGTGGGGTCTGAATGGCAAGGTAACGGTGAATAAGTGAGGCAAGCACGACTGGGGTCTTGAGGGTGGAGGAGATGCCACATGGTCCTTGTGGAAGGTGAAGTCAGACCTTCGGGGGAGGACTGTTGTCTATTTGGTGCTGTGATCTGGGCTAGGTCTTAAGAGAGAGCAGGATCAGAGGAGGGAGGGGCTGGGCCCTGTGTGAGCAGCTGCAGGGCCCAGACTCATCATGGGTGTAGAGTCAGCAAGTCTCCCAGAACTTCTCAGGACTTGCTCCACTCTTTTTCTACCCTTCTTGGCCTTCTCCTCCTTTCCTGGCTCTGTCTTTTCCCTGAGCCCAGAAACAAGCTCAGGCCTTTCCTAGTGACTCAGCATCTCCTCCTGTCAGTGTCCAAATTCTCTTCTTTTGTCCCCAGGACATCTGTAGCAGAGAATTTCTTGAAATGTTCAATTGCTTTTTTTCTTCCTACAGTTTTCCCTTGGCCGGCTGGGTGTTGCCTTGCCCTGGGGATTTTGGCTGCTTCTTGAAGCCCGGGGCTCTTCTGGGGCTTTGAAAACCCTCAATGCATTGACAGGTTCATGCTGGATGCCTTGGAGGGCACCCAGGCAGCCAGAGAAGACAGGGGGAACTTGTGCAGCATTTTCAATGAGAGCACATTTCAGGTAGTTCACTCTGGAGGCTGAGTGGAGGCTGAGTTTGCCTGAAGGCCACTGTCAGGCAGCTGCTACCAGGGATGGCGCAAACCACACCAGTGGGAATGGAGGTAGGGATTTGAGGCTTATTAAGGAGGTGAAATAGGACTGGGTTACTTGATAAGGCAAAGGGATGAATCAAGGTTTCTAGCTTTCTCATTCTGAGGATAGTAGGTGCTGGTGGGGACCACTGAGAGAGAGCCCACATGGAGTTAGTGGATGGGTTCAGTCTCTCCAACATGCTGAGTTTGGGGGGGCCTGTGTGATGTATCCAGATAGAGCTGCCAGGCAGGAAGGCAGGCAGGCAGTCGGAGAGTTGGGTCTAATTTTTGTGAAAGAGGTCTGGGCTGGAGAGGGCTGACCCAGTAGTTGAAACCATGAGGATGGAGGCAATGCCAGGAGAGTGGAGTGAGAGGAGCTGTGGGGCTTACAGGGAATCTGGCACATAAGGTGCAGACTCACAGCTGGTGTCACTTAAGGATGTCACCAGAGGAGGCAGGGGCCTTATTTACTGAGACATGAGAATTGGGAGTGGGCACTCCTTTGGAATCCAAGATAGTATTGAGATTCCAGAAGGTGAGAGCGATCTGGAAGTGTCAAAAGGAGCAGAGAGATCCAGAGAGATAGGCCTGAGAAGTAACTAACTGCCCACTCTGGGAAAATGAAGGTAAGAGTTACTCCTGCCCTAGCAGGGTTAGGAAAGGGGATGTGGGTGGGGAGAAGCCAGACGGCCAAGTGTTGAGAACTGAGGACTTGGTGGGGGAGGGGACGACAGGACAGGAGGGCACGCGCACACATACCGTTTAAGAGCCTGTGTGAGAGGGAGAGAAGCACTTGGTAGCTAACTGGAGAGGGCAGTCGGAGTGGAGGGCTGGGACCAGAGTTTGGTTTTTAGACGTGAGACCTGAACTTGTTAAAAGGCTGAGGGGAGGGGCACCTGGGTGGCTCAGTGGGTTAAAGCCTCTGCCTTCCGCTCAGGTCATGGTCCCAGGGTCCTGGGATCAAGCCCTGCATGGGGCTGCCTGCTTCCTTCTCTCTCTCTGCCTGCTTCTCTGCCTACTTGTGATCTCTGTCTGTCAAATAAGTAAGAATCTTAAAAAAAAAAAAATAATAATAAGGCTGAGGGGAAACAGCCTGGAGCCAAAAAGCCAGGAGAGGTGGGGAGGAGGCTTTGAGGGCTCAATCGCACCAAGTTAGCTTCTTAGAACTTGCCACGCTTCCACACCCCCTATCTTCTGTCATCATTTGAACACTGTGAGGCTTCAAACAAAGGTGAGACTGTGCCCAGGGGCTGTGAAGAGAGATGCGCACCTACTAGGTGCA
Organism: Lontra canadensis; assembly: GCF_010015895.1. Lineage (NCBI taxonomy): Eukaryota > Metazoa > Chordata > Mammalia > Carnivora > Mustelidae > Lontra > Lontra canadensis. The sequence continues at coordinate 979,389 of NW_022631032.1, read as the reverse complement.
GTATGCTGTCTCCACCACGTGAGGAAATATGCATGGAAACTGTTCAGCTCCACACAGCTTAGGGGGCCAGAAGCAGCGGGCTCCTGGCTCCCTGCGCTGTGGACTCGGGGCAGTTGCTATCCCAGATGAGGTGTCAGCATATGTCACGGAGCCCGGGTAGTAACCCCAGAGAAGTGTCACCATGTGCTACCAACCAGAGCCCGAGTGTTTCTCCGCTTCCTGCGAGGTGCCTCTTAAGTGCGGTGGACCAGGGGTCGGGCAGGCGCGCTACCTTCCCTTTCTCACGTTCAAGCAGCTAAGAGTTCTGTTAGCCGCAAGGTATAACACCACCACCACCACCACCACCACCGATGGCGGAGCTTCAGGGGAGCGGGCGCGGCAGGCTGGGGCCAGAAGACTGCCAGAGCACTAGGCTGCAGGTGGCGGGGCGCGCCCCCTGTGCGCGTCGCCAAAGGGACGCCGCGAAAACCAAACGCGCGATTTGTATATCCGGCCGGGGCCCTGCTCCGAGATAAAGCTCCTGCGGAGGGAAGTATTTAATTCGCCTCCCGCGCCATCGGAAGAAACTCCTTTACGCCGGAGGCAGTGGGGTGGGCGCATAGGAGCTTTCTCCTGCGTAGGGTTTCCAATCCTCCGCCGGAGGCCCTGTGCGCTGGGCTGGTTGTCGAAGGCGAATTACAGTTTTTTGTTTGTTTTTGGAAGGGGGTGGTGGCGCTCTTAAGGAATAAAGAAGACCTGGAGTAGAACCAGGGTCTGGTTTTCTCTCCGTTGTAGCACAAGTTTCCACCTTGACCTTGACTCTGGGCAAGTCTATTCTAGGTCCCTCGCTGGTCCTCAGTTTCCCTGTTCATTAAATGGGGATCTGTACTATGATCTTGTTTTTGCACGGCCAGGGTGGCAATTTCCACCTCCTCCAGGACAAAAAACCCCTCCTCCGCTGGTAACCTCGCCTCCTCAGGACGTAGCTCTTTTGAAAGGTCCTCTTTACCCCCTTCTTCCCTTCGCGGGTCTAGGGGCCTAAAGGCGAGGTGGGCAGGGCCTACCCAATGGCCCCGCCCGTCTCCTCTGGCTCCGCCCCACTACGTCCCCTCTGCGCCCCTCCGCGCTCGGCGCTGGGATGAGGCAACCACGTGACCTCACATCCGGGCGCGGGAGTCCCGAGCTTGCCGCGCGCTCCCCCGCCCGCCCGCTCTCCCCGCAGCGTGATCTGGGCGCCACGGCGGAGGGGAGGGGGGTTCGCTTCGTCGCTGGCGGCTGGAGGCCGTTTCGGAGTGCAGACCGCCCCCCTCCCCTACCCGCCTACCCCCGTCACCGTCCCTTGTTCTCGCTCTGTCCGGCTGCAAGCAGCCGCCGCCGCGGGCGCCGAGGAGGAGAACGCGGACACCCCTGTGCCCGGCTCAGCCAGGGCCTGGCCGCGGCGCCGCCCTCCCCTTACCCCGAGCTGCAGCGCGCGGTGGCGGCGGCGGCGGCGGCGCCTCGAATCCGAGCGACCCGCGGCCGCCGGCGCCCGCCGAGGGCGATGGGGCTGGGCTGAGGCGAGGCGACGGCGGCGACAGCAGCGGGCCCGGGCCCCGGCCCCCCGCGGTCCCTCGGCTGCTCCGGCCCAGAGGCCGCCGAGGAGACGGCGCAGCGGCGGCGGGTGAGTGGTCGGGCTTTTCCGGGACGCCGGGGGCAGGGTGAGCGGGGCGCGGAGTAGGTGGGTGGTGGTGGTGGTGATGGTGATGGCGGGGTGTTGAAAGAGAAGAAGGGTGTTGTCGGGTACCAGGTGAGCTTCTGCTGGGCTCCTTGGTCCAGAATCCCGCATCACTTCCCGGGGAAGATGAGTGGGATGGGGAGGGGAGCGCTGAGACCGCGGAATGTCTGCCTGGGACAGGTGAGGCGAGAAAAAGGGATACACGTTGTGGGTGTGAAGGCCTGGTTCGGACACGCTGCTTGCGTTGGGACTGGGAAGTAAGGATGGTGGTCCAGCCCTTTTAGAAAGTCTGGCAGATGGGTGGTCGAAGGGCAGGACGCTTGATGTGTTCTGCGGGTGCTGCCTGAAGGCATCTTGAGTTCGTCCTTAACGTCGGAGTAGTAACAGCTTCCTGCCATCACCGCATTTTATGGATGACTAAGTGAGGCCCAGAGAGGAAAAGTGACTTCTTAATTGGTTAAGGCCTCTCACTTTGACTCTGTAAGTGAAGACTAGAAAAACCCCGGGGTTCTCTCCATTACTTGCGTGGCCACTCTCTTTATGGCCTTTAATTCTCCCCATTGCCTTCACAGAGTTAGGTTTGGCAGTGTATCTTTTAGAGGGGTTGTGGCTGGGGGAATGGATTGGAGATTGACAACAACTCGATTCGGGGCTTCCCAATTTGGAAAGATTTTGTGACAGGTGTTTATCATTTCCTCTTCCCATAGATCTGACAGAAACATCCTTGGATCTTGGTGTCTGGACATAGGAGGTATGAGTCACTCACGTAATTCACTCCTTTTAATTGTCAGTGTCTTAAAGCTGTATTTAGTGGTTATATTAGTGCAAAATGAATGGGTATGGAGTCGTAAATCTAGAAACAGAAACCTATGTTTCCTACTTATGATTCTGAACTGTACAAGTAGAACACTTGTGTATGTAATGATTATTTTAGATCTATGAGTCAGGAAGTTAGAATTTTTTTAAAATCCAAGAAATGCAGGAATGTTAAAGATTATTGCAAAGTGAATACTGTGTTCTAAAGGCTTCGTCGCTAAAGTGAAGGTGTTTTGATTTCCTTATCTTTTAAGGGGTGATTTCATAGTTAAAAGTGCTCTGCCTTTTGTTAGATCTCAGCCTCCTTACCAAGGTACATATATTTTATGGCATTCTTTTCTCCGGAGGATTGTTGCTTTGCAGAATAGGCTGCAGATGCCAAAATAAATCTGTTCCGGTATTCCATTCTGGTTTAGCAACCCTTTTTAAAATGCAGATCAGTTCCTGGAAGTTCCAAATAGTAAGCCTATTATTAATTGTGATGCAACTTTACTTTTGCTACTATCCGTTTGCATTACTCGTTCTAGATCAGGGGAGCCTGAGATTGTTCAGTGAGATTTTTGAACTTTGTTAGAACAACAAAGCTTGTTTTTGCTCAGGGCATTGGGTAGGAAAAGTGATGACACTGGTTATCTCAGTTTATAAGTAGTATAGCTATAAATGAAAATACAAAGTTGCAATTTATTTTGAAAATACAGTTGACAGGCTTCAATTTGATGCAGTGTTCAAATTATGTAGTGAGAGGGCTGATTTCTTTGTCTAGGTCAACCAGAATACTTTACTTGGGGTATGCTTGGTTATTAAAATTTTAATTTGGTTTGATTTGAGATAAATATAATGAATTCTGGGCGCCTGGGTGGCTCAGCGGGTTAAAGCCTCTGCCTTTGGCTCAGGTCATGATCCCAGGGTCCTGGATCGAGCCCCACATCGGGCTCTCTGCTCGGCAGGGAGCATGCCTCTCTTCTCTCTGTGCCTGCCTCTCTGCCTACTTGTGATTTCTGTCTGTCAAATAAATAAATAAAATCTTTAAAAAAGAAATAAATTCCTACATAGGTAGGGGAATAGTTTTATAGTATTTAGAGCAAAGCTTTGTTAAGCCTGAATGTCTGAACATTATCTTCTGATGAGTTCTGTGTGGTTTTGCCTATTAGTTATTAGAGCTGAAATATTTCCGTTGGTTTAGTTAGCCCTTAACGGTTGTCTCATTTAGGTACATCAGTTTTCCACCTGTGCCGTATTCCAAATATGGATTCTTATGTGGGTAATAATTGTGTGTTGGTAGCTACAACATAATGTAATATAGAAAAAGCACGGACTTGGGAAATCAGACTGGAGTTTGATTTTTGACTTTCCGTAACTAGCTCTTTGACTAGGCTTTGAATTAAACACTTAACATGGATTATCTCATTTAAACTGTATTTTACAGATGAGGAAACTTGAGGTTCAGAGATGTTAAGTTACCCAGAGTCATAGACAGCTAACATGGTAAACCTAGAAATAGAAACAGCTTGTCACATGCAGTAACAGAGCTAGATTCGTGCTGTTTTCAGAGGCCCTTACATTGTAAGTTGCTTAACTTCCCTGATTATCATCATCTTCTAATTCTTTTTTTTTTTAATTTTTAAATTTTTTATTAACATATAATGTATTATTAGCCTCAGGGGTACAGGTCTGAATTGCCAGGTTTCTAATTCATTTTTATTGAAAACAAATATTAATACTTAGCTCAGAGAATTTTGAGGATTAGCTGAGAACTTACATTCTCCCTTTCCCTCTTTTATTCTCTATACTAAATTGAGCTCTGCTTATATAACATGGTGGTCTTGTAACCACTGTGAATATAAGGTTTTAAAAATGTGAGTACACTTTATTCCTACGATTAATAGCAGTCCTAGGAGTTGGGCCATGATCAGTGATATGGGGACATCCTGTGAAACTTTATTCTGTATTTTTTTTTCCCCAATGGTCCAGGTAATGGTGGAAGTAAGAACTTTATACTTGAATGACAGCATAATGGTTGTAATTACTAAAAATCTGGGAAGACAGAAATAGAATTTTAAAATGATCTTGATTACTTGGTTTGTCCAACGCTGGATTCTGTGCATTGGTATATTCGGTAACCTAAATTAACTATATATGTAATAAGTGGAAGACATTGTGAATGGAACACAAGTTGAATAGGAGTTAGCAGCTTAACACTTACTAAAGATAACACTCTTAAACCAGTTAATTGTGGTTAGGTAAAAGAAGATAGTCTGGTGCTTGACATCTAACATCAGCAGAAGGTTTGTTCCAGTGATGAAATGCATTCTGAATGTGCTGTATAGCTCTTCTAGTTAAATCTGCACCCCAGAGATAGCTGATGGGATTTAATCTTTGGTTTTGGGAGATAGTTTGTGTGAAATGAAGCTAACTGGATTATGGAGAGAATGAATCTGTAGTCACTAAAACCATGTTCTAATTATTAACCCATCTAACTAGTCCAGGAAACATGAGAGAGGCAAGGAAATAATTGTTAGAGAGCCTTACTTGAATTTTGTTGACTTCATTTTTTGAGATAGAGAAAGAAAAAGAGCATTGGAATTAAAGCACATCTTTTAAGATTTATGTAAAGAAGTAAAAGTTCTGGGTTTATTTAATTAGGGAAAAGTAGGTGGTATCTGTGGGGTAGAATGTCCTAGACTTAATGGTAACTAGTTATTATATAAGCCATGAGTTAAAAAAATTTGTTGATGGTGGGGTTATGGACATTGGGGAGGATATGTGATATGGTGAGTGCTGTGAAGTGTGTAAACCTGGCGACTCACAGACTTGTACCCCTGGGGCTAATAATACATTATATGTTTATAAAAAAATAAATAAAAAAACGTTAGTTATTAGTGGGGAGCCTGGGTGGCTCAGTTTGTTAGGTGTCCGACTCTTGATTTTGGTCAGGTTGTGATCTCAGGGTCATGAGATTGAGCCCTGTGTTGGGCCGTCTAATTAAAAAACAAAACAACCCACCAAAGATTTATATTAGTAAGATTAAAAATAGAGATGATGAAAAAAAATAGAGATGATGTGAAATGTCATGAATGAATGGTAATAAAAATTACTACTTTTGTAATCATTAGTTAAAAAAAGTCAGGAGGGGGAAGATGGAATGAAGGAAAGGGAAAGTTGATCAGATAGTCAAATGTCTGAGAACGAGGAAAGTTGAAGGTTTGGATTGCTGAAGAGTTTCCATGGGACAGTTCTCTCTCTCGAGAGTTCTCTCGAGAGAACGGTCCCATCAGAGGATCTGGTAACACCTTAGACCGAAAGACTCATAATGGGGTCTTTGTTAGGTCTAACTAGTAAAACATTAACTCAGATAGCAAACTACAAGACTGCCAAATTTAAAAAAGGAGTGTACTGCAGGGCATCTCCCCAGTGGAAGAGGCCATATAGATCTTTGGAAACAGAGCTCCACAGAGACCTGTTTCTTTGAGGGTATAGATGAAGATACATGTTTTACCTCTTCCTGTCACCCGAGACCACTGATACTAGTATGAACTGAGAATCCAATAAGAAGTACCCCCCTGTCTATTTGTGTATGTGTAGGGATTAAGTGAGTTGTAATCAGTCTCTTAATTGAAATTCCTCTCTTCGCTGACCTTCCTGCTTTTAAATGATCTATTGATACTCAGGTAAGAAAATGAATTTCTGAGAAAAGTGAGTTAACTATGTAGAATTTATGATTACATGATGTGGAACTTGATGATGTATGTAGATTTTCTCAGAAGCTTTAAATAAAAATATTAGAGGACGCCTGTGTGGCTCAGTTGGTGTTGCATGCAACTTTTGATCTTGGGGTTGTAAGTTTGAGCTCCACGTTGGGTGTAGAGATTACTTAAAATCTTGAAAAAAATAAAAATATTTGTATCTGTTTTGAGGTGGGTGGTATGAAAGTTCTACCTCTGATAGCAAGCTAGATTAATTGACTCCTCTATTTTATTTGGTTTTTACCTGTTTTCTTCACAAGAAATTTGTGAGTTGGATATTGAAATAATGAAGTGTGAGATTGAAAAACAATATGGTGGATCGTCACAGATAGGTGATAGACTAGTCTCTTCTTTTTACAGAAAAGGAAACGTGTGGAGAATAAGTGATAGCATACCAGTAAAGGACCTGATGTTAGACAGTGTTTTTCGGTAGGTTATTCTTTCCACTCTTGGCTTGCTTTTGTACTCTGGTAATGGCTCAACTCACTACTCACTGTTGTTGTTTTGTTTTTTTCCCCTACTGAGAACCAGTGTTAAAGATTGCTTTTGATTACGTGGCAGCCTTTTTTTTTTTTTAAAGATTTTATTTATTAGAGAGTATGAACAGGGGGAGGGACAGAGGGAGAGGAAGAAGCAGCAGGGATCCTGATTTGGAGCTCTGTGCCAGGACCCAAAATCATGACATGAGCCAAAGGCAGACACTTAACCGACTGAGCCACCCGGGTGCCCCACATGACAGACTTTTACTACATTTTTATTTTATTTTAAAATAAATCATGGAATAGTTCCCACATGTACCTAGTGTGCTTTCTTCTTCTTTTTAAAAAGATTTTATTTATTAATTTGAGAGAGAGAGTGATTGGGAGAGAGAGCATGAAGGCGGGGGTGGGGAGAGGGAGAGGGAGAAGCAGAAGCAGACTCCTTGCTAAGCAGGGAGCCCGATGTGAGGCTTGATCCTCTGACTATGGAACCATGACTGGAGCCAAAGGCATATGCTTAATCGACTGAGCCATCCATGTGCCCCAAGCATGCCTTCTAACAGCGTCCCTGTTGCTCTCCTTTTTCCCATTTGTGAAATAGGATGAATAATGCATTAGTTATTAACTTACTTTGATATACAAGACACATGTTTGGGTTCTTAATTCTTTGTAATTTAAAGAGCTGGGTAAAGTGAAATCATACCTTATATATGGGGGCTTCAGGCCTAAATTCTCATTTAAGGTAGAAATCCTGTATAGGCAAAATTACTGTTGAAAAGGTCCTTTAGGAAGATACCAGTTAGAAAACTGGTTCTTAACTGACATACTGTTTCAATTCCAACAGCCCGTTTTTCCTCCAGTTTTTAAAATAGGTTACTTTTTTGGTGAGGGGGATCATAATTAGCTATGCAAGATACCTTTTGACAAGTGAATGGGACTTAGACTGGCTGAGGAACAGCAAATTTATAGTCTTCATTGCATGTTCACTCTGGCACAAGGATGTAAAGGCAGGCATCCTGCCATCATTTAAAGTATTCTCTTGTTTTTCTTTTTTCGTGTAGCACAGATAATTGAATGGGAGTAGTTAAATGCATATATGATAAGAGTCCACAATGTGAATAATGGAGAAAGAAATTAGGTATCTATGAAAATCTATTATCTCCCCAGGGTTATACTGGGTATTTTACACCATACAAAGAACCTAGCATAATTAAAAGGCTAGGTAATAAAATTGGGGAGTATTGGGGGACCATTTGTACTTTGTGTAATTCTGGACTGATACTCAGCTATATTCAGTGTTAATATCTTCCTTACTGCTAGTAAAATCTGCATTATTTTAAAAGAAGTATAGGAGCACTTGGCTGGCTCATTTGCTAGAGCATGAGACTTGATGTTGGGGTTGTGAGTTTGAGCCCTACCTTGGGTGCAGAGTTTACTTGAAAGTAAGTGATAGATAGAACTGTATAAGTTGTTGATGTTTTTCATGAAATTTAAAGTATCTGAATCTTAACATTATTTTTGGAAAAGCATAGTAAAAACACCAGTTTAAAAAAAAAATGTAGGGGCACCTGGGTGGCTCAGTGGGTTAAGCCTCTGCCTTCGGCTCAGGTCGTGATCTCAGAGTCCTGGGATCCAGCCCTGCATTGGGCTCTCTGCTCAGCAAGGAGCCTGCTTCCCTCTCTCTCTCTGCTTACTTGTGATCTCTCTCTGTGTGTCAATTAAATAAATAAAAATCTTTAAAAAATAATAAAAAATAAAAATAAAAAAAATGTAATAGTGGCTAAAGATGTCTGGGGAATTGGCATGGTATAGTGGTTAAAATGTGGGCTTCAGAGCCATATACAAGTGACTTGGGTTCTAGCCTCATCACTAGCTCTGTAGTCGGGTTCAAGTCACTTAACCTTTTTTAGTTTCTTCATTTGACAAATGGAGGGAATAAAAGCTACCTTAGAGAATTGTGAGGATAAGAGGCTCAGTAAATGGTAATGTACTATTATTGGTTTAATAACATTTAATGTATTCAGAACAAGTATTGGGTGTGTGTGTGTGTGTGTGTGTGTGAGAGAGAGAGAGAGAGAGAGAGAGAGATGAGAATGTGTGGGGGTGGGATTGAGAATTGCTGCCTATTTTATTTTAACTAGAGCAGCAGGCAGTAATGACATAGTGTTGTACTCAGGCTTTTCATGGAAAGATATCATGATTTTGCATCTTTGGGAACAGCATCCTAAAAGGCTTAAGCTGTTAACCTCATGTATCTCTAATGTACATTTTATGTGTGTTTTTGTCTTTCCCTTTCTGTCTCTGGGTGTATCATTTCCCCCCATCCTCTGTGTTACTGTTATTGATTCTGTCTCTTCCTGGTCACATTATAAAATGTAAAAATATGTTAAATTAGGTTTATTTAATAGACTTTCATGTGTCTTATTTAAAAATAATGGTTAATAAAAATAAGTAAAAATAAAACAATAGAAAATACTTGTTAGTGAAATGTGTCTACATCTTTTCTTTAAAAGGAAGATTTGAAATTTTATTTTACTTCTCTGGCCTTTGGATTGATTGCTTTAAATGTGGGTCACCAGTTCTTCAAAGACCAAAGATTTTTCGTCCAGCTTTAGATTATGCCTTCTTTTTTTTTTTTTTTAAGATTTTATTTACTTGAGAGAGTGAGAGAGAGAGAGAGCGCGCGCATATGCATGAGTGAGTGTGCATACAAAGGGAGAGGGAGAAGCAGACTCCTTGCTGAGCAGAGAGCCTGACTGGACTGACGTGGGGCTCCATCCTGTAACTCTGGGATCATGACCTGGGCCTGAGGCAGAGGCTTAGCTTAACTGAACCTACGTGCCCCAGCACCCTAACTTCTTAAGCCATCAGTTTTCTAAGCTCATTTGTAATTTAGTTTTGGCTTTGATTTCCTCAAGTTTCTCTTAAATTTTTTTGCTTTACTGTTTCACCAAGCATAAGAGATGGAATCCTTATTTAATGCCAGTTGTAATAATGTGATTCAGTTTGCTAAGTTAAATGTAAGGTACTGCAGGCAAGTAGCCTGATTTTGTCTGGAGCGCTTAAATATTTGAAAGAATAGGGGCACCTGGGTGGCTCAGTCGGTTAAGCGTCTGCCTTCAGCTCAGGTCATGTTCCCAGGGTCCTGGGATTGAACCCTGCATCAGACTCACTGCTCATCGAGGATTCTGCTTCTCCCTCTGCCCTACCCGCACTGTCCCCCCACCCAGCTTGTGCGCATGCAAAAATAAATAAAATCTTTTAACCCAACAAATTCTGTTAAAATGGGTTTTTATTTCATGGATCTTTTTGATACGAAAATAGGCTTTTTATAGTTACTACCACTGCCTTAGAGTTCATTGATGAACAAGTTTTAACTAACCCACAGTTGTTTTCTGTTCAGTTTTTGGTGAGAAGAACAGAATAAAGTGCTTAATTTAGTTAGGTTCAGAAGCATCTTAATGTGTTCCACCCCCACACCCAAATCCTTTCTTACCTCCGATGCAGCCTATGGTGAATGGCGTTTCTTCATGTTCCCTTAAAACTTGTGGCAATTATCAATTATTGTGGTACATAAGAATTGTGATTTTTATAGGCAGGCAGGAAGGAAGGAAGCAGGCCTGGTTAGGGCCTCTTGGTTATGCCTTTAGGATTGCGTTGGCAAATTTAACTATTCAGTATTTTTTTTAGTTCCTGTATGTGCCAAGCACAGGGCTAGATGTTGGCTATGTATTGAAGACTGAGTTCTGGCATCTTGAAGGTAAACAGTCTAGCAGGTGAACACAGTGCTGCTGCACTGTACAAGTCCCGAAGACACCATTCATACTGTATTTGGAATATGGCCCTATGGTATGGGCTTTGGTCTTTCTCAGTTGAAAAAAATTCAGAATCTCCATCACATGCAAGTTAACCCATATCTTTATCATATCTTTATCATATCAGACAATCTGATCCTGTCCCGTGTTTTTAGCTCCATTTCTAGCTGTTCCCTAGAGACTACCCTGTGCTCTAGCGGGTTTAACTTGTATTCATGACATTTTCTAGGATTTCTCACCTTAGTACTTCTTCTTTTTTTTTTTTTTTTAAGTTTTTATTTTAATTCCAGTTAAGGAGCGCTTGGGTGGCTCAGTGGGTTGAGGCTCTGCCTTAGGCTCAGGTCATGATCTCAGGGTCTTGGGATCAAGCCCTGCATCGGGCTCCCTGCTCCCCTCTCTCTTTGTGTGCCTTTCTGCCTACTTGTGATCTCTCTCTCTGTCAAATAAATAAAAATCTTGAAAAAAAAATTCAGGTGTACGGTACAGCGATTCAACAATTCCATATATCATTTGGTGTTCCTCATGGCAGGTATACTCTTTCATGCCCATCAGCTGTTAAAACATCCTCCCAGCCCCCACCCCTCACCTCAGTACTTCTGCCTCTGGTAATTCCTCTGCTTGGATTCCATGCCTCTGTTATTTCCCCTCTTTTTACTGCCTCTTTGTCTGATGAATTTCCCACCTTTCAGGTCTTAGGTCAAGGGTTATAATCTCCAGCATTTAACATGGTATTTGGCACATGTAGATAGTTTTTTTTTTTTTTTTTAAGGTTTTATTTATTTAAGAGAGAGAGAGAGTGTGGGCATATGTGCACACAAACTGGGGGGAGAGGGATAGGGAGAAGCAGGCTCCCTGCTGAGCAGGGAGCCCAACATGGGGCTCGATCTCAGGACCCTGAAATCATGACCTGAGCCAAAGGCAGGTGCTTAACAGAGTGAGCCACCCAGGCTTCCCAGAGAGTGACTTCCTACAACATGACTTTCTATGAAATCAGAAACAGCGATAAGCCATAATAATTTTTGCTAAATGCTAGTTTAGTACTTACAGATTTATTCTGAATTGTTAGGACACTTGGGCAACATTGGCTTTTTTCCTAAATCAAGTAATGGTGTAGGTATATTTCAAGATACTGCCTGGCTGGGGTAAAGGCACTGTTTTAAGTTCATTGGAGAACACGTTAGTGAGACTTCTCTGTCCAAATAATGAGAAGTTGGTCATATATGGTCTCTCAGATGAACAGAGCTTTTCATTCCAAGAATGGGTGACCCAGAGGATGGCAGTAGCACTCGTTCTAGCTCTGTTTCTGCCTGTAGTGCCCATCGCTGCTGCTGTGCAGGAGTGGATGTAGTGGAGAGTGAGAACACTGAGGGAAGCCCAGTCAGGAATACTCCGAGACTTTTATATGGGGGGGGTGGTAGAACTATGATGCCCACTCTCCGCATCACCTCCCTAGTTTTTTTGTTTTGTTATTTGGAGATTTATCTTTTGTTTCTCAGCTTTGAGAAGTTATAACTTATTTATGTATTAATTTCTGAGCAGAATGACTGTTGAAGAAGGAGTTGATACTGAAGAACATAGTGTTGTAGATGGAGGTTTTGTGCCCGGTTACATGAAGTCACCAAGGGACCTAAGAGAGGGTATTGGGAGAGTTGGAAAAGGGCATTGGGTTGAGTGTGGCGCATGCCAAAGACAATATGTACTTGTTGTGAAATTTTAACCCAGAAAGCCAGGAAGGATTTTATCCTTTCCTCACACCCTTTGTCTTGCTCTGTTTCTTCATTCATTCTCCATTGCTTGGTACTGGCCTGGTTTTCAGCCTTTAAGGTTTTTAGTCTGTAAGTCCAACATTGTGAGACAGATGTTCTGATTCTTGCAAGGAGAGACAAAGGTGGGAGCTATCTTCTGCTGGAAGGTAGAAAAGACAGTCAAAGCATGGTGGAGAGCAAACTTGACCAGGGTCTAGAAGGACTTGTAAGAGCTCTGCAGCCACACTGTTAGGGAAAGGCATTCTTGGCAGAAGGAACAATGTATGTAAAGGAATGGAGTCAGGAAACGATAGCCCTTAGAGGAATTACAAATGTGTTGTATATAGATGGAATGTAAGGTTTGTTAGAGGTGAATGATAAACATTGGTGAAAGGCAGGTGGTGGTGACAACTAGGCAGGGCCACATTCTGGAGAGTATTACATGTCTATTTAGTTGTAACTTTGTCCTTGGAGCCCAGTTGGGCCTCTCTCCTACTCCTGCTTTACTTCTCTATGGTAGGGAAGCACATAGTATTGTGCATTGTCAGAGTTTTCAGTGTTTCGTTTTGTTTTTTAAGATTTTATTTATTTATTTGATGGGGGGTGGGAGAAAGAGCATGACCAGGGGAGAGAAGTGGAGGGAGAGGGAGAAGCAGACTCCCTACTGAGCAGAAAGCCCCGACTGGAACTCAATCCCAGGACCTGGAAATCACGACCTGAGCTGAAGTCAGATGCTCAACTGACTGAGCCATGCAGGTGCCCTAGACTTTTAAGTGTCTTGCTAGTAAGAGAGTTGTTCAGGTTTGCTTAATCCAGTATATTTCTTCAATTTGTATGAGCCGGGGATGCTTTTTCAATTTTTATTTTTATTTTTAAAGATTTTCTTTATTTATTTGACAGAGAGAGATCACAAGTAGACGGAGAGGCAGGCAGAGAGAGAGAGAGAGAAGCAGGCTCCCTGCTGAGCAGAGAGCCCGATGCGGGACTCGATCCTAGGACCCTGAGATCATGACCTGAACTGAAGGCAGCGGCTTAACCTACTGAGCCACCCAGGCGCCCCTCAATTTTTTTTTTTTTTTTTGGAGGGACTCTTGCCAGTTTGGGAAATGCTGCTGCAGACAATGGGAAGCTATTGAAATTTCAAGCAGAGAAATGATCATGTCTGGATTTTATGTTGATATGAATGAGGGAGACTAGAGAGGGCATCAGGACCTGAGTTGGGGGCAGTGCCAGTGGAGCTAGGCATGGGGGGGGTGGGTGTGAGAAAGGTAGAAATGATGACTAAGTACCTCCTTGTGGGGTAGGAAGGAGTCTGGGATGACTTCCAAAATCCTGGCATGGAATTTTAGCAAATCATATTCATTAAAGGAGTAGAAGGAATGGTTTGTGGTGGGGGGTGGGTTTGGAAGAAAGATAAAATGAATCTGTTGAATTTTAGTTGTATGTAAACATGTTCGGTTGATGTTTATATCTGTGGGTCTGGAGCTCTAGAGATTAGTGCTGACAACATTGATTGTCAGCTCTTGGCAGTTTTCACCGTAGATGGGTCAGTGGAGCCCCTCTTGGCCCTTTGTTTTGTTATAGAGAGAGAAGGCCAGAGAATATTAATAATTAAGTACTGGGCAGAGGATGTGGAGGCTTGGGAAATATTAATAATAAAGAAGTGGGCAGAGGAAGTAGAAACTTGGTTACCTGGCTGCCTGCCTTATGATCCAGGCTATTGTAGTATGCAGTATAATTTAGCGGAATTGTGGGAGGTGAAAGGTCATTTGTGGGCCATCTTGGGAACCTAGTCAGTATTTCAACTACATTTGACTATCAAATGAATTTTTGAAAAATAGACCCTTGAAAGATGGTACTGTCTGCATGTTAATTCCTTAATTTGTTGGTAAGGCATTTTGATATAAAGTCACCTCATGCTTGACTTTGTGGGAAAGTAAAAAATGCTAATTTTGATTAAATGAAGATTATTTTTTTCCTGTTTTTAAAAGAGGATATTGATTGAAAACTGGTAAGTAAAGTAGAAAAGCCCTGTAAAAGTGTTTTGTAAACTAAAAACCCCTGTATGAATGTCAGTTACTTTTGTTATGTTTGGTATAATACCCAAATGCATTGATTTTTTTTTTTTTTAAATCCTGGATAGTGGATTACAGAATGACCATAGGAAATGAGAGAGAAATTTCAGATTTCTGTGATGATTGTACCATGAGTAAGGCCATTATCCTCTTCAACAGTGATTTAAAGTGTGTTTTTGAAATATTTGTTGAATGCAGAGGTTAAGGGCTTTGCACTGTGTTTATATGCTGAGTCAGTGTGGGTAGGTTTCAGCTGGGGAAAAGGAATAAAGTGGAAAAAGATAAATTCACATAATTTTAAAAAGGTGATTGAAGTGCCTGTCAATTATACTTGTAAATTAGCAGGATTGTACTTTTTGTACAGAATAGCTTCCTAGTGATTTCGTGCTTCCTTTGTGGTCAGGTTCAGGCCTTCATCATGTCTGGAAAAATAAAATGTGAACCACAGTGTACAGATGACAGTACAGATGACAAGTATAACTAATTTTGCTTTCTTTCCAACACAATACAGTAATCCTGAAGTGAATCTTGCTGAGTTAATAAAGAAAAAATATTTTGGGTTTTGCTGTTAATAAGAAAAATGAAAATCTCTGGATTTCTGTGTGTACCTTCTTAACATATTACTTAAGACTTAGAATATAATTTTCTATAGGGTTTTCTTCCCGCTTTTTTGCCCCCCCTTTTGACTCTTCCCTACCCATCCCACCCCTTCTCCTCCAAGCCATTCCTCTGCACCTTGCTGCTCTGATTGGGTACCTATCTATGTACGCTATTATTTTTGTTTCAGAATGCAGCTGCAGTGTAATCTTTTTCAATACCTTTAATCAACAATTTCAGCTCAGCACTCTTCTACCAACAATGTACTTTGCTCAGCTGAAATAACACAGTACTGTGAAAAGTTGAGACTAACTTGAAGCAGTGCATGCAGTGACCACTGCATAATGATGGTCACTTGCCAGTAGCAAGTATAAGGTTTAATATAAACTTAATATAAACTATGTAAGCTATATCCTGGCTTCTGTGCAAACATGTGGATAATATGAGTCTTAGAATTGATGAATGTTGAAATTTTATTTATTATTTTTTAAAGTGAGCTCTACCACCCAGTGTGGGGCTTGAACATAAGACTCCCAAGATCAAGAGCCGTATACTCCAGGCATGCTCTGTCGACTGAGCCAGCCAGGTACCTGCCCCTGAATGTTTGAATTTTAATTTTACTATTATTATTATTTTTTTAATTTAAATTCATTTTAGGCGATACATCATTAGTTTTTGGTGTAGTGTTTAGTGATTCATTAGTTGGGTATAACACCCAGTGCTCATCACCTTATGTGCCCTCCTTAATGCCCATCAACCAGTTATCCCATCCCCTCCCAAATTTTAATTTTAAATTGCTGATTGAAGTGTCCAACAAGTTATTAGGGATTTGGATTAACAGTATTACATTTTAGGGATGCCTGGGTGGCTCAGTTGGTTGGGCCGCTGCCTTCGGCTCAGGTTGTGATCCCAGAGTCCTGGGATCTAGTCCCACATCGGGCTCCTTACTCAGCAGGGAGCCTGCTTCCCTCTCTGCCTCTGCCTGCCACTCTGCCTGCTTGTGCTCTCTCTTGCGCGCGCTCTCTCTCTCTCTCTCTGACAAATAAATAAATAAATAAATAAAATCTTCAAAAAAAGAAAAAAAACAGTATTACATTTTAGAAGAAATAATCACTAATTGGCATTACAATGGAAGAAACAATGCATTGCTTAACAGAAATGCTTATCTTCTAAATTTAAAAGTGTAGCTTTTATTTGGGCAGTTAAGCTCATGTACCAATTTGGGTTGTTTATACAAGCTGTTATTAGAACTCTAGATTTGTCAATTTCTTACTGTATTAAATTCCAAACACTTTCTTTAGTGCTTGCTTTAGAACTTGTTTCAGGGGCGCCTAGGTGGCTCAGTGGGTTAAGCCGCTGCCTTCGGCTCAGGTCATGATCTCAGGGTCCTGGGATCGAGTCCCGCATCGGGCTCTCTGCTCAGCAGGGAGCCTGCTTCCCTCTCTCTCTCTCTCTCTCTCTCTGCCTGCCTCTCCGTCTACTTGTGATCTCTCTCTGTCAAATAAATAAATAAAATCTTAAAAAAACAAAAACAAAAAAACTTGTTTCAGTTAGGTGTTTCTGCATGTAAGTATCCCTTTTACCCTCAAAGCACAAAACTCATGTACTCTATTTCATGAGTTTGAAGTTAATGAATGGTAACATGTTTATATATGTACATGTGACATGGATTTTTAATTGGGATTGTTGGATCAAAGTGTTGGAGTATTAAATTCTAATATACTGTCAGTTTTCCAAAAATGTAGTACAGATTCACTTTTTTTTTTCCCCCTTTCCTTTTCTTACGGAGGGAGCAGTGGGGGAGAGGGAGAGAATCTTAATGAGCAGGCTCCACACCCAGCACAGAGTCTAACATAGGGTTCAGTATTACGACTCTGAGATCATAACTTGAGCCTAAATCGAGAGTTGGACACTTAACCAACTAAACCACCCATATGCTCCCAGATTCACTTGTAACAGTGTATAAGGGTGCTCCTCCCCACCCCCAGTTTAATGAGCAAGTAGTAATTTTACCACATAATTTTATACTTCACCTCATCTTGTTCTCAGATAGGTTCATGTGCTCTTTAATTGTTACTGTTCTCCCTCCCTTGCTTCACAACATTATAAAATCCCTAAATTCTAGTTTTAGACAACTGTGAATTTGGGAGTAATCTTTGTAAAAGGCAATAATAACATACCTGCTTTCTCTCCTCTCTACCACCGTTATCATTTGTTTTGTGTTTTTGTCTTATTTTTCCATTGAGACACATGAAACAGAGGCTGTATTATTTAGCCAACCCCTCCTTTCCCAGATTAGTACCTCCAGTCATACTAAACAACAATAACAAAAATCTTGCAACTTCTCATAATCACTTTTGATCCACAGCTTTTCTGTTAAGGCTACTGAAAACTGTCAGCCCTTTTCCATACCAATGTTGGAACATCACCTAGTGGTGAAAGAGTGTAACAGCAAGATGCATGCAGAACCAATACTTACTGTAGGTCAAAACTTTCATAGTTGGAATGAATCATACAGCCTATTACAACTGCCTCATTTCAGTGGAGAAGAAATTGAAACCATGACAGGTGAAGGAACTTGCAAAATAGTTCATGTTGAATTGTCTTAAAAACAAGTTAAACCTTGACTCTTGAGTTGTGTGCTCTCTCTCTCTCTTTTTTTTTTTGTATTTTGGGGTAAAATTGTTTATCTCCTACAGTTCCTAATATAATAACGAACATGGCATATATACTTACTTAATGCTTATAGGTGGATTAATTTTTTAGATGGATTAATTTGATTAAATAATTTAGGGTTTGCTGCTATTTTATGGTGTGTGAATGGCTGCTACTTTTCCCTAGTGGAGCCAAAATTTGGAGGGGTTGTACAAAAATAAATATAATCACACCGTCACTTACTAGAAATGTACTTTTTTTTTTTAAAGATTTTATTTTTATTTATTGGACAGAGAGAGAGAGATCACAAGTAGGCAGAGGAGAGGCAGGCAGAGAGAGAGGAGGAAGCAGGCTCCCCGCTGAGCAGAGAGCCCGATGTGAGGCTCGATCCCAGGACCCTGGGATCATGACCTGAGCCGAAGGCAGAGGCTTAACCCACTGAGCCACCCAGGCGCCCCTAGAAATGTGCTTGTTAAGGGGGACTTCAAAATCACCACTTTATCTTGCCTGGGGTAAAGAGACCTAATTAAGAGAGATCCAAAGAATCTGGAGAATGGTTTGATAGATCACCATGAAGTGTTTTGCAGGTTCCTACAAGTTTCACACCCAAGGATGGCCAAGCACAGTAGAATTAGAAGTTATACATATGCTCAGCCTACCTTCTTTAACTATTTTAAAATATTAATATGTGTAGATGGTAAAAACATTCAGAAAACACTAAAGTCTCTCCCTTATTCTCACTCTGCAATACTGTCACCACTACTGGCCACTGTTTCCAATTTTTTTTTTGGTTTTTGATTATCTGGGGGGTTAGAAGCCAATTTTCTTTCTAGGCCTTTTTGATTCTCCCTGTTTTGAATATTCAGTCTGTAGGACTGGTCTTATCACAGTGATGTTATCTACTATTTCCTAATGCGGTATAGCACTTTTCATAATAGATAGTAAGATTTTGAAATCAGTTTAACAGTTATAACACTTTTGTAACTCTCAGTCCTTGAATATGAAGTTTTGAAAAGTTATGTACATGAGGAGGATTTAAGAGGAAATTTAGAAGTTTTAAGATCACACTAGCGTCAATAAATGAGAATCTCTCATTCATGTAAGTAGACATTTTAAAAATGTAAAGTTACGTTGTATATAAAAGAATTTTTACACATTTCCATTTTTACAAAGCAAAAGTTAAAACATAGATATTAGTTGTTAGTCCAAAGCTACTTTTTCCCATTTTTACTAATTAAATACTTTGCAGTTGACTAATACTCAAAGCCACTGTTTTACCTAAGATGACACTCTCACCACATGGAGTTTTCTCTGAATAAAAGGGCTGATTTGTTAAATAGTGTATTTAATAAAAGTGATAAAGACGTATGTAAGTATGTTGTAGTGTGTACTAAGTTGTAACTCTTAATGTTTCTAATATTGATCCTAAGGCAGATAATTACATTATTTTTCCTAGTTATAACTTATTTTGTTTTAGCTATGGCATTGTTTTGTAACCTACAAAAAAGCATAATTATACAAAGACTGCACTTTACAAATGTAAATAGTCTTGGTTTGGTGTATATTTGGTACAATGGTCTTCCTTAAGCCTAAACACAGAAACAAAAGCATGTATTATAAGAGAAAGTTCAAGATGGGAAGTGATAAAATGGGTATTCACTAGAGCTTTGTTAAAATTTAGCTGGTATCCTTGTAA
This sequence comes from Lontra canadensis, assembly GCF_010015895.1. Classification (NCBI taxonomy): domain Eukaryota; kingdom Metazoa; phylum Chordata; class Mammalia; order Carnivora; family Mustelidae; genus Lontra; species Lontra canadensis. Next base: position 960,075 of record NW_022631032.1, on the reverse strand, counting down.
AATTTCCATGTATTCATTAAATTATATTATGTCATTCTTATTGTTAGGAGCTGACTTGAAGTGTTAAGTTTTGCCCTCATAAAGAGTTGTGACAATTTGATTTCTATAGTTAGGGGATTGAGTTTTTTAAAAAATTCTTTTATACAAATATTTGTATAGCTTTTTAAAATTGAGGTGTTTCAGTGAGTAGATTAAGGATATTATATGTATTAGGGTACTTTTTATTTCAAAGGGAGGACTGCTTTTGAATTACAGAAGGTTATCTTAGTTGCTGTGGATGCTACAGATTTGACAGTGAAATAATATTCAGAGTGCTGGCTGGACTGTTTATACTTCAGGATCTTTAAAAAATCTTTTGCTGAATGGTCCTTAAAGATGGGTTTGTCAGATTTCTGTTTAACATGGATAGGCATGTCTCAGGGAAAAAATCTAGAACTGCAGAGCCAAGTAGGATGTTCATTCTGTCTTTCAACAATGCAGGGTGGCCCAAAAAGTCCTTTTTTTTTTTTCTTTAAGATTATTTCAGAGAGAGAAGAAAGTGCACACATGTGTGAGTGAGCAGAGGAGAGGGGCGGGGGTAGAAAGTCTTAGCAGACTCTGCTGAGTGAACTGAGCATGGGGCTCAATCCCATGACCTTGAGATCAGGACCTGAGCTGAAACCAAGAGTCAGACATTTAACCAACGGTGGCACCCGTGCACCACAAAGTGTCCCCTAAATCTTAATGTAGTTTTAATTTCTAAAACTGCAGAGTATATGTTATAAACTATAAAAAAGATTATTTAAGAATTTTTCAGAATAACTTAGTTTTGTGAATTTTGAGTAATACATTTTTAATTTTAGTTTTTTACTTCTTTCTCTCTGAACTGGGCAAATACTCAAAAAACTAATAATGTGTTATTCAAAATAACTACTTGAAGTTTTACTTGAGTTATAGATCACACTCTAAATCACCTTGTGAAATTACCAACTTCGTAATTCTGGGTATGTACATGGAATATCCTTAAAGAAAACCTTCCACGCACAGACTACTATAAAACTGTTGTTCCAGCTAATAAGAAACTCAGGTTTGATGCAAAGATGGCTTAGAGGCTTGGGGATTTCTGTGCCTGTTGAGGCCAGCTCCTCTTGTTTTAGGAAATGAGATATGACTAACTCTTATCCTAGAACACTACAGATGGCTCTTACTAATTATATAATGTGAAAAAAATAAGTAAATGTCCAAGAATTCGCATTTGATTTAGTGAGATATATTCCTGATAGCTTCACTTTGTCCTCTGCTGCTGTTTTTTTTTTTTTTTTTTTTTTAAAGGATTTTATTTATTTATTTGACAGACAGAGATCACAAGTAGGCAGAGAGGCAGGCAGAGAGAGAGAGGAGGAAGCAGGCTCCCTGGTGAGCAGAGAGCCCGATGCGGGGCTCGATCCCAGGACCCTGGGATCATGACCTGAGCCGAAGGCAGAGGCTTTAAGCCACTGAGCCACCCAGGCACCCCTGCTGCTGTTTTTATTCACACAAAAAATCATGTTCATTGTAAATGCAAGGAAGGGTTTGGTTAAGCACAATAGCCTATGAGCTCCTTTCTATGTAGATAAGATCAAGGCTGAGGCATGCACTGTGGAATTGGGACTTCAGTGTGCTGACTAGATGGGACTTATTCAATAGTAGCTCTACCAGTGGCACAGGGTATATCTTCTGAAAACCCACTTAAAGTCAGTGAATTTAAAAATCCTAAATTTTAATATCTTAATCATTTTGAAAGCAGTTCACAAAGAATCAAACAATATTTGGCAGAAAATTCTCATCCGAATGGATTTTTATGCTTAGTTTTATTTTTATTATTAATAGCCAGCTTTTGAAAGTGCTGCTGATACAGCAGTTGGGAAGAATGACGTTATAATGCTTTTGGTAAGAAAAATTTCTTTGTTTCCTATGATCTAGAAATTGACTTGATTAAAAAACATATACTCCTACAAGCTACAGTAGTTTTATTCTGAAAGTTAAATGGATTTCAGAAGTTCGATATTAATGCTTCAAATGTTCTAAATAGATACATGGTAGAATAGCTTAATATGTATTTTTTTCATCTTAATAGGAAATATCATTTAAAATATATAGGTTTTTATCTTTAGTCAGAAATACTAGAGGCTTTCTGTTATGTACATGTTTTTTAGAATTTAAATATGTATTTATATGTTAAACATAAGCTGTTGCAATTATTGTCTTACTGGATTTTTATTAAAAGTTTATGTGAAAGTCTTGGTGAAGTCTTGATCATTTTCTATGTGGTATAGTGTGCTCAAAGAGAATAATAACCGATAGTTTTTAGAGCAACTTTTTATTTAAATTATTTTTAATGCCTCCAGTTTGGTAAAATTTGGTAAGACTTAATAGTTTTGCCTTAAAAAGTAAGCTAAATTTTAGAGCAGTAACACTTATAAAAAGAATAGTGAGATAAAATGGTCAAGAATTGAATTTAGAAGAGCATTACAAATAGATTGTTTAAAAAATTACTGCAGTATTTTTTTGCTGTGGTCACTTTTTAACTATGGAGGATGAGTTGATAATACAGCTGTGTTAGACTGAGGTGAGCTCTCTCGAGATGTGTTTGGCGAAAAGGTTTTAAATAATTGTAAGTATGTGAAGTTAATGAACACATTGAATATTAGTGGTAATTCTTTTTCTAAAATTATAAACACATGCTTATTCATCTAATACATTCTTCATTGGAAAATTAGGATTTACAAAAGTGCAGAAGTACATCTCTATTTCTAGGCAGTGGAGAAAAGATAAAAGTGAAGAAGAATGAGTCAAAACTCAGCAGTAAGAGACTGTGGATAATGCCTGGTATATGATCAGTTAGGTCAGTGGATTTGAGATTTATAGAGTCAGAGTTCTTAAGATTTATGGCCTTTGGAGCCAGAGATGAATATCTTCTGAAAATGTTTTTCTGTCTAAAAGTTTAAGATGGGTGACTTTTATTTATTTAAAAACACCTTCTCTTATAATTATTACATATTAAAAAACAAGAAGATTAAAAAAAAAGATTATAGTATAATGAACTCTCATATACCTGTTACATTCAGCTTTTAATTCAGCTGTAGCAATTACTAACTTGTGGCCATCCCGTGATGGATAGAGAGTTTTTAAATTTTTAAATTTTAAATTTTAAAATTTTAAAATTTTTTTATTTGGAAGTAGGTTCAGACCTGCAGAAAAGTTCATGTATTTGTAAAGTGTTCATTACATTCCTTGATTATACTTCTGATATCTGCAGAATCTATAGTAATGTCATCTCTCGTCTTCCTGATACTGGTAATTTGTGCTGCCTTCCTCCCCTTTTTGAGTCTTACTAGAAAAGATCACTTTTGTCGATCTCAAAAAAAAAAGCCTTTGGTTTCATTGATTTTACTCCATTTTACTGTTTTTTATTTCATTGATTTCTACTGTGAATTTTATCAGTTTCTCTTTGGTGCTTGCTATAGGTGTAATTTGCTGTTCTTTTTCTACTTCCCTAGGGCCAATGCTGAGGTCACGATTTTAGGCATTTCTTCTTTCAGATTTTGGAATATAGTGGTATAAATAATTTCTAAATACTGTTTTAGCTGCATCCCACAAATTTTGATATGTCCTCAGTGTTACTCAGTTCAGAGTACTTTGTAATTTCCCTATTGATTTCTGACACGTGGATTTTTACGAGTGTATTTTGTTTCTAGGTATTAAGGCTTTTCTACCTATCTTTTTGTTACTGGTTTCTAAGTTAATTCCATTGTTTTTAGAACTTTGTATGACTTGAATCTGTTTTATGTCCCGAAATGTGGTCTTTCTTGGTGAATGTTCTGTGCATACGTAAAAAGAATGTATATTTTTCTGCAGTTGAGTAGAGTGTTCTGTAAATATCAGTTGGGACCAATTTGACTGACAATGTTGTTCAGATCTTCTGTGTCCTTTGTGTATTTTGAAGATCTGTTAAATGTATACATGTTTAGAATTATGGTTTTATGTCCATCAGCTAACCCCTTTGTCATTATGAAATGACTACATCCCTGGAAATATATATTTTTTAATCTCTGATAATATTCTTTGCTTTGAAATCTCCTTTGTCTGATATTAATACAGTTACTGAAGCTTTAATTTGAATAGCACTTGCACATATATTTTATTTTAACTTTTAGCCTACTGTGCCTTTATTTTATGTTGCATTTCCTATAGGCAACATATATTTGTAGCCTTGCTTTTTTTTTTTTTTAAGATTTTATTTATTTTAGAGAGAAAGCAGAGGGAGGGGCAAAGGGAGAGTGAGAGAGAGAGAGAGAGAGAATGAGAATCTCAAGTAGACTCCCTGCTGAGCATGGAGCCCAAAGCAGGTGGATCTCATAACCCAGAGATCTTGACCTGAGCTGAAATCAAGACTCAGACACTTAACCAACTGAACCACCCAGGTGCCTCTGCAGCCTTGCTTTTGAAAAATAAAACCACAATCCCTGCCTTTTAATTACTGTTCATATTTAATGTGATTATTGATATTGTTAAGTTTAAATCAGCCATCTGGCTATTTGTTTTCTATTTGTCTCATCTCTAGTTGCCCTTTTCCTCCTTTTTTTTTTTTTTTTTTGCCTATTAGATCAGTTTAGTAATTTTTTTTGGTTCCATTTAATCACCTTTGTTGATTTTTTTAGTTGTGACTCTCTTTTATTTGAATGGTTACTTTAGAGTTCATAGTGTATATCTCTAACTTACTAAAATTTATCTCCAAGTAATACTATGTTCACTCACATATACTGTAAGAACCTCACAAGAGTATACTTCCATTTCTTTGTGCTGTTTTTTCTATTGTTATATATATTTATTTATGTATGTACCATATCTGATGCTTTTCCTTCTTCCGTGGAGATCCATGTTTCCATTTCCATTTTTCTACCTGAGGACTTCCTCTAACACTTTTTTTTAATGATGTAGGTTTGCTCATGATGATTTTTTTCAGGTTTTGTGTCTAAAAACGTATTTCATCTTTGATTTTTGGAGGATATTTTTGCTGAATATAGAATTCTGTTTCTCGTTGCTTCAAAGATGTTGCTCAGCTGTTCCCACCTGCATTATTTTTAGCAAGAAATCTGATGTTGTTCTTAACCTCTCTTCCTTTGTATTTGTAACATTCTTTTTCCTCTGGCTCCTTTTAAGATATTTTTCATCACTGCTTTTGAGCAGTTTGATAATGACATGCCTTGGTGTAATTTTTCATTGTTTATTTGCTTAATAGGACTTTTTGGATCTGTAGGCTTATAGTTTTTCACCTAATTTGGAAAAGTTTTGGCCATTATATCATCACATATTTTTGGTCCCTCCTATCTTACATGTATATTAGGGTGCTTGAAGTTGTCTGATGGTTTATTGATGTTACGGGCTTTTCTCCCCCTTCTCTTTGTTTCTGCTCGTTTTTCATTTTGGATATTTCTATTATTTTGTCTTCAGGTTCATTGATTTTTCTTCTGCCATATTTAATATGCTGTTAATTTCATCTAGTAACTTTTTTTCCTCAGGTACTGTACTTTTTATCTTATAGTCAAGTTGGTTCTTTTTTATATCTTTCATGTCTGTAGTTAATGTGTTTAGTCTTTCCTCTTGCTTTTTGAACATATGGACTACAATTAACAACAGCTGTTTTAATGTCCTTATCTACCAGTTCTATTATTTGTGTCAGTTCTTGGTCTTTTTCTACTAATTGATTTTTCTCCTTATGGGTTTTCTTTGCATACCTTTTAAGGTTTAATTGGACGTCAGATATTGTTACTTAATTGGGACAAGATATTTTGCGTTCCTATAAATTCCTTGACTCAGTGCCATCTTGGGAATGAAGTCTTAGAGATATTTGGTCCAGCATCTCCAAAATAAGCCACATTATCGTACAAAACTCTGTGAGCAATTTAGTAAAAATTGCTTCTCAGTCTAGGGTGGTATTACAGCTATGAAGCATATTACTGGAGTCATTCTACCATGGTAAGCCTGATTCACCAAATCAGTCTGGCTTGAAGTGGCAGTTGTTCTCAAGGGCCATAACCTACTGCTATAGAGTACTGGGAGAATGAGCAAGCCTAACCTCTTCCCCTGCATGAAGACCAGCTATTGTTGACTGAATGTGAAAGGCATAGCCCAATCCTACAGGGAACCCAGAGGGAGCCCAGGAGTCTCCCTGATTTGGGGAGATGAAGCTAAGAGTCTTGGAGACATCAGAGTAGCAGGTTTTCAGGGCAGATTATCAGTAAATGGATCCTTACAGAGAAGAAACACTGAAAATATCCAAAATAGTTCCCCTCAAGTCTTCAGCTGAGTACGAATCAGCGCATGTGTAAGGAAACTCCTGAAGATCAGGGAAAGCACCAACCAAAAGGATTAAGAGAAAAACTCATCAGGGCTTACACAGAGCTGAGAAGAATGCCTGTTCCTACCAACCCACAGTGGAAAACCTCACTGGGCACAAGGATTCAGGAAGAGCGTTTTAGAAGGGTGTTGCTTCAGTGGTGGGATCAATTTAGCCCTCAACTAAAAGCTACTCTGGTCCTACCTAACAAAACTCTTTAAGACATGAAGTAATAGGGGTGCCTGGGTGGCTCAGTTGGTTAAGCAGCTGCCTTTGGCTCAGGTCATGATCCCAGGGTCCTGGAATCCAGCCTCATGTTGGGCTCCCTGCTCCATGGGGGTGGGGGGCCTGCCTCTTTCCCTTTTGCCCTTCCCCTGAATGAGTGCGCTCTCTCTCTCAAATAAATATTTTTATTTATTTATTTTTAACATTTTATTCTTTTGCCAGGGGTAGGGGAGAAGCACAGCCCAGGGGAGTGGGAAGCAGAGGGAGAAACAGACTCCCTGCTAAGCAGGGAGCCCGCTGCCAGACTCAGACTCCGTCCCAGGACTCTGGGATTATGACCTGAGATGAAAGCAGAGGCTTAGCCAACTGAGCCACTTAGGCGCCCTTCCAGTATCCTTTTTTAATACAGGAAAAAAATTTGTCAGTGAGCTCAATGAATTTTCTCCTAGGCAAGCATCATGGGTAGTCAAACAATCAGAAGATTGCTTAGTGTACTTGGAATCAGAATAGGGGAGTGATCTCCAGTAGGGGTACACCTGCTTTAGGAATTGACTCTTGGCCAAGCATTACCATTCATGTAAAAGGTGCTCAGTAAATATTTGTTAGATGATTAATTTAATTATCATGGAGAGGTTTTGGGGTTGCTTTCATTGCTGTTGCTTTACCTTTAAACTTCAAGCAATAAATTGAGTTGTGTGAAGCATTTTTAGCTCAAGGTGGTTAAACTGGATTTGTTCTCTGAGTTGGGAAATGAAAAGGGAAGATTCTACAGTAGTTTCTCATAGAGCTTAAATTGTTTTGTATCAAGGCTATTGTTAGTATAAGTTAATTGATGAAATATGTCAGGTTTTGTGATAGTATGTATCAGAAGAACTAGCACACTATTGAAAATGTCATTAAAACCAGCCAGCACTTTAGTGAGTACTTAAATATCAGTTAAACTTCAGTACATAATTACAACAAAGTCTTAACCGTATGAAGTTATATAGTCTATGAAGATATAGCAGAATTCCCTAATATTTGTTGTTCTTTCCCCTCAGTAGTCTTCAACTGTTCTGAAGCACAGGACCTATCAGACCACTGTAGATATGGACAAAGAAGAAAGGAAGACTATCAACCAGGGTCAAGAAGATGAAATGGTAACTGGTTTTTATAATTTATTTGTCAAGTATGAAGAATTATCTTTGTAATTTATTATTCTAGGAAAGTAGAAAAGTACATAAAAACAAAAAACACTAAATCAATGTGCTTTTCTCCTCCCCACTGCCTTTTTGAATTGGGATTATGTAACATCTCTATTTGTTGATTTTAGTGTAATTCCTGTTTGACTGTGAGCTCTAATACTTAAAGTATTTTTAAAAATTTTTATGTATTTTTAATTTAATTTTATTTTATATTTCTTATATTTTATATATTTTTATTTGATAATTTAAGAAGTTACATTAGCTAATGTTTTAAGTGTAATCCCAAATGTAAGATTTCTAATTTTGATTTGTAAAAAATGTTTGAAATCACCTTAATAAAAAAAGAGCTTTTCAGCTCTTTGTGTGTGGAAGTGGGAAGATAAGGTTGTCAGATGTCATATAAGATACCCCATTAAATGTGAATTTCAGATAATCAAGGAATACATTTTTTATAAGCATGTCCCAAACATAGCATAGGGCAAACAAAATTAATTTTTAATTGAAATTTGTGTTTTAACTAGGCCCTCTACATTTTCATTTGCTAAATTTGGCAACTATTGTTAGCTTTTTGGTGGCGGTGGTAGTAAACTGAAACAATGAAATAATTTGTGTCAAGAGGTCAAATTGATCAGTCATAGTGGTATTGTGACAATTTGCTAATCATTTGGGAGAAAAATAAAGTTAAAACTTACTTCATTTAAATGCAGTATGATATTATGGCTTATATCCTGGAACAGAAATAAGACAGTGAAAAAACTAGTGAAATTGTAATAGAGACTAGGTTTAGTTAATAGTAATGTACTACTGTCAGTCTCTTCAATTAGACAAATGTACCAAGTTAACAGGGTAAAGCAGAGGAAGGCATACAGGACCTCTTAATGTTTTTGTAACTTTTCTGCAAATCTAAAATCATTCCAAAAATAAAAGTTTATTAAAAAAAAAAAAGTCAGCCTTTTATATGACAAGACTTAATACTTACCGGGAAAACAAAGAACTTTGGCAGTTATCTCCTATCATTTGATATTCAATTGTGTGATCACTGTGTCCATGCAGGAGATTTATGGCTATAATTTGTGTCGCTGGAAGCTTGCCATAGTTTCTCTAGGAGTGGTTTGCACTGGTGGCTTTCTTCTCCTCCTCCTCTACTGGATGCCTGAATGGCGGGTGAAGGCAACCTGTATTAGAGCTGCGGTTAGAGACTGTGAAGTGGTGCTGCTGAGGACTACTGTAAGTCTGTATTTATTGGGAGCTGATTATTCGAAGCATTATATAATGCTTTTGTGTGTACTTGGTTCAAAATAATATATGAGGAGCACATCACTGCTAGGATATAATTGGGAATACTGATCCTAAAAGCATTTGTGTTCTAAGTGATAGTGATTAGAATAGAAAGGAATCTTTAAATGATTCTATCAGCCCCTTCCTTTTATAATTCTTGATGCAGTGAGAAATTAGATGCTTGTCTGTCAAGGTCACCAGCCAGTTTAAGGACTATATCAGATCTGTTATTCACTAGACCAGCTGCCTTTCTACTCTGTGATGCTGCTGCTTCCCTGGTTGTTGTTGTTGTTTTTTTAAATCTTAATTGGAAGCATTTTATCAGAGGCTTTAATTTCTTTTTTTTCTTTTCTTTTAATTAAAGAATTTGTTTTTATTGAAGTATAATTGGCATAGGACATTATATTAATTTCAGGCATACAGCATAATTATTCAGTATTTGTGTAGATTTTAAATAATCACAATAATGGCAGTTAACATGTTACCTTACAAAGTTATAGAAATTTTTTTTTCATGTGATGAGAACTTGTAAGGTCTGTTCTTTTAGCAATTTTCAAATATGCCCTACAGTACTGTTAACTGTAGTCACCATGATGGATATTAGATCCCCGGGAAGTTTTTACCTTTTGACAACTTTTACCCATTTCACCCCCACTCACCCCGTACCTTTGGTAACCACTTAATCTGTTGTCTGTGAGTTCATTTTTTGTTGTTGTTGTTGTTGTTGTTGTTACGTGTATTTTTTAATTGAAGTAGAGTTGACATACAGTATTAGTTTCAGGTAGACAGTATGACTTGAGGTTTATGTACATCATGAAATACCACAGTAAGTGTACTGACCATCTGTCACCATTCAAAGTTATTATATTACTGACTATATTCCCTGTGCTGTACTTTTCATTCCCATAACCTAATTCTTTTATGCTGAAAGTTTGTACCTTTTTTTCTCTTTCATCTGTTTCACCCATTCCTCCTTCCCCCTCCCTTTTTGACAGTGTCAGTTTGTTTTCTGTATTTTTGAGTCTGTTTCTGTTTCTGTTTGTTTTGTTTTTGGTATTTGTTTTGTTTTTTTTGTTGTAGTATTTGTCTTTTTCTGTTTGATTTATTTCATAATAAGCATAGCATAATACCATCTAGGTCCATCCAGTTGTCCCAATGACAAGATTTTATTCTTTTTTATGAATGAGTGCTATTTCATTATAAATATATATACCACATCTTCTTAATCCATGTATCACTGGGCACTTAGCTTGCTTCCATATCTTGGCCCTTGTAAATAATGTTGCAGGAAACATAAGGGTGCATATATCTTTCTGAATTTGTGTTTTTGCTTTCTTTGGGTGAATACCTGCACATGGATTACTGGGTCTCATAGTATTTCTATTTTTAATTTTTTGAGGAGCCTCCATATTGTTTTCCTTAGTGGCTGTACCAGTTTGCATTCCCACCAACAGTGCACCAGGGTTCTCTTTTCTCCACATCTTCACCAACACTAGTTATTTCTTGTCTTTTTTGATACTAGCCATTCTGACTCATGTGATTATCTCACTATGGTTTTGATTTGCATTTCCCTGATGATTGATGGTATTGAGCATCTTTTGTCACTTGGTCATCTTTATGTCTTCTTTGGAAACAGGTTTATTCCATCCTCTGCCTATTTTTAATTGGGTTTTTGTTGTTGTTGAGTTATGAATTCTTTGTATGTTCTAGAGATTAGCCCCTTACCAGATACATCTTTTGCATGTATCTTCTCTCATTCAGTAGGTTGCCTTTTCATTTTGTTGATGGTTTCCTCAGAGGCTTTAATTTCTAGCCTCAGTATGTTGATAATTAAATTAAGAAATTACTCATAATCTTGCATGGGATATTGTATTAGTGAAGTATGTCATAAAATGATGAACACTGGAAAGCTTTTATACATCTTCATGTATGGAATTTATACATCTTGGGTGCGCCTGGGTGGCTCAGTCGGTTAAACCTCTGCCTTAGCTCAGGTCATGATCCCAGGGTCTTGGGATAGAGCCCCGCACCGGGCTCCTTGCTCAGTGGGGAGTCTGCTTCTCCCTCTCCTTTTGCCCCTCCCCCTGCTTGTTTGCGCACATGCATGTGTTCTCTCTCTGTCAGATAAATAGATAAAATCTTTTAAAAAAAGATGGAAAAACAAAAATTTTGAGCAGGATTTAAAAAAATTTACACATCTTGAAATGGTATAACATTTAGTGAGTAGGAAGTGATGCTTTCTCAGGGACAAACCAATAATCTGTAAAGAATGGTAATTAAAAAATATGTAGGTAGTTAGGTAATATACATGATTGACTTTTTATCCCTTTCTCTCTTGTAAGGATGAATTCAGAATGTGGTTTTGTGCAAAAATTCGCTTTCTTTCTCTGGAAACTCACCCATTTTTGAACCCCAAATCTATGACTAATAAAGTTGCAAATGGCCATGCTGTTCATCTAACTGAAAATTTGGCTGAAGAGAATAGGCATGAGATGAATAAATATTCACAGACTCAACCACAGCAGGTATAATGATCTTAGTGTCAAAGTTTCTTTGAAAACCGGAATTGTTATATTTTATGCTATCATAACCTATAATTTTGTACATGAAGTTATTTTTGTTTGGGATAAATTCATATACATATAAAATATTTATTACTATACGTAGCACAGTTTAGGTACTAGTAGAAGAAGCAGATTGCATTTGTATGTGATCACTTTAGTTTTAATAGATAATAGATTTGTGTTAGTAAACTTCATCATAAACAAGTGATGGTAATGTAATGCCTTTTGATGTAACATTTATATGTGTTCTGCAGGTCCGTTATTTCACCCACCACAGTGTAAAATACTTCTGGAATGATACCCTTCACAATTTTGATTTTTTAAAGTAAGTATTCTTCCTTTGTTTGGATTATATTATGAGTATCTTGAAAATGTTCTAGATAAAAAAAGAATTCATTTTAATGTTACATAAAATCAAAGAGGAGTTTATTGCATAACTTTTATTCACTTAATAAAAACTCCCTATTGTTATTTGAATGCTTATTAACCATTTGAGGGTAAAGCCTACTTGTAACTTTTACCTTGGCAAAATTTACATAAAAGTTTGAAACAGTATGATTCTCCAAATCTACTCCGAGTTGGAGTTCTTTTCTTTTTATGGATTCATTTCAGAGTGAATTTTGAGTACATTCTGCAGCCTGTCAGAATACCTGAATTCTCATTTCCCAACTTGCCGATAGTTCCATCTATTTATCCTTGAGAGAAAGAGTCATAGATCAACAGAAGTTTAACTTTACTATGTGGATAAAGATTCAGACATTGTCAAATGTGTTAAACCTCAAGTAGGACAAATTGGAGGAATCCCTTAAACTGTATTTATTGTGAAGGCTTCGAATTATGCAAGTACTTGGATATTTAGGATTCTGTTTTTATTTCTATTGTTGAAGTGATTATTATAAACACTCATTAAGTATCATTACTTGAGTGCTGAAGGAATTTTTAATATTAGTAATCTAAAGAGAATCACCTTATGAACATTTAATATTCATGCCTGGATTTTTTTCCTCAGACACTAAAGAATTGGAATACTCTGGAATAGCCCTGGGCATTTCCACATGCTTAGTTCTGAAGACCATTCCTAATTAAGAACTATTGCCTTGTAGAACACTGCCAGTGAGCTGCCATTTTGTTTTTTAAAAAAAGACTTGGAGCTGATCTTTGCTGCTTTTGAGAAGTTACCAGCTAAAGTTGGAAAAAAATTTCAAACCTATTTGCCATGTGGCGTTTGCCAACTGTAGAAACTCGCAGAATTTAAACTTTTCCCAATGATAGCTGTTCATTATGGAGCTTAGTTTTTCTACCTGAAAAAAGTAGAAAAGGATTAGAGTTAAGTGATGTACAAAACTTTCCTTAGAGTGCTGTGACCAGTATCTCAGTTAAAATAAGCATAATTAAGACATTTTTGGGGAAAAGTAGATCTGTTGGTTGAATCCAGTTAGAACTGTGAACAGATTTTAGGCAATGCCTGTGACTTATATAAATTTTGTACTTCTCTTTTAGGTTTGTATTAGAAGAGGGACAGATTTGGATTGATGCTTTTATTGAAAGAAAAATCAATGAATAGGATTTTTTAGCGTGAAGCTTAAAAAATTGAAGAGGGAAAATTACATAGATAAAAAGTAAAAAAAGATTTTACTTTGGAATTCTCACATTAGTCATACTTTAGTTTTATTAGTTTAATTATTAGCTCCTGTAGCTTTGGTACAACCTTAAAAGATAATAATATTATTACATAAACTTGAGTATTTATAGCCATTTTATCATGTGATAGATACATTGGATCACTTAGAATTTGCACATTTGAGAATTAGAACTTTAATTATTGTTTATCTTGGGAATTGGAGATTTAAAAATTCTCATTCATTATCTCAGTTTTTGTTAAAGGTTTCTATTTGTAAGGAAGTCACACTTTAAAATCAGGAATATAGAAAAATGAGGCATTAAGACATTTGGATATTTTAAACTTTGTTTAAAGTAAAAACTTTGGATTTATTTAGGGGACTGGATGAAGGTGTTTCTTGTACGTCAATTTATGAAAAGCATAGTGCAGGACTGACAAAGGGGATGCATGCCTACAGGTAATTTTTATCCAACTAAAGTTAGACCTGTTATCAAAGTTCCTAAATAAAGTAGTATATGTAGTCCATCCTTTTACCGTATAGTTGTACATATTCACAGGTATTTATAGAGATAGTAGTTGACAGCTTATATTTTATTTGGGTAAGACTGTCTCTTAGTTTAAGAATTATGAAAATGTTGAAGCTGGAATTTTGAAGGTGATATCCCTGAAAATATACCATATTTCATCAATTCCAAGCGGCACATTTTTCCACATTTTAACCTAATCTAAAGTAGAGATGTGTCATGTTGGGTGCAGTGTTTTCCTTGAGAGCATTTTTGTCTTGATGGCATGTAAAATAATGAGTGTGTCTTATAATTGATGGCATCTTAGATTTTCTGAATTGTATTGGGAATTGTAAGCATGAGCTAAAAATTTACCACAATGAATATTTTAAATTGGGATGCATAATCTTTTTTAATCATGTTATTCTTTGCTACAGTGTAAAAATATACTGGCATATTGTATATTTTGAGGATAATTATCATTTTCAAATTGAATTGGCAGTTTTTTTATACTCCTGGCTTTTTTCAGTAGGTTAGGATACTAAAAATTTAATTCATTCAGACTTATTCAGAACTACTCATTACTCTTTCATATGGAAAGTACTACTAGGAGTTTAAGTTGGAAGGATTTAAAAAACTTTTGAAAACTTTTTTAAGTCAAATGTATAGTTTTTGAAATAAATATTTTTAGTATAATATTCTCATTAGAAAAATAGTACAGGACCTCTCAAATATATTTTAGTCTCTTGTAAAAATTAATCGCAATTCAAAGTTTTTGATTCCTGCTGTGTTCAAGGATGAAAAAGAAAGCATTTGCAGACATGGTTATTATAGACTAGTGGGAAAGATACTCGTCACACAGAGATAATGAGGCAGAATGAAACAACAGTATAGTTACTTTGTTTTAAATACTGTAGGTAGAGAATTGAATTGTAGAAGACAAGTATGTAGAAACATGAATGTTTAAGTTCCATATTTAAGAGCAATCTGTGGTTTGAACCTTACCTAATGAAATGCCATCCCTAAGTTATACTGTTATTATATAATATAATGTAACACTATTATTATGTTTTCCTGTTATAGAAAATTGCTTTATGGAGTAAATGAAATTACTGTGAAAGTGCCTTCTGTTTTTAAGCTTCTAATTAAGGAGGTAAGACAACATTTGTGATCAGTAGGGTTGTCAATTTGGAAAGAGCTATGATTTTTAAGTAATATAATATTCTTGGTTTTCTCTTAGTTTCCCCCTCACTCTTTTTTTTTCTTTTTTTTCTTTTTTTTAAACTTGAAATGTAAAAGTAGTTGGTAGAGAAATAATTTGGGGGCATAAATTACCTTTTTATTAGTTACCTTATTTTTTGTTTTGCTTTGTTTGCCTGTGCAATTTTTTTTTTACTCTCAGTATGTTGCACATGTAAATCTTATAGATGTATGCAGCTGTCTTATCATGTTTATTTTTCATGTGGTGTTTTGTAGTGCATTTTTGGGAACTAGGCATTGTGCCATAAGTTTAGAATACAAAACGTGACCTGATGATTGACATTGACGAACTTGTACTTTATCCTGGGAGGGAAACGGGTCAATAGTTATTGCAGTGAGAGCTCAGTTCTAGGTGCCATTGAAGAGCTGTGAATAAAGTTACATATGTAAAGGAAGGACGTACAGGATTTTGCCTGGCAGAGTTAGGCTCTCTAGTCTTCCTTTCGATTTATGGCTAAAGATCAAGAGTTGGGTGAATACCTTCAGTAAATGTTACAGATTGTTTTCCCTCAGTTCCTGAGAGTGCCCGTATAATGTTGTTGTGCAACATAGCAGATTGTAGTGATTAGGAATTAGAAAGTCTGGTTTGTAATATAATCCCATCAGTAACTAGCTTTGATCATCAGAAAACCTTTCTGCTGCTCCTTTATACAATTGGCCGAAGTCCTTTAAAATTATCTTGTTTAATTTTGAAGTAAAATGGGACTATATATGTGAAAGTGCTTTGAAAAGCGTACAAGCATCAATTTTAAGACATTTGGGGGAAGTTATTAATAAAATTGATAGGATACTGTTAAATTTGGCTAAACAAAGTCCATTGCCAGGATTCCCTTATCTCTTTTTTCTCATTTAGGTTTTAATCCTTATTTCCTTAGAGAATGCAAAGCAGTGTAACTTATTATCTCATATTTGTCTTCCTGGAGACTCCAGTGAACCTTTGACTTATAGGAAAATTGGTATTTGGAGTTCATAATAAGTAAACATTTGTTCAATTTAATTAAGAATTTTATATCCTTTAGTAGCCCGGTAATTATTGGAAGCAAATGTACTTTATTGCTGAAGCAGAATGAAGAACAGCTAAATACACACATTTTAACTATTTCTAGCTTAGTCTTTATTGGGTTTGGTATGTAACTAAATGGATACAAATAATTTAAATTAAGCTTATTTAGCCAAGTCCTAGTAGGTTAGTGGTAAAAAAAGTACTTTGCTAACATCTTGCCTTATTCTTTTAGTAGTACATTTTGCCCTAGGGCACTACAGAGCTTATCCTCTAAATATCTTGTTTATTTCTTAATGAAAAGGTGGAACATCTGTATGATTATAAGTTTGACTTAAAAATCTTGTTTTTTAGGTTCTCAACCCATTTTACATTTTCCAGCTGTTCAGTGTTATACTGTGGAGCACTGATGAATACTATTATTATGCTCTAGCCATTGTGATTATGTCTATAGTGTCAATTGTAAGCTCTCTGTATTCCATTAGAAAGGTAAGTCCAATTTATTATGGCTTTCACAACTGTGTATTTTGTAGTAACATGTAAAGTGTGTAGAACAGTACTTGGTACAGAGTAATACTCAGTATAGTTATTCTTTTAATTATATGAGTATGTACTTCTTCCCTCTCTTTCTTTCTTCCTTTTTTTTTTTTTTTTAAGGATTTTATTTATTTATTTAACAGAGATCACAAGTAGGCAGAGAGAGACGGAGAAGCAGGCTCTCTGCTCAGCAGAGAACCCAATGCGGGACTCGATCCCAGGACCCTGAGACCATGATCTGAGCTGAAGGCAGAGGCTTTAACCGACTGAGCCACCCAGGCGCCCCTCCCCTCTCTTTCTGAGGTGGGGGGAGGCGGTTGCTTTTTAGAGTTAAACTACCACTTGACTGCTTAGAGGCCATAGGGATCTATAGGTACTTACCACAGACTGGAATACTGGAGGGCTTATTCTGTTGTTTGCAGGACTGTCTCATTAAAGTGCATCTTTTTTTGTCTTGAGCTCATCATTCAATAACTTTGAATCTTTTAGTCTTGGCATTAATGGCAGAGTAATATGTATTTGCCATATTAACTTACCTTATTTTATGGCACCCTTTTTAATATATCTTGAAGAGTGGGTTTATATTAGCTAGTTTTTACATTTTTTTTTTCCTATTTCAGCAATATATTATGTTGCACGACATGGTGGCAGCTCACAGTACTGTGAGAGTTTCAGTTTGCAGAGTGAATGAAGGTAAGTACTTAAGGTAACTCTCGGAAAAATAAACCAAATAGGATACCCATTAAGCACTAATAACTAAAGCAAGACTAATATATTATACATACACATTCTTTTTTTTTTTTTTTGTAAGATTTTATTTATTTGAGAGAGAGCGTGTGTGCGTGTGTGTGTGTGTGCCTGCACGTGTGCGTGCACGAGTGCAGGGAGGGGCTGAAGAAAAGGGAAAGAGATTTGCTGAGTGGGCAGCTCCACGTGGGGCTGGATCCCAGGATCCTGAGATAATGACTTGAGCCAAAGTCAGACACTTAACTGTCTGAGCCACCCAGCACCCCTGAGCCCCTATACATTCATTTTTTAAGAAGTAAAAAAAAGTGTTTGGATTTGTATTGCTCTCTGAGGGTGTATCAGATTCATTCCTGTAAAATGGCATTTTTCTTTTTCTTACTGTGTGACAGGTACTGAGATGTAATCACTGAGATGCAGTCATTACAAGATGGACACTGCTTGTTGTCATTGAACGTCAGTCTAGTTGAAAAGGCATAGTAACAAAGTGTGACAGATGCGAAGATTAGAGGTAGGGGAATTTAGATACTAGAGCTCGCTTATTGTAGGTGTCAGAGATGGCTTCTTGGAGAAAGTATCTTTAAGTGGTTGAATTAGTCAGATAAGAGGTAGGTGAGGGGGCTGGTGAGAGAGGGAGAGAAGAGGGTTTTAAGTGCCCAGTCTTCTGGAAATGAGAGGGAGCTTGGTCACTGTAATAACTGAAAGAAATTCAGTGTGCCAGGTGCAGCAGCTAGATGATGGACAGCCATCTAAGGCATGTTAAGGAATTTGAGCTCATTTCAAAAGGCAGTGGAAAGCCAGTGAAGGGTTTTTAAGCAGAGGAGTGATTTGATGTTTTCCTTTTTGCAAAAATCATTCTGTCTGTTGTGTTCAGATGGGTTTAGAGAAGAGTAATGTTGAAGGCATGAAATGGATCAAGGTGAAGGTTGTGGAGATGGAGAAAAATGAGGTGGGGCTGAAAGATACTTAAATGTGGGCATTGAACTGGATTTAATAATTCATTGGATGTGAGGTGATAGAGCAGTGTCAGGCTTGACGGATGGACATTAGTGTCATTTAATTAAATAAGGAACACTGGAGGAGAAGCAGTGTTGTAGGAAAGGATAATGTTTTGGATACATTAGTTAGTCTGGTGTGATACTGAAGAAGTGTTAAAGGACATAAAGGAGAGACAACACAGCAGCATGGGCCTTGGAAGCACTGGCCATTTTGATTGATTGAGAATACCAAATCAGTCTCCATTCTCTTGGCTCAGTACACTACGTCCAAGCACAAACATGGTTTGGCCTGGCAGGTGCTTCCTCCCTGTGCTTCCTGGTCACTTGCTGCTCTTTTTAGTTGGAAGTATCTCTCTTCTCTGTTGGTGCTCGCTCATCCTCTTACTGCTCTGCTGCTGCTGAAGGCACTGGGGATGCCAGCACTTTGCAATCAACTCATGTTTTCTTTACCCCTCTGTAAAGGCTAATGAGTCTTGGTATTTTGTTTCCTGGTATACCTGAGAGGTGTAGACTTTCACAAGTGGCATTAAAGTTTTGAAAGAGTCATGTTTATTTAAAAATGAAAAGTATGATGCCTAGTATGTGCTTTTACTATCATTAGAATTCTTCAGAAGTTGTTTCCTCATAGTTTAGTTAAAGGGAAAGAAAGGCAAAGAGTTTTTGCCCATAGCCTAACATCACAAATAATAGTTTTCTCTTTACATGCAAACTAGCAGAACTCTTTCCTCAGGATAGTATTAAGCCTAAGAGAAGGAAAGAATGAGAGAGAGAGTCTAAATGTAAGACAGTCTTAAAGAAAACCCTCCTTTTACTTGGGAAGCTCTTCTTAAAGAGTGTTTGGCTAAATTGAATATAATACAGATTTCCAAGGAAATGAACTAGATAAAATAATGTAGTGTTATAAATTTATTTAAAATAGACCTAAAATATTAGGACTATTTAGGAATATTGAGAAGGTATTGGAACGTTATGAGTTTTAAATAGTGGCAGTGAGAAAAAGGTGTAAAAAAATTGCTGTTAAAAAAGAAAATACACGGGGCACCTGGGTGGCTTAGTGGGTTAAAGCCTCTGCCTTCAGCTCAGGTCATGATCCCAGGGTCCTGGGATCGAGCCCCGCATCGGGCTCTCTGCTCAGCAGGGAGCCTGCTTCCCCCTCTCTCTCTGTCTGCCTCTCTGCCCATTTGTGATCTCTGTCTGTCAAATAAATAAATTAAAAAAAAAAATACACTGGGGTGCCTGGGTGGCTCAGTTGGTTAAGCATCTGCCTTTGGCTCAGATCACGATCTTGGGAGTCCTGAGATCGTGTCCTATGTTGGGCTCCCTACTCAATAAGGAGCCTGCTTCTCCCTTTCCCTGTCCCCCTCCCCCCACCACTCGTGCTCTCTTTCTCAAATAAATAAAATTTAAAAAAAAATACACTAAAATTGTCAATGCTTTCTGTTGTTTCCAAGGAGTTTTAGAAATCTAAGCTTATTTACCTGTTGGGATCTCATGCTTGGGCTCTGTTTTCTAAGATGGCTGTTGTACTGAGTATTGCCGTCCGGCTGCCTGTTTGGTCAGAGGGGACTTGGCATCACCTGGGTGCAGTTGGCATCCTGTCAGGGAACAAACTGTCTGACATACTTAAACACCATGCTTTGTTACCCTAAGGCATAATAATCTTGTCTTATTTTCGTGTATTGAGATTGTCCTGTTTAACTTCATTATATTTTTAACTTAGCATTGAGGTCAGTTTACCTTCAGGCAGATCTTTTATTTACTCTGTTTTTATTTCAAGTTAAAGAATATTCACATTTCTCCTTTTCTTTCTTTAAATCCAGAAATAGAAGAGATCTTCTCTACAGACCTTGTGCCAGGAGATGTTATGGTCATTCCATTGAATGGGACAGTCATGCCTTGTGATGCAGTTCTTATTAATGGTACTTGCATTGTAAATGAAAGCATGTTAACAGGTAAACTAAATGAGTAAAAATCAGATCAGTTGTTTATAGTGATATGAAGATTTAAGTAGTTACTGATTAAACTATTTAAAAACTATTTTGTATCTATAACTAAAACTGTATTATTTATATTTACTCATGAATGTGATGGATAATGAAGATTTTTTTTATTTTGAAGAGAGCAAATTCTGCGTTATACTCAGTTGTGGTACTAAATCATTATGCTGGTGTTCTCTACATTTTTGGGCATACTTCTTTTGACATGAGGAAATACTTTATAGTAAGGGAAGAGGAATTAGAAATATGTCCTTTGCCTGCAGAGAGTGTCAGCATATTTACTTCCCTATTTGATGTGTAGAAAGTGGGAATAAAGATTTTATGTTTTCCTTAAACTGTGGGAAAGTAGACTTTGAAATGACTTCTGTTTGGAAATTCATAATCTGAAGGTAGAATTTGATACCTTTTTATGTTTTCTTTATTTTTTGTCAGAGTCAATCTGGAAAGAAGTGATTGCTATGTTTTAAAATTGTTAAAAGAGTTTTCTCTTAAAACACAGTCAACAAATATCCCCACGTACTTGTCACCTTTGAAACAAGAAATGTGAATGCTACAGAGAATTAAAATTTAATGTTGAAAAGAATTTGGCAGTTTGTTTTTGAGAGGACTACCATACTACGTATTTTCTCTACTCCCTTTCCTAGATGCCTTTTCTCTTCTCTGTGTGTGTGTGTGTGTGTGTGTGTGTGTATAATGGGGGTAGGAGTAGGTGTTCACATCTGGGTGTGCTTGAGGCTGTAGCGTGCTTCTCAGTTCAGTTTTTGGGGATCAGTGAACAGATGCTGGGGCCGTGGCAGCTGCCTGGTCTTTTTATCTGAAACTTGACAAAATCATTTCCAGATTATTACTTTAACTCACAGCTCACTTTCAGGAATTATTGTGAGAGATAAGACTTGATATTTTTGGTTAAGGAAATTGATAGAAAGCTAATTGAGTAAGTTTTGTTATCCTCATATGAGAACTCCCAGTAACTATTGAAATAGTATAATAACATTTAGGTTATTTTACAATTCAAGATTTGTGCATTTGATACTGATTTGTGTGCTTTATGATTTTTTTTTTTTTTTTTAAAGGAGAGAGTGTTCCAGTGACAAAGACTAATTTGCCAAATCCTTCAGTGGACATAAAAGGAATGGGAGATGAATTCTATAGTCCAGAAATACATAAACGACACACTTTGTTTTGTGGGACTACTGTAATTCAAACTCGTTTCTACACTGGAGAACTTGTCAAAGCTGTAGTAGTTAGAACAGGTAGAAAACATGACATCTCTTCTTGCATGGTTTAACGTATTTGATGCCTACTGAATGTTTAAAAAGAGATTCTGTTTTGGGAGATAATTCTCATTTTCTTATAAAAATACAGTAATTTTCTTCTTTAAATTTTTTTAAAGGATTTAGTACTTCCAAAGGTCAGCTTGTTCGTTCTATATTATATCCCAAACCAACCGATTTTAAACTCTACAGAGATGCCTACTTGTTTTTACTGTGTCTTGTGGCAGTGGCTGGTATTGGATTTATCTACACTATCATCAATAGCATTTTAAATGAGGTATGTAAATGGTGAACTTTAAATAGAGTTTGATTCTTATGTGGCTGCTGAGGGTTTGAAATGTGGCTAATGAGAATAAAGAACTATACTTTTGACTTAATTTAAATTAACCAAATGAAACTGGTAGCTGTTCCTTTAGAATGTGCAGATATAGAACATTTTCGTCATAGCAGAAAGTTCTTTGGGACAGCTGTGGTTTAGGTGGTCTTTTTCTTGTTCTCTTGTGACTTTAGAGAGGGAGGGTGATCACATACTCACCAAAGGTTTATTTTTTCTCTTTTTTTACCTTCTGGGATATACAGCATTAAAGTTATTTGCGATTACTTAATTGAAGGTATTTCTAAGAGACCTTGTCAAATTTCCCTTTCCATTCCCTTTAGAGACAGGCATAGTACGATGCTGTTATTAAGAGTCATTGTCTGATAGATGTGTATTGAACTTTGAAGTGTGTAGTGTGTGACGCATATAGAGCTCTTAAAATGAGAACCCTTAAAGATAGCTTTCATTCCACAGTCCATTGACAATTCACTGAGCTTCCTATTTTACAGCCTCTAAAGGGAAGAGGAATTGTAAATGGTTGATGAATGTAACTCTATACACCTTTATATGTAAAATTGAAAATGGTTTATGGATTCTTCACATTAGATTAGTAAATATTTGATATGGGGGGAGGTCCTGACATTGATTTTTGTGTTAATTGTAGGTAGAAATTGGGGTAATAATTATCGAGTCTCTGGATATCATTACCATTACTGTGCCACCTGCGCTTCCTGCTGCAATGACAGCTGGTATTGTGTATGCCCAAAGAAGACTGAAAAAAATTGGTATTTTCTGTATCAGTCCCCAAAGGATAAATATCTGTGGACAGCTGAATCTTGTTTGCTTTGACAAGGTTGGTTCAGTTTCGTAATCATTCTCAAAGGTTGCTTTCGTGGCTTTTAAATACTTAGATTAAGGTTTTCTGTATGTATTCTCTATCAACCAATTTACACTGATTGTTTAATGTTCCTCTAATAGTCCTCTTTTTCAACTTTCTTGGCACATGAATGATTTTTGTATATTTCTTCTCACTGCTTTTTTTTTTCTTTTTTGATTTTAAATACTTTGGATATTGCTTATTTGCCCAAACCTGCAATTGTCTAATCATTCATATCCAGAATTATGCCATATAGTAGTAGTCAAAATTACATGATCTTTTATGTTTTTAACAGAGTAAGCTCCATACAGATATATTTACTGGAATCTTATTGGTGTTATGTATATATGTTTAGTTAAAGTTTGCTCTGTGATTTTATTGAATGTTTCAAAATTATGAAGGTCACTGATCTTATTTGAAAGTGACAAATTACGTACCTGTGTGAAATATTCCTTGCCTCTTATAAAGAATTTTTCTTCCTCTGCTGAAATTAGTTTTCTTAAAAGTTTTATTTTGAGAATTAAATATTAACCAAGAAACCTCCCATCAAGCTCTTCTTGATAACTGATACGATAGGTATATGATTTTGTGCATGTTCACCGTTGAAGGAAAAAAACGTGAGACATTTTGTTTTTTAAAAAAGTCAAATCCTGGAGCACCTGGTTGGCTCAGTTGGCCGAGCGTGCGACTCTTTGATCTCTGGGTTTGAGTTCGAGCCCCATGTTGGGCATACAGATTATTTAAAAAAAAAAAAATCATATCCCATGACTGCATTTCATATTTATCTGTTTGAAAAATTTCACTTATGCGTTTTGGAAAACATTACTATTAAAATTTTTAAATGGTTAACAGAAGTGGAGAAGATAAAAGTATAAAAAGCCTTCATTTATCCATTGCCCAGCTTTAATGGTTAATCAGCATTTTGTCAGTCTACTTCATCTGTCCCCACATTTTGAAGGTGGTACCATCAGACATTGTTTCACCCAGTATACTTCAGTTTTATCTCTAGAAGATGTTGCCCCCCCCAAAATTATTGCAATAGCATTATCTTACTCCACTTAACAAAATTAATAATTCTTGGTTTATCTAATATTTAGTTCTCATTCAGATTTCCTTTTCTTTCACAAAAAGTGCCTCAAATTTTACAATTTGTCTTTTCTATCAGAATCCAAATAATGATTGCATTGATTATAATTAATCTGTAACAGTTGCTTTTCTTGCCCCTTGACCTAAATCATCTTATTAAAGAAACCAGGTCGTTCACATCCTGGATTTAGCCAGTTGCTTCCTCTTGGTGTCATTTAACTTGTTCCTCTTCCATTTTTGGCTCCCTCTGTCCTAATGTCTCCTTCCTGTATGTAGGCCTTTATTGAATGATAGGTTGATTGGTATGTTGTTCTGTTTTTTTCGTAATACAAGCACATAAACATATGGTTCAACACCTTGCTCCCCCACCTGTCCAGAGGAACAGTACTGTAAGGAATGTTCTGCACCTTTTCCCTAACTTTAGTTATTTCTTGGAAGTTAATCTTTATAATATACAGAGATCTTACTAGTTTCCTTTGTTGACAGCTGTATTCTATTTTACTGTGTATATGTAGCGTAACTTTTTGTGGTTTCTGTTCTTGGAGGACTTACTCATAATTTGTACATGTGTGCTTTTTTTTCTTTTTAAAGACTGGAACTCTTACTGAAGATGGTTTAGATCTTTGGGGGATTCAACGAGTGGAAAATACACGGTAAATATCAGCTAGATTTGATCATTTATTAGTTACTTCTTAATAAGTATCTTAAATATGAAATATTCAAACAAAGTAATATGACATCTGTGTGCCCAGTACCAAGATTAAACAGTTAAGGGCGCCTGGGTGGGTCAGTGGGTTAAGCCTCTGCCTTCGGCTCAGGGCATGGTGTCAGGGTCCTGGGATCAAGTCCTGCATCAGGCTCTCTGCTCAGTACGGAGCCTGCTTCCTAACCGCGTGTGCCGCCTTCCCCTCCCCCTGGTCAGGTAACATTGATAGATCTCTCTCTGTCAAATAAATAAATAAAATCTTAAATCTTAAAAAAAAAAAAAAAAGATTAAAAGTTAACATTTTGTCATATGGCTTCAGATCTCTTTCAAAAAGATATAAAATATTGTAGATATTGCAAAAGTCTTAATCTATTCCTGCAATCATTCTGAAGTTGTGTTCTCTTACTATCTTTGCATGTTTTTATATTTTCTCTACATTCACATCTGTCTCTAAACAAGACCTGTCTGTTAATAAACGTACATGACTGATATACTGTACATCTTTTCACTTTCTTTGCCTCTTTAACATTGTTTTCAAGATTTGTCCAGGTTGGCATGTATAGATACAATTTATTAATCTTAACTATTGTTTAATATTCCATGATAGGAATGCACCATAGTATCTATTCTACGATGGGGCAGTTTCATTGTTTTCTCCCTTTCCCCTTTCACAGCTAGTGCTGCAATTTCAGTTCTTCTGTACAACTCCTGGTGAGCATGTGGTTGAGTTTCAGTAAACTAGCTTCATAAAGATGTGGGTGCTGGGTGATAGGGCACCTGCATGGCTTCACGATTAGTAGAGACTGCCTAGTTACTCCCTAAGTGATGCTGCTCACACTCTCTCCCTTCGGACATGTAAGATCCCGTTGCTCCAGTCCTTGGCGAACTTGGTATTGTTAGACTTCTCATTATTGCCACAAGGATATCCAAAATGGTCTTTCACTGGGCTCCTTGCAGTTTCCTCAGTACTTAATAAGCCAATCTTACTTTCACCTTTTTGGAAGGATGGTCTTTGAGCATTCTTCCGTGTATTGTCAGTTTGTATCTTGGCACAATTTTTCTGTTGTGTTCCTAGTCTTATATCTTATTTATTAGAAGTCCTTTGTATTTTTGGGTGGTAATCTTTTTCAGTACTATGCATTGCAAAAATATTCCAACAGTCTGTCTGGTTTTTTTACTTCTGTTTTTGTTGTCTTTTGATGGCTTAGTTGTTCTATGTCATTTTTCCCCCTCAGAAGTCTGTGGGATTTAGGTTTGTAGTTGGAGAGAATATTGTTTGGTTCATGTAATTTCAGAGTTGTTATATCTTCTTGATTAGTAGTGTGTCACATTGTGACATTGTGACCTTATTTCTCCCTAATGCGTTCTGCCTTAATTCCATTTCATCTTAAATTTCTACAGTTACACATCCCGGCCTTCTTTGGTCTAATGTTTGCCCAGTGTGTCGTCTTTTCCATCGCTTTGCTTTTTAATCTTCCTGTGCTGTTGTGTTCCCATTTGTAATTTCAGATATATTGGGACTTATTTCTATAAATCCTCGCCCCAGTTCACACACACATTTTCTCAAATTTCTCTTTCGTATTTGCGTACATTTTCTCAGAATTTATACATTTTAATCTTTTACTGCTTGTCCTTAAATTATTAATGGTCGTCTTTAGTGTCTTAAGTTCATGGGTGTCTTTATTGGGTTTCTCTACCCCCCAGGAAACCCACGGACTGTAGAGTACTTTTTTGATTATTCCCCTCCCTTATTTCTATGTATTTGTTGCACAGTATTTTATGATTAGGACTTGGGTTTTATACCCTGCATGCTGAGATTTCCCTCAGTTCAGGACTGTCTTTGCCAACCTCTGCTGCTTCGGTCCCACTCCCCTGGACCGCATTGTCCTCTTCTGCAGCTGCATTTATTGGTGATGCTTCCGTTTTCACTTCTGAAGGATGGCGTAGCTGTGTAGCTTTCCAGGGTGTCAGTGGTTCTTCGAGCGCTTTGATGGTGTGATTTCATTTCTCCCGACTCCTTTTCTTACTCTTGTTTTAAGAATACTTCTTTATCCTTGATTTTTGCAGTCTCTTTTTATTTGTGTAGGACTCATTTGCTTCTTGATTCCAAAGATTCATGCTTTTCTTAAATTCTGGAAAAATTGCAGCTTTTTTCCCTATTCTATTATGACCTTTCCCCCATTCTTTGTTTTCTCCATCTGGGAATCCTAACCATAGGTTAAATAAGAAACTGCATTTGGTTCTTTGTAAATCTGATTTTCCTCCTTTCCCCCCCACCGTGGGGTTCTTTTTCTGTCTTAATTTAAAAGTGCCCCCCCCTTTTGCATTCTTTCAGATTGCCATTCTATTATCTCAAACTTATGGGATTCTAATTCTGTCTTTGTTGTGTCTGTTGAGCCATGGGAATGTTTCCCAGTGCATTTTTAAATTATGGACTTGGGCTTAGAAGAATTTTTCTGTGCGATTTCTTTGTGGCTGTGTTGTGGGAGCTCCTCTTTAGAGAATATTGACTGTGCTTGGCCGAGAGTGGTATCAGTGGTGCCAGGTGAGCTTTAATGTTGCTTTCATAACCTGAGGCTTTCTGGACCTGCAGTAGCTGTGTTCAAACCCAGATCCTCTCCTGAACGGTGTAGTGGTTCAGAGTTGAGGCCCTAAAGCCAGACCTCCTGTGTTTGAATCCTTGCTCTGCCACTTAACATACTTTGTAACCTTGGAAACTTACTTCACCTTCTGTTTCAGTTTCTGCATCTGTAAGATGGGGACAATAAAGCCTATTCCTCTGGTGTGAGGAGAACATGAATCAGATATGTTTAAAAAAGTTAGTAGAACGGTGTCTAGTACATAGTAAATATTATACAGATATTAACTATTTTCTTGAACTTTGTGGGGGGGGGGGAGAAATTAAGCTTATTCTTAGTTATGCCTTTGGTTGTGTAGTCCAAGATGCTCCATTTTTTTAGTTAGTATATCCTTTTTCCAAGGATGCTTTTCAGGAGCACTGGCTATTTTTGGTGAAAAAGATCCTCTCAGTTTGAACTCCTCACTTTGTACCTGGCCAGGACTTTGTCTTCTGTTTCTGTGTAGGTATTAAAGCCCAGGGCCTTAGGGTACTGAGCTGGCTCCCTTCCCTTCCTCCTCCCTTGTAGAACTCTGGTTCATACTCCTCTGTTTTCCTTTCCTTCCATTTTTGGCACTTGAAAATTTCCTTATCTTGATTACGAGCTTGGTTTCCCATTGAAAAGATCATGTTACACATTCATTTTGTGTTTTTGCAGAAGAGATTTTATGTATTCTGATCTATCATATGCCATAGGCAGGAATTTTAATTATTTGGTATCTGGTATTTTCTCTCTTGGTTTGTCTGGCATTATTATTTAGAATCTTTGGTAATATGGTATTTTAGTTAAGTATAATTTACATGGAAGAAAATGTTTTTGAATGTCAAAAACTATAGTGAAAATACATGCAGAAATGCAAAATTTTATTTGCATATTTTAATTTTATAAAACAGTATGTATAGAATATTTATTGTCTTGAGACTTATGAATCTAATTCAGTACATTTTCTGTTTAGTTTCCTTTTGCCAGAAGAAAATGTTTGCAAAGAAATATTGGTAAAGTCTCAGTTTGTTGCTTGTATGGCTACTTGTCATTCACTCACAAAGATTGAAGGAGTGCTTTCTGGTGATCCACTTGATTTGAAAATGTTTGAAGCCATTGGATGGGTAAGTTCAATATTTTAAAGCACAAGTAACTTTAAGAAAAATAATAGTAAAAACTACCTTGCAGAAGGAGATTGTTTCTGTTAGTTGTTTTGATGGTACCATTAAAGGAACTAGGTAATTTCCAAAGATACATCCTTACAAAAAGATTCATAATTCTGTAAAAAAAATAAAAAAAAGTGTCTGTTATAGGTAAATTAACTCACTTAAACACCTTTAACAGAGGACGACCTGCTCAGGTGCCTGCTTTATGTTTATAGCAGAAGTCAGCTCTCACCAACTTGGGGTAGTAGGCTCTAGTCGGTAAGATGATCTTCAGCAGCAACAGTTGTTGACTACAGGTGGAAAGTACAGCCAGCCAGGTGTCTTCAGTGTTTTTTTGTCGCCATTTTCTATGTTCAGTGTTTAGAGACACACACACACACACACACACACACACACACACACGTACGTTTATTTGTTTATGGCTTTCTGTTTGTTGTTGGTGATCATTTTAATTTGAGTGCTTGCTGTGTTTTCTGGTTATCACTTCACAGCATTGAGTTCTTTTACAGATGCAATAATGAGCTTGGTTTTGAAGTTCCCTTCTGACTTCTGAATTAATTATTTTCTCTGCATCAGTTTTCTTTTCCCCCTCCCTATACTTGGTTTTTTCCTTCATGCTTTTGGTTTTCATTATACATCTAGATGGTACTTCCATGTTTAAGAATGAAGGTTTGATTTGATAATTCTGGGTAGTTAGGATTTTATTCTTGCCTGTAGTGTGTTAGCTTGTTTTCTTGAGATGTGTCTCCCCTGAGGGGGAAGACTGACCAAGGGGAGTCCTGAGGGTGAGGGCTCCAGTGGGCGTGCCTCAGTCCAGAGGTGCAGAGTTACTTTACTAGCCTTTTAGGTTGCTCTCCTCACCTGCTCCCACAATGCTTGCCCTGGCGGAGCTGTGTTCTGGAGTGCTGATGCTCCCATTAGCAGCCCTTCTTCCTCCCAGGTAGGTAGTTTGTATCTCTAGGTGGTGACCCTGGTTTTCTTTTTTTTTTTGGCTTAGCTCCACTCTGGCTGTTCAGAAATGTACCTTTCCTGTATGTCCACTTGTATTTATTCTGGGCTACTACTGTTTCTTTCATTGGTATATCCATCAGTATGTTTCAGTTTGCCTTTTATATTTATATTTGAAATCCTTTTCCTTTTTTTTTTTTTTTAAAGTTTCTGTTTACTTCTGTAGGTTTATTTATTTGGTTATTTATTTATTGGTATTTTGGTTAATGTCTTGACAGGGAGAGAGATGAATGGCTGGCCATCTTCTGATAGCCCAAAATAAATGCTTACCAAATTTAATTCCCAAAAGGCTTACAGAGAAAAATTTAAGAGTAAGGCAGAATAAGACTTATCAACTTTGATGTTCTCTAAAACTTCTCTCCAGCTGAACAGATTTTCAGTAGATTTAGTGTTCTGTTTGTAGGTCTTAAAAAACAACTGGTTTTATAATTAAGTTTGTACAATAGTATGTTTTGTTTACTCTGAGATGCCTCGATGTTTGAGCTTACCACAAAGTATCAATGGAATGTTTTCACATAACCAGACACTGCTGTTATGTGATGTGATCGATGCCATATAAGATATATTTCAATTTCAGAGATGTTAAAACATGTCTTGGTATCCAGTTGGTTAATTAGACACAGTTCCCTTCCCAGTCATTTTCCCATTGATTGATTCCTTCATTTTTAAGTCAAATTAGTTTATTGTTTCTTGTATATGTGTATTTAATACATGTTTTGTTGGAATTATTTCACGAAAAATAAGTGTTTTTAAATTAATTTTCAGGCAGTTAGGGTAGTAGTATCTTAACCAGAAATGTTCAGTCTGAAACACTAAACTCCAGTCTTTGTGCCTCGATATGTGCTTGATCTAGTGTTTCTGGTAACCATATATGAATTCCATATACTTTTATTATTTTTTTTAATTTAAATCCAATTTAGTTAACATATAGTATATTCTTAGTTTCAGGGGTAGAATTTAGTGATTCATCAGTTGCATATAATACTCAGTGCTGACTTATTTCCATCCATGTCATTGCAAATAGCAAGGTTTCATTCTTTTTGATGGCTGAGTAATATTCTGGTGTGTGTGTGTGTGTGTGTGTGTGTGTGTGTGTGTGTGTGTATGTGTATGTGTATACTACACGTACCACATTTTCTTGATACATTCATCTGTCGATGGGCAGCTGGGCTCTTTCCATATTTTGGTTATTGTGGACATTGCTGCTATAAACATTGGGGTGCATTGGGTGAAACATTGATTCATTGTTGTTTTATCCTTTGAATAATTACCTAGTAGTGCAATTGCTAGGTTGTAGGGTAGCTGTATTTTTAATTTTTTGAGGAACCTCCATACTGTTTTGCAGAGTGACTGCACCAGCTTGCATTCCCACCAACAGTGTAGGAGGGCTCCCCTTCCTCCGCATCCTTGCTAACATCTGTTTCCAGAGTTGTTACTTTTAGGCATTCTGACTGGTGTGAGGTGGCATCCCATTGTGGTTTTGATTTGTATTTCCCTGATGCCCAGTGATGTCAAGCATTTTTTCATGTGTCCGTTAGCTGTTTGTATGTCTTGGGAGAAATGTCTATTCATGTCTTCTGCCCATTTTCTTGATTGGATTTTTGTTTTTTTTAGGTGAGTTGTGTGAGTTCTTTATAGGTACTAGCCCTTTATCTGATAAGACCTTTGTGAGTATTTTCTCCCATTCCATAGGCTGCCTTTTAGTTTTGTTGCTTGTTTCCTTTGCTGTGCAAAAGCTTTTTATCTTGATGAAATCCCAATAGTTCATTTTTGCTTGCCTCTGGAGACAGGTCTAGCAAGAAGTTGCTGCAACTGAGGTCAGAGAGGTTGCTGCCTGTGTTCTCTAGGATTTTGATGGATTCCTGTCACATTTAGGTCTTTATCCATCTTGAATTTATTTTTGGCATGGTGTAAAAAAGTGGTCCAGTTTCATTTTTCTGCACGTGGCTGTCCAGTTTTCCCAACGCCATTTCTTGAAGAGACCGTCTTTTTTCCACTGGATTTTCTCTCCTGCTTTGTTGAGGATTAGTTGACCATAGAGCTGAGTTTCTCTATTCTGTTTCTCTATTCTGTTCCATTGATTTGTGTGTCTGTTTTTGTGCCAGAACCATACTGGGCTGTTTTCTGATTCCATACAAATTCTAGGATTGTTTGTTCCAGTTCTGTGAAAAATGCTCATGGCATTTTGATAGAGATTGCAGTGAATGTGTGGATTGCTTTGGGTAGTATAGGCATTTTAACAATATTTGTTCTTCAATCCATGAACATGGAATGTTTTTCCATTTCTTTGTGTCTCCCTCAATTTCTTTTATAAGTGTTCTTTAGTTTTCAGAGAAAAAATCTTTTAACTCTTTGGTTCGGTTTATTCCTAGGTATCTTAACGGTTTTTGGTGCAGTTGTTTGTTGAGTGGAATCAGTTACTTGATTTCTCTTTCTGTATAGAAATGCACCAGACTTCTGTGCATTGATTTTATATTTTGCCACTTTGCATTCTGCATACTGAATTCATGTATCAGTTCTAGCTGTTCTTTGCTGGAGTCGTGAGTTTTCTACATAGAGTATCATGTTGTCTGTGAAGAGTGGAAGTTTGACTTCTTCTTTACTGATTTTGGATTCCTTTTCTTTCTTTTTGTTGTCTGATGGCTGAGGCTAGGACTGCCAGTACTCTGTTGAATAACAGTGGTGAGAGTGGACATCCCTGTCATGTTCCTGACCTTAGGGGAAATGCTCTCAGTTTTTCCCTGTTGAGGGCGATATTTGGGTCTTTCATATATGGCTTTTATGATGTTGAGGTATGTCCATTTATCCCTGCATTGTGGAGGGTTTTATCGAGAAAGGATGCTGTACTTTGTCAAACGCTTTTTCTTCAGCTATTAAGAGGATCATATGGTTCTGGTCTTTTCTTTGATGTGGTGTATCACGTTGATTAATTTGTAGATGTTGAACCATCCCTGCCCAGGAATAAATCCCACTTGATTGTGACAAATAATCCTTCTTTTTTTTTTTTTTTTTTAAGATTTTATTTATTTATTTGAGAGAGAATGAGAGAGAGAGAAAACACGAGAAGTAGAGGGGCAGGGGGAGAAGCAGACTCCCTGCTGAGCAGGGAGCCTGATGCAGGATTCAATCCCGGGACTCTAGGATCATGACCCAAGCTGAAGGCAGTTGCTTAACCAGCTGAACCACCCAGGCACCTGTGAATAATCCTTTTAATATACGGTTGGATCCTGTTGGCTAGGATCTTGGTAAGGATTTTTGTATCCTTATTCATTAGGGATTTTGGTCCATAATTCTCCTTTTTGGTGGGGTCTTTTTCTGGTTTTGGGGTCAAGGTAATGCTGGCTTCATAGAATAAGTTTGGGTTTTCCTTCCATTTCTGTTTTTTGAAACAGTTTCAGAAGAGTAGGTATTAATTCTTCTTTAAATGTTTGGTAGAATTCCCCTAGGAAGCCATCTGGCCCTGGAGTCCTTTTGGTTGCGAGATTGTTGATTAATGATCCGATTTCCTTGCTAGTTATGGTTCTGTTCAGGTTTTCTCTTTCTCCCTGTTTCAGTTTTGGTAGTTTCTATGTTTCTAGGAATTTATCCATTTCTTCCGCATTGCCTAATTTGTTGGCATATAATTGCTCATAATAGTCTCTTGTAATTATTTGTATTTCTTTGGTGGTGGTTGTGCTCTCCTCTTTCATTCATGATTTTTTAAAGTAATTAATTAATTATTTTTATTTATTTTTAAAAGGTTTTATTTATTTATTTGATAGAGATTACAAGTAGGCAGAGAGAGAGGGGGAAGCAGGCTCCCCGCTGAGCGGAGAGCCCGATGTGGGGCTCGATCCCAGGACCCTGAGATCATGACCCGTTCCGAAGGCAGAGGCTAAACCATTGAGCCACCCAGGCGCCCCCATGATTTTATTTATTTGGGTCCTTTCTCTTTTCTTTTTGACACATTTGGCCAAGGGCTTATCAATCTTGTTAATCCTTTTAAAGAACCAGCTTCTAGTTTTGTTGATCTGTTGTTTTATTGATTTCTGGTCTAATCTTTATTATTTCTCTTCTGCTACGTTTAGCTCCGTTTATTTGCTGTTCTTTTTCTAGCTCTTTTAAGTGTGAGGTTAGTTTGTGTATCTGAGACCTTTCTTATTTCTTGAGGAAGGCCTGTATTGCTGTCTACTTCCCTTGTAAGCCCACCTTTGCTGCATCCCAGAGGTTTTGAATTGTGTTTTCATTTTCATTTTCTTCCATGTATTTTTTTAATTCTTTAATTTCCTGGTTGACCCATTCATTCTTTAGTAGGATATTCTTTAACCTCCATGTATTTGTGGTCCTTCCAGATGTTTTCTTGTGGTTGACTTCAAGTTTCACAACATTGTGGTCTGAAAATACACATAGTATGATCTCACCCTTTTTGTACCAGTTGAGTCCAGATTTGTGACCCAGTATGTGATCTATTTTCGAGAACGTTCCATGTGCACTCGAAAAGAATGTGCATTCTTCTGCTTTAGGATAAGTGCTCTGTATATATCTTTCAAGTCCATCAAGTCCAGTGTATCATTCAAAGCCCTTGTTTCCTTCTTGATCTTCTGCTTAGTTGATCTGTCCATTGCTGAGTGGGGTGTTAAAGTCCCCTACTATTGTATTATTATCAGTTGATTTATTTTATTTTGTTATTAATTGATTTATATATTTGGTTGCTTCCAACTTGGAGGCATACATGTGTGCAGTTGTTAGATCTTATTGGATAGACTCCTTTATTATGGTATAATGTCCTTCATCTCTTACTATAGTCTTTGGTTTAAAATCTAGCTTGTCTAATATAAGGATGGCTACTCCAGCTTTCTTTTGAAGTCCATTGGCATGATAAATGCTCACTTTGAACCTGGAGGTGTCTTTGGGTCTAAAATGAGTCTCTTGTAAGCAGCTTATCAGCAGGTCTTGTTTTTTTAATCCATTCTGATACCTTGTGTCTTGATTAGAGCATTTAGTCCATTTACATTCAGAATAATTGTTGAAAGATACAAATTTATATGTATCAGAAATGGATCTAAAAGCAGTCTGCATTGGTTATCAGATATGGCTGGGCCTATAGTTTTCCATGACAACATTTGACCACTGAAATCCCAGGCCACCATAAGGAATGACTGCATTGGGCCAAGAACTTTTGCCATATCCATCACACTCATCTGACCTTTTTCTCAACAGATTACCACTTTTATCATTTGGAACTCTAAGAAACAGAACATTCTCTAATAGAGAAAAGTAATTGAAGGATTTGAGTAAATTTTAACATGCTGAATTTTATAAATATATGGTATTTGGAGAAATTTGTCACTGGGGGGAAAGCAGTTAATGCTGACTTCTGGTTGAATAAAACTTTTCTTTTTCTGGAAAAAAAAAGATACTAATTTAGTGCTTTTGTATTACGTGTTAACTCTCTGTTCCTGTAGATTGTGTCTGTTCCTTTCTAGTCTTTATTACTATTGGTCTCTCTGCCTGAAGCATCCCCTTTAATATTTCTTGCAGGGCTGATTTAGGTACATGAATTCCTTTAGTTTTTGTTTGTCTTGGAAATTCTTTATCTTTCCTTCTATTCTGAATGAAGATTTTCTGGATAAAGTATTCTTGGCTGCATATTTTTCCCATTCAGCTCATTGACTATATCATACCAGTTCTTTCTGGTCTGACAGGTCTCTGTGGACAGGTCTGCTGCCAGCTTTATGTGTCTTCTTGTCTTGAGCTGCTTTCAGGATTTTCTCTTTATGGCTTTGTAATTTGCAAGTTTCACTATAATAATCTGTTGTGGTGTTGACCAGTTTTCGTTGATTTTGAGGGGAGTTCTCTGTGCCTCTTGGACTTGAATCCCTGTTTCCTTCCCCAGATTAGGGAAGTTCTCAACTATAATTTGTTGAAGTAAACCTTCTATCCCTTTCTCTTGCTCTTCTTCTGGGACCCCCTATAATATGGATATTATTTTGCTTTATGGAATCGCTGAGTTCCGTAAGTCTACCTTAGTGATCTAATAGTCTTTCCCTCATCTCTTCAGCTTCATTATTTTCCATAATTTTATCCTCTTTATCACAGCTTTGTTCATCCTCAGTTTTATGACCTCCATTTGGGACTGCATCTTGATTATAGCATTTTTAATCTTGGCCTGACTGGATTTTAACTCTTTCATCTGTATAGTAAGGGATTCTCTCATGTCTTCATTGTTTTTTTCAAGCCCAGCTAGTATCTTTATAATTGTTGTTATAAATTCTAGTTCAAATATCTTAGCTATGTCCATATTGATTAAATCCCTGGCTATGAGTATTACCTCTTTTTCTTTATTTTGGGGGAAATTTCTCCATCCTGTCATTTTGTCAAGAAAAGAAAAATAGAAAAAGGGAAAAAAAAAACCCCAATAAGAACAACAAGAAGGGACGGCTGGGTGACTCAGTCAGTGAAGCAGCTGCCTTCAACTCAGATCATGATCTTAGGCTCCTGGGATTTAGCCCGGCTGGTTCCCTGCTGCTCCCTTTCTCTGCCCCTACCCCTGCTCGTACTGTCGCTCAAATAAATAAGATCTTTAAAAAAAAAAGTAACAAAAACTTCAGGAAGTGTTTCTGGTGTATGCTGTGTGCACTCTGCTATTGTGTTTTGGCTTCTCTATCCAGCTGGTCTGTCCTCTACAGAGTCCTTCTGTGCTTGTAGTGGGGAGTGTTTGGATCTTTAACTTGGTGTGCTTTGATTTGTCTGTTAATTTGGAAAGAAAGAAAGAAAGCCTGATCCAAGACAGGAGAAAAGGAACAAAAATGCAGACAGACAAAAAACTATAAACGCCTGATGCCAAAGAATGAGAAAGAACGAAGGAAAAAAGAGTGAGGAAAGAAGAAAAAATATATAAGCCTGTTCTAAAAAATAAGAGTAGGAAACCAACAAATGAACAAAAAGTTATAAGGCTGATACCCCCCCCAAAAAAGATAGAGAAGAGAGAAAGAAAAAATATAAAGTAAAAGATAAAAAATAAGAAATGGAAAAATTAAAAAAAATTAAAAATTAAGGAAGAAAAGAAGAAGCAAGTCTGGTCTTCTTTCCACCAGAAGCTGATGTTTTAGAGCACTCTTTAATCAGTAGACTTGGTACATGTGGAGGCCTATGTTGGTTTTCTGAGGGAGAGGCCTGCTGTGCTGGTTTACAGGCTGACTTGCCCTTGTAAAGATGCCCCTGCCAGGTCAGGGGG
Organism: Lontra canadensis; assembly: GCF_010015895.1. NCBI lineage: Eukaryota > Metazoa > Chordata > Mammalia > Carnivora > Mustelidae > Lontra > Lontra canadensis. Next base: position 923,557 of record NW_022631032.1, on the reverse strand, counting down.
CAGGGATAATTGTAGGGGACTGCAGCCTCTGGGGAGGCATTGTGTTTCTCTCAGAAGTTGCATGGAGCTGGTGTGGGGCAGGGATGGTGGTGGAAGAGGAAGGATGTGGCATCATTCTACCCTCTTGTCCCTGGGGAGGGAACTCCTGGCCACTGTTCTGCAGGAGGCCCTCTCAAAAAAGCCCATAATCTCTTGTGTCCCAGGCCTTTGTCATTTCCCTGTTCTTCACCTGTCTGATTCCTGGGCTGTCAGTACCCTTGGTGCCACGGATCTTCTGTATTTTTATCTCCGGCCTGTGGCTGGGATTCAAAACTCCCAAATTTCAAGGGGCCTGGCAAGGTGCATACCCACTTCAGTCCCTATCCCGGAGGAGAACCTTGTGGTTCACCAGTACCATGCTGTCCGGGAAGAACAGTCATACAGCTCACACACACATGCTAGAGTTCATGTGACTCACAGCAGAAAGCCAGCTCAGTCCCCAACTCTGTCTCAGAAAAGCAGTTGCACAGAGGCTGAATCGATTGTGGTAGACAGCGAAAAGCGAAGCGAGGTTATCTGTACTCGCTGGTTTAGGTCTGTTGTGGCTCACAGTGGAAAGCTGCTGGGAGGTTATCTGCCCTCTGCGCACACCTCTGTCCCTGCTGAGCTCAGTGGCTCACAGCTGACCTTTTGTCCTTGGAGAGACAAAATACGCTCTTCCAAACGTATGATGGGAAAGGAGCACTCTCTCCCACATGCGACCCAAGGGGTCTCCTGGTCTTGGTTTACAGTGTGCTCCCCACCTGCTGGGGTCTCTCCCGCTCTCTCCCTCTTTCTTACTTTGCTGCTTGAAATGGTTCCTGCTCCTTCGGGGCTCCTTGGCTTTCTTCCCCTCCCAGTTCATGGCTCCAAACCCTGCATCTGCCACATTCTCTCCAGCTGTGCAGATTGTTTTCTTATTCCTACTTGCTCAGAATGGTTGGCTGTTGATCTGGCTGTGTTTGAGGGACAAGGCAAGCTCAGCGTCCCCCTACGATGCTATTTTAAATCCTCCCCTGTACTCTGTATACTTTTGCATCCTTTCCTGGTAGCAGAAGATAATCCCTGGATGAAAGACTGAACATCTGTGGTACTGTAGGAATCTTTTGGGGTTTTTTATTTGTTTGTTTGTTTTTGCAAAGAGAATCTAATTCAGCAGGTTGTAAGAGCAAAATGAGATGTTTTTCTCTGTTCTCTAGTTCTTTATCTCACTTCTAACCTCTGCTTCTCATCTTCCATGGGTTGTCAGAACTTTAACTGATTTCGCTTATATTTTACTCTATTCACCTTAGTGATCTAGTAGTGTGTGTTTATTCCTTGGGCACTGCCTTTTCTTTTTTTTTAATTACTGAAGGTAACCGTAATGTTTTTTAGTGTTTTGTTTTATTTTTAAAGTAGAACCAGTGGGGGCGCCTGAGTGGCTTAGTGGGTTAAGCCTCTGCCTTCCGCTCAGGTCATGATCTCAGGGTCCTGGGATCAAGTCCCTCGTTGGGTTCTCTGCTCAGCAGGGAGCCTGCTTCCCCCTCTCTCTGCCTGCTTCTCCGCCTACTTGTGATCTCCCTCTCTCTGTCATGTAAATAAAAATAAAATAAAATAAAATCTTTAAAGTAGAACCAGTGAATTGAATTTTATGAAGTAATGTGTTGGATATTTTCCTTTCAGATTCTAGAAGAAGCAACTGAAGAGGAAACAGCACTTCATAATCGAATTATGCCCACTGTGGTTCGTCCAGCGAAACAGCTGCTTCCTGAATCCACACCTGCAGGAAACCAAGAAATGGTGTGAAATCACGTTAAGTTGGATAATAAACTGTTGATGCTCATGTTTAATCCTCATTTTGAAATGTTGCTAGAAGATGAAATCACATGTCCTTTATTTGACTTATGCAGATAAGAGTATTTTAACTGCATTTATCCAAAGCTACACACCTGATGTGTTTCAAGCACTATTTGTGTAAAACATTAAGATTTAATTCTCTTTACCATTACTTTTCCTTCCTGTTTATTGAGCAACTTAGTGTCTTGTGATTTAGATACATGGTGATTTATCTTTTTAAATTGCAACTGTAGGGGCGCCTGGATAGCTCAGTTGGTTAAGCAACTGCCTTCGGCTCAGGTCATGGTTCCGGAGTCCTGGGATCAAGTTCCGCATCGGGCTCCCAACTCCATGGGGAGTCTGCTTCTTCTGACCTTCTCTGCTCTTATGCTCTCTCTCTCTCAAATAAATAAATAAAATCTTTAAAAAAAAGAAGAGAAAAAATAAATTGCAACTGTATTCTTAGGATTCAGTAAAAGATATGTGAAAGGTGAATTTTAGGTGAATTTTAAATTATGTTCCCCCTTAGTTTCTTTTAGTACTTAATATGTTAATATTTTAGGATAGCAAAATTATTTGAAAATACTGAAGGATGTATTTTTATTAAATGAGACATAGTAGAGAAGCAGTCTTGAAAACTGAGTTTGAAATAATCAAAGTTCCTTTGCTATTTTTTAAGTAATATTTTGTGGATGTATCAAGTTTTCGTTTTTTTTTTTTTTTAACTTGAGTATGTTAATGAACCTAAATGGTATTTTCTTTTCGCTTTATTTTTAGGAGCTGTTTGAACTTCCAGTAAGTAAAGAATGTTTACTTGTTACTTAAGTATACTTGCTTTAATTCTGAAAAAATAGTAAATGCTTTATGCATCTTTTTGAAATTACACAGGCTATTTATGAGATAGGAATTGTTCGCCAGTTCCCGTTTTCTTCCGCTTTGCAACGTATGAGTGTGGTTGCAAGGGTGCTGGGGGATAAGAAGATGGATGCCTACATGAAAGGAGCACCTGAGGTCATTGCCAGTCTTTGTAAACCTGAAACAGGTAAGGAAGCAACTAGGCTTTGAGTGAAATTCTGGTATTTGGGTGAGCTTGTATTTGCAGTTTTAACAATAACATTTATTTTTTTCTTTTTAAAAGTTCCTGTTGATTTTGAAAAAGTTTTAGAGGATTACACTAAACAGGGTTTCCGTGTGATTGCTCTTGCGCACAGAAAATTAGAGTCAAAACTCACATGGCATAAAGTACAGAATATCAGCAGGTAAGGTTGATGAATGGTTTTTCTACAGTTTATCCAATAATGTTCGTTTATATGCGTCTCATATGGCAATTTGTATGTTGTATTTATTAAATATTTGTCGAATGTATGCAGCTGCACCTAATGTAGTGTTTTGTTTTAGGTGATTGAGATACAAGTACAGCTCTTCAGAACTCTTACCAGTTTGTTTGTTAAATATCTAGTGCCTGCTATGTGTCAGGCATGTTTTAGGAATACAGTTTTAAAATATAAGCATAATTCTCTTGTATTTTGTTCTTCCCAAAGAATCTACTTGGTTTCGCCCAGTGGTTGGAACCAAGTATTATTTTGGTCAGAGTTTCATGAGTCACAATAACAATTATACCAGTACTCTTTCCCAACTCCCAAAGGTCGAGTGACATTGCCATCATCACATTTACTTTTCTCTAGTCTTAATCTCTCCAATTTGTGTTCCACAGTGCCTCCAGAGCTTTTTAACATTCAGTTCTAATACCAGTCTTCTACCTGGAATTCTAGTAAATGGCCTCCCATCATCTTCTAGAAGAGTTCACCATCAGGAATATGCATCAGGAAAGAAACAAAATATGTAACACTTAATTTGAAAAAGGGAAAGTGATAGAAGCAGATAAAAAATCAGAAAAAGACATACAAAGGTGCCTGGGTGGCTCAGTCAGTAAAGTGTCTGCCTTTGACTTAAGTCATGATCCCAGGACCCCTCGTAAGGCTCACTGCTCAGTAGGGAGTCTGCTTTTCCTTCTCCCTCTGCTCCTTCCCCCTGCTCGTGCTCCCTTGCTTGCTCTCAAATAAATAAATAAATAAAATCTTAAAAAAAAAAAGAAAGAAAGAAAAAGGCATACAAATGGCCAATGAACAAATGGAAATTGTAGTACATTATTTTGTTCTTTGGGGAACTACAAAATAAAACCACAGTGAGACATCACTTCTCTCCTGAGGTTCGTGAAATTAAAAAGATTGATAATATCAAGTGTTAGTGAAGGCTTGAGAAAATTTAAATGAACATGTGTAGTACCTGTCAAAATTTAAATTGCTTCTACAGTTTGATCCCGCAAGTGCGGTTCTAGGAATCCATCTTAAAGAGCTATTTCTATGTGTGTTATGCACAAGTTACGCACAGGTTCAGGGGTTTTTTTCTTAATATTTTAAAAATTTTTTATAAACATGTATTATTAGCCCCAGGGGTACAGGTCTGTGAATTGCCAGGTTTAAACACGTCACAGCACTCACCATAGCACATACCCTCCCCAATGTCCATAACCCCACCACCCTCTTTCGACCCCCCTCCCCCACCAGGTTCAGGTTTAAATAGTGTCAGTAGCACAACAATAGGGCAGTGGCTAAATTACAGACTATTAACACTTCTTTTAATTACACCTTTTCCCACTATGCAAAAGTAGAGTGTTCCTGTGAAGCTGTTCATAAGCCGGAATAGCTTAAAGTGAGGAAACCGTTATCATTAATTTATGTGGAAAAATTCTGAGTTTTTCCAGACCCCAAAAATAATCTCTCTTAAGCTCTCATAACTTGGGACACATCTTGCTAATGCAGGCACAATAAATCAAGATAGAGCAAGATGCTCACAGGCACAGTTCAGACCTATGTGGCTTGATGCTGAGGTGCTGACTGTAATACCCAGGGAAGGAGCTTGGGAGGGCCACTCCCAGCTGCTTGGGCGTGCACTGCTTCTGAATTGGCTTGCGGCAAAATAAATGCTGAATGCTGTTTTTGCCTTTCCCCCTTTTTTCTTGAAAGTGAAAAGTCTTCAGAATTCTTTGGGTTTTTGAAAACAAGTACTGATGTAGGTCTTTCATAAAACTGGCCTAATGCAAGCTTTTGAAAAGCAGATGATTCCTAAGCCTGAAGAGTTAGGGCAGTGTTTATAGTAGAATCTTGGTTTTCTGAATGAGAACTAAAGGAGTGGAGCAGATAGCCTCATAGCTAAGAGGAAAAGCTATGTTAGGAATTCTGCCTGTTCACACGGAATGTTTGGGGGATGTGGTTTAAGCATGAACATTTCAAAAAAAAAAGAAAAGCAGTAGCCAGCTGACGGGACTGATCGATAAGCGTGGTTGAGAGGTGCAGTAAAATACTGTGTTCTAATTCCTGTGAAGGACACATGAGGCTCTTCTTTCTCTACAGCTCCACCTTTTGCCATTTTTTCCCCTTAAAGACTAACTACTGATTTGTCTGTAGTTCTTGAGCCTGTCCTAATCAGACATCGTTCCATGCCCTTGAATAAGCTATTCCTTCTGCCCAGAATATCCTATTCCTGTCAACTTTTCCCTCTTTCTCTACTGCTTTCTCTCTTTCTCTCCTTCTTTGGCATCTATAAACCAAGGCCTTCTCCGTCTTTCCATTCTGTCTTACCGGGGCAGGTTTTGGCATTTCTCTTACTGCTTGAACCTTTACATCTTGAGTTGAATATTGTATTGTTCATTCATGAGAGGACAAAATTTCCATGACCTGTGTCATTTTATTGTTAGGAAAAAGTCAGGAAACCAGTAGTAGCCAGAAACTAGCTGGTCATGGGAAAATGGCTATAGTGCTTGGACCCCAATGTTTCACATTGGTACAGCTTTGTTCCTTGAAGTGCATTTTCAGACTTAAAGGCTCATTTCTCCTATCACCACCAGCAGTGTCATTTTATATTGTTTCTTAACTGTTCTTTAATACCTTTACCACCCATAGTTATAAATTATATTTCAAAGATTGTTTAGGGTTTAGAGCTTTGTACTTAAAGTGCCTTTATTGAATTTTGTGTCAAAAAACCACTTCTTACTGGAAGTCTGAAATTTTGGTTCCTAACCTCAAGTCTTCTTTCTCCATCGTGGGGCAGGGTGGGGGGGATATTTCTGGGGCACCTGGGTGGCTCAGTTGGTTGAGTGTCCAACTCGTGATCTCAGTTGAGGTCTTGATGTCTGGGTCGTGAGTTCAAGCCTTGCATTGGGCTCCTTACCGGGTGTGGAGTCTACTTTAAAAAAAAAAAAAAGAAGAAATAATTCTGTGATAGAATTTTAGTAGCTTGAGGTTCCCCCCCGCCCAAAGATTTTATTTTTATTTATTTGACAGAGAGAGAGAGGTCATAAGTAGGCAGAGAGAGCAGGGGAAGCAGGCTCCCCACTGAGAAGAGAGCATGATGTGGGGCTCGATCCCAGGACCCTGAGATCATGACCTGAGCCGAAGGGAGAGGCTTAACCCACTGAGCCACCCAGGCGCCTCAGTAACTTGAGATTTCTTAAGAATGCAGCCATCTTCATGATGATGCTGAAGCACATGTTATTTTTGCATGCACATCTTTTTAAAAGGTTTTATTTATTTATTTATTTGAGAGGGAGGGAGGAGGGGCAGACTGGGGAGAATCTCAAGCAGATTCTGTACCAAGTGTGGGACTTGATCTCATAGCCTCAGATATGACTTGAGCCAAAGCAGAGTTGGATGTTCAACCAACTGAGCTGATCGAGCGCCCCTGCATATATCTCTTTGCCAGCATGTCTGTTTTTCCACAAAAGCCCCTTGGGGGTAGGGATCATACCTTTTCATCTTTGACCTTCCAGGGAATAGTAGTGCTACTTGGTGCAGAGTGGGTACTTAACTTTTGAAGGAATAGCATCTTGATAGCTATTGAATATTAATATATTTTTTTTAAGATTTTATTTATTTATTTGACAGAGAGAGATCACAAGTAGACGGAGAGGCAGGCAGAGAGAGAGAGAGAGAGAGAGAGAGAGAGGGAGGGAAGGAAGCAGACTCCCTGCCGAGCAGAGAGCCCGATGCGGGACTTGACCCCAAGACCCCGAGATCATGACCTGAGCCGAAGGCAGCGGCTTAACCCACTGAGCCACCCAGGCGCCCTGAATATTAATATTTTTTAAAGGAAATTTTCTTTAAAGATTCTATTTATGTATTTGACAGAGAGAGCAAGTGAGCCCAAGTAGGAGGAGCAGCAGGCAGAGGGAGGGGGAGAAGCAGGCTTCTTTCTGAATGGAGGCCCTGAAGCAGGGCTCGATCCCAGGACTCTGGAATCATGACCTGAGCCGAAGACAGATGTTTAATGTTTGAGCTACCCAGTTGCCCTGAATATTAATAAATACTGTAAGAGCCCCATCTCTGGGGCTCATTGTCAGACTGCTAAATAATTTTTATATCACACTGTCAGGATCAAGAATTTGATCAAGAGTCTAGGGGCATCTGGGTGGCTCAGTTGGTTAAGTGTCTGCCTTAGGCTCAGGTCATGATCCTGGAGTCCCAGGATCGAGCCCCATATTGGGCTCCCCGCTTAGTGAAGAGTCTGCTTCTCCTTCTGACCCTCCCCCTTCTTGTGCTCTCTCACTCTTTCTCTCTCAAATAAATAAAACCTTAAAAAAAGAATTTGATCACTTCTAAAATCATCAAAGGCTTGATAATAATGAATGCAGTATAACTGTGTTGAATGTGCTTATGGCCAAGTTTTTTCCTTTTCTCTTAACATTTATGTTAGGCTGTGTTATATTTGGGGTCCAGTAAAGCATAGATTTACTTATGCTCATTCATTTTGTGGGTAGAATACAAGATGAACATTTTTCAGTACTTCAGGTGTTCAGTGTCTTAAAAAATAACATTTTCACATTATCCTTATTTCTCACATTTCAAAGGGTAATGTTTTATTTCAAAATATGCCTCTTGGGAATTATTTTTCCAGATACGAATTTTTTGAGATATTAAGCTCGATTACACATATATATGGCTTATTCAGCATATAAAATGTTTTAATTTGTAATTTATGGGAATTTTAATTTGCTTTATTAATAGAAAGAGAAAAGTATCTGTTCTCTGGACTAAACCATTTTGTGTTAAAATTTCTTTTTTCTGCAGAGATGTCATTGAAAACAACATGGATTTTATGGGATTAATTGTAATGCAGAACAAATTAAAGCAAGAAACCCCTGCAGTACTTGAAGATTTGCATAAAGCCAACATTCGCACTGTCATGGTCACAGGTTAGACTTTATAAAAGGACACAGGAAAAATTGAATGTGACTCTTAAGAGTTCAGGTTATAGGATATTGTGGAATGATTAGTTATACAAGCATATAGTGGCTCCATCCTACTTTGCCCCATTTCAACTCAGAGTGTTTTTTAAAGGTATAAGATAACTTTGCAGAACTCTCCTGAGGCCTAGCAAATTCTTTTTATAGAAGTAGTAAAACAGTGAAGGGCATATGGTAAAAATTTAGATTTTGCTCTTTTTTGTTATCCCTCTAATCATATATTTTTTATAGCAGTTATTTTATTTTGTGTAAGCTGTTTGTAGATTTGTTTTCTGTACTAGAGCATAAGATTCTAGAGAGTTAAGAGAATGTTTTGTTCGTTTTGGGGTCTTGTGCAGTTTTTAGAATCATGCCAGATGCAAGGAAAATGACTAATAGATATTTGTTAGAATTACACTTCTATGTGTAAGAGTATGTTTATTTTCATTGCCTGAATGTGTACTAGTGAAAATAGCCATTGTTTGATTGGTTTTTGATTTCTGACGACTATATCCAAATGATTCTCTGGTGGTACTATCTTGTTGATATTAGATAATTCCCATTCCTTAGTTGTGTGAAATTGTGGCAACTCTTAAGTATTTTTTTCTTAAGAAATAATAAGAATTAAGATAATCATTCTATGTCTCGTTTATGTGTTCACTTAAGACTTATGTGGAAAAAGCAATTGACGTTTTTTTGTTTCAGATTCTGAGATCCATCTAATAGCAAACTTACCACTGTGTAGCTCAAGTAGAAATTTATTAGCATCCCAGCAATTCCTTGGTTCTAAGGATTGCTCCTTCAAAGCACTTTCCATCTCTGTCTCTTTCCTCTCTTTCCCTGCCATGACTGACTGTGACCTTTGTCCCACTGGGGGTCTGTCTGGTCACAAGAGGCCACCGTTGGAAATTGTGTGTGGGAATTGGGGGAAGAAATCCTGTTGCCCTTCAGTTTTGGCAGCAGTGGGCTTTGCAGACCTTTGCCCGCCTCTCACATATGTGTGGATATTTTCTTGATCCTGTCCTTACAGGGAGGGCTTCTTTTCATTTCTCTCCTCCTGACTGAGAGGATGTCTGTCTTCTCTTCCTATCTTGTGAAGATTGTATTCTTGTTTACCTGGCTCATCGTTGTGCTTTTGGAACCCGTTCCTTTTTTCCTGTGATACTAGGTATTCTTGTACAGACCCAGTGACTCCTCTAAGTTATTCCAACAGATACTTTTTGAGCACCTGCTCTGTGCATGTGCAGCACGGCGCTAGGTGTCGCTAGGTACTACTAGTGCCTGACCGAAAGAGATCACAGTGTATCTGGCTCTAAAAATTGTAATTGTAAGAATGGTATGACTGTTCAGCATATGTGTGCTTGAATTATTTGAGGCTTCCTTTGTAAAGTATGTTTTGATTTTTGTTGTCTTTAAGATTCAAGAGTAATACTGTACATTATCATCATTTTGCCAAGCACAGTCATGGGGTAGTAGGTATTCTTGATAAATATTCATTGTTGAGTACGTTTATGTTTCCATTTTAATTGTAATGCATTTTCAATATTTTGAAAATTAGGTGACAATATGTTGACTGCTGTTTCTGTGGCCAGAGACTGTGGAATGATACTACCTCAGGATAAAGTTATTATTGCTGAAGCATTACCTCCGAAGGATGGGAAAGTTGCCAAGATAAACTGGCATTATGCAGACACCCTAACACAGTGCAGTAATTCATCAGCAATTGACTCAGAGGTAATGTCAAGAAGAATTTTCCCTTTTGAAGCTTGCTTGTTTGAATTTAGTCTGAAAAAATAAAAGGTGATGGATTAAAACACAACAGAAAAGAAATGAAAACAGACACCTGGGCCACATCCTCAGAGATTGACTTATTAGGGCTGGATGAGACCTAGCTACCTCAAATTGTGATGTTTAGCCCGAACTTGAGAAGCACCATTTTAAAGAATGAAAATTCCAGATATTTATCCTATCTTAACCATTTAAGAAGATTTATTTGAGAGAGGAGAGAGAGTGTGTTAGAATGGGGCAGGGGGCAGAGGGAGAAAATCCCCAAACAGACTCCCTGCTGAGCTAGAAACCCAACACAGGGCTTGATCCCACCACCCGTGAGATCACGACCTGAGCCGAAACCAAGAGTGGCCACTTCACAGACTGAGCTGCCTAGGCAGCTGTTTTAAAAGTAATGATAAATGATGCAAGTGGTCTATAGTATTTAGTCCATGCATTCTTTCAAACCGAAGCTGATTTTTAGCCTTTGTTGGTTGGGTGGTTGTTTTTTAAATAACCACTATAGGTAGATTACCTTAAAACTGAATTTCCTTTTACTTTTAATAAACATTAAACTTTCATTGTTTTATGTAAATTATCAAATAAAAGAATTTCATTTTAGATCAAATATATATGTGATTTTTTTTTTTAAATAAAGATTTTATTTATTTGACATGGAGAGAGTACAAGCAGGGGGAAGAGCAGGTAGAGGCAGAGGGAGAAGCAGCCTCCCTTGTGGAGCAGGGAACCCCGATGCTGGGCTTGATTCCAGGACTCTTGGGATTATGAGCTGAGCCAAAGGCATATGCTTAACCAACTAGGCCATCCAGGCACCCCTAGATCAAATGTATGTATGTATGTATGTATGTATTTATTTATTTAAAAAATTTTAAAAATTTATTTATTTATTTATTTGACAGAGAGAGATCACAAGTAGGCAGAGAAGCAGGCAGAGAGAAGGGAGAAGCAGGCCCCCTGCTGAGCAGAGAGCCCGATGAGGGGCTCAATCCCAGGACCCTGAGATCATGACCTGAGCTGAAGGCAGAGGCTTAACCCACTGAGCCACCCAGGCACCCCATAGATCAAATATATTTAAAATAGGATTTTATTACTTGGTCTGGCTGCCTAAATATTGTTTTAAATGTCTCATACACAGGCTATTCCAATTAAACTGGTCCATGATAGCTTAGAGGATCTTCAGGTGACTCGTTACCATTTTGCAATGAATGGAAAATCATTTTCAGTAATATTAGAACATTTCCAAGACCTTGCTCCTAAGGTTAGTGATGTGGGTTTATGTATGTGTGTGCTCACACGAATAAACTGTGAACAATATTTTGAAGAAATTTATATTTTTTCCAGTTGATGTTGCATGGCACTGTGTTTGCTCGTATGGCACCTGATCAGAAGACACAATTAATAGAAGCATTGCAAAATGTAGAGTAAGTATTGTTTTTCTTTTTCTTAATTTTTATGGATTTTAATGTCATTTTCAAAACCAGAAAAGTAACTAATATTTCATGTATATAGTATTGTCACCTATCAGATAGGTGACAGCTCTGAACTGCCTGTTTAAAAGAGGTTCATGTGCTAATTTATTTAGCTAAAGTACAATATCTACAATTCCTTTTCCAGGTAATATCTGTAAGATAGAGTTCATTTACTCAGCTTGTAGAAGTGACTTCATAGTTTGTGTAAATAATTAAGTTTTAGTGTAAAAGTAGGTTACTAAAGACTGTACAGACCCAAGACCTTTGCTCTAAAGATAAGGAAATTGAGATGCCAGATGATAAACTGATTTGCCCAGCTTGTGACAGAAATGGGACAATAACCCAGGTCATTTGACTTGCAAGCTGATGCCAGTTGCAAAAGCAACATGCCTGTAGTCCTTGTGATAAAAAGATTCTTTAGTTCCAGTGGGGAGGTCTCGGTCTATTAGCTCTTCATAATAACATTGGAGGAATCTTAAGTTAAATGTTGTTTGTTTTAAAAAGGTAATCAAAATCTTAATGTGATTTTTGTTTCTAGTTACTTTGTTGGGATGTGCGGTGATGGTGCAAATGATTGTGGTGTAAGTATGGTTTTTGTGATTTATAGTTCTTTCTTTAGTCTAAGTCACATTTATAAAACTTAACCTCTTTTCTTCTTCATAGGCTTTGAAGCGGGCACATGGAGGCATTTCGTTATCAGAGCTCGAGGCTTCAGTGGCATCTCCCTTTACCTCCAAAACTCCTAGTATTTCCTGTGTGCCAAACCTTATCAGGTAGCACAGATTCAGCATTATCTCTTTGTGATGTGCTCTGTTAACGTAGAAAAAAATCATCATAGAAATTAATACGAATTTGTTGTGATGATGTGTTAGTATATTCGATCTCTAACTTCATTAGCAGTAGGTTGCTACTCTTCATCTCTTTCAGGTTCTGCTTTAGTTTTGATCTTTTGGTAGAAAAGTGCTTTGTCATAGCTGTTGAATGTTGATGTTCATCAGTCAGGATATTACTGTGATTTGGAAGAGGAGTTCAGATGCTTTTATTGACATGCCAACATTTGTTTTCCCAGGGAAGGCCGTGCTGCTTTAATGACTTCTTTCTGTGTGTTTAAATTTATGGCTTTGTACAGCATTATACAGTACTTCAGTGTTACTCTGCTATATTCCGTGAGTACTGACCTTGCTTACAGAGATGGTGCTTTTGTTAAGGCATTTAAACCAAAAAAAATGGAGTATGTATGCATCCACTAATTAGGGAACTTACATAACTAGCATCTATAAATTTTCCTTTAGTTTATTATATTTTGAGTAGCAGATTGAAAATCTCATTAATCTGGAATAGCATTTTCTTTAAGGCTGGCAGTTGTGGCTAAAGCTTTGTGAGTAAAAGATGATTGTATTCTTTTTTTTTTTTTTTTTGCCTTTAGCACAGATTGGGCATCTTTCTGAGAGCTCTTCAAAATGTTAAGCTGTGACGTATTTCACATTTGTAGTTAACTCTGCTAAACATTTACAGAAAAAGGCCAGAGTGAGAAAGATGTTTCAGTAGTAGTTTGTAGGACTTTATGCATTTGGAGAAAACTATAAATGGTGATGTCCATAGGTACTCCATCAGATTTTATAACTGAAGTGATCTCACTTTAGAATTTTCTCAAAACAAACAGTAGTGACATCCCAGAGAGTTTTTGTGAAGTTATCCCTTTCTACCATTTGTAGAAAGGATCAGGAGGGATAGTGTTAGATGGATATTAGGAAGCTTTGAGATACTAATTTCCAAGGGTGTTGAATATAATAAGAGCTTGTATTTTCTTTAAAAGATTTTACTATCAGAGGCAAATGTATTTTAATTTTTAAGCAGTCCAAATATTTAAAGTTGTTATTGATGGCGGGGGCTGGGGCGCGGGTAGAGTGGGGGAACTAAAATCAAAGAAGAAAAATCTAAAGCTGGGGAAAGTGGTATAAAAATAGTTTCTGAAAACTAATTATGCTTTTAAAATTACTCTTGCAGATCTTAAGTAACCTAGGAGACTTCCAGTTTCTTTTCATTGATCTGGCAATCATTTTGGTAGTGGTATTTACAAGTGAGTAATTTGCTTTAGTATTGATTTAAAAGCATATGAAATTCTGATTAACTCCTTAAACTTTGGTAAATTTGTATCAATAATTATAACATAGGGCATACTTCTTCTCTATAAATTCTTCTTCTTTTTTTTTTTTTTTTTTTTTTTACTACTAGTTGTTTTTATTTGCCCTAGTTGTTTTACTCTTCTTTCTCCATCTTTTTCTTCCACTGAGCAGAGTGCCTAGTGTAGGGTTCCATCCCAGGACCCTGGGATCATGACCTGAGCTGAAGGCAGGTGCCTAACCAACTGAGACACCCAGGCATCCCATTTAAATCTTTTTAAATCCAGAATATTACATCAGCCTTTCTTGGGGGACATCTTGGTTTTGACATTTATGAAAGAAGAGAAACCAGTTAAATGGATTTGTCTGGTCTGAAGTAGTCTCATTAGACTCAGGCTGTGAATTCTTGGGAGGAGTATGGCGGAAGTGATGCCATGTCCCTAAGTAGACCATATGAGGAGACAGAAGATAGTGGTTTATTTTCGTCTTTGTGTTTATGTCAGAATAAATAATGATGTAATGGGATATGACCTGTTTAATCAAATAAAAATTCACAAGTCCATATTAGAAATAAGTAAGTAGGGAGAGAAGAGAAAGCTCTTCCTTAGAGTAAAATGCAAACTGATAACTATAGAAGGAATGATGGACTTCAACCATGGAAATACACTGATCTGATTGACCTTTTAGGCCAGATGCTTCTTTTCTGTGCATTAGAGGATGCTTACGCGCATCTCTGGTCTCTACCTGCTGCTAGATGCCAGTAACATTCCCCTGGTTTTGACAACAACGAATATCTCCAGACATTAACAGATATTCTCTACAGGGCACAATCATGTTGGTTGAGAACCAGTGAGTTAGACAATCTTTAGGGAATACTAAAACTGTCGAGTCAAAGTTTAATGAAGAACAGGATTTTTCTGGGGCGCCTGGGTGGCTCAGTGGGTTGAGTCTCTGCCTTCAGCTCAGGTCATGATCCCAGTGTCCTGGGATCGAGCCCCACATCGGGCTCTCTGCTCAGCGGGGAGCCTGCTTCCTCCTCTCTCTCTGCCTGCCTCTGCCTACTTGTGATCTCTGTAAAAAAAAAAAAAAAAAAAAAGAACAGGATTTTTCTATATCTTTTTATAAATTAATTACAAAAAGAAAAGCAGAAATGTTACAGTAGAGAAACTTGGTGGACATTACCTTAGTAAGTTATCAAAGCCTTTTTTGGTTACTGTTCATATAGCTTTCAACCTTTGTTAATGTCTTCTTTTTGTGTGTGTGTTAATGTCTTAAGAGGAAGCAAATATGTCTTTTTACTATAGCTTTTCAATTAAATATTCAGAAATAAATTCTTAAACATACAGTTAACATATAAACTTAGTTAACATATAAGCATGGTAATGTTATAGTTTATATGTTTATGTTTAATATTCTTTTTACTTGTACTAGTATTTCTCTGAAATTCAGTAGGCTAATGTAAAAGTACTTGGTGAGGTACTTTAGAAAAAGCCTAAATTGTTTACTTTTACAGATAACTTAAATATGTATGACATTTGGCTTGGATTTTGGACATTTTTCATATTAAAGATTTGTTAGACAAAAATGAATTTAAGTTCCTAAATGAATCTGATTATGTATTATATAACAACTATAGAGATAAAAACTTCTCCCCTTTTCCTCCTCATTATAGTGAGTTTAAATCCTGCCTGGAAGGAACTAGTGGCGCAAAGACCACCCTCAGGTCTTATATCTGGGGCCCTTCTCTTCTCCGTTTTGTCTCAGATCATCATCTGCATTGGATTTCAATCTTTGGGGTTTTTTTGGGTCAAGCAGCAACCTTGGTATGAAGTATGGCAGCCACAGTCAGAGTAAGTTGGTCAATCCATTAAAAAAATCTGTGGAATGTATGTAACATATATGCATAGTAGAAATAAGTTTTAGAATTTATATAAATTTTGCAGGCAGCTTGATTAAACAATTAAATTATTTGGCCTATATTTGACTTTATATCATTGTAACTCCTTTTTATTTTTAGAAGGATGGTCAGGCAGGTTCTTCATAATCATTACCAAGAAGGGGATATCAGACCAGTTTCTTAATTAGCTACTGAGATTATCTGTAAAATGAGAGCATTGAAATTAATCAGTGTTCTCTTCTCTAAACCCAGAATGTTTGTGCATCTAACTTTTCTACCCCAGACCTAGGAAGTGACATTTTAAAATCTGAAAAAACTGGTAAAAAAAAAAACAAAAAAACACCAAGTGTTTCTCTTATTTATGGGTAGAGTGTTCTATCAGTCACAGATTATAACATTAGTTTAATTAATTAAATGTATAAGCTGGGGTGCCTGGGTGTCTCAGTCAGTTAAGCATCTGATTCTTGATCTTAGCTTAGGTCTTGATATCGGGGTTGCAAAAAACAAAACAACATGTAAGCTATACCCTGAAGTAATTTTGTAGAATTACATTTTTAGATACAAACATTATAGCTTGCTTGTTGAAGGGACTAAAAGTTGTCTTTAAAAGTTTTGGGAAACTGAAAAATTTAACATTAATGTTTGCCTGTATGTACATATAAACACTGCAATGCAAAGGAATAGATGGAATTGTTCTGGAGAAGCTTTCCAGAATTCATTTGTAGCAAATTAACATTTTGTTACTACTTGCCTGTGCTTATGTAACTAATGTTTCATTAATGGGTGTGATACATGTTTGACAGTCCTGCCCACTGGAAGTAAAGCTGAGAGAGCACCACAGCCACAGAATACTGACAGTGCTCAGTGCTTTGTTGGACATCCACACGAGTTATCTACTCCCCACAGAAACCCTGTGATAGTGAGGTGATACCCACCCTTACAGGCCAGGAAATGGGGGCTTAAAAATTTAATAATTCTTGGTTAAACTAAAAAGTGACAGAGCTAAGGTCAAACTTAAGGTCTGTGAACCTTTACCATGTTAAAATGACTCCCAAAATTTAGTTATGTTTCTTTTTTTAAAATTTTGATTTCAGTATAGTCAATGTACAGTGTGATATTAGTTTCATTTCCAAGTTTAAAAAGTAAGAGGGACTTGTTAAATATGATTGGAATTAACTGATTGGAATATGACTAAGGAGAAGAGACCCTTAACACTCTGTTGCCTGTTCTATATATTTTACCTTGATATTGTTGGATCTTTTCCTATAAAAACCTTATTTCTGTTAATGGGAGTGATTTAAGATAGTTAAGGTAAAGTTGGTTGCTTTTGGGAAATGAGTATGGTATTTAGTAATGTAAAAATGTTTTGTGTTCTAGTGCTTGTAATACAACGAGAAGCCTATATTGGAATTCTTCACATTTGTACAATGAAAGCAATGTTGATACACATAATATTCAAAATTATGAAAATACCACAGTATTTTTTATCTCCAGTTTTCAGTACCTCATAGTGGCAATTGCCTTTTCAAAAGGAAAACCCTTCAGGCAGCCTTGCTACAAGAATTGTAAGTTTGGCGTTTGTGATTTTTATCCTGCTTTCTTTCTTTAAAAATAATATAAGAAGAGTAGAGTTGAAATTGTTCTTTCAGAGTGAAATGGGTCTTCACATAAAATGAACCTAGTGATTTAGATGTTTACTGTCTTGTTTTGTTCTCATGGTAGCTGCCACTCTAAAGTTGAAAATTAAAGCCACCAGTTCTAAACAGTCCTGGTTTTCACATACTGTTGCTTCTGGCTCCAGCTTTTATTTTTACACCCCATTGCAGACAGAGTTAGAATTAGAAACAGGAACAGAGGTTCTTCAGTTGGAACAGTGGGTATTATACTTTGCTTCTGGGTGGTCTGCACAGTGCCAGCTGTCTTTGTCATCATTCTTGATACTGGCACAGACATTATTCACCTGGAATTCTTCATCGGTGTCACCTTTGCATCCACTGCTGAAAGGGTCAGTAAAATGGAGTCTTGTGCCTATGTCGACTCATCTAACTATGGCAGTAGGAGATAGCTTCTCTATTGATCAAAACTAGGGTTTATGGGAAAAAATCAGTTACTGTATATAAAGTGCTAATTTTTTAAAAAAATTAAGAATATACTATTAACATGTAGGACAACTTAATTTTTTTCATAAAGAACTTTAGATTTTTGCAGTATTTTAGAATAAATAGTAGTCATTCTTTTGCTGTAGTTAGAAAGAAATGCCGGTGTTCTGGTTGGCAGACTGTCAGGTCCCATAGGTGTAAGTAACATCTGCTAGCATCTCTTATCTCATGAGGGTTTGCAAAGCATTTTCCCATATGTCTTATTTATTCTTCTACAGTATGTGGTTTGTGGGTCACATTTTATTAGTTTCTGTTTTGGACAGGTTAAGACTGTTCACCTAGCAGTAATACTGAAATCTGTTTTTACTTTTTACTTTTTTAAAAAAAAAAACTGATACTGGGCACCTGGGTGGTGCAGTTGGTTGAGCCTCCAACTGACTCTTGGCTTCAGCTTGGGTCGTGATTGCAGGGTCATGGGATTGAGCCCCACATCAGTCTGCGTGGAGTTCGGAGTCTGCGTAGGATTCTCTCTTTTCCTCTTCCTCTGCCCCTGCCCCCTCCAAATAAGTAGATCTTGAAAAAACAAAACAAAACAAAAATCCATTATCTAAAAAGCAGAATCTGTATTACTGAGAGCCATATTGGAAGCATGTTTTGGGACAAAAAGCCTTCCATAGAAGGTCAATCACTTCTAAGCTAAAAAGCTAAAGTCAGCTTTAGTTGAAGTGAACTTAGTTAAAATTGACATACATGTTTTGTTTTTAGTTCTATATTTTTATATTTCAAGGAAGTATTTAGCATGCCCAAGTGTAGCTCAAACATCTATCAGAGAATAATGCTTTCTTTATATAAGAAAACTGGTGTTCAGACTGTTTGATAAGTAAGATGGCGATGTCAGTGAAGTTAATTTTAGAGATCTAAGTAAATCCACCCTATCCATGCTTCTCCAGTTTAAAAAAAAAAGATTATTAATTGCCTGTTTTTAAAATGTATCTTTTGTATCATTTGAAAAACTTAAAAAAAAAATTAAAGGCTTTGTATTCTCATTTAATTTTGTATGAAGATATTTTGTATTTGCAGTTAGTTTCAAATTGACTTGAATAAGTAGTAAACTCAGTTGTTGATCACTGGACTATTTTTTTAAAACATAGTATTAAAAATTATGTTTAGCAAAAATACAGCCACAAAACCTTTGTCCTAAATATAAATAGCTTGTGTGTGTTTGTTGGTGGATAAACAGAAGTGCATGCTATCTTAAAACATGCCTCCTAAAAAATAAAATAGAAACACTAAAGACAACGTAAACGTATTTTGCTAATTTTCACATCTTGTTTCTGTCTCTCATTGGAGCCCCTTAATCTTGGAGTTACTGATGAATAAAGAGAGTGATAGAAATAAAGTCTAACTTTATAAAGTAATGTGTAAAGTATAAATAAGACTGGGAATGAATGGGGAGAGGTTAGGGCTTTGCTAGAGCTGACATTAGTTTTTCATTTTCTCCTTTAGAATTGACAGCCGTTCTTTGTTAGGACTTGCTGGTTGCTGTTCTTTATATCTAAGCAGTGAAATGTATTAAACCTATTTTGAGATTATTGTTTTTAAAAATTAAATCTCAGTCTCAGGCATTTCAGGGATTCTCGTCAGAATGTTTTTGTTCTCTCCTACTGGTTGGATTCTGAATCAAACTGAATTTCAGTCTGCGGTGACCCATTTTCAGCTTTAGCTTAGCCCAGTTCTATTTTCTCCTTTAACCATGCTGTCATTTCAAGGACCATGATGATACGGACTTAATTCTTACATTGTCATTTAACTAGATGTGATCTCTTGGAATTTGGCTTTGGTTTTTGCTACAGTTTCTTACTTGCCTCTGGTAACTTTTTGCTTGTGACACCGAAATCCTTTCTCAGTCTGTGCAGTTGTTACTGCTGAACTGCCAGTGCCTCCTATTCAGGGTCTATGCATGTTTTTCCTGTTCCTCTGCCATGTCTGAATTGGGTGGAGCAGATATCTAGAAGCCCTGCAGGATAAGGTGGCCTTTCAAAGACTTGAAACTTGTGGTTATAGATTAGAATACTCTAGTTCATATTTTTGAGGACGGAACAGCAAGAGGAGTATATATCAAAATCATGAACGAGTATTGTAGGTTTATTTATTCTGTGTAAGGTTTTATTTTTGAGTCATATACTAAGGGGAACGAACGCAAAGGAAATCCTTTATGGTGCCTGATTTTGATGCCATATTCCATCAAAACCATCTGGTATCATTAACATGTCTGTGATGCCATAAGTTGGGACATATTTAATAATAATAACTTGAATTTACAAATGCTTTGCATTTTAAGGACCAAGTCTGCTCTTCTCTATGGTGTCCTCATCATATCCCCATCTTATTAGTTCAAATACCTTGACTCCTAAGGATTTGTTCATGTTCACACGCTTTGTGGTAGAATCTGAATTTGTAACGTACACAACATTCTTCACTGATCTCCAGTCACCACCAACACAGGATTTGTTTTGATTGCTGTGTTCTCGTGAAGAGTATTACTTGTACTTCAGTAGCAGTGCCAGGACTGTCTAGGAGCAGAGAGCACAGTCTACTAGAAGATGAAAACCTGATTTTCCCATTCTTGGTTTCTCTGTTGATCTTTTCATTTCAGTGGTTATATACATCTGTCAGCCATGCATTGTCGCTGTCAGATTCCTTTGAATAGCGTGCCTCTTTTTCTCCCCTGGCTAAACAAAGGAGAGGTTTAATTACTTATTTTCTGCTTCACATGGAAATCTTGGTGGGTTTTTGGAGTTGTAATCAGAGGGAGTGGCTCTAGGAGAAAGACAGGAAAATTTGAGAAATACTGTTGAGGTGGATGTGAGAAGTTTGTGAGCCTGAGTAAAAAAATGTTTTCTGGCAATATATCAGGAACTAGATTACAAATCTATTTTGCTTATAGCCGTAAAAATGCAGTAAGATTTGGAAAATACCCAATATGGGCTATTACTATTTTGAAATAACTTGTTCTGTCTCCGTGTCTCTCTAATTGTATTCTCTAGCATTTGTATTCTGACCATTTCTTGTCCTTTTTCTGATTTTGTTTTATGTGTGTTTCTGTACTACCAACTAGCACTTTCTAAACACTTTAACTGTCCATAATAACTATTTGAATTAACTTACATATTGCTTTGGTTGCTACATTCATTGAACAGAATATTATATTTCCCATTTACAGTTTAGTAATACGTTTTTAAAAAATAAAAATCGAAGGGAAAAAAAAGTTTTTACAAATCTAACATGTGTTCCAAATTCTTTATTCTCTTGGTCAGTGACTCAAAATAAAAGTTTCCCCCCTTTGGCATGAATGTTAATAGAACTTCCAGCCTAAGTTGTTACAACAATAAATATGTATATTAATGTATATATACAAAATAATATAATACACTGTTATTTCTGTGGGACAGTAAATATTGGCCTGTGGTTTTGAACTGACATACTAACGGTTTTTTTTATTTATAAATGACTCCTACATTTAAAAATAGTATGAGATCCTTTTACAGTCCATAAAATAGGATATTAACTTCTTTACCCAATCTGAAGGCTCTATGATAAAATTTTGGTTTTACATGGTTTTACTAAATTACAATAACATTTAAGTTTCAAGATGACCTGAAATAAGAACTTGTAAATAAATATCCAAGCCAAAGAAAAAAAGGGAAAATGTTGGGGAATATCAGTATAATGGGGAAATTTCTGATCATTAAGGCTCATTATATAAGAGTATGCTTATATAAGTACAGATGAATGTGTGTATGTACACAGTTAACAGAATGGCCATGAGCAGGGAGTTTTATTTTTGAGTTAGGAAAGTAATGCAAAATACTTAATGCAGAGTAATGCAAAGTTAGGAAAGTAATGCAAACTGCTTGATTGAACTTAACATTCCCAGGTACTGCAGCAAGCGGTGAGCCCACATTTAAAATAGTAAATCAGCTCAGATTCTGGATTTTAGCTAACATTTTCTTTGGAAATATTTTTACAGAGGAGGTCGTTGAGAAAGTAGGATTCATTTAACAGAAATATGGTCAAATTAGAATGCCTTTATTTAGGATTATAGCTTACCCAGTACTGGGAATAAATATTGTTCAGTACTTTCATAGTCAATAGTAATTAGTGCATACATGTTTTAAATGATAATCTCATTTTGCTCTACATAGTCTAGTCTCCTGTCTTCGAATTATATATGGGCTTGATTATCTTACAGAGTAAGATGTCTATGGGAAAAAGAGAAATAAATGTCCATAAAGGTCTGTCTCTTACTTTTATAAATGCTGTATCACATAAGTGAAATCTTTGAGCCTAAATAATGTACTGTACTCTAGAAAATAACATAAAACAGACTTTATATACTTCACCAACCTAAATAGATATATTCAAAACCAAATTTAAGATTGCCAGTATGCCAGTTGTATTATATGCATTTTTATTTTAAGGAACTTCTAATTTAATTGTTTTACTTTCTTTTTCAGATTTTTTTGTTGTGTCTGTGATGATTTTGTATGTTTTCATATTACTCATCATGTTGCATCCAGTTGCCTCTATTGACCAGGTTCTTCAGGTAAGGGTTCAGCACATCAGTCACTACTGGTTGTCTGAGGGTGATAATAAGTAGGATAGCAGCAGTAAGGCAGGAATAGAAAATGACGCGTTAGTATTACATGATACTTACACAGCCAAATGGGACTTTTGGAGGTTTGCTAGGACTTATGATCTACCCCCTCCTTTGCTCTCTTATTACTGGGGACAGAGATTGTTTTCCCCATAATCTTTTCCTTCTGAATTTTCTAAGATGCAGTTACATTAACCCATATGTACCCTGAAAAGAATAAAGAACATAATTGAAACAACAGCTTTGAGTCTAGCTGATATTTTAAGTTTCTTTCCTGTTTCTTCAGTCTTTGCTTCTGGTTCCCTTTTCTTGTCTACAAACAAATGTTCCTTGGTCTTTAAAAATAAAAAACTTGGACTCTGTTCCTTGATCTGTCCCTTCTCAACCTACTTTATGAATAATCTGTACCTACTGCCTTTTCACTGTTCACTGAGTTCCATCTTTTCATTAAAAGTGAACTCCACTGAGTTCATCGTTTCATTAAAAACTTCATGATGAAATACTTGTTCTGTATATTAAATTGTTAAGCACAAGAGTAATAAAAATAACATCCACGAGTTCATTATCCAACCGAAATCGGTAACATTACCAACACCAGTAAGGCACTATAGCATACCCTTCTCCAAACACCCTGAGGGAACCACTCTTCTCATTTTTTCTCTCATTGTACACTTACCATACTGTATGAAACTGGAGAGATAGTTTTGCTTGCTTTTGACCTGTATGACAGTGATGTCTTACTGTTTGTATTTTTCTGGAATTGCTTTTTCCATTAGCATTATTTTTAAGATGTGTCCATGTTGGTACGTTTCATTTTCACTACTCTGTAGTACGGCATTACAGGAGTATACTTGCAGTCTTTCCCGTGCTCATAGTTGGTTTGTCTCCGGTACAAGCAGCTGTGTTACTGAACTTCGAAGAGGATGACAGTTTATAGTCTGAACCAGCAGTGTGTATATGAGCAAAAGAAGAAAACAGAAGAAAATCCATTTTGTTTCTCTTCTGCCGCATGTGTTTTCAGCTTCACATTATTTCTTGAAAGAGTGCAGCATTGGACTCACCTCTCACACACTCATCAAATAGTTTGGCTTCTACCCCTGCCAGTCTAATGAAATTGCCCTGGTCAAGGGCATTAACAGCTTTCTTCTTAAATCCAGTGGACTTGTCCTTTTAGTTTTTTTCCAGCCTTACTTGACCACTTGTCAGTTTTTGACAAGTTAGCCAGGCAGTCATTCTCAAGACTGTAATTTTATGATGCTGTACTCCCTTCTGATTTTTTTCTACCCCTAGGACTCCTTATTCTTACTCTCCATGGTGGTTCCAGACTCCTCCTATTCCTTAAATGTTAATGTTTCACACAGTCCCATTGTTCTTCTTCGTGTTACTCTGTATATTTGGATGAGCTCATCTGTAGTGCTGGCTTCCCCCTCAGTATCTTCTGTATTGGCCTAGCTCTCACAACTGAGCTTTAAAATTGAATATCCACTGACATACTGAATATTATACGCATGATTCACCTGTCAGTTCTCTCATTCAGCATCTTGATAACTAAGCTTATCATCATGTTCTCCCTCAACCCTGCTTTTGTCTTTTTTGGTACCACTGTTTATCCAAGTTGGAAGTGTGTGTATATGTGTCCTTCTCTTCTTTGCATCGTCAGTCAGTTGCTAGATTCTCTGTTTTCTTACTCTCAGTCTATTTTAGCTTTGCTCCATCCCATTTGCCACCTAAAGGGAAGCTGTTGTTTCCTCACAATACTTTTAACACGAAATGTGTTAATTCTCTGACTCTGGACACCAACCGGGTATCTTACAATTCAGTTCTGATACAGACTATCCGGAATTAGCACAGACCCTACAAGTTAAGGGCTTTGTCCCACAAGAGTGCTCCCCAACTTCAGATACCAGTTGAAAGTCTCACATCATCCAACCCCTGTACTTCTGACTAATTAGCTATAAATCAGGATTCCTAGAACTTCCTTCTCAGATTTGATAATT
This sequence comes from Lontra canadensis, assembly GCF_010015895.1. Lineage (NCBI taxonomy): Eukaryota > Metazoa > Chordata > Mammalia > Carnivora > Mustelidae > Lontra > Lontra canadensis. The sequence goes on along the minus strand of NW_022631032.1, from coordinate 899,414 downwards.
TGCTGTAAAACTCAGGTTAACACTTACTGTTTATTGGTTTATAATAAAGGTACAGATATATGACTAGATGAAGAAGCAGATAGGCCAAAGTCTGGAAGGGTCTCGAGCATAAGAGCTTCTGTCCCTGTGAAGTTGGAATGTACTACCCTCCCAGCACATGGATGTGTTGACCAAAGCAGAAGCTCTCTAAACCCTGAAGTTTAGGGATTTTTTTTTTAAAGGAGGCTTCATCATGTCATGGTCAATTATTAACTCAATCTCCAGCCCCTCTCCCTTCCGAGGAGGATGGGGCTGAAAGTTCCAAGACTGATCAGGGCTTAGTCTTTCTGATGACCAGGCCCCATCCTGGAGTTATCCAGGAGCCCACCAAGAGTAGCCTAATTAGAATAAAAAACATGATCCCCAGGAAATTCCAGGGCATTTAGAAGCTCAGGATAAGACATTCCTATTGGCACAAGACCAAATATATATATATTATTTTGTGCCCCCATCACTAGTTTTGACTTCCATCATCTTGTCTTGATCACTATAGGAGTCTCCACCCCTGAAATCTTTTCTTGCTGGAGTCATAGGTGTTTTTCTATAACATATTAGATCGTATTACTTCTCCGCACCTAGCCCAGTCTTCTGGGTACTCAGTAAATATTTGTTGGCTAAAAGGTGAACACATGAATGGGATTTTTTTGTTTTATTTTTTAGATCTTAGGAATTAACCAGATTTTGAAGTGAAAACTTAGACTGTATTTGTTAAATTGATTTTTACAGTTCTTTCTGTAACAGTATATAGAGTTTTGAGTGATACTTCATCATTCGGTCAGTATCTGCTTCATTGTTTAAACACAGGATTTTAGTTTAAAAATAGGGAATTGTTAGAAATTCATAAACTAGTAGAAAGCATGGGCTTTTCAGTCTGCGTAAATAGGATTTGACTCTAAGCTCAGTTGCTGTACCCTCTTCTTTTCACCCTGAGTTATACTTTTGAGTTTTATCCTCTGAAAAGTGGATATATTTTGTGGCATTGTTAAGGATTGAGTAGATAATGTATATGAAGGTGCTTGATGTGTAATAGGAATTCAGTGAATTTTGAAATTATGATATAATGCTGTAATATCAACTGCATACTACAATTTTAACTTAAAAATTTTTGTCTTATAAAAAATTTTTTGTCTTACAGATAGTGTGTGTACCATATCAGTGGCGTATAACTATGCTCATGATTGTTCTTGTCAATGCCCTTGTATCTATCATGGTGGAGGTAAGCATTTCAGATAATCAGATGGCTACGTTGCTGCTTTGGGATTCTTGGTGATTTATCAGTCCTGGGGGAAGAGGACAGGTAACATTATGAAAGCCCACAAAGAGTTTCAGTCTCATTTTAGTTAAATTGATTTAGCTCTCTCTTGTGACCTTTTCCATGGAAAAGAAACACAACTGATAATTGTTAGGTTAAGTGATATGTCACAGCTGCACTTATACAGATAAGAGAAAATAAGCAGTGAGATAGCAAAAATTAGTGATCTATAGAAAGGGGAGAAGATTGGTGCTCAGGTGGCCCTAAACTAGTAAATCAGTGCTATGAAATCAGAGTGGGTGTGTACCACCAGAGACCTGTGATATACAATAAAATCTCCCATTTAAGGAAGGAAAAGAGGGAGGGGGCTCTCTCGATGAAACGTAAATTTTAATAACAGTTAACAGTGGTCATAAAATAATGACCACTGTGAACTTACTGGCGCTGCTTACTGGATCTGCCTCCTTTGGTATTTACTTCTGAGTTTCCTCTGGAGGTCTTATGTCCTCTTTGATCCATTGTATATTATATAGTTACTCTCCTACTAGGATTGCCTTTAAGTTGACTTCTATAAAAGGAGCTAGTAAGTTCTTATTTGCTGCTTATTGATAAAATTCTGTCTGTTCTCAGAACTGTTATGATTCACTCCTACTGTAGCAATATATGAAATGGAAGAAGGAGATAGAGTTGTGATTTTTAAGTGAAGGGTTTCTTTATAGAGCAAACTTTTGAATTAAAATTAGGTAATTTGTTGGAAAATGTGTATACTTTTGTGATAATAGTTCTCGACTTGAAAATTGTGCTTAATTTGTTATCTTTCTAAAAGATGACTTGGTATTTAAATTTGGGCCATAGTGGGCAGTGTGAATATTATGCTACTGATCTTTTTAAGTTGCCCAGTGGAAAGTATTTTTGCTATTTTATGGACACTAGAAAGCACATCCAAGATAATATATTTTAAAAGCTTTCCTTTTTCTATGGTGTAAGTTCCATCTATTCACACAAATGTTATTTAAAATAAAATTTAAAGAAAAACAATTTTTAGGGAATCCTCTCATAATCTCTTAATTTATTATTCTTGCTTACTATGAAAAGATTATTTGTGTTGACTCTGATGAAATCATACTCATAGATACAGAATTAATGTTCTGTTTATTCAATGAAAGCAATTCATTGTTAAGAAAAAAGTCTCAAATTATAAGCATTATTTTAATATGGGAAAGACCCAAGGATTCAAATAAAAGCCTTATTTTGTAGAAATTTTAGAGGCCCCATTTTATCAAGAATTTTATGGTGATTTGTATTTGTTACAAGAATTTTCTCATAAAAAAAAAGTTCTGTTATACTTTATCCTTTTCAGATATTAACTGAAATTGTCTATATGAAAACCAAGTCATGTTTTTCACTAATGATGCAGCATTATATGAGCCTTTTAAAATGTGCACATTAATAAAGAATGACTTAGTCATTTTTAATTCTTAACTCACTGGAATATCTCTCAGAACTTCTTCCTTGACATGGTCCTTTGGAAAGTTGTGTTCAATCGAGACAAACAAGGAGAATATCGCTTCACCAGCACACAGCCACCACAGGTTGGAAATCAGCACTTACTCTCAATTCTTCACGTGTATTTAGGCTCTTTTAGTTGTGTGCCCTGCCTTCTGTAGGATGGGGTTCTGTTGTGTGTTGCCTCAACCTTTTCCCCTGTGCCTGGCATTTCATTCCCTGTCAGGAGTCCTAGAAAATTCTTGGCAAACATTTGTTACAGGCTTTTCAGGACTTCAGAAATTTCATAAGTCTCTTTTCCATTCCAATCCTTATCTTCGTTGTGTTATAAAAATCTTGTTCTCACTGGTGGGAGTTAAGTTTTCCATTTTTCTCTGGTTTTTGTGTTTACAGTTTTCATGAGTCCTATTAGAACCTAAATGGGATTCATGTAAATGACTATAGTTATGAGATGGGACTTGTTCATGAATCAGAGTTCAGAGGCCAGAAGCTTGAGGAGTTATTTCTGATCTGTTGCCAGCAATTACTGTGCCTTAATTTGGGGTGGATTTTTAGCTTTTCCAGACATAGGGTCTCTCTTTAGAAAAATTCTCAGAGACCTTGCATATCTTCATACAAATCATGGCTTAGGACTTTTGATTGTCTGGATCCATTCAGTAGCCTGTTATATGACAGATAGGCAAGCTCCATAGTAAAAAGAGAAGAGAAACAAATGAGTAAAATCCATTTCCTGGTGTTTGGATGTTGAAGTATCATTATATGCTATGACCTACAGTCATACAGAATATAACTAATATATGTTATAGGGTTTGTGTAGAAGCATTTGTATGTATGTACTTATACAACATACAAGGTAGCATGTAAGATCTGTCTTGTTTTTTTTAAACCATTGAGTCAGCTCTGATCCCCCCGTTTAGGTATAGAGAATGTGACAGTACCATGTCTTCCCACCTCATTATCTGACCCATTGCTGTTTGTCGGTAGGTGATGTGCTTTTACAAAAACATGTAAGTTCTAAATCTTCTGCTCATCCTGAGGCACGGGGAAAGCTTTCAGAGTTCAAGAGGATTCCCTGGCATTTCTGAGTTGGGCCATTCACTTTACTTTTAGCCTTCTTTTACCTAAGTAGCAACTTCCTGAGCTTTATTTTGCTAGTTCAGCAGGCTTGATGCCGAGAGTAATATCACAGATTGCTTTCTTTATAAGAGGTCTGTGGAACGCTATTTCCTTTTCTACTGCTTTATGATGAAGAATGAGATTTTGATAGTAATGGGATGAGTCTGGCTTCAGCTTCAGTTCCTTTTTCTTAAAGCAGGGTAGTGATACGGCCACAGCTGTTTCAGGGGCTCATGTCTTTAGCTAAATATCCTCTGTGTCCAGGTTTTTTCCCTGGGGTTACCTCACTACATGACCTCAAAGGGTAGAATCTGGCTCATATCATCAGTCCCCATATGAAATGTTTGTATTGGCAAAGGCCCAGGACAAGGAAAACATTTACATTGAGTTTTCACCGACTCCAAAGAGTTCTCTAACTGTTGATCTAAACAGGAAATTCAAATGCACCTGGCTGGCTCAATCAGTATAGCATGTGACGCTTGATCTTGGGATTGTGGGTTTGACCCCAACGTTAGGAGATTACTTAAAAAAAAAAATCTTTAAACAGGAAACACAGATTCTGAGGAGGCATTATACCCCTATTTGGTTAAAAGTGGGTATCATAAGCCTCCTTTAAAATATTTGAATTGGAAATTTCTCCTCACTCTATAACCAAAATTAAGTGGGAGAAAATTCAGTCATTTGCTAAATCCCTGTTTTCTAGAAATTTGTTAGTTTCTGTCCTTCTTATTTTTGAGAGTTTGTATCTCTCACATGAAGTCCTACCTCAAGTATTCAGAGTAGAGAGTGAAGGTAGAGCGTGGTCTAGCATAGGCAGCTCCACCATCCCCTGTGTTTGCCACTTTGTCCTGAGATTCATGGAGTAGACAGGAATTTTAGTCTTCAGTTCCTGTAGTCATGATTAAGAAAGCATTTTTAAAAATTACTGGTTTTAGAAAAGACTTCTGTGGGGGCACCTGGGTGGCTTAGTTGGTTAGGCACCTGCCTTCGGCTCAGGTCATGATCCTGGGGTCCTGGGATCAAGCCCCGTGTGGGGCTCCCTGCTTAGTGGGTAGCCTGTTTTTCCCTCTCCCTCTGCCATTCCTCCTGCTTGTGTGCTCTCTCTGTCAAATGAATAAATAAAATCTTTAAAAAAAAAAAAAGATAAAGTTCTTTAGTATTTTAGCACAGAATGATACAGTTTCATCTTCTGACACACCTGTGTGTAATGCCGTTTCACTTTTCATATTTGTGACCCTTCAGGAACCAGTCAGGTAGTCCTATTACCATAAGGCTCTGATTCTCAGACAGTTCTGTTTGCCCCTCCCCACCCCGACATTTGCTGGTATCTGGAGGCATATTTGGTTGTCACAGTTGGAGGCAGAGGGCTTGCTACTGGCATGTAGTGTAGGTAGCAGCCAAGGATGCTACTAAATAAACATCCTAGAGTAGTAAGCACGACAAACCCCTCACCACAAAGATTTTTTTTTTTTTTTTTTTTTTAAAAGCAAGAGAGTGTACATGAGCAGGACGTGGGGAGGGGCAGAGGGAGAGAGAGAATCCCAAGCAGACTTCATGACTTCATGCTCAGTGTGGAGCCTGACATGGGACTCCATCCCATGATTCCTGAGATCGTGACCCGAGCTGAAATCAAGAGCTGGATGTTTAGCCATGCTGAGCCATCCAGGAGCCTCACCACTAAGAATTTTTAGTCCCAGGATGTCCTGGTGCCAAGGTTGAAGGTGAAAAAGAAAATGAGAGTAACCTGCTACATCAAGGACTTCTGTGGCTGCTGTAACAATTCTCCTCTGCCACAAACTCTCATTCCACATCTGCCTGCTCTGTGCTCTTTACTACGAAGAATCCCATGAGATCTTTTCAGACTGCAACTCCCAACCAGCTGTATGTATTCTGGGGGGAATAAGACACTATTTCTTTTTTTTCCTTCCTTACCATATAGACCCAAGGGCCACTGAGTTGGGTTGAAAGTTTGAAAGCTGGAGACCCTGGATTAGGCACCAGGTCTTAGACAGTTGGGTTGGGAAGTCAAGAGCCCTAACTGAAAATCTCTAGTAACTTTGTCTAGAATATCGGTGAGCTACAAGGCACAGTGTACAGCACCTCCAGCATCCTCCCAATCTTAAGGTATTTCTAACTTCAGTTTCTATAGAAAGAAGCAACATTCAGTTGACTTGTCAAGTCATTATGCGTCTAATGAATGATAGAGTAGGGAGTTGAAACCCAGGGTTTCTGATTGCAAGAAGAGTTTTCTATAAAGCTTTACCCCTGTTCAGGAAGATCTGTGCTGCATATTATCTTACTAAGAAGGATTTGTTAGTATCCCATGTCTGGTAAACTGAGGCCACTTAGTGGTAGATGTGGACCTAGGATCATGTCATGTAGTTTGATCCTGCCTGAAGATTTGTGCCTGATTATGTTTTCCTTTTGTGGGCAAAAGCAAGTATTAACTGTAATCCTTATGCCACTTAGAATACTATTTGAGCTTATTTAGATAGAATGCTTATTCTGATTGTCTTTATTTTATATTCAGGATTGGTATGGAAGAAGACTATTATGAAAACCACAGTATCATTACAACATTTTCCCCATAAGCATGGCTTTGTATTTTACATGCTACCCATGAAAACATGTCCTTAAAGTAAACTGGCATTGGGATTCTAGAATGAACAGCTTGGAATGGTCTAAGAAGCAGGAGAATCTTAGCTGTAGATCTTTTTGAAAGTTCTCTGTGGTCTCTTTGCTGGACCGTGGTAGCCTCTTACCGGTCTTTGAGGGATACACTTGGCGATTTAACCATCCCTTTTGGTAGCAAATGAGAAGATCCAGTTGCTGTAATAATAGTGTTCTCCTGCTTCGGGGACTTAAGCCAAGATATCTGGGGAGACCTGAGTGCTCATTCTGGGCCCCGTGATGCTCTACCTCTTCGCCTTCTTGAGGCGCAGAACTTGCCTTTCTCTTGCTACCATCATCTGTCCCTTGGTTCATTTCTCATTCTAGCATGCCTATAGCACCTTTTCTTTTTCTCTGCCGGTGAATTATATTGTATTTGAGGATGTATGTGGTGTGTTTGTGTTTGTAGACTAACAAACCTATGCTTGCCTGTATTCTGTGTGTAGGATATTTGGGGAAAGTGTACAGAACAGAATGTTTCTAATTATAGTGGAAGGGGGATGGGGATTCCCTAGTGTTTCTTGTGACTTAATTTATTTTGTCTTAATTACTAGTGTACTTGTTTTTAATAAGGAAATGATTTTTTTTTAATATGCACTTAATTTTAAAAGATTTCTATTGTGGTTCTGTTTGCAGTGAAATTAGCTTTAATTTTATTGCTTGCCTCACTTCCTCCAGGTAGAAAACAGTGGACTTAGGCATGTCTGGTTTCTTAAATTTGAAGACACCGGACTGTGACTTAATTCAGCCTGCTTGTGCATTGTCGCGTGGCCTTTCAGTCTGGACAGACAAGACCTATATGTTTTAGCTTTTTTAAAAAGTCAGCATTCACCATTAGCCTTTTCCTGTGGTCCTTTAACACTGCTACAAGCTGTAAAAAAAAAAAAAAAAAAAAAAATTACAGCTTTCAGATTGATTTACGAACAATGATTTTTTCCACAATTAACACTGAAGAATTTAAATACTGGGGAAAAGATGGATCCAAGTAGTGAGTCCCCTGTTAGGTTAAATATTAAGGTGTACTGTGTATGTGCCTACACAACATGTGTATGTGGACAGGAATTACAGTTGGCCCTTGAACAACACAGGTGTTAGAGGTGCTAACCGCCCTCTCCTTCTGCAGCCCCAAATCTATGAATAAATTGTGACTCCTCAAAAACTTAACTACTGCGGCGCCTGAGAGGCTCAGTCAGTTAAGCTGTCCAACTCTTGATTTTGGCTCAGGTTGTGATCTCAGGGTTATGAGATTGAGCCGCGGGTCAGGCTCCCCTCCCCTGCTTGTTCACACTGTCTCCCCACCCCCACCCCCCACTGCCCAGGTAAATAAATCTTAAAAAAAAAACAACAAACTTGTGATAACCTGCTGTTGCCCTTACTGATAATGTAAGCAGTTAACACACATTTTGTGTGTTGTATGTATTACATATTATATTCTTAAAGTAAGCTAGAGAAAAAAAAATGTTACTAAGAAAATCATGAGGAGGGTACCTGGGTGACTCAGTTAAGAGTCTGCCTTCAGATCCTGTGCCATTAGCAAGGACCAGTGCAATATAGCCCAAGTGAACAGGGATAGAAAGATCCCTGGATATTTGGAAAGGGAAGTGAAAACAGGCTGGTCCTCTCCAGGAAAGGAGAAACTGTGATGTGGGGATTCATGGAGGGACATGGCATCTCCAGGTGAAGAGAGAATAAAAGCTAAAAAGGAGAAAAAAAAAGTCTGCCTTCAGCTCAGGTCATGCTCCAGGGTCTTGGGATAGAGCCCTAAGTTGGGCTCCTTGGTCAGTGGGGAACCTGCTTCTTCCTCCCCCTCTCCCTCTGCCTGCCACTCCTCCTGCTTGTGCTCTCTCTGTCAAATAAATAAATAAAATCTTAAAGAAAAAAATCATAAGGAAGAGAAAATTTTCAGTACCATAGTGACTGTATTTATCAAAAAAAAATCTGCATTAACTGGACATGCATAGTTCAAACCCATTATTGTTCAAGGGTCAGTTGTGTGTGTTACTTGGATCACCTAGTCTCTTTTGTATCCTAATGCCAGATATTTTCTTGTAGATGTCTTTTAAGGGTAGGATAACTCTGTAGCTATGACATTGAAGAGGCTGCTAGATAAATGATGCCCAGTGGCCCCCGCCCATCCTCATACAGATAATTATTATTGTCTGTGATCCCTGGCACCAGAGTAGCTTACTGTGTTTTGTTGACAACAGTGAACTAGAAGACCTTTAAAAGTTCTAAAGAGTTTTTAAATTATTTTTGTTCTCTGCTGGCCAATTTAGAAACACATGTTTCAAAACATGTTCTGGCAAATTTGCCTTCCTTGATGATGAAACCATTTTGGGTAATGCCATGAGAATGCTTACCTCAGTTATTACATTTCGTTTGATGAGAGTACTTCAGTTGAGAGAAAACCTAGTTGCAGCTTGAGTTACATGTTGATGGCACAACAAAACAACCTGGGATTTAAATTCTGCTTGGAAAGAGCAACAGCCAAAATAATTAGAAATGGACTGTTCTTCAGAGGTGAATATAACTAAGGTCTTAGTATAGTTATTTTAGTTTTCTTATTTCGGTGTTTTTTTTTTTTTATCTCAAATTTCAGTTAAATTCTGAGGGCCCGTTCTGAATTTACATTTTTGTATAATAACTAGGGACCGCCTTCTTGTTCATCAAAGATTAATTTATCTAAGATCACGTTCATTAAAAACATCAGGACTGATCCAGAAGGATTTTAGCGCCAGCAGAGCTTTTTGTAATGAAATAATACTAAGAAATAGTACTTGATTTTATACCTTTCTGTATACTTCTTTCCAATAGTGGAACACCAGGGGAAACCATAATTATAAAATGAAAAAATGTTTTATATTGATGAAGATGTGTGAAAAGAAGTGATTGACAGTAAACACGATCTGAGTTCTAATTTTGGCCGAACAATATTTTCATTGTGCTTTATTTTTTTGAAAGATGACGTTAATAGTAATAATATTTTTACGCTGCTTTCTTCGAAAAATGGTCAGCTGGCTAAATTGCTAGGAGCAAGGGTATAACCTGGAATAGAATATGAGGGTTTCCATATTAAATATTAAAAATGTTTCCTTTCTGAATAGTTTAAACTTATTTTAACACATCTGATATTTTGTGTTAAAGAATCCAGATCTGCAAGTTATTTTAAAAATGTATCTGTACACAAGAGAATAGGTACATAAAACTAAAATGAAGTTGCATTGATAATTTAAAAAGTCTAATCTTAAAAACTATGTTCCTAAATAATTAAAAGCTGACTTTTTTTTAACTTGGATTTTTTTTTTTCATTTATTTGTTGTACTCAGAAGTCCTTTCCTCTTATTTTTCTGTCTTGATGTATTATGCTTTAAAAAATTTTTTTTTGTTGTTAAAAACAAGCAGACCTTAATCTACTAGTGTGTTCTTTTTTCCCCTTATTTTCTTAGGAGTCAGTGGATCGGTGGGGGAAATGCTGCTTGTCCTGGGCCTTGCGCTGTAGAAAGAAGATACCAAAGGCAAAGTACATGTATCTGGCTCAGGAGCTCTTGGTTGATCCAGAATGGCCACCAAAACCTCAGACAACAACAGAAGCTAAAGCTTTAGTTAAGGAGAATGGATCATGTCAAATCATCACCATAACATAGCAGTGCATCACTGTTGGTGGTATGCTAGTAGCAGGAGAATGTAATTTTAGGACATTCTGATCCTTTGTGTCAGAATGGCACCAATTCAATTTATGTCCCTTCTAGTACAGTAGCTGATAGAGAGCTTTTTTTTCCTTTTTTAAATAAAAGGAACAAAACAAAAAGATTGGCCCATCAGTTAAATTGTCAGTCTGTAAAGTCCTGTATCTTCATTCAGTAACTACATATTATATATACTTCTAGAATTTTCTGGTTGCCCTCAGTGATACTCTTTATATAGGGTACAGAAGAAAGTGGTATTTGGTAGGTTTTTAAACGTTCGCTTCTGAGACTTGGTTTATCCATTTAAATTTATTTTCACAACCTCATTAGAAAAAGTCCTCGTTTACATACCGGCCCTAAATTTGTGATTGGTAAATAAAATGGGTGTTAATTAACCTTCAGTGAAAATAGGTAGAAAGCCCGTTTCATTTGATTCCAAAATTTCTTCCAAAGAATTCTGTATATACATACACCAGTTCCCTTTGATAGCCTAGGAATTTTATGGTGTTGCTTATAGAACAACTCAGGTAATTTCCATTTATGGTTTTATATTTTCTGTACAAACTGCCTGGGTTTTATTTTTCTAATCAGCAAGGTGCTTCACTGCCTTCTTCAGATGTCCCTCAAAGTTATTAAATGGATCTTGTGGTATGTCTTCTGTCACTATTATAATTTACTTCACTTAAATGTTGTAGAACCATTTTCACTAGGAAAAAAATTTTTTTTTGGCAGTAGATACAAATCTGTCTAATATCTCTTCACATCTTCCCCCCCCCTCAGGTTTTATATCATTTTAAATATTTTTATTTTCTTCTATGTTTCTAAAAAACAGCATAGGGTAATAATGCATTGGGTTTTGTTTTGTTTTAGTGTTTGAGTTAGACTTCAACCTCCTAAAATTTTTAAGGGTTGGTACATGTCTCTTCTATAAATAATGAGGCTTAAAAATGAGTGAGTGGTTTTGAGTGACAGCTGTTTTTTCAAAGCAGTACGAACTTGGTGCGTTTGTTTTATGCCATTAGGTGGCGCCAGAGGCCAGAGCTTACCTATTTAAGGTTGGATGTTTACACAGGACATTCTTTGGTTTTAAGAATTGCTGGGAGGAAGAAAAATTGAAATAAAGTTAAAGAATAGACATACATTGAGCCAAAAGAAATGTGAAAAGTATTTTTCACCTTTCTCTTTTGTCTGGTTATGTTTAAATTTTAAACAAAATTAAAGTAACTTTAAAAATGCCTTTCTAGGTAAGATCCAGCAGTTTGGCAAAGCCCACAGTTATGATAAACAAGGAAACTGATATTGCTATAAAACGGACACTGAACTCCTAAAACTATGTGATGTTATCCTATGTTCTTCCTTAACTGGTAGCAGGCTTGTGCTTTCCACTTCCAGCTGATCATTATTTTCCTGATAGATATTTACCAGTTTATCAAATGTTAGCCAGAACTATAGAACCACATGGTTCTCTTTTTTTATGCTGCAGAGACCTGAATGATGTTAGGTAACTATAGGAAAATGTAAGTTACACTCAGGATCACTGTTACTGCTATTGCCACTGATGATTCTTACAAAAATATAATCGAAGTTTTCCATCAAAAAGTAGAATATGATATTAATACACATTAGATAAGAACAATTGTTCCATGAATGATTCTATGAAGCTATGCATCTTAGACCTCTTGAGCTGTGAATTAGCACTGTTTTCTATAGTTACTTATCCTCCTGATCATTTTCTAATTTCCACATTCATTTTCAGTGTGTACAAGCATTATTCTTAAGTGATTTCCCAGAATTGTAAATTTTATTCTTTGATTTAAATACTGAAGCATATAATTAAAGTAATTGCTAAGTAGCAGCTTAAAAATCCAGTCATCGGTTTGTATTTAACATCTTAACGCGCATGATCATAAAGAGCTGTATTTTTTACACCCTTCTTTTTTTTTTAACATTTTGGTTTTATAAGGGTTTTGTATCTCATTTGTCCATATTGTTTTCAAAGGAATGCGGTTTTTAGGTAGGTGGAAGAGCATTTGTAGGATATTGGATTTGAACATAGAGAAGGTGGGTTGTTCAGGTTGCAATTGATGGTTTCCAGAATGTTATTTGAAGAATGTCTGTGAATCCAGGTGTGGGTCCTACTCAGTGCCATAGACAGACTGAGTTCTCTCTCTGTAGGTCACCGTTACATAGTAATTTTGATTCTAAACTTCACATTAAATTATTTGAGTGTATACAGACCGAAATTAAAAAATCTGTACATATCTTATTTTGATGTATTAAAGATTAATAAATATTGCCGATTTAAATTTTATTTATGCACATACTTAAGGACAGAAATGTCCGGGAAAGTAATTGTTAAATAATGATATGTAACTTTTTAACTTTTTAAATAAATAACAAGATTTTTAATGTGTGTCTCCCTCAGGGTTGTTTAAAGTTTTTTTTCTCCCTCAAATATAAATAGTGGTAACTATATGTTTTGTATCTTCTAGCACCAACTGCTGTAAAACAATGCTGCAAATAATGCTTGAATAAAAGCGGCTAAGCCAACAACAAAAGAAATACTTTTTATATTAGTTTTATAATTCTTACATTCGAGAGCTTTCCAAATTGCACTTGCATTTAAACAGAACTGTTGCAGTCTTAACTGTATGTATTTTGTCTCCCGTGTTTGTGAAGATACTGCACAGTGTCAGAGGCATGGCAAATAACATATCAGTGTTTATGTATTCTGTTCCCCAAATGGCTATAGTACAATATCCAGAAAAGAGCAAAATTCAAGCTTTAGAAAACATTCTAAGACCGCACGCATGCAATTTTGACATATCTGAAAATAGGTTTTTGTATATTTATGGTGGGAGGTGGTTGGGAACTTTTGACAAAATGTGGGATGTTAATTTTTGTACAGTCTGTGGGCATTTACACATTTTTAATGTAATAAAATTTGGTAATTATGTGCATATTAAATTAATAAGATAGTTACTTCCTGTTATGATTTGTGAATTCCCTAAGACTTTGGATTTTTTTTAAGTAACTTTATATCAGAAATGATACTGCATCTTTATATTTTTTAAATTGTATTGCTGCTCAAGAATGGTACCCTGATGTCGAAAAGGCATACATTCATAATTGTACATTCACTGTAAATAACCTTATGAAATCTTTTTTTGGATTGAAGCTATTCAAAATAAAAATGTAAATGAATGAAATAACGTTTTTTTTTCTGTCTCCTTATACATTTGTTCACCTTTTAGCCATACAAATACTGCCGTTCTGGATTTATTTTTCTACTTCATACGTGTGCATTTCCTTTTTTTTAACTTTTTTAACTTTAATTTTTGAAGGGAATAAATACCACATCCCACATAGATACCACATCATGTGTGTGACCATCCTTTGGAAACCCGTTCACTAGATATAGTGTAGAACCAGATGGTAAGTATAAGGAGGTCTGAGGGAAGTTGTAAAATGTTAAGACTACAGGCTTATCTGTTAACAGTTGGGAAGGTCAAATGCAGAGCTAATGTCACGTAACGCATTGTAAGTTTGAAGTGAAGTGGCAGCCATGGGTGCAAAAGGAGCACTCCCAGGAAGGGAGAAACTGTGGAACTAACTGTTGGTCCTAGAAATCCCTGAGAAGGCATTGTGCCAGGCTGGGTGGTCTTTCTGGGTCTCAGGTCCTACAGGAGGCCTGCCTCTTGCTGTGGCCTATGTGGCTGGCCGTGGTGTGATTGATTGGGCGGTGTGGAGGTTTAGGGTCCCAGGTTCTTCCCATTCACTGTGTTTTGTGTAGCAGAAGTGGCAGGGCCGAGGTTCTCCATGTCTCTCTCTTCCCAGGGTGTCACTGCCAGGTGCTGTGTTTCAAGTATGTATCGCAGGGAAGGATGGAGTAGGAGGAGTTTGGATGAGACAGTCACTGTTCAGAATTGGAGTTGTGATTGCTCTGTAAGTGCACAGAGATCCCTCCAGTGCATAGAGTCTCCCCTCACTGAGGAGACAAGCAGGTCTCATTCAGGCAGACAGCTCTGCTTTGGAAAGGCCAAACCACAGAGGCCGGGGTGACTTACACAGAAGTTGCCTCTTAGCATAGCGAATTTCTAACCTGCTACATGGGTCCAAAATTCAAAGGACATGAAAACACAGGAACCACCGACTTCAGTGTTTGAAATACTTCTCAGTACCTCATCCAATTTTTCAGCAAATGGACTCAACAATGTTCCTCTACTGACTGCAACTTCATACCCTTCTGGGCATTCAGAATGTTCTGCTCTTTTCAAAGAATAAACGTTGGAGGTCATTCTGATCTGAGTGCTTTGAGGAAATGGGCCACAGAAGCTTACAAGAGCCTGACACGAAGTCTTACTCTGATTTAAAATCTACACAAATAGAACCATACGTGTATGCTCTGCTGCCCTTATTTCACATGGTTCTGTGTATCAGAGAGAGATGTCTGCATTTGCAGCTCAGATTCATTCTTTTTAAAGTCCACAAGCCATGGGCGCCTGAGTGGCTCAGTGGGTTAAGCCGCTGCCTTCGGCTCAGGTCATGATCTCGGGGTCCTGGGATCGAGTCCCGCATCAGGCTCTCTGCTCAGCAGGGAGCCTGCTTCCTCCTCTCTCTCTCTGTCTACTTGTGATCTCTCTCTGTCAAATAAATAAAATCTTAAAAAAAAAAAAAAAGTCCACAAGCCATCCCAGTGCACAGATGTTTCATAACTTAGATGACTACTTCCCTGTTAGTGGCCACTTAAGGTTTTTTCTTTATTTTCCTACTACACAGAGCCCTGCAGTGTTTTTGTGCACACTTTTAAATAGGTTCCACACCTAACGGTTGAATTCCCGATCCTGAGATCAAGAGTCGTGTGCTCTACTGACTGAATCCCCAGGTGCCCCATTTTGTGAGCAAATGTTAATGAGCTTAGACATAGGACGTATTTTTAGCAGTGGACCTGCTGGACAAAGGATATGTGTATTTTTAATTTGGTTGATGCTGCTAAATATTTCCCCCAAAGTTTTTTCCAATGTGTGATCCACCATTGTAGTATGAGAATGTCTGTTTCTTCACACTTAAAATGCTGGATATTTTCAGGCTTTAAACAATAAAAGGTTCTATCAGTATGGTGTTGGTGCAGGGATTACCAGATAGCCCAGAAACAGACCCACACGTTCCTAAAATATGGACTCATGACTATACTGACATTGTAGCTCTGAAGGAAGGGGTTTAGTTATATATAAATGGGACTAGGACAGCTGGTTATGTTAATGGAAAAAAATTAACTTGGATTCCACTCAAACACATCATACGCAAATATCAGTTCAATATGGATTA
This sequence comes from Lontra canadensis, assembly GCF_010015895.1. NCBI lineage: Eukaryota > Metazoa > Chordata > Mammalia > Carnivora > Mustelidae > Lontra > Lontra canadensis. The sequence goes on along the minus strand of NW_022631032.1, from coordinate 883,817 downwards.
AAGACCTAAAAAGAAAGGACAAAACTATGAAACTCAGTAAGGCATTATAGGAGAACTTTCTTCTTTTTACTTGGGAAGAGAGGAGGACTTACTTTAATACAAAAAACAAGATTGATAACTTGGTCTATATTAAGATTTAGGTCCATCAAAAGACATCTTGAAGAAGATGAAAAAGGCAAACCACAAACTAGCTGAAGATATTCGACAAAAAACTGACAAAAGGATTAGCATCCAGAATATATAGTTTTTTTAAAATACATATTTTGCATATAGGAAAATGGGCAAAAGAACCCAACATCTCAGAAAATGAAGCACAAGTGGGCATTAAAAATATGAAAAGATGCTCATGCTCATGAAATGGGGAAGAATGAAAAAACCACACAGAGACAATGACTTTATGTGAATGGAAAAAATTAAATTGAAAAAATCAATTCCAATTATGGGCAGAGCTGTGAGGCACAGAAACTGTCATACACTGTAGGTGACATTACATATGCATACTACTGTGGAAAGCAGCTGGACATTCCTAAGTTAAATTGAATATACGAACACCCTTCAACACTGTGGTGCCATTTTCAAACACACTGGAGAATGTTTTTGGCCTTAATATTCCTCAGAATGGGAGAAGAGAACTGGAATAGAGAATTGGGGCAATGTGGTGGGGAAAGGAAGATTGGATGGAAGTGTGGTCCATCCAGGGGTATGGTTGCCACAGTGATCCAGCCGTGTCACTATGCTGTCCTAGCATCACTGTCATAGTGTGCCATTTTATGGAGAAACCACTCTCTCTTCTGCTCTTACTCAGGGTTGATAGTAGGATTTAAATTACATATGGTCTCTTTTTCAGTTTGAAGCTTTCTGTCATTAAAAACCAGAATCTGCCCTCTGAGATAGGGTCCTTCCCATGACTTTTATTCTGGTAAAGTCTTTATCCTCAGGATGCAAGGATACTTCCCTCTTCCTTCGGAAAGTGCTGCACCACAGGCAAAGCCCTGAGTCCTTCCGTTACTTTCGGGTACAGCACCATTTTAGGTAAGGCCAAGGTAACTGAGGGCTTGGTTATGGGCAGAAATTATAAAATTTTGTACAAGAAATTATTTGCGTAAAATTACATTTGAGAAATGTTTTGGCAGAGTAGTATTGTGTATATTTCACATGTAATTCAATGCCACGAGTTCATATTTTTTGTTAAGCATCTTAGAAATGATAGTTCCTTTTTGAGACAGAAATACTGTTCTCAGATTCTAGCTCTGTGACTCGGGTTAGGTTACTTACCCTTTCTGTGCCTTAGTTTCATCATCCTTTAACCCGAGATAAGAATAGGGTCTACCTCATAGGGTTATTGTAAAGATTGAATGAATTAATGTAAATAAAACGCTGAGACTAATGAATGGCATAAAGTGATAGGTATTCCCTGTTTTTCTCGCTGTGGCTAACTGAAGGTGTTCGCTATTTGAGGGTGTTTCTGTTTTTGTAGAATAGGTGCTGTGCACGTAGCACAATTGTGCAAGGAATCTGGTGGTAGTTGCTGTTGTTTTCCCAGACTTTGTGCTGTTACCGTCCTGACTTGGCTATAGCCACCGCTGAGTAAAGGCAGGAAGAGCAGGGCTCTCTTCACCGTGGGGCCTGCTCAGTGATGTCTGTGAGCCTCGATGTGAGAATGATTGTTTTCATTAATTCTGTGGAAAGACTTTAAAGCACTGGCTTTTCACTATAGCTGGAAAACGCTTTAATCTCGGGGCTTTCAACCGGGAGGAGAAAATCGGCAGAACCGAAGAATGGGACCTCTTGGGGTGAAGCGAATGTGTTTCCACCACCCAGGAACATCTGCCCTCCTGGGAAAAGAGGGCTATTTAGTTGTGTCTGGGTAACATTCAAAGTCAGTGACAGTCCGGGCGAAAGACTCCTGCCTCTACACGGTTCCAAGGCTCGAACCCGAGCGCCAGCCCTTGCGTGTCGCCTGCAGACGTCCCGCTGTCGCCTTTGCAGACATGCTGAGGAGCGCCTGCTGTGTGCGGCGCTGGGGCCCCCGCGCGCCCAGCCGTTCCCCTGCCCCCACCCCGGCCTGCAAGTGCGTGTTGCGGGACACCGTGCAGTGCTCCGGGGCCCCGGGGCCCGCCCCGCCTAGCTTGGCCTGCCCGCCAACCTCACGCACATCCTGCTCTTCCGAATGAGCCCTGGCACCTTGCGGAACGACAGCTTTGGCGGCAAGACGGTCCTGCAGCGCGTGATGCTGACCGACAGCCCCATCGCCTCCACCGCCCCTGGCGCCTTCCACGACCTGATCAAACTTAAAACCCTGCGGCTGTCGCGCAACGGGATCACGCACCTGCCGGCCGCGCTGGTGGACAAGGTGGTGCTGCTGGAGCAGCTGTTTCTGGACCGCAACGAGCTGAAGAACATCGACCAGAACATGTTTGGGAAACTGGTTCACCTGCGGGAGCTCTTCCTGAACCCAAACCAGCTCGCTGCCCTTCCCGCTCGCCGCCTCAGCCGTCTGGGGAACCTGAGACTGCTGGACGTGTCGGCAAACAACCCGCCCACCTGCCCCGGGAACTGCTTGCGGCGTAGGCCAGGCCGGAGAAGCTCGCGCTCCACTCGAACCGGCTCGAGGCTCTGGGAACCGGGCTGCTGAGCCCCCTGCGCTCCCCGGAGGAGCTGCCGCTGCACGGGAATCACCTCCGCTCCATCGCCCCCGGAGCCCTCGACACACTCCGGAGCCTGAGCTACCTGACGCTTTCCAGAAACCGCCTGGAGTTTCTGCTCCTCCTCCCCCCACCGCGCTCTTCCTTCATTCCCGAGATTTGCCCTTCCTGACCCAGTTCGAGAACCCGCTGGCAGAGCTGCGGGAGGTGCTCTTCGGGGAGCTGGCCGGCTTGCGGGAGCTGTGGTGAACAGCACGCGGCTGCCCACCCTGCCCGCCGCCGCCCTGCGCCCCCTGAGCGGCCTGCGCGCCTTCGGGGTGATGGTGAGCCCGCGCCTCCGCGCGCTGCCCGAGGACGCCCTCCGGGGGCTGGCGGCGCTGCGGGAGCTCGCGCTGCACTCCAACCGCCTGGCCGCGCTCCCCGGCGCCCTGCTGCGCGGCCTCGACCCGCTGCGCAGCGAGTCGCTGCGCCGCCACCGGCTGCGGGCCCGGCCCCGCGCGCTCTTCCGCCACCTCCGCGCCCAGGAGCGGGTCGAGCTCGAGCGCAGCCAGCTGGAGACCCTGCCCGTTGACGCGTTCGCGGGTCTGCCCCGGCAGGCGGAAGTCGGGCTGGGCCACCATCCCTGGCGCTGCCACTGCGGCCTGCCCCCGCGGTGCCGCGGTCCCGGACCTCGCGCCGGTCTGCCGCTCTGGGCGCTGCTGGACAAGGACCCGGAGTGCCCGGACACCCGCGGCCCGCCTCCCTGCCCTGCCCTGCCCCAGCCGCCACCCGGACGGCCTTGGCGCCCGCCGGCTCGGAGCCCGGCGGGGGGGGGGGGGGGGGGGTCCGGGCGCAGCAGGGGGCCCGGGGTCCACACCAAGACCACAGCCTGTTCTGGGGGCTTTATTTTCTGCTTTTAGCTACCCAGGCCGTCACAACAGGGATCATCGTGTTTGCTGTGGTTAAACTCGGCCGGCTCTTTCGAAGATTAATCAGAGAGAGAGAGGGAGCTCTTGTTCGAGTCAAAGGGGAAATCTTGCACCTAATTAAAATGGGGTCAGAGTGTTGGCAGAGGTGGCTCTGGGGGAGAATACTGCCGGGCTGCTGCTGTCTTCCTCTCTCTTCTCTCTCCCGTCTCCTTCCCTCCCTCACCCCTTCCCACCTCCTGCTGTCCCTCCTCCTCCCTCCACCCCGCAGAAGGAGTCTTTACACCTCTAAATTGGGTGCGTAGCTTGGCCTTTGTGTACCCTTACTGCGCCGTGCCCCAGGGGCCGCGGATTGTGTGTGTGTGTTTGGGCTGCACTTTCCCCGGGGCAGAGAAGGGTCTCCTCCCCGTGGAGGAAGGGTGTAGATGAGCCAGCCAACTCCAGGACGGGGCCTGTCTCCTGCACGGGATGTCCGGTAAAAGTTTATGAAATGAATGAATAAAATGAACTTGCGCGATCCCAGGGACGGTGGCTTTTCCTGGGGGACAGGATGGATCGTTCTCTTTACTCTAGAAAAACAGAACTCTTCGGGTGTCTTCCCTTGTTTTATCTTTTTCTAGCTTTATGTATCTCTGAACTGTGGGCTACTGGGGAGAGTGCTGGCTGGCTTTCCTTCCTGCAGCGCCTGTTTTCAGAGGAGGCCTACTGAGGTACAGAGCCCAAAGCCTTTCTGCCAGGATCCCACGGAAGTGGGAGGAGGGGGAGGTCACTGGGAGGCTTAAGCCTCGAGGGGGTTGGACCTGCAGAGTAACTGTGTGTGCCTGCCAAGGAGAGTTCTGTCTGCATGTGTGCGTGCTCTATAAGTTTCTCCTAGCTTCCCCTGTGGGTGAAGTGTGTCATTGTGACACTGGGTTGGTTTCCATTTCCTGGAACTAAATGCCACCTCATTTCAAAGCATTTATGGAGCACCTCTCATGGGCAGGGTGTTCATGAATGTGATGATAAGCTTGGTTTCCGGTTTATTATGGTAGCATCACATTCTCGTTTAGTCTCCCAGCTGAGAGCTATAAAGCCTTTGTTGCTTAATTGTGTGTCTGTGCTTGTGAGAAGCACTGGTTTAAACATGGGCTGGAGAGTGGACAGCCATGGTGTGAAATCCCAGCCCCACCACTTACTAACTGCACAGGGCTTTGGGCCAGACCCCCAAATTCTCCAAGCTTTGGTGTCCTCATCCCTGGAGAGGGACAAAGAGGACCTGCCCTCACAGAGCTTTCGTGAGAGTTAAGGGCAATAAATCATGTGCTGACTCCACCTAGTGCCCTGCATACAGTCAATGCTCAATAAATGTTAGCTCTTATTAAAGAGCAAGCAATTATTCCTGCTGTCATGATTGCAAAAGGAAGAGTTCTGAGTTGGCTTTTTCTCTGTGCATGGGAAGGTGAGAGCAAACTTTCTCAAATGGGAGATCACATTAAAGCAGCTTGTCTTCACCTGTTGTTGGTCTCAGCCCTGTGTGGTTGAGGTCTGTGTGCTCATGGTCCAGAGCAGGGGGTCCTCTGAACGCCAGTTGGATACAGAGCAGGAAGAGCTGGGTTCCTGGCATTTCCACGTGGACTTCTTCCAGGCCAAGTGGGTAAAGCCTTCCTTGAGGCCCAGGCATCCTCAAGTGTTCCCTGCTGTGTACTCCCCTCTCAGGTTTCTAAGCACCTTCCTCCCTGCCAGGTGGTCCACTCACCCTTCACCCTGGAGCCTGGAGTCTGTGTTGATGTGCCCCCTGCATTGTGGGCTCCTGGGCCCTACCTTGTCCTGTTTATTTCCACCTTTCGAGACTTACCTACAGCATAAAACCCAGACTTTTCTTTTTTTATTATTATTAACATATAATGTATTATTAGCCCCAGGGGTACAGGTCTGTGAATCATCAGGCTTACACATTTCACAGCATTCACCATAGCACATACCCTCCCCAATGTCCATAACCCCACCACCCTCTCCCTCCCCCTCCACACCCCCAACCCTCTGTTTTGTGAGAAAACCCAGACTTTTGGATGGAATGTGGACTCTAGTCCTAACCACTGTATTGTTGGGCAAGCTACCTAGCTCTCAAAGCCTGTTTCCTTACCAGGAGAGCGAGGAGGATTCTGGTCCATACTGTTGTCTCGAGGATGAAATGAGATAACCCAAGCCACGTAGTGAAGTCAGTGGCTGAGGGGGAGCATAGGTGGCTTAACAGACGTTGGCTGTTAACGTTGATTAGCTCTCAGAACACAGTGTCCTGACGTGCCTCAGTGCCTTTGCATTTGCTCGTGCACTCAGCAGCTCTCTGTGGAGCACCTCCTCTGTACCAAGCCCAGTTCTAAGTGCAGGGACAGAGCAAAGCATAGAACAAGTACACCCTTCAGTGGGCCTTACCTTTTGGTGCCCCCTCCAACTAAAACACCTCCCCCGAACTCCTGGCCATTCTCTTCAAACACTTGGAAAATTATGGGGTAACAGCTATGGATACCTCAACCCGCTTAATAAAATGCTACTATATTTGCTTCAGTTATTTTTTAATTTATTTTATTTATTTATTTTTTTTAAAGATTTTATTTATTTATTTGACAGAGAGATCACAAGTAGACAGAGAGGCAGGCAGAGAGAGAGAGAGAGAGAGAAGCAGGCTCCCTGCTGAGCAGAGAGCCCGATGTGGGACTCGATCCCAGGACCCTGAGATCATGACCTGAGCCGAAGGCAGAGGCTTAACCCACTGAGCCACCCAGGCGCCCCCTTCAGTTATTTTTTTAACACGAAATGTGACAAAGTTGAAAGCCCCTGCCTGTATCTTCTCTGTGCGTACTCCTCTGCAGGGAGCTACTTAATAAAAATGTGGCATTCCACATTCCTAGTGGTGCTTTTAGACTTTTTTTAAAATTCATTTATTTGTCAGAGAGAGAGAGAGACAGCACAAGCAGGCAGAGGCAGAGGGAGAAGCAGGTTCCCCATTGAGCAGGGAGCCCAATGCAGGACTCGATCCCAAGACCCTGGGATCATGACCTGAGCCAAAGGCAGCCACTTAACCAACTGGGCCACCCTGCTGTCCCTGCTTTGAGACTCTTAACTACATGGGTTTACCACCCTGAACAGGCTAAAATAATGCTTTGCCAGTTTTTAAGTTTTCTATAAATGATGGGACTCTGCATGTAGCATTCTTCAAACTTTTCCCCAGGGCTCACATTTTTTTTTTTTTAAGTTTATTTATTCTCTACATTCAACATGGGATTCGAACTCACGACTGTGAGATCAAGAGCCATATGTTTTTCCGACAGCCAGCTGGGCACCCCCGCACATGCTTTTTGAGATCTATCCATGTGAAGCATTTGGCTCTAGTTCATTTTAATAGCTGCATAATATTCTATTGGATGAATTTTCCACAGCTCATCTGTTCTCTTATTGATAGACATGGATTCCCATTTCTTTTCTTTTTATTCCCCATTATTCCACATCCTCCTCAACTCTCGGTGGCATTATAATTTTGAATTTTTATCAATCTGATAGGTATGAAGTGGTATCTCATTGTTTAATCTTAACATTTCCCTGATAACTATTGAAGTTGAATTTATTTTTAAATGTTTGCATGTTTATTATACTTATTTTTAAATGTCTAAACTTATAATTAAATGTTTAGATTCCTTCTGAAAATTGTATACACTGACCCATTTATAATGGAGCATTTTGTCTTTTTTAATTACTATTATTGATTTGTAGGAATTCTTTACATATCCTGGGCACTAATCCTCTGTAAATTGTATGCTTTGGAATGATTCTTTTCAGTTTGTGGCTTATTTCACTTTATTTATGCTGTCTTCTGTGGAATGGCAGCTTTAATTTTAATCTAGTCAAAATTAGCAATGTAATTTTATGGTTCATGTTTTAAAAAAGAATCTCATTTAAGAAATTCTTCCTATTCGAGGCACCTGTGTGGCTCAGTCGGTTAAGCGTCCCACTCTGGATTTCGACTCAGGTCATGGTCTCAGGGTCGTGAGATCGAGCCTGGGTCAGGCTCCAGGCTCAGTGTGGAGTCTGCTTCAGATTCTAAAAGAAGAATTATAAGCAGGGGAAACAAAACAAAACACAAAAAAGTAAAACTATTTGCAAAATACAATGAATAGCCATTCATTTTCTGAAGGCCTACTACATACAAAAGAGTGATTTCAGTGGCCCTATAAAGATTATGTTCTAGGGGCGCATGGATGGCTCAGTTGTTAAGCATCTGCCCTTGGCTCAGGTCATGATTCTAGGGTCCTAGGATTGAGCCCTGCATGAGGCTCCCTGCTTGGAGGAAAACCTGCTTCTCCTCCCACTCCCCCTGCTTGTGCTCCCTGTCTTGCTGTTTCTTTCTCTGTCAAATAAATAAAATCTTTAAAAACAAAACAGATTCTGTCTCCCTTTACTTCTGTTCCTCATACCCCCTCACTTGCAGGCATGCTGTTGTCTCTCTCTCAAACAAAATCTTCAAGGGAAAAAAAAAATTCTTCCTACTCTCAAGTCATAGAGGATATCTCCTCTATTTTCTTAGAAAAGTTGTAAAGTTTAGGGCTTTAGCCCACATGGAATTTGGTTTTTTGTTTGTTTGTTTTGGAATTTGTTTTTTATGCAGTGTGATGTAGCCAACCAACTGTATGTTTTACAAACGTGCATGCCACTGTCCCAGACCGATCGTCACCCAGCCCAGCCTTTCCGTGCTGGTCTGCCAAGTTCCCTCTGTCACTTGTCAGTTTTCCCTATGTGCATGGGTTGGCTTCTGGGTTCTGTAGCTTAAAACACTGGCCTGTTGCTCGAGTCTGAAACTCACTGTAGCTTTCATAATTCTTGGAGTAGTCACCACTCCGCCTCATTCTTCCTTGGAGAAAATCTCATCCCTTTGCAATTCCATACACACATTAAGGTCAGTGTGGCCAGCTGCACCGAGAAACCTGCTGGAATTCTGACAGGAATTGCAGGGAATTTGTAAACCAATCTGGGGGAGAATTTTCATCCTTTACAATACCTAGTGCAATTATCTGTAAACATGGTAGGCCTTTCTATCCATTTGGGTCTTCTCTAATCTTTCCATGAGGTTTCAGAACTTTTTGCATAAGAATCTGGCGTAGATTTTGATAGGTTTTTCCCTAGCTCTCCTTCCCCTTTTGTGAATTGTGGCTGTTGTAGATGTTATCTTTTTTAAAAATTACATTTTCTCATGGTTTATTACCAGTATGTAAAAATGGGATTCATTTTTATGTAATTATCTCCTATCCAACAATAATTCCAATAATTTGCTTCTTCCCATTAAAACCTTACACCTTTTATTAACTTAGTATTTTAAAAAATCTTACTTGCAGTGGCCAGAACCTCCAGTACAATGTTGAATAGCAATGGTCGCAGGGAACATCCTTAAAAGCATCCGGATGGCAAACGCCTTGAGTGCTTCATCGATAAACATGACCTTTTTAGCTCTAGTTCACTGAGTGTTTTTTTTTTTAATTGTGAGTAGGTGTTGAATTTTTTTTTTTTCAGCTATTCAGATGCTCATACAGCATTTCTCCTCCAGTGTGTTAAAGTGGTGAATAAAATGTATAGATTTTGAAAAATAAACTCATTCTTAAAATCCTATAAAGTAAACCAAGCCTAATCACATATTTAAAAAACAGATGTTCGATTCAGTTTGTTAATGTTTTGTTTGGAACTTTTATTATCTGTTCATTAACAAGATTCCCTTGAAAATTTTGACTGATCCTGACAGTATAATTCAAATTATACAGACTCATGAAGTAGGGGACAATTTCTCTGGGAACAGTTTGTAAAAAATACGATTACATTTTCCTTGAATGTATTCTAGGACTCCTTTCCAACACCATCTTGGCTTGGTTTTATCGTGTGTGTACTAGTTATCTATGGCTGCATTAAAAATAGCCCGAATTCTTTTTTTTTTAATTTATTTAAATTTTTATTTATTTGACAGAGAGAGAGAGAGATCACAAGTAGGCAGAGAGGCAGGCGGGGAGCGGGGGCAGGGAAGCAGGCTCCCTGCTAAGCAGAGAGCCCCATGTGAATGATCCCAGCACCCTGAGATCATGAGCCCAAAGGCAGAGGCTTGACCCACTGAGCCACCCAGGCGCCCCAATATCCCGAATTCTAGATGCTTCAATTTACTTGCTCCCATTTGTGAGGGTCAGAAACCTGGGAGCAGCTTCATTGTGTGGCTGTCGCTCTGGATCTCTCATGGGTTATCTCTGAAGCTTGGCTGGAACTACAGTGGTCTTGACGGGAGCTGGAGGATCTGTTTCTCATGTGGTTGGCAGTCTCCGCTGGCCGATGGCAGGATCCTTGCCACATGGCCTTCTTCATTGGGCTGCCCGCATGTCTCCCGACCTGGCAGCTGGTATCCCCCAGGGCATCCCTCATCCTTTCAGAGAGAGCTATCAGGACAGAAGTCACAATGTCTTTCACAGTTTAGCTTGGGAAGTCACGGTTCCTCCTTTGCACAGCATCCTCCTGGTTTACGCAGGTCTGCCCTGCTTGGAACGGGAGACACCTGTCCAAGGAGCGGGAGTCCTGGGCGCAAGGAGTGCTTGGGGGCAGCTTTGGAACCGGGCTCCTACCGCATGTGTGCCTTTGTGTGGCTTATTTTTAACCACTGAGTTCATGGCTTCGGGTGGTTAGCGATCTCTTCAATCTTCTATTTCCCACTCTTGTCACATTATATATATTTTAGGAAATTGTTCCTGTTGTCTCTTAAGTTTCCAAAATTGTTATCCCCACATTTTCCACATATTTTTATTTCTGTGTTGCTTTAAAATCTCTCTTGTATGTGTAGTTGTCCTTTTCTCGTCCTCACTGTTGTTCAGACCCATCTTCCTCTTTCTTGATCCGTCTTGGGCTATTTTTTCTGTTTAATTAGCTTTTACTAAGAGCAAACTGGGCTTCGGGACAACCCTCTATGGTATGATTGTTTTCTTTCGCATTCGCTGGCAGCTCTCTTCTGTTTCCTCGGAGTCTTTGTAGTTTTTTCTTCCCCATGATTTTGTGGGTGGGATTCTTAGCCCAGTAGTTTTCTACTGTTCTCTTCTTCAGGATGGCCGTCTGCCCAAGGTACCTCTCCGCCAGCCGCTCCTGTTTTAGGCTGGGGTATTGCTATTCCTGTTTGGTCTCTGTTATCCGCCCCTTCTGCATTTTCTTATTCCCCTTAGGGGCTTGCCTTTGAGCTCGGTTATTTAGAAGTGTGCCTTTCATTCTGATGTTTTCATTCCGATTTTTAGGAAACATTCCTGCATTGGCTTCTAACTCAGTCGTGGAATACTTTTGTCTCAATTTTTTGTTTTTGTTTTTTAAAGATTTTATTTTTAGGTAATCTTTATACCCAACGTGGAGCTCAAACTCACGACCTGAGATCAAGAGTCACACGGTCTACTGACTGAGCCTCCCCTGTGTGATCCCAATATTTTGAACGTTTTTGAGACTTGTTTTATGGCCTAGTACGTAGGCAATGTTTGTAAATGGCTCTATGTGCTTGAGAAAAAAATTCTCTTTTAAATCAGGCTCACGGGTCATCCTAATGGCTGAGTCAGGAGAGCGTGCCACTCTTGATCTCAGGGTCCTGAGTTCAAGCCCCACACTGGGTATACACATTAACGTAAAAAATAAATAAACTGGTTCAGGTTGTTATACAAACATTAAATAAAGCTTGTTGGGGCAGTGGGGTGGCTCAGTTGGTTAAGTGTCTCCCTTTACCTCAGGTCATAATCTCAGGGTCCTGAGATGGAGCCCCACATCAAGCTCCCTGCTCAGCGGGGAGTCTGCTTCTCTCTCTCTCCCTCTGCCCTTCCCGCTGCTCATTCTCTCTCTCTCTCTCTCTCTCAAATAAGTAAATAAATAAAATCTTTTAAAAAATAAATAAAGCTTGGTAATTGTGTTGTTCAAGACTTCTGTATCCTTACTAAGATTTAGTTTGCTGACCTACAGAAAAAAAGTTTGTGAATTTCTTAAGTTCCTATTATAATTCTATCAATTGATATATAGTATATAGAAGTATTGTATGTATACTTTATATATACACATATATAATATATATATAGCCACATGTATATAATATATAATAGCCACATAGAAATTTAAAATTCCTGGTTAATTTAATATTTTGTAAGGTTATTTATGTAAGTTTTTTTTTTTTAAGGTCCTAAAGCTTTATAGGTCTTTTTATTTATTTATTTATTTATTTATATTTTTAAAGATTTTATTTATTTATTTGACAGACGGAGATCACAAGTAGGCAGAGAGACAGGCAGAGAGAGAGGAGGGAGCAGGCTCCCCAGTGAGCAGAGAGCCTGATGCAGGGCTCGATCCCAGGACCCTGGGATCATGACCTGAGACGAAGGCAGAGGCTTTAACCCACTGAGCCACCTAGGCGCCCCTTTATAGGTCTTTTTAAAAAGTTATTATTTAGTATTAATCTTTATCCCTATAGCATTTTCTTTTAAAATTCTATTTTATATGGGATTTTTTGTTTATTTGTTTGGTTTCATTTGGTTTGGTTTTGTAGCCATACCAGTTTATTTTGCTTTGTCCCTCCAGGGTGTCTATTCTTCTATGCTTTATTTTCACCTTTTCTCTTTGGCTTTACTGTAGGTGTGTATTTGTAGGCCGCATACAGTGGGATTTTTCTAAATTTTATCTAGATAACATCTTTCTGTTAATAATTGAAATTGCTCTTTTGACATTTATTTTAGTTTCTCCCTGTTGTATTGTTACTATGGAGATACTCTGTGTTTTCTATTTCCCATTTTTCTGTCTTTGCTTTATTGCCCTCTTCTTTTCACACTCGCTGGTAGATTAATAAATTTGTATTCCTCTGTCTCATATACGTATATATACATATATATGTGTGTGTATATAAATATAAATATATATATATATAAATATATATATATATATATATATATATGGTTTTTTGTTTGTTGTCTGTTGTTCTTTTAGGAATTATTTTTTTTACTTTTTTTGAGATTATTTATTTATTTATTTGACAGAGATCACAAGTAGGCAGAGAGGCAGGCAGAGAGAGAGAGGAGGAAATAGGCAGAGCCCAATGCGGGGCTTGATCCCAGGACCCCGGGATCATAACCTGAGCCAAAGGCAGATGCTTAATGGACTGAGCCACCCAGGTGCCCCATCTTTTCTCTTTCCAAACATGCTGTGGATTTTACTGTCTTCCCTCCCCAGGGAACACACAACCATCTTCAGTATCTTGTTATTTAACTTTGAGTTCGACTGTTTCAAACTTGGTTAAGGATTTTTCTTTTTTTGTAATTGAACTTAATCTTCTGATATACTGTAAATTTCTGCTCATATGGGTTAGGGTGAACCAAGTGAAATTTCTGATATTCAACCATTTTTAACATAAAAACCAACAGTTTCATGTGATTCGACTTTCAAGTCCCAGAACCACTTGCAGTTTTTCTAAAAGTTATGTTTGTACTTAAATTCCACCTTAGGGACACCTCGTTGTATAACTTCTTATAAAGGGGATACAGAGAATATCCCCTTTTCTCAGTCCTTGCCTAAAAATTTCTTTATTCTTCATTCACATTTGATTGCTAGTTTAGCTAGGTATAGAATTCTGAATTCAAATTATCTTCTTGCCCAAAGGTTGTCAGTGAGAATTTGTTATTACTTAGAATCGACTCATTGTTTCTTTTAGAAGACTTATGACCTTCTCTATGTTCTTTATGTTCTGGTTTCAATATGTTGCACCCATGTGTTGCTCTTTATTTCAATTTCATTCACACTGCTGAAAACATCCAGTGTTCTTAGGAGAGGGGTAACCTTAAGTTTTGTGAAGTTCTTTTCTATTACTTTCCTAATTTTTTGTCCTCTCTTTAAATCTTTCTTATCTTCTCTTTTTTTCTTCTCTTTTCAATCTCTCTCTTTTACTTCCTGGAGACTTCTCAAGTCTATCTTCTAACACTTGAATTAAAATTTTAATTCTTGTAGTTGTATTTTTTCATTTCTGTGATTCTTGTTCTTTAATTTTTCCTTTTTATAGACTCTTATTCTTTTTTTATGGATGTGGTCTCTTTTGGATTTTTCTTTGGACACTAGAGTTGAAATTTTGCAGCTTTTCAATTTCCCTTTTATTTTCTGAACTATCTCTTTTCTCTGGGATTTGTGGTTGTTGCTGTTGTTTGTTGCTTCCTTCCCTTAAATCCTTGTTTGTCAGTTCATATTTTAAAAGTGAGGCAACAGGGCTAGCCCACCTTGAGAACTTTACACGTGGACAAGAGTCGTGGGCTGACAAGCTTCATTTTAGGGCTCTGGGTAGCAAGCTGAGTATTATACTAGGAATCTCTACAAGTAAGAATGTTTGTAGAGGGTTGTTTTCTCCAGGCCCTTGTAATTTCTTTAAATAACTTTTTTGTTTGTTTTCTTAGGGATGGATATAGAGACAACTGTCCCATGTACTGGCTTTCAATTAACTCCCTGTTTTTTACTTCCATAGCTCATCTCATCTGTCCTGCCCTGTACCTGGTGTAATCAATCTTTAGGCCTCCATATGGCTCTGTGAGGAAAAAGGGCTCTCTCTCCTCATGCTGGTAATTACTTCCTCCTTCTCCTTACCTACCTTCAACTGTTCTGTTCCATAAACTTGCTGAGGTCTCCAATCCACTAATACGCCTCTCCCATTCCCTATGATGCTGTGGGTTTATACCATTTCAATACCTTTCCTGCCATCTAAGTGAGATCCAAGGAGGGAGAGAAGACAACTGGGTGTGACTAATTTGCCTGTTTAACTGAAAGTCCCATCTATTTCTAGTTTACAAGTTTCTAGCTCTGGAGTTTCTTTGAGTGCCCCTGGGCAAAATTGAGTCTCCCTTGTTCTGCGTCCTGGGTTCCTCCTGTACTTTGGGATCCCCCCTATTCTCCTCATCCTCCACCCCTTCCCCCACCCACTGAGAGTTGTAATTGGCTTCTCTTCCTGGAACCACTGGAGGTTGGACTCTGAATCCCTACTGACACTGGGACTGAGCAAGTCTGTTTGGGGAGAAGTCACTCTGGGCTTCCCAGCTTTTAAAAATCACCATTACTCCCAGGGCGTGCCAAAGGCAGGGAGATTCCAGGACTCTCTGTCCAGTAGCTGCACACACCCTCATTAGGCATTTGGAATGTTACAAGATGATTTCATCAACATCGTAAAGAAACAAGCATTAATTGCACTCAGTGTCTGGGTCCAGAGTACCGGGAACCTGAGATGCCTAGGGGAAAAAAATGATGAGCAGCCTCTGCCCCGTGACTCCCTTCCTCCATCCCTTTCTACCTCTCTCTTGGTGCTTCCTGGCTCTTATTATCCCAACACAGATATTGATATTTCCAAGTCCAGCCCTCAGGAGGCTCCTGTACTCCAGCTGCTGCCACAGTCAACCAACCTTGATTAAACATCGAATACATGCCCAGCACCATGAAATCAATTCTCCTAGCCCTTACAACTGCCTTGGGAGGTGGGTGTTATTGTCCTACTTTACTGATGAGGAAACTGAGGTCCAGGGTGGGGCAGTAACATATCTAAGGTTATGACTGACAGGTCTGTCATGTGAGGTCCTCTCCCGGCTTCTGGCCTAGAGCTTTCCCAGATCCCACCCCCAATGCTGCTTCTGGTATGAATGGCTCAATTGCCTAAGCTGGAACCTGTTGACTGGGGGACACAGGAACCAGGAGGACACTCATGTTCATGGTTGTAGGCATTCTGATTCAGGGGTTCTAGTCCCTCTAGTCTAGCAGGCGCCCCTGAGAGCTGAGCATCATTTGTGGGGCTCTTGGCTGGGGAGAAGGAGAAAAGAAGTGGGAAATAGAGAAATACAGATACAGAAGAAAAAAGAGTTGGGGGGAGAGGTGGTGGAAAGGGAAGTAAACGAGAGGAAGAAGCTGGAAATATATTTTTTCCCCAATATTTCTATTCAATTTAGTTAACATACTGTATCATTAGTTTCAGGGGTAGAATTTAGTGATTCATCAGTGGCAATAACACCCAGTGCTCATTAGATCACGCCCATCCCCCAGTTGCCCCATCCCCCCACCTACCGCCCCTCCAGCCGCCCTCAGTTTGTTCCCCAGAGTTAAGAGTCTCTTCTGGCGCTGGAAATCTCAAGTGCAGGCCTGGCCCTGACCCAGCAGGAATGAGCAGAGCCCACCGGTGGTGTCTACTTGTGGTGGGAACAGGGGTGAGTTGGGCTCAGATGCGGGTCTCAGCCCTGCCTCAGACTCAGTTCCCCTCACCAGTGGCTTGCGAGAGTCAGAGGTCTTGGGTATAAAAATGCGCTGTAAACTAAAGTTCTGTTCAGCACTGAGGGCAGGGCGGCGTCTGCTCTGTTGTCTCACACCCCCGAAGCAGCACCCAGAACGGTGCTGCTTGGCACAGAGGAGGCCCAGGGGCAAAGGATGTCAACAGAGCATGTGCAGACATCAGGTGCTGGAGCTGTCTTCTCAGCCAGCCTTTCTGTGGCACTGTCCTCCCTCCACAGCCCCCAGCCTGGAGCTCCTGGGCCTCCGATGCCCTCCCTTCCCCGCCCCGAGGGCGACAGCGGTGACCCCTAGACTGAGGACGCCAGAACCCTGGCTTGTCTCTGGCAGAGGGCGGAGAGCTGGGCCTCCTCCCTAGCTCCACATGTCAGCGCTTCTGAGTTTTCATCCCCTCGAGTTCAAGTTCAAATTCAGCCTCAGCTCAGATTCTTTTCAGTTGATTTGTAGCATAGGAGTAGAGGAGGTGGCATCAGTGAAATTCTGCAGACCATCCTGCCGTGGGAATGGTATTGTTCTAATAAGTTACTGGCCTTGGTGACCTGCTCTGAGGCATCTAGGTAGAACAGCCTGTCCAAGGATGAACCTCAGAGAAACTTCCGAATGTAGCAGACCCCTGTGTGCCGTGACCCTCCCATTGCCCAGCACCCCTTTCTGGTCCACCTCCTGGGCATCGTGGGATCTACTAACATTTCCATTTCCACTGAAGGCAGTGGGTTCAATTTAAGGAAGTTTCTCTGTTCAGAGTCATCCATAGGAAGAAATGAGCTGCCGTGGAGGGTAGTAAGCCTCTAAACCCTAGTGGCAACCCAGCAGAGGTTGGGTCTTTCCAAAAACAAAAATAAGCAAGCCATGAAAAAAAGGAAAATACTAGCCATACTTTCTTTTCTCCAGGCCTTGTGCAAGCACCTTCTTCCTGTGAATCCCTTTTGCCTCCTGGGCCAGGGCTCTCTTGCATAAAACACTTGCAGAGACTAGAAGGATCCAATCAAATGTAATGGGTCTTCCCACGGGCAGAGTTGGTTGTTTCCTGTGCTGTCAAAGATTTGTTTTGTTTGTTTAATAAAGATTTTATTTATTTACTTTTCAGAGAGAGAGAGAGAGAGAGAGAGCAACAGGCAGAAGGAAAAACAGGCTCCCTGCTGAGCCAGGAGCCTGACAAGGGTCTCATCCCAGGACCCTGGGACAGTGACCCAAGCCGAAGGCAGACGCTTAACTGACTGAGCCACCCAGGTGCCCCCTGGGAACACAGTTTACCTGACAGGGCAAGAAAGGGACTTTGTAGAAGTGATTGGGTTACAACCCTTGAGATGGGTTATCATGAATCATCCAGGGGAGCTCAGTGTAATCACACGAATCCTCCCAAGTGAAAGGAGGAGGCAGGAGGTTAGACAGAGAGAGACTCAAAGAAGCAACAACACTGCTGACTTTGAACACGGAGAAAGGGCCATCGGCCAAGGAAGGCAGGCAGCTGCTAGAAGCTGGGGAATAAGGCTCATCTCCTAGAGTCCAGAAAGAATCCAGTCCTGCTGACACCATGATGTTAGCTCAGGTCTGTGCTAATTTGTTTTTTTTTTTTTAAGATTTTATTCATTGATTTGACAGAGAGAGATCACAAGTAGACAGAGAGGCAGGCAGAGAGAGAGAGAGAGAGAAGCAGGCTCCCTGCTGAGCAGAGAGCCCGATGCGGGACTCGATCCCAGGACCCTGAGATCATGACCTGAGCCGAAGGCAGCGGCTTAACCCACTGAGC